>NW_028288578.1:1985625-2647500 GCF_059628265.1 Tinamus guttatus
ATGACAACAACCGGCATACCTGACTTCAGTTCTTACCGGTATTACTAAACACTACATTAAGCCAAAGCAAACACACAAATATTCATAATAGCAACCATAAAATTATAGACCTCTTTTATATTTTTCACTATGTCTGACAGACTTGTACACAGAAAATACTTGTATATCAGCATTTAAATATTTTTGTTCCATCTCCAAGAATGATCCTGTCTTATCAATACCTTGCTGGATCTTATAATGTTTTTTAGATCAATTCTAGGCATGTAAAGAATAATGAAAAGTTCAGAAATTTATTTTGATTTCCTGCAATATGCTACCCAACAGTTTTCGGTTGTGTTATATGACCTTTCTGCGTAGCTAGTGTTTTGCTATTGATTTTAATTACTCAGTTTAATTTACTGCATGCCAACACAAAGCTGTTTACTCCTACTTGCCAAAATGTTGTCGTAGTCTCCCGGAGGAGGGCAAAATGAGAAAACTGTATATGTTTTACAGTTACATGCTATTCATTATAAAGAATTTAACAGATTCACTTCACAGAAATGTCACTGCTCTCACATGTAGCCACTAAACACACCAAAACGACATATAGAAAGAAAAATGCTGTGCCAGTCAGAAGAGAAGCAGAATATAAAAACCTTAATTTATGAAAGGCTTTGACTAGAAGCAGTTTAGATTTTCTGCCTTACCATTCCTCTCCAAACAAGTGAGGGAGTTAGGACCATATGTTCCCCTTCAGCATAAAAAATTCATGGACAGAAACAAATGAGTCCTAGAACTACAAGCTATTACAGCTGCAGCTAAAGTAAATGCTACCTTGCCCCTATAATCCAATTGCATGATGAGGAAGAAGGAGCATTAATTTATATGTGAAAACAGATTTTTTTCTGCCTTCTCTTCTGTGCCCTCCTTCTCTTTGGCCCATAGTAAAGAAGTCAAGAGACAGCATTATGCATAGAAAAGCCCTTGTATAGGGTATCCTACAAATATTAGAAAGGATGTTGTTTCAGGGAACATTGTGTTTGCCAACACCAGGAGGTGAAGAACCTCACTTCTAGGGTAGTAACCTGGTCTTGCTACCCAAGCAGCCCGCACTCCAGTTCCATTACTGTTTTAAATACAGACAACTGGATAAGCACAGGGGAACACAAGAAAATCCTGTCAGGTCTCTCAGTGTAAGAGATGCCTCTTCTAGGATTAGGGAACCATGTTCATAAATACATGAAACCTTCTTTTCTTGGGACAATAAACACTAAAAAGAGGAGATAACTTCAGTATCCACATATCAGCTCATGACAGTTCTGGCAAGATGTCCAATTTTACAAGAGGGTTAACGCAGTCACCATACGCTTATTATGAACAAGTTCCTTCCTTCTTCTGTTCTCCAGGTTCTTGGTCATGTTCAGGATATGTCCACATTGGATATGGTCTTGGAAAAATGTGGCTTATTCACTGTGGCAAGAATACGGTCCTCAGTTCTTCATGAGTTTGCCTTTCTCTAGCTGTGTGTACTACACAGCACTTTCTCTACTTCCATTTCTCTGCAAATACTGGGGTTGCACTGTTTCAAGAAGTATAATCTCACTTTTGGTACAGTTAATAAGCTAAAGTTCAGAGCCCAGTGCAACACGGGTCTATTTACTCAGGATCACAGAAAGAAAGAGAGGAAGGAATATTCTTACCACAGCAAATAAGCCAGATTATGCTTATTCTTATGACCAAGAACCTGGAGAACAAAGAAACCACCCCAGTGTGCTTCATTGAGAGAAGGAGAATGGTTTTGGGTGCATTTATGTCACCATCAGTGGAAATGGTGCACTATTTACTCTGAATTTATTACATTTTTTGCACAGTATCCGAACACTGAGTTATCTATTAGCTCTTCGAAACAGGAAGGACCTGTCTGGTGATAGTGCTGTATTTTAAAGAGTTGATCAATTTTACTCAAATACAGTGCTCTTGAAGAATGACAAGAGCTTTGGACCAAGTTGAATATTAAAATCATAACTTATAAAAACAAGAGCATTCTCTGAGTATATCTTGTTTGTTGCATGAGAGATAATCTTCCTCAGAACCTTTCAAAACTGTCTTTTGAATTAGCAAAAGAAAGTAGATGGAAAAATATCAAAAGCATTAATTTTTCATGATGCTTTGTATTTGTTTATTGTGGTTTTGATGTTTACCATAATATCCTTCCAAAATTAGAGGTTTTAACCTTTGAATCTCTCTTCTACAAAGCATCTGTAGAAGTACAGAGAAAGTCAAACTCTCAAAACAACATTTTTTCAAACCTAGAACTATTCATGTAGAAAGAACGCACAGCTCAAACATTTCTCTTGGTCTTGATGCCTGCTATAAAATGAAGAGGTCTTCCAAAATCTAGCCCTGTGTTTGCTCAATCAGAAAAGAGACACATTTACTTGAAGGTTTTCATAAAGCTACTGAGTTTTAATGAAGTAGGAAAGTTAATTATTCTAAATTTCTTCCATAAATGCTTTGTGCAGCTATAAGATCAAAGGAGCTTTATATGAAAGAATCTCTAGCTCAGAGCAGTGGGTGTTTGTTTAGGGCCGAGTCTACACAAAAAGCTTGGGTTCTTGATCACTATAAAGAAAATCATAAATCTAAAAAAAAAAAAAAAATGGAAATTGTTTGGGGAGGAAGGGAATCAGATAACCTGCACAGGGAGATCCAGCACCCAAGTCATCATAGGGATCCAGTTTCTATATCCGACAAACAAAAAAATGATGCCTAAAACATCAAATGGTCTTCCCACTACTAAAACCCAGTGGAACTGGAGTAGGCTCATTGTGTCCTAAAAGCTTAAATAAATATAAGAAAAAAAAAAGAAGCAAAAATAATCCAATATTCCAAACCTTATGCCCAAATTCTCCAGGTGGCACTGTGTACAAAATTATACATCTAAACTTAATGTCTAGTCTGCCAATACCCTGAAAATGTTTACCAGCAGGGGTAATACTTGCCATCATTAGCAGCACTCATCTAGGAGAACTGCTCACCATAGTAAATCAGAGGCCTCTCATGGCAGTAAGCATTATGTCTGGAAGTAAGAGCTTATAGATGTCAGCACACAGGAGGAGAAAAAAAAAAAAAAAAAAAAAAAAAAAAAAGAGTTTTCTAACCAAATCAGTAATAAAATGCCAAACTATACTGGGAAAATTTATGTAGATTCTAAAAAAGTATTTTGGCATTTCACTTTCTTACATGTGTGCTCTGCATAGATCCAATGAAGAAATGGATGCCTGCTCCCTGCAGCCCTGTGAGGAGTATGTTAGACGGACCGATGTGGTGAACAGCATATCGATGCATCCTGCAGAATTTGTTTTTTTTGGCTTTTTTTGGTAAGTGATTATTAATTGCTATGCAGTTATGAAACCTTGGTTTGCCATTCCTCTCTAGGTCAGCCTTTCCAGTTGCAAATAAGATCATCAGCCATTGATTTTGCTCAGCAATAATAGATCACAATTAAGAACCCCCAAGCAATATCTTATTATCAAGAAAACTTGGGAAATAAATAATAAAATAATGAAAAAAAAATAACATACTCAAATGTGCATATTATTTCATTCTCTTTTCAGTCCAAGAATCTATACTTTGGGCTAAACAGAGAAATGACACCTGTCTCTTTTTCTAAAATGAAGAGTCCTTGCTTTTTTGGCAGCTGAAGGGTCTAACCAAGAAAGGAGTTTCCTGCAATTAAAACAGCTAATTAACCTATCTCCTACTCCATCCAGATGGAACTCACATAGGAAAGAAAAGAAAAATCCCCACCTAGACTCAATGCCTAAGGTGACAAGCAGAGGACGGGTCACTTCTTTGCAGTGCTCAGGTAGCGGCAGGTGACCCTGCTGAATCCTGCCTGCATCCCCTGGGCAGGCCCTCAACCCAGGCAACCTTGCCAGGAAGAGGACACAGTCCTGGGGCCACAGGGGAGGTCTGGGATTTAGGAAACCCGTTTTCTGCCTTGATTTCTTCTAATGTGTTGCTTTACCAACTTTTGAAAGTGATTTCATCTCCCCATGCCTTCATTCCCTCCTTTCCAGTAAAGACAACACCACCCATCTTTTAAGATATCTTAAAACAGATATATTATCTCATCTGTTGTATCAAAAATAGCAAGTTTGTGACAGACACTATTTCTGTAAGGAAAACCTCCTGATTTCAAGAGGCAAGTGATTTCTTTGGTTCATTTTGAAAAAGATAACTGCTTTTTTTCCTTTTCTTCCTTTTTTTCCAGCACCCATAACTTACTGAAGACTCTTTAGTGGATCTTTAGGATACAGAGATGTTAATCTCAGGAGATCAGCAAAAGCTGTATTAGATCTATCTGACAATTTTTCAGGGAGAACAACTACAAAATTCTTAGTATGACAAGCACTAAGAACAAAATTCTAATATAGCATGCCAATGAATGGCAAATAAATATTATTTTCCCCCATTATCTGCTTTGATAAATCAACATTTACCAAACCATCTTGGTGACCCTTACAATTTCTGAGCCCAGAATTTCCATATGAATGGGCCATGTTTTTTCTCACAATAATCCCAATCCTCTCTCCATGTTAATACGGTTTCCCCTGCTGCTGCAATAGCTAATCCTTTTGAGAAGCCAGCGAGCAGGGCTGGGGACTGGAGGTTCAAAGGTCATCCCCAAATAGACATCTCCCCAGTGATAACATGGGGTGAAAAAAAAAAACATAGGATGAAAAAAAAGGTAAATTTTAGAGATTTAGTCTTCTCTGCTGTTAATGAAATTACTCTTTATGACCTTGTGGCAAGTAAATGCTTATTTCCTACAGCATATAGTAGACACCCTGCTAGAAAACTTTTTTTTTTCTTTTTTCTTTTTTTTTTTTTTTAAAGACTTATACTGATGGTTGTACTGCATTTAAAACATATATTGGACAACTCTCTTCCTCTCCCCTTCTGTTCTCATAATAATACCCTAGATAAGTAGGAATGGTATCACTCTTCATGCATGAAGGTAGGCTTTCTTGAATTTAGATCACTAACTTGAACTTCTGGTCTTTATGATTTAGAAGCTATGCATCTGTTATTTTAACTGGAATACATTTCACTATATACTGGTTTCTCAAATGTCTATGACAGAAGTGCAGTTACATATAATATATCGCTTAACTTAAAGAGTTAAGCCCTGCTCAATATAGACGTGCTGTTGCAAACACGCAAAATCGAAACAAGCCAAAGGTATAAAAATTACTATGTCCATTAACGATTGTCAGACTTTCTTCCAGAAGATCAAAAACTTTTAAAAATACCCAATGTCTTATGTAAAATGCTCTATCCCTCAAACACTTACAGAAGTACAGAGCAATATAGTTCATGGACACAAAAATAAAAAAGATTACGTTCAGAGGTTCTCATTACAACTTATCTCTCTGGAGACTGTATAAGACAATGTCGTTTCCGACTGCAAAACCTTTTATATGTTCTGTTCAATCTGGTTCTAAAAAGAAAAAAGGCCATTTTATTTTTAATTTTGCAACTCAGAATAACGCCTTTAAACATGCAAAGTGACCATATCTACATGTATGTGCATTAATTTACACTATACTGCTGCATCACCCAACAAATCTAAAAAGTAATCACCGTGTTTGCTGTTGTTGCTGAATTATCACTAAAATAAAGCTCATTTTCTTACTATTATACAAACATATAGACAGACACATATAAAAACATTTCTGTCAGAAGTTGTTTTAATAGATGGTCTCCTGAGATTATTTGACATTTGGGCTACAAAGTCCAGTTTAAAAAAAATACAAAGCAGCTTATCTTTAAAAAGATGTACCTATATAAGAATATTTTAATCCAAATTTTTACAGGGTTGTTTTTTCATTGTCATTCAGCAATTGGCTCCTTGGTATGCTACAGCAAGCACTGTGCTACAAAATAACCTTGTATTATTTCTCTACGGAGGGAGGGGGAAAAAGAGGAAAAGGTTTTTTATAATAAATTGCAAAGGTGAAGGAACACTTATGTTACTATTTCCATTGCAATATCATAGCTTTGTTAATGGCAGCCTGCTGTGCAGATGAAAAAAAAAAAAAAAAAAAGAGGGGAAAAAAAAAAGGAAGGGAAAGGAGCCTGGTTAATTAGAGTACAGTTGCTGCTTTATTGCAGCATTACTGCTAAGTGCACTGAGATGCCTTCCCATAGGCAGGTGCCGGTGGCTGTGTAGCTCATTTAGCCTGGGTGAGTAATGTCAGTTCGGGAGGAGAGAAAGGCTCGTGTCTTCAAACTTTCAATCTGCCTCCATTATCTGTGATCAAGGTGGAACCACAGGGGAGTGGAATTACTGGCAGGTCTAGGACAAGTGAAGAGGCAGTGAATCTATAAGACATATTAATCATCTTTCCCTTCTCCTCGCTGGCGCCAGCCTGTGCCTCCGACTCCCCGGCGCCAGGCAAATGGATTCTGTGTCCCCACAGGTACAAGCGAATGCCTTTCAGGGGCAAGTCATCAGAATAATAATTACTGACATTGCTGAGATCAGCCCCAACCAGTCCAAAAGGGAAGGGAAAGTAATATGGGAGGAATGCATTTCCTGAACTTTCACGACAGTATTTATAGCATTAAGATAGGCTTCAATTGCATTAAGGACTTTCAAATCACATAATTTTAACGCTATGTTTCGCAATATCGTAATAGCATCACTAATGTCATATGAATATTTAAAATCTTTACAGTTCCTCTTTAAAGTATCGTTTGGATCTGCTGCTGAGGTGTGAATACTGGAAAGTGCACACTGCATCATCTACCTTACAACAAGTGTTAAAGAATGTGGTTGTTTGTTAGTAAAAACACACTCCTCATGTACCTGGGCTTAATTCTGAAATGACCATGTCTTGATTTTGCTGGAGCTAATTCTAATCACAAAGGTCCAATAAGCACAAGTAGAAAGGTTATTATATACACTATGGAGTAATAGCCACGTGTGTATGTGTATCAATACTTAAAAGCAGACATATTTCAAAGGCATAGCCATAATTTGAAGTCAAATAATTAAACACAGTACATCACAAGTCCCTATCTCATTGTAATGTTTACAATTCTTAGTTCTTTTCCTCTCCAAAGCACTATATGCACACACACACACAGGGCATAAAATACAGGACATAATCAAACCTAAATACACCAGGAGAACAAAATACAGTGAAAAGCTACTTCTATTGCAACTCAGTTTTTCTACTGATATCTGAAGATATCAGAATAAGTAAAAAGGTAAATTGATATATTTTGCCCTACAGAACACACCTTACATTACAGTATGTTATATGCTATAACATCAAATATGAAATATTTTCTCTTGGCACTGCTTACACTCAGTTTACTATCTGTCAATGGTGCTGAGTTCAACGTAGGAGTAATACAGCAAAATGTCAAATTACTTGCTGGAATTACATGAAAAATCTGCCTCGTTAATATATGCTGATTGATGAAACCTCTACGTGAACACAAACCTAGACTTCAAGAGTTCAGATCATAAAGTATCTGACCTTGAGTTCGGTGCGGAATTCGCCACACACCTGCAGCTATCTAAGCAAAAATAATGCTACTATTTGTATGTGCCCTTTTGTGCTAATTACCAAAAGAAGTAAAAGAAATGAATTCAAACAAGACCATGTGCTCATTTATTTTCTATTCGGCACTTTCAAAGTGTATGGACACAGAGTACAGAGAAAGGGGATGCCTTGAAAATGCAAAATCAAATCCAATCCTCGCTTTCTGGGTGATCAGCTGCAGCAGCAGCAGCCGCCCCACCAGCCAATTGCCGTTCCCTATCGATTTTTCCACTGGTCTTAAGTGACTTTGGACACTGATCAATGTTTTAAAAGAGAAATATTAAATCCCATAAAGAAAAATGCACATCTGATTAAAGAGCAGCAGTGAAAAACAAAGTTTGCCAAAAGATAAAAGGGCCTACATATTTAATGATTTTCAAGCTCTTGGAACACATACAGCCAGCCTAAGAGCAAAATTAAGCCTATATCTTCCTGTTCTGTGAGAAATGCAGACTGAAAATATTTCACATGCTTTCAAACCCCTTTAAAATTTTATTTGCCAGAACAAATAAATATTGCCCCCACAATGATAACCACTGTTATAAATACATAGACCTTAGGCAGCTGTAAAATAGTAGTGGAAGTCTCTGGCTTAAAATTTTGAAAATAAAAGATATTTCCACAAAAAGACAGTTAATAACAATTTATTTATTACATAGTTTGGTGCAATTTGTCCTATTCCTCCATCCTTGTTTTTAATGAAAGCTATGTATTTTTCACAACTTATGGCATTAATTTACTGAACTGTAAACATTATGGATGCAATTTCTTTTAACTCAGATCTGTATAAAGGGGAACCCTAATGTAAGGGTAACCCAGCTAAGACCCTGTGGATAGATAGAGCGTATTCAGATATCAGCTGGCGTGACAGTGCCTAATCCTGAGTAACGTGCCCAAGAGCCAAGGGAATGCTATTTCTCTCCGTTGTTCCAAACAACAGATGCTGTCAATTAACTTTAAGCAGCGTCCAAGAAAACCCTTTTGTTATTTTTTGCAGTATTATGCAGAAAGTGTCACCTCTGGAAATGAGGGAACAAGCTGTTTTTCATTATCATTCAATTGTCCCAATCAATCTGACAATTACAAAGAGAAAAAGTCTTAATCACTAGACACATGCTCATTGCTGCTAGTTTTACCAGCTGCAAAGGAAAAAGAAAGAATAAAGAAAACCCCCCAAAAGCAGAAACAACAACAAAAAGAAAAAAAAAAGAAAAACAGAAAAATTCAAAGCCACTATTCCTGCTTAGGGATATAACCCCAAAACATACCTGCATTAGGGTAAAAGATAATTAAATATACAGTATTATGATAGGTATGGGAATAGTCATTGCAACAAATTAGTAATTAAATCGGCTTATGCTCTTGATTTACTGTGCCTTTTATATAAGTACCATTTGCTGTGTACAAAGGAACAGCCATCAGCATCTTTTTCATTTGAATACCAGAAAAGTTGTTCATTAAAGTTGTGACTGGTGAATTTCCATATAATTAAGTACTGTGTATAAGCTCTTACATTGTATAAGCAATGTAAGAGCTTTCTGGGAACTGGGAGAGAGAACGGGTGTAAATACAGATGGCTGGACGCATTTATTCTTCCTGACAGACGGAGGCTGCAGAGATGGTGTCACCAGGCAGGAGGGCAGGGCCCAACCTGCTCCTTTGGTGACTCTCCTCAACACCTTCAAAGAAGAAAGCCAATAACCCCCACCCTGGGATTTAAAAGTTGCTTTTATCTTGTAACCTGGTCTTGCTTGTGCAGCATACTTTAAGCACTACAGAGAGTATATGGAATATTTTATTATATGCCCATGAAGAAGCCCGTGCTCTCAGTTTCTGGTCCATGAATATGAGTTGATTGCTGGACTGAGCTAGCATTGTACCCTCGTGTGGCCTGCTCATCCTTAAATGTAGCTGAGAAAATGAAGCACATCTTGGTGCTATATCCCTCAGGAGTCAAGTCCATATGTAGCTTATATATGGACAGTAAGTACACCATGGTTTCAGACTGCCATAAAAACTCCAAGGATTTAATACACAGGGAGTTTCTATAGAAGAAAATACCATGCAATAGCAACAAAAAGTCATTGCAGATCCCTTTTCAGTAGCATTAAAATGTTCCAACCACAACCACATTGCTCTGGTTACAAGCACCAGCAAACAACAGGCCACCAGAGCAGTTACACCGATGGAAATTATTTCCAGCACTATTGGCAACCTTATAGAATAACTCTGATGCCATTCTGGAAGGAAACATGGATAACAAAATACATTCATCTGCTGGCATTCCCTCTAAAGACGCTGCATCTTACCAAGCTGTGTATTTACTGAAGAAAGGGCCTGCCTTTTCTCGCCCTGCAACCTGTTTTACTTCAGATGTGTCTCTAGATATATTCTGGAGGCCAGGACTACTATACTGGTGCCTCAGTCTGGATCTCACCTTTTTCTCCTCAAGAAATATGCTAGTCATATAGTTCAAAACTATACCTATAAAAATTAATTCACAAAAGAAATAGTCATAACATGTATTAAGAAAAACATAAGTGTTTTTATAGAATTATGGAGATCGAGATGAGAAGGAAATGTTTCACCTGAGTTGTGAAGGAGGAGGAATGGGTTAGTCTTCGATTGGTTCCCTTTGAGAGGGAACTGGAATGGGAAATACACACACACCACACACACCATCTTACACACATTCGCCACAAAATCACTGGCAGCGGCCACGGAGGTGGGGACATCTCAGGGAAAAACAAGCAATCTGTTTACCAAGCTGTCTAGAGAAGAAACATGAGGGCAGCGCATGCCCCCCACAGACCACCTGCCCAAAGAAGCTGCTCCTTGCCCAACTGCAAGGAGCAGTTGGGTCTGGAGAGCTTTGCCAAGAGGTGGCAACTTTGCAACCTACAACAAAATTATTCAGCTCTTCCTGGGAGACTCTTCAGACTTCTAATCTGAACTCTTGAGGCTAATTCGGGTTTCACTGGAGATATATCAGGAAATACCAGTCAGAGTCTTGTCTCCTCTACCCCTTTACAAGGATTGTTTTATTCCCTATCTCACAACTGATTAATATTTAAAATTGATACGAATTACAGTTGAGAGGAAATATTTTACAGTAATTTCTACCTCTGGGTTTGCTAATCCGTTAAAAACATTCTACTGTTGTAAAAGGCATATATTTTGCAATACAGGTTTCCTTCTCTATGGCAGACAATGTGTGGTAAATACAAACAAACAGGTACTACTCACTACTTAACATTCTAGCACTTTCTACAAATTAAGTATAGAAAATGGTGTTTTATGGTTATTTTTTAAGAGACAAGCACACACATTTTATCATTTTTGGAATAGATAATGCATTTTTGTTGTGTGTATCTATTCTGAGAAAGTGCAGGAAAATTAAGCTAATTCATCTTCTGATCTGATTTCTTGTTTATCAAAAAATGAGAAATGGGAAGGTTTCTTGATCCATTTCCATTTACAGAGGTAAAGTGCCTGTGTCATGATTAGAATAAAATCCTCCTGTAGGATAAAACAGGAAGATGAAGAATCAACATTGGAATAGGACTAGCATATCTCCCCTTACATTTTATCTAAGCAACTAAAAAGAAAATATAAATGTATATACAAAGTAAGTACTGCAAAAAATAATTACTGTGCATGCTCTTCTTGTAAACATGGTGCTGGGCAACTCTACAAGGCAATAAAGAGGAGCTGGCCCTCCAAGAAGGACGTATATACTTGCCTCTGTCAGAAGAGGATATGGCATATATTGCATATTGCAAGAGAAACTGGAGCAGTTTCAGTTCCAAGAGGAATAGTGACACTTGAAGACTATAAAGTGTGCAGGAATAAAGAAAAAGGTGCAAAGAAAGGATCATTATCAAAATATATTACTGCCAAAGGAGGGGAGAGGGTCCTTTCAGGAAGCCAGTGATGGCAGCTGATTCCCACTCCATGGATTCAGCACAGATTTGGGCTATTTTCCAGCCCTAAAGGACAAAATACACAATGGTTAACTAAGGAGGCAACTTTCCTCTGCTGTTTTGGGCTACATAACTAGAGGAAGAATCACAAACAAAGAGCGAGAGGAGAAGGAAGTAACTCCTCATCTCACATTGCTTCTTCTTGGCTTTTGCCATAATTTCCCTGCTGTCACTAGAGAAGAGATGATGCTATAGTATCTCAGAAAGACACACATATATATATATATATATTCATAAATATATAAACCCTCCAGAAACCAATTAAAATGTAGGCCAAATGCTTAGGGAAATTTTCTGTAAACACAGAAGGAGAGTGCCATTTTTTTTGAAAGATACTGTTTTTAATAAACGTGATGGAAAAGAACTGCATAACAGAAATCTTTGGTGGCTTTCAGAAAGGAAGGTAAGATGAAGACAGAGTATGGCAGGAGTCACTGAGCTAGGTCTGAGTTTTGTTATCAAGATAGAGACTAGAGAAAATAAGAAACATAATTTTAGAATGATCAGAGAATTTGGCTACCAGAAAGCAGTTTTTTGAAAAACATTTTTAATATTAAGAAGAAAAATGGCCCTGCAGTTGGGATACGAGTGTGCACTTTGGGTTCCTTGGGATCATTCTGTTAATCCCTTGGAGGTAACAAGCAGACTGATCTACACTTAAAAAAAAAAAAAAAAAAAAAAAAAAAAAAAAAAAAAGCTAAACTAGAAAACTAGATAATATAGATAATACACTTAACCAGGGATGAATTCAGGGGAAGCTTTAGAACAACTGACTTTTATTCATAGTTCTAGGCAACATACCCACACCATATCAGGTTTGGACAGGAAAGGCCACTCCTTTTCATAAAAACTAGATTGCTGAAAATAATCTCCTTATCTTGGGACGCTCTGATGGAACTCTGATGTTAATCACCTACCAACAAGAGGCCTCAACGCTGGCAGTAATAAAAAATGTATTAGTAAGGCATGTTGATTTATTATCAATGATATTCATATGCCCATGAAGAACTGTTAGTAAAGAAACGTCTATTTCACAGGTGCATGACTGCATTTAATAGTGGCATGACACACAGGTGCAAGTCCTGTCCATCCATAGTAGGCTATATGTGCTATTATGATCATGGACAACCTCACTAGAAAACTCGTAGAGTACAAAATGCATCTACATATGAGGAAAACTAATTTAAGAAAGAAAAACAAAAAAGCTACCAAATAAAATACCTGAGAAAATCCTTAACTAGTTCTGATCTCCAAATGATAACAAAGCAAGACAAATTACAAAGATCTGACACAAGTTCTTATTGGCTTTTTAACTTCAATTATATAAATATAATATAATATTATACAAATATAAAGTGTTTTCTTTGCAAAATTAGATGAGCATTTTTATTCTTAATAACTGAAAGTGTAATGTACTGTATTTTATGATATTATAGAATTGTGTAAAGGTTATTTTGCTGCTAGTTCACTGCATAATTTCATATGCAAATTACACAAATTAAATTATCTCAAATAGTAGAAGAAATTCCAGCAGAACAGTATTTTTAATATAAATCATCATCCCCTCAAGTCATATTATAGATAGAGAATTACTTCTGTATTTATATTTTTTCATTAAAAATAAAATGATTAATTTCACAAGTTAATTTACTCTCCCCATCACAACACCAAAATTGAAATTAAATATTCTAATGCTTAAAGATATTAAAGACTCATTTATTGAAAGAAGCTTATTGTTTTAGGTACATTTTTTTGATAAGTGCATGTTAATGCTATTCTGCTACAATAATTTTAATGATTTTATTGAACAAATTATGCTTGTTGCTTGGATATTTTAAGCTTTATAGAACTTGTATTTGTCTGGTTAGGAATATACATGAGAACTTTTGCTCATCTTTACTCATTTTGTCAATTTTGAGCATTTGAATGAGGCAACTTAGTCATGGATTTTACTGAAAGATCCAATTGTAGTACAGCGACTGCCCTTTCAGTATCAAGGAAAGGTAAAAAAACAGGGAAATTCCATATTACATTGAAGATGTCTGCATTGTAAAATAGACCCTCAAAGCAAATCCGTAATGAGAAGCAGTTGTACCAAAAACCCAAGAAAGATGGGGGAGGTTTCTTTGAACAAGGCCTAGTCTGACTGCACTTTCTAACCTTCCTTAGCAGTTCTTGTACACTCGAATGCAAAGGTAGGCTCAACTTTTGGTAACCTGCATGAAAAAGAGCTTGTGTGAGAAAGACCAAGTTATAGAATCTGCCTCTGTGGGTATCTAGGAGTAGGTGGAAATAACGGGGCCGTAGGAAGGTCTCCTGCCAATTAAGACTCATGATAAAATAACACACAAACACAGCCCCAGCATACGGATGAGTAACTGTCAATACAAACTCAGATTAGCAGGAAATATATTAGAAGAGTACAGATTGTATTATATGCACCAATCGGAGTTATATGCCCTCATTCTCTACTACACTGACTGTGCTTAGACTCAAATTAAGAGCTACACAGAAAATGATCCTTTTATATCTGAGTTGCGTAAAAGAAGCCTACAATGGACATAAATTCTAGGAAACTATGTTTACAGGTCTCAGTATGCTTAAGGTAGGTGATCTGCTTTTCCCATCTGTCCACATGGAAATTCATTTTTATCTCCCTCTGGATTTCTTGAAATTATAACATGACCATAACTTTCATAGATGAAAGTTAGTAGATTTATAGTAGATTTTAGTAGTAGATTTATAAGAATATGACATGAAAAAAAACTTTCAGCATTTTAAGTCTTATCTTTTCTCCCAGAATCACATAACTCTTTCTTTTCTTTAATAAGGCTTCTATTCTTTTTTCTACCTCAAAAATACATATATATATTTTTTTACTATTTTATATTTTTATACTGTGCAAAACTAAGGTCAGACCAGAGTCAGATAGGAATTGGGCAACCTATTGGAATAATTCTAGATTTGAGAATCAAGAAAAACATACAGTAGAGAAATTATCCCATCAGTGAGAGAAGAATCTGTGTTTAGTGATTGAGTCACTTAAAGGTTAATCAGATCTTCAACCAATACCATCAACACAGATGTGATGAATGCTTGATTCAGGGTAATTAGTAGGCAAATGCAGACATTTCGAAGGTATTTGGAATGGCTTAGACAGTGACCTGGAAAAAGAATACAGATAGCAATACAGCACATTAACATACTCCAAAAATTATTACAGTCCCGCCTAGGTCACCTTCACAACCCCAGAAGAATTGCAGGTGTGAATAACAATAACCAAGAATAATGGCAGATATTGTTGCTCAGTCTTGTTACCATGGCCTTCTTGGAGACAGAAGTGGTCTTATGGCTTTATTAACCTTAGAGGATAACGTAGTTCTATAGGGTTAGGATATGCTTATGTTCAGGAGGTAAACTCTTATTTTTGCACACTTATGGAGGTCTGAAAGATGAACATCAAGAGCACAGAAAGCAACTCTCTACCATAATGAAACATTATCTAGCACTATAAGGCAAAAAGCAAGTTCTCCTGTTGCTTATACAGCTTCCCCTCCAAGGATTACTTTCATGGTACAGTCTCGTAAAGCATGCAGACAAATAGTACCACAGTGTTTCGTAGCAATGTAAGCGGTTGTTGCAAGATAAGCAAAAGAATTTGGAAACCTGTGACATTGCTATAAATGTAAAAGCAGTTTTCATCAATCTTGCCAAACATTTACATTTTGTTCCTTAGCATAGTACTGTGAACTTTAAAGTTTCAAGGTTAATAAGCCAAACATAGCCTCCAAGCAACAACAACATTTAAAATTTATAAATGCAGAAATAAACTGTAAAAAGAGAAGGAATGCCTAGAATACCCACTCTTCAAGAGACAGATGGTTGGCCAAGGAGATAAAGGCATTTCCATCTGCAAATCTTTCTCTTACACTTGTCTTATCCCACAGCTGAACTGGAAATTACTGTTAGGAATCTGCACCACAAGTTACTGCCCACTTCTGCCTAGGGCAATTACTGCAAAAACAGAAAGGGTAGAATACTTATGTCACCAAATTGTTGGTAAAATTCAGATGAACTATTATGTTAGCTCTGACTTTCATCCAAGTCCACAAGACCTCACTGATGCTTTCTACATAGCAGATGGGAAACAATAGCATTTAAACCAATATCTTCTCCACCCTAGAACTCAATCTTATGAACTACTGTGGCAAGGGGGGCATTTTCTTCACTAATCTAATCATGCTGTCCTGTTATACAAGGGGAATCTTCTCTTGGTCAGATAAAGTTTCATGTTAGATTTTGACAACACTCTAGCTTTAGAGTCAGTCATTAATAACTCCACAGAAAATGTTTATGAACCAACACAGTCAATATCTTGACCTGTTTGTAGGCTAGGCTCAAAACTACTCAATGAAGTAGTGAGGAATTCAAACAATTTTTGAAAACAACAACAACAACAACAAAAACTTAAAAAAAAAAAAAAACCCTGATCTCAAAATTTGGAACCCGATCTCAAAATCAGTTGCAGAAGTAGAGACAGGAGAAAATAAAACTCAGGGAGGAGGACAATTACTAGAAAAACCTCTCAAACAGATGTTTCCTACAAGGAAACCTCACACAGAGCCTTCTGGGTCTATACAGCAATAGACAACAGAAGTTACATTTCCAGTCAAGGTATGCCATTTTCTAAACTAACTGCAGCAACTTCTTCCCTGTTACACAATCCTGTAAACTTTATGCTAAAAGGGTAGTGGAAACATGTTTCCATTTCTAATATATCTGGCACTAGAAAATTGGAATTAAAAATTCTATAAAGCCCAACATTCATTTTAAATGAGGCATAAAATAAAAATTAAATATAGAGCATTGTAGAAAAATTATGAAAAACACTTTATGACAGTTTTACTCCAAAAATAATTTGCTGATGGAAATTTCTCTGTGAAAGAATTAGATTCCTTTCATAGTGAAAGGAAATGTAAGAGATACTTAGAAACTACACAGACAAATTTTCTCTCTCATGTTTTCATTACACATCTTGAGAATACAACAAAAAGACACATTTTTAAACAAAAAATTGTCTCTGAAATAAGGCAATATTTCCAACCGATAATACATGACAAAATATATCAAAATAATTATAAAAGTGATTCAGAGAAAAATGACTCTACATATTTTAAGTTAAACAGCAAGCTGTTAGTTTAACCAAGAAAACATTTCACTTATAACTCATTCACTTCCAAGATTTTACAGAATCACATAGTAGTTGGGGTTAGACGGCCCTTCTGGAGATTTTCTACTCCAATCCCCTGCTTCCAAGCAGGAACAGCTAGAGTAGGAACATGTCCAGTCAGATTTAAATATCTCCAAAGATGGAGACATCATAACCTCTCTGGGCAACCTGTTCCAGCATTTGATTCCCTTCCGTGTAAGAAGGGTTTTTCTTATCTTTAAAAGGAATTCCTTGTTTTGTAATTTGTGCCCATTGCCTCTTTTCCTGCTGTCCTATCCATAGAGCACCACTGAAAAGAGTCTGTTCTGCCTTCTTTGCACCTTCTCATCAGGTACTTACACACATTGATAAGATCCACCCAAGCCTTCTCCTCTCCAGGTCTCCCAGTGCTCTCAGTGACTCCTATGACAGATGCTCTAAGCATCTTCATGGACTTTTACTGGATTCATTCTAGTATATTCTTGTACAGCAGTGGGCACAGCATTCGAGACCTGCCTCACCTGTGCTGAGCAGAAGGAAAGGATCATCTCCCTCAACCTACTGGCAATATTAGGATGCTGTTGGCCTTCCTTCCTTCCTTGCATGAGCTTTTGTATCTCTAGTAGGTTAAATGCTCCCTAGTTTGATCCTCCTCCATCCACAGTTAATCTTCCTTGCTTTGTTCTTCTCCTCATGGAAGTCTCAGGAACCTAGGATTGTTGAAGATTGGCTTTGCCGGTAAAGACTGAGGCAAGGGTGGCATTAAGGAGCTCAGGGTTTGTGTTGTCCCTTATGTACAGGTTCCCTGCCTCATTCAGCCACAGGCTCACATTTTCCCTAGTCTTCCTTTTGCTGCTGATGTACCCATAAAAGCCTTTCTTGTTGCCCTTTACATCCCTGTCAGATTCAGCTCCAGATGGGCTTTGGCTCTTGTAAACAAATTCCTGCTGCATGGACATTGTGGACAGTCTATATTCCTCCTGGTTCACCCGTCCTTGCTTTCACTTCTTATATCTAATGATTTTTTTTTTTTTTCAGATGAATGAAGAAACAAGGATATTGTCAGAAACTCTGTACAAAGAATCCAAAACCAGAGGAGATAGCTGGAAAATAGGAGATGAATGCTCAATAAGAAACCCATAGTTTCCCATAGTTCTCAGATTCAGGATAACAACAGCTTCCACAAAGTTTTTTCTAAGGACAGTGTCATACTGCATCCATGGCGTTATTAGTCAGACTCCTGTTATTGCTTTGTCATAAGGAAAAAAAAAAAAAAAAGAAGTTTTGACTTTGATATCAGATGGGCCAGGATTTTACTTTCAAATTTTATTCAGAAAGCAAAAAAAATACTATGATCAGAGAAAGGAGAATGAAGGTATGTTAACAAGCAACAGGGAGTTGATTAATACACAGAGGAAAGCCTAAAAGTGCTGTGAATTTGCTGGCAAAGTATGTTAATAAACAATGGGGAACTGATACAGCTGAGGACAAAAATTCTACACATTTTTGGCAAACTTATAGAAACTGCACATGTTACTGCTGGACATTAAATGCACAGTCCTGTGAGATGCTGAGTCTCACCCCATCAGTTCAATTCTTCACAAACCTAAGTCATAGTCTGAGTTCAAGACTCATCAGTTTAAGGACCCTATTTTTATCTTTAGCACATTGTTTACACTTCTCTGAATGAGCCTATTTCCTTTTAATTACACTTTGGCAAATCATTGCTCCCAACTGTTTGCTCAGAAGATGCTATGAAAAATAAACCCTTAAGTTTCAGAAGAAAATTACTCCAACAACTGCACACAGTACAGTCAAAATCCAAATAAGAGCAAGGATTTCTGAACAACTCATCATTCCTTTCTAGCATCTGGATGAATCTTACAGGCATAATGATTTAGTCTGTTAGCTGGACCAAATACCCAACAGCATCAACTACAGAAAATAAGACGCTGTGCAAGTAAAACAGCTTTTGCACTGGGTTGATTAAAAGTTGGTCTGACAGCATCCATTTGCTAAGGCTGAGCAGGAATAGGGTCTATGTAACAATATCAATTACTGTATTATGATCACTGTCAAAGTGCAAAAAGATTCAAGCCATTGACCTTTACCTTTCATGTCCAATCCCCCCAAAAATATACAGGACAAAAGCAGGAAGAAAATCATGTCATAATTAGTGATCAATTATATGATTGGCAGAGGATGGGTGAATAAGGTCAACTCTTAGTTTACAGGTTACCCAACGAAGAACACACACACACACAGCCAAAAAAAAAACACTACTACACCTAACAACATTTGCAGATGGCATCAATCCTCATAAATAATTATGTGGGAAAATCAGTGCTACATATTTTTGAATATAAAATATACCACATCGTGTCAGACTAGTGGATAATTTAGCTCAGTTTTCTATCTCTGGATTCTGCAAATGCCAGTTCTGCAGAACAAAATGGAGCTTTTCAATATGAAAAGATCCTAGACCTAAGAAGAAACCATCAATCAAATACAAAATAACTTATTCTGGAATGAGAAGAGGCAAAGAAACAAGTTGAAAGAACTACAGAACACAAGTAGCCCTAGCTTTGCATACTGGTAAACAGGGTGGCTGTGTCGGGCAGCAGTAAGTGTCCAAGAAGACCCTACTTGGAGGCTGGTCCCAGCAGCTCTCTGCCCTGGCTGTCATGCTGCTGGTGGCACCCAAGCTGGCTGGTCTTGGTGCACACGGACATCTATGTGGCCCGCAGTAGCTGCCATGTAGTTAAGAGTTATATCACCACGTATTTATATCACCACTTTATAAGATGGCAGCATTTCTGACCATAAAACTTCATCCGAAAAAGGCTAGCAGAGGCCAACAACAAGCTCTAACCAGTAGCAAAATGTTTACATACGGTTTCTGCTTACTGGCTCTATATTTGAGCACGGACCAAGGGAAAAGAGCCTCTTATCTTCTATTTACGATATATCTTCTTTAAAAATTATAAATTATTTTAGTTGGAACTGTCAGTACTATGCTGACAATGCTTAGTTTTATTGATTTTATGATGGAATATTATCTACTTTGCTGAAGGTTTTGCAGAGCTGTTTCTAATCCAGTGATAGATGTTGGCAAACTATCCTTTGGAATTTTAACATTTCTGACAGCCCTTGCAGTCTGAATATACTTAATAAAAAGGCACTGTAGCAAACTGCTTGGTGGAACAAGACTATGGTTTCTTTGAGTCATTTAATCATAATCTTTGACTATCAAACCAGAATCAATTGTATAAGGATAGAAGAAGAGATTGTTTGGGCATTTAAAGTACATTTGGGAGGAAGAAAGCATATACAATACCTCTTTTGTTCCAACATGTGAGCCCATGGTCTCCAAGAGACCCATTTTATTATGTCTGGGATTTTTGGTTGCTGTTCCCCTTTCTTTTTTGCCTTTGCTGTCACTGCCCTTCATGTCTGTTATTTCCTTTCTTCCATCTCTTTTGCGATTTACTATGAATCCGAGCAATAACTTGGAAAATAATGCGATATGAGGAGCTACAAAAAAACTTTGGGCAGGAGTAAGGAAACAGGATTTTATGCCTAAAAGCAAGCTAGCCCGACACGGTCTCTAACACGGTTTTCCAAGTTTGGGCACTGAAAGGACTTTATTTGGGCTAATGCAAAGCGGGACAGACAGAGCCCGGTGCATGGAGCAAGGCTGGGGTCCTGAACGACGAAAGCAGCAAGATGGTGGTTGTCAAACCATCTGCTCCTCAGAGCAAAGGAGCTTAAAAAGTGACCTTTTATGTGCCTGGACCATACAAAATACAACAGCTAAGCACATGCTTCTTAATTAACATCAGTGATAAAAGAGCAAAACATCTGCTGAAGAAAAGGGCTGTTCTACTCTTTCCCCCTTTGTAGTATGTTTTCAGTTAGAAGAATTTCTGTCTTAATAATCTGACCTGTTATGCTGCAATTATTTTCCAAATTAAAAAAGCGAAAGCTGAGGTATGCTTTGTATGCTGAAAAGGACTCTTTATCTTCAAACAAACATAATACCATAAAAACAAAATACCACTGTTGCTTCTGATTTGATTTTTACTGTGATCTAACTGAGGTTCTGTGAAGCCAGAACTGCTGATGGTTCCAGCATTTGCAGTTTTATTCGAAGGACACGGAGAGAACGGTGAGAGCCCAGGCAAACTCATGCCTAATGTAAGCACATTAAAGAAAGATAACTTAGAACTATTTGCATACAATGAGCAGCAAGAAAAAGTGTATATATATACTCAATGCCAAGTTTACCCTAGTGTAATAGAGACTAAATTTTTTGAACTGTGCAGATGGACTGAAGATGACTACAGAAACGTTAGGGTTTTAAAATTTATAGCTAAGAAATTTCTATGGCACCTTAGTGATTTTATCTTTATTTAATAATAGGTAACTTATCTAGATAGGAATTTCTCCCTTTGTAATAGATTAAAAGTACTCTTTTTTTTAAGAAAAGAGCAACCAAACAGCACATAATTTTTGAAACACTTTGAAAATTCTACAGATGAAAATGATTCTAACTCATCCTGCTTAAGCTTCATTTCCAAGTGAGGGAACAAAGCTGGCTGCCAGTAAAAATAAATTATCTGGGAAGCAATCAGAAAACTCTACAAACATTAAATAAAAAGCCATAAGGTACTGTACCAGGAGTACTATACCATAAGGTACCATAAACACTGAAATATACTGTATGTCAAGTTGCGTTTGCAAATATGCGTCACTACTACTCATTGAAAGAAAAAAAAATCAGCTTCTATCCATCCAATTTTTAGAGAAGGAATGTACTATAAATAGATCTACAAAAACCCCTAATATAGCAGTGTTATTCCAAAATATTTTACTACTGCTGCTCACTTATGGTATCTGACTTGCTTCCTAAATACACATAATGAAGTTAATATTTAGAGCTATGTAAACCTACTTAAATGGGAGAATATTTATCTTGAAATGAAGTCAGAGGGAACTAGTTAAAGTTTTCTTAAATACTGCCTGTGTCTCCAAATCCTTTATTGGACCAGCTGTAAAAACTACCTATCAAAGTCCTACTGATAACATATGCTGAGTTTTAGCTTTATTTGCTGCAAAAGATACCTGAGATAGATATAGTAGTTTCAATGATGCAGGCTTAAACTAAGTTAGCAATGATATCAGGAGGGAAAAAAATAAATGAGGTGAGAAGCTCTCAGCCCTCGCCAGTGCCCTGTGCTTGTGCACATGATCCTCACCGCACAGCAACGCTTTTAAAAGCCTGTAATTTGGCTACCAGATGGCAAATCCCATGATGGGGAGAAGCTGGACATGCAATCAGCACACAGGGTGTCTGACTACCAAAAAGTGACTAAGAACACAGGGATACACAGGTTGGGGCAGATCATCCTGATTTCCTGCCTGAAAGTTCTTTCCAGGGTCCTCTTGATGCAGCTGGAGTGTCACATTTGTGCCTGGAGTCTTTCTTTCATCAGGGTATATCCCTGAAGAAGAGTCCAGGCATTTGAATTACAAAGTTTACATCGCTTCGTCCTCAGTTCCTACTGCCCTGTAAGTTGCCAAATACTTTTTGCTTTAAAATGCCTTTTTTGTTGTTTTTTGGCTGCTGCTGCTGTAAATACAGCCTTCTCGAGGACAGCGATAATGAAGTGACGTGCTGCTTAAAAAAAAAAAAAAAACTTGTTAACATCTTCATCAGACAATTGTGTTTGAATACTTAGAGCAATTGTAAAGTTTCTGTTGGATTTTTAGGATTCTGTTCAAAGCAGGCGTATTTCACTTCTTTAACGTTGGTGGTTCTTTGGCAGCCTACATAAATACAAAGGACTTAAAAGTAACTTTCAGGCATTGATTTAAATGGAACAGCACTGGAAAAAAAACATGAAGCTTGTGTGTGAAAGGTTTGAATCTTCTGACATACATTTCCTTGCATTTGCAAGGAATAGGTTGAATACTGCAACTGAATTGGTGCATAGATGATAATAACAATGAAAGATGTGAGCACTTCCATTAATCTTGTTGGCGAAAGTACTTTCTTCCAGAGGTGATAATCCAACAACTACTTGTTCAAATGGCATCTCATTACGGAATGAAAATAGTCTTTTATATTTTCTCAGAATGAGATTTGGGAAACGGCAAGGTCAGCATCAGAATTCAGTAATGCCAAAATCTAACATACTTCCTGTGCCATTGCTACCAGCGGGACAGAAGTAGACTTAATTTTGTGATTTCAGCATGGCTGATTTACCAAAATGACAATATTGACCTGTTTGAGGACACCATTCTTAGTATATGCCCTTTTTACCCATAAGATTTTGTGTTTACTACTACAGTAGAGGGAGGAAAGTAGAAAAAAAAAGAAAAGCACTGGGACTTTTCAAATCAAGGAGGTAGTTTCTAAAATATACTTCCCTAAACAAAATATTATTTGCTTCTCACAAGTTTTATCCTTGATTGGACCCCAAAGAAGAAAGTTATTGTGGAGCATCAGCATATTTCTTTGCTAAACCAAAGGGACATCCAAATATATCCTCCTGTTTTATTTCTCCTTGGTTAGACTCCAGAATCAGCTGAATACACAAATTGCATAACCTTGACCACTGCCTTGCACATTCAACAGAGAGTTTTTACATAGGATTTTCCTTGAAGTTATCTATGTCAGTTTTTCCATATTTATGTGTCTTTAGAATGTTAACTAGACAAATAATTTATGAGTATACCTACCACTCCTGGTTTGCCAATGAAACCAATGAAATTAGGAAATAATTCCTAATTTTCTACTGGAAAATGAAAATCAAAATAAGTCTTTCCTAAATGTTAGCTCAAATAATTGGCAGGGATAAGAAAGAATAGGAAGGAAAAGGTAGTAAGCCTGAGCACCTGATGCCAGACTGCTTATGCTCAGGTATAGCATAGATGGGGGATACAAAATGTAGGTTACATTCCTGTCAGCTCCTGAATGAGGAAAGTATTGGTTATAAAGGAAGATGTATTCCTTCCCTCCATACACACTCAATGGAATATAACAACAGGCAGTAGGAAAATTGAAATTTGCACTTATGAAAAACCTTCAAAAGAGGTTTAAGTTTTGCATACAAAACTCTAAGAGGAATGAGACATCCTGAAGATAGACCAAGAAAAGTGAGATGTCTTCCCCTCATTTTGGAGTTTTTTTTACTTTTTTTCTCTTTTATAGGCACACATCTTTTTGATGTCCTTTAAAATATAATCAACACAACTTTCTCACAGAGGAAATTTGGATTCCAGCAAAGTTAGTTTGTAAAACAACCCTTCAAAAATAAAATCCTTCCTGTATGACTTCCACCAACAGTAATGGAACATGTAGGGCTAACAGCACAACAAGCTGAAAATAAGCTCTCGCAGATATTAAAATAGATGCCAAGGAGGAGATTTGGCCACTTGCTCAAATTCAGCTTCTCACTTGGCAATGTTCAGAAGACAAACCTAATTAAAGGTTACAGTTGGCAATGTTGCATTATCCAGATATTACAGCCTATAATTGTTTTAAGTGCAGGCAAATGTTTCCTTTCTGCAAAATATATCCCACAGCTAAATTAAACATTTTCCTATTTAAGATAGAGGGCTCAACACCCACTCAAACAGGAGATGAATTGCAACATAACACCTTGAAAACTTTTGCTCGTTCAATTCCCATCATGATACATAGCTATAAGCTGACACAGTACTACCAAACCTAGAAGTATGTTGCACATACTATATAGAGAAAACTTTTTAAACTGGGAATACAGGACCTTTTCCTATCTTCTTTTTGTGTTCTGAATAGTGTTAATGTAACATTGAAATAGTTCATTAAAAAAATAATTAAAGCTTAGCGACACTGGTATCTCTTATTTTTCATTTAAGAGAAATACAGAGATATACAATTACACAGAAACATCTACCTGGAAGTTTCATCATAATGCTCACAAGACATCCTAATGCAGACATGTGCTCGTCACTGTGATTCCTACTTTGCAGTTTCTGCCTCATACAGGAAAGAACTCTGCATTTGGCACCTATAAGCTATTTGGTACCATATAAGTAAAGATCCTCATTGGTTAAAAACAAATATTGTGCATCAGCTGATGCTGAGGTGAGGGTAGCACCAGAGTTCAGGTAGGCACTTTCTCAGAAGTTCAAAGACCTATGAGGGGAGGAAAAAAAAATATTTAAATTCCCTCTGTCACAAGTAACTGCTTTAATTTCTGAGCTATTAGGGAATAAGGAGGAGCAAAGTATGCTTTATTAACAGGTTAAAAGTGCTTTGAAAGCATCTGCCAAATTAACTCCTGATAGGAATTTGTTGTGCAAATTGGCACTGACAGACTTGGCGTGCTCAAGCACTGCAACAGAAACAGGTTTTAGGGGTCTTGAAGACCAGTGCCTTGAAAACGGGGAGTTTCAAGGACCCTAGTTGAAGAACCTTCCACCTCGCTGTAGTTTACCCAGGTCAGACTTTGGATTCACCCAGATTAGCTACCTCCAGATGAAAAAAAAAAAAAAAAAAAAAAAAAAAGCTGGCAATGCCTAGTTTCAAATAATAATTTATGCTGAGATAGCTACTTGACTCTGATGTCTTAGAGTAAAACTTTCAGAGTTGTTCTGTTTGAAGACAAAAGGCTCATTTATACACAGATTTTCTGTCTCTAACAGATACTTGCGTTTGCAAGGGATGGCTATGTTTAGAAATTCAACTATGTAAATACAGTGCCTTAAACAGCTCTGGCTGAGTCCCTGAATAACATATGTTTACAGATAAATCAATGCTTTTGTAATGCTCCAGCTGGATATCTTTCACCTGAAGTTGTGCAAAGTAGATCCTATTTTGCTTTGCACATCATCAGCAAAATTCTCAGATGAATTTTGACTGCATAATTTCTGCTATTAGTGATAAAGGAAGGGGACAAAGTGAAAGAGAGGGAGTTGCTTGATTTTTCAGCAGCAGGTGGAATCTGCAGAATGTGTCTGCAACAACTGTCAATTTCCAAGTGTCTCCATCAAACATATAGCATCTCAGGTTATGTTTTGCACTAGTAATAATGATAAATTTGCAAAGGAAAGCCAAAAAAAAAAAAAAAAAAAACCTTTTGGCCCATTATCAAAAGTCTATGTTGTGCAACCATAAAGTCCCAAATCATTTCAGATTAATAGAGGAGATGCTCAAATCATACGAATTTGTCAGGCTGATAACTTCAAAGGAACTGCATGCTGAAATTAAAACTACCAAATCATCACTGTAGTAACTGAAGCGTATCCTAACCCATGGATATTACATAATCTTGAAAACAAAGAACGGGGTTATGACTGAAAACAATATGAACTTCGAAATTCATGGTTAGTCATGATGCACCATATGTCCTCCACCACCTAGTCACAACAGGGTGCCCTTTAATTACTCTGTTAATGTGCTCTTTGTGTCTCATTGCTGCAGGACATATGGTACATTTCACTTGTAGCCATGAACTGCAGGTCTTTAATGGTTTCTGTCAAAATTCGAATATCTTTTTAAGCACATACATGGTTATATCTTTGCTTTTATATGCTGGTTTTGCACTTAGGTGAACCCCATAACATACTGTACCTCATGGTGCAACATATTTATACCCTGTTTCAGTGGGAAGTTGATAAAGAATGAAACCTATTACAGTCTGATTACCCAAACATTTTAAAAACAAACAAATAAACCCATATCACCTACTGGATGAATTGAAAGGAGGTGAGGGGAACATGGAGCTGGATCACTAGTAATAGAAGAACAAATTTCACTTTCAAACTTTATGGCTGAGCTTATCCAGAGAGAATTGCTAAGCAATTCAACTACAGATTTGCTTTATTCTTTAATCTTATATCCGAGAGCAGCTTTGTAATGCATTGCCATATGCTGGTGTCTACTAATGGACAGTATTTTTAATATATATTTCATTTCAGGTTAAAAGGGAAGAAGGCTGTGTCAGCCCCCTCAATTTCCCTGCAAGTGACAGCTGAGAGAGGAGCCGGTGAATGAAGATGCCATCCCGACGTGGTTCGCGTACCGCAGGCAGCCGTCGGACCCCCGGTACCAACACGGTGCCACACGGGCCTTCCTGCCCAGTGTGGGATTCCTCATCGGAAGGTGTCAGTGTCTAGACAGAGAGGACGACATCCCTTAAAGTGCCTTTGGAAATCAGGCAGTGACTCAACATGCCCTGGCCTCAGATGGCGGTGATGTGCCTGATGTATGTACAGTCAAGACAATTAAGTTACATTAATCACATTCCCAGTCAATTACAGTTCCGGGGAGATTTGGGATTTGCCTTATGTAGGAAGAAAGCTCAATTTGTGTTCCGGTTGCAATAAAGAATTTCTGCAGCATCTCCTGTGCTGCTCAGGGGTTTAAATCTGAAGCCGCGAGCACTGCAACCACTGAGCCCCATGAGGTCTCCTCCAGTCCCCCCTACATTCAAACACCAGCTACAGCCTGTAAAGGCTGCAAATCTGCTGCGCAAGCCCAGCAGATCAGAAACAAGTTTTGTGCTGGAAATCACCGGCTTACAAACCAGCCTGGGTCAGCTAAAAGGTTGTGCAAACTTAATGGTAAGAATCATGGAAGAGGCTACGCGGCTAAATGCAGCTCTGTGGTGGGTCACGGTCCCCCCTCCCAGAACAACATTGTGTACCTCTACCTTTAAGCAAATCTACTTGCTTGTCTTTGATCAGCAAGGAAATATGCAATGCAGTTCCTCCTTCTGAGGAATATTATCAACAAACCAGTATTCATTTGGCTCTTTTTCCTAGGCAAAAAGCCCTCATCTGTGCACCATTTTAGAAAGCAGCTAAGTAAGAAATGCTCAGAACTGGTCCTTCAAAAAGATCGGTCAAGTGCAAGTATGGCAGGACTTCTCCTCTACAGCTGGCTAACACAGGCATTTTTATATCAACAGGAGTAGCCACGAGGAAGATTATCCTTCCCTATGCTGCAAAGAGGAACCTTAATGCCATTTGAAAGGAAGGAGGCGAAACAACTATGGCAGGAGGCTGCTTAGTTAGTAGGGATGAAGCATGAAAATCCACTCATTTTCACCTGAGAGAGTGACATTTATGATTCAACTGGCTTGAAACTATGGCAGCCGATAGCTGCTGGGTACCAACTTGCCAAAATTCACAGGATAAAGTAAAATGTTTACGAGACAATACAGTCCACTCCGCAAGATGACTAGCAGTACCTATAGTATAGTAAAGATTCCCAGGTATTCAGGAAAAAAAAAGTAAACAATTTTTGAAACAGCTTCTAAAATGCTGCTTGAGAAAGATAAAACTGCTGGAGATTATACAAAATTGTCGGAAGCTGGGAGTTCGTAGTTTCAGTGCCCTTCCCATCTGCTGGTCCATATTCTTTTCTAGTTGCATTTTAGAAATTACTCCATTTCTGTGGATGAGGAGCTCATTTTGAGAAGTTTTCATATTTGTGACTTTGAAGGACTGTGTGTTTGAACACAGGACAAGGTCAGTCGGGGAGGTCAAATTAATTACAACTGCATCTTATTACAGTGTCTACACTGGAAAACTGTCTACCCCAAGCTCATACACAGCACAACAAAACGTGATTTGAAGTGGAAAACCAGAATAAACTATTTTGTGGTGGATTAGTTAATCCCAAGTAAAGTGAAGCAGATGACTTTGAATCCAAGGCTCCTTTTGGGAGACAAAGGATTATGTTTTTCATAGCGCTGGGAAATTGAGTCAGATTTCTTCAGACAAATACAAAGAGCAAAATCAAACTCAAAAGGAAACTTTCAGCCATATCCATCTTACAGCTAGTTGTACCTAGTGCTAATCAAAAAGTTTTGGCTTAAAAATGTGACATCAACTTTTTTTAAAAAAAAACATTTATATTATAAGGGCTGCATAGCACAGAACTATACCACTGACAATATCTAAAACAATTATTATTTTTCTTTTTTTAAGTTTCACAATTTTCCTGGCATTTTTCATTAGAAATTCAGAACACTCAAAGGGAAGTGACCATATACATTAAAGCATGTTCAAACAGTTAAATTTAATTATCAGTCACAGGACCTGTGTTTATTAAAAGAAGATATACCGCATCGGGCATTTTAATGTGGCTTTTTCAAGTCAATTTGGGAAAGACAAAAATCCAAATTTCAAACATCAGTCAGCATCAATGTTGACAGATTTCTGCATATCTATACACTAAATGGACCTGGACAGCATCTTACACCACCAGCAAAGAAATCCAGTCAAACAGGACACTTTAGGAAGCACTTGCATCTTGCACTTTTCTATTTTAAATGGCATTTCTCAAGCTGTCGTTTCTCATTGCTCATAATCTGTAAACTCACATTACATTTAAATGAAGAATCAAGCCAGTAGCATTTGCAAAGACAGCAGAGAGGCAGATTACATTTGAGCCTGGTAAACTGACTATTGATGAGATTTAATTTACGGATGTGCTGATAAAGCAGACATGCAAAAATGTCTTTACAAGCTTTCTACGTTCTGATCTTTGGCAAAATGTAGACTTCTTTAAGTAGGACAGAAAAGTCCTTTTTTAAAAAAACATTCTTACACTGTTTTGGCTGGTCTTTATAATTATGACCCTAACCACACCAGGTACTGAAAAACAGAAGAAATTAACTGAGCAAAGACATGAGTGACTATATCTGTGCAGACAGAAGTAAAATGATATTTAGATAGCAGGATACCCACAACTATCAGACTACTTATAGTGCCAGAAGAAAGCATTAAAGAGCTTTTATTTTTTTTTGATTTTTTTTTGATTTTTTTTTGATTTTTATTAACAGCTAAACATGAGAAGGATTTTTCTCTCTCTTTTTTTTCCAGGAGGAGAGAAAAAAAAAAAAAAAAAAGGTTCCCCTGTGTTTGATTTTCATGCAATTTCTTCATGAAAGTGCTATCAAAGAAAGTTACAGTGTATATTACATTTCATTTTGGAAGGATTTCAGCAATCCCTAAACCTCCACTGGTATCTTTTTGACAACCTAATCTCTTTGTAGTGGTAGCTAAATTAAACCAAACTGTCATCAATGAAAGCTCTCAAGAGTAACGCAAGGATATTCAGCACATGTAATCTATAGCCGTACGGTAGCCAATCCATAAAACACACCATTTAAGGAAAAATGCTTCATTAAAAATCCCTGTCTTAACAAGATATTTTTATCCCATATTTAATTTTGTCTATTTGGGTCTCTAAAATGTCCTTAAAACCGTTTCTGTGAAATCTAACAAGAACAATCAGAGCACTGCTTCATAGGCAAGGAAATAAAAAACTGCAAAACGAAAATTTTAGAAGAAAATAAACTATTGCTGAGAGGATCATAAAATTAAAAAGAAGGTACTACATATCATATTTCCATACCATCAGATTAATCCAAAACACTTACTCCTATGCAAATATAAACAGAAGATTATTTTTCCTAATGTATGTGCTTCTGTTCCCACAAGCCCATCCAAATGATGCATATGTGAGAATTTTCAAGAGTGGGGATGTACGTCCTTCTGGACTCCTTATAGACCTATCAGGCTAAAATGACAGCAACATATTTTATAGTCCACTTCTGGCTATGAGATGCTTCTTACCCAGAAACTACTTGACTTGAGTCATGCACACAAAATCATTACTTGAAGATTGGGCTATTGGAAAGCAGAATAAACTCTTCTTTGAAAGCACCATAAAAAGCATAATGATGCATCCGGCGTCTGTTCCATCTCCCCAGAATCACAGTTCGAAATAAACACATCTTATCTTCATGGTGCTTGTTCCACAAGCTGCTTATAAAATATTAAATAGGGCCTTTTATTCCCACGGCCCTTGCTGGACTCTGCCAAGGAACCAGTACCCCTCCCTGCTCTCTCTGCCTCCCAGAGCTGCTTTTCTAAGGAGCAGGGAAGTTTATGGAATGAGCTCTGCATGTTCAGGTACCGCCGCTTCCCATCACTGCGGCAGCACGGCTCAACTTACTGCCATGCACGTACGGAGGAAAACAGGATTAAGTATCTTTTCTGTGCAAAAACAAAGTTATTCGACTTAATGTAACACCACCTTTGTGAAATTTTTAGATTTTTATTCCCTCAAACTGAAACAGAGTAAGGAAATAGGCATGATAGAAATGTCACTTTGACTATATACCTCACTTAACAAGCTTTTATACATGGGAAAAAAACTCAAATGCTTGATAACAGGAGCATTATACAAACCTGGACAGGATGGAATATCCAACCACAAAATGCACATACCCAGCCAGCCCATAATTCAGCAACTGTCATTTTTATTGACTGGAAAGTAAATAAGAAAGGTGCTGCTGAACTAGAAAACAAATGCTCTGGATTCCACTTTGAATTGTTCTCCATCTCTATGCATTTTCCACTGAATGGAAAAAATACAGCTATATTAAAATATCTGTATTATTTGCCTTTACAAAAATATCCAGGATATTTTCAGTGCTCTGAACAGAGAATGGGATACACACAGTGATAAAGTTTACTACTGAATGTGATAAATGTTGACTTCCATATTGAGACTCCCTAAAACAACAGATGCCAGGAACATAAATACAGTTTGAAAAATGTCAAAGCTCCAACACTGTTATCATGATTTTCACACCTAGTTGTCTAAGGTCAGAAACATAAATCCATTATAAAGCACCCAAAGATTTTGAATACTAAATCTACGACAAGCACTGAGGCTTTCTGACCAAAAAATCACACTACTTGCTACCAGCTACAGATGCAGCTATAAAGTAACAGTTTAGAAATGTAAGTTTGGAAACAATACACTGTTTTCTCAAATATACAGTAATTATAATAAAATGACAAACTATGGGTCCCCACCAGGAACATAACACTATTGCCGTCACCACATTGGATATAACACTATGAGCAACAAAATGGGCAAGAACACACAGCAAAAACGTTCAATATCACTGATGTCAACTTTTTTTTCTTCCCTTAATCAAATGATAAATAAAAGACAAATCAACCTCTCAGACACTTTGGACACCAAAACTAATCTGTATTCCTTCTTGCACGGAGATTACAGCAACTATTTCAATTTGCAGAGATAGAAACATACCTATCACTACTATGAATAAAACTGAATTCTGATGATCTCTGTAACACAGCAGAATATGTTTGTTAAGGCAACGAAACAAGGCGAGGCAAGACAAGACAAAACAAGGCACTTGGTTTTCTGTTTTCTAGGACAGCAATCCAAAAGATGGAGAAAGAAACAGGTCCAGCCCATCCATAGCTGGTAATTCTGCAACACGTGCACAGCCTGTGGAGGCAGAACGAGGTGGATGCAGCACCCTCAACTTTGCTGCTGAACTTTTGGCTTTTCCCAGCTATACAAGAGCCAGCTCCCCAGTGAAACAGCATTTTAAGAGGATGAAGTACAAAGTCCATATTGGGCGTCATTAATTTCCATACAACTGATGGACAGCAATAGCTGCTAAATTCTATCAGTCAAACATAACAACTTGTTACTGGTGCTATCACCTGCATTTAGGCGTTAGTTGTCCTCCCTCTGCTCTGCTCTTCACAGCTGGGAAGTGCACAGCCAGAGTCTGTCATTCAGGAGTTATCTCAGAACTGTTGCCACCCAAAGTCATATTTAGACAATGTGATACATAAAACACCTTCTTCTTGCTCATCAGCACTTTGTAGTGCAGATTTGGGTCTGGTCTGGATATTGTACAAAGGATCCTGGCTACCCAAATTGCTGGGGAAATGTCAAAGTCATTTTGTGGAAATCAAATGAACGTGTTTATCAGAAGATGAAATAAATGAACATACATTTATTACAGTTTTGATTCAGTCCTCATTTTTTTTTTTTTTGGGAACAAACAAAAAGCTTTTATCTTAGGCACTAAAAGCAATAGCGAAAGAACATAACAGTAAAAAGAACCTGCCTATAAACTCAGTCTGGACTTGTATAACAAATAAGAGAAAGGCAAAAGGAATACTCATATTCCCCTCCATGTCAGAAGTAGCTCCATAGTATAACTTCTACTTTAAATAAAAAGAAATACTGTATAAGTTAAATAATTAAGAAAAAAATTCAAGCTTTAGTAATTGGAAGGTCTCAAAATCCCTTTGTATTTCATGCTGAGATGCACAGAGAGTTGTTCATATTTAATTGAAAATGTATTAACATTATAATTTCAAAGGATCAAAAATAAAGGGAGTTTCCTGAAAATTTAAACCAGGCTTTCAGTGTTTCCTGTTGTGCAGGAGAAAGATCTATTTTTAATGGAATAAATTGTAGAAAAGGGCCTAAAGAGGGCAATTTCTTCATTCTTCAATGAAGCTGGTGGGAAGCAAAATGGTCTATAATTAGTTTGGGTGGGATTTCTTTTCAAATTTAAAACTTTGTGAAGGTTAATGCTCCCACACTGCTGCATTTAATCAAACTTTATCTAAACAGCGTTTTCACTAATTTTAGATCTCACTAATTTGAATTTATGAATATTAGGCTTTGAAATCCCTGAAAAGGTGTATACTTTCTTTTTCATGTTTTATAATTCATTTTGTTGCTCATTTTAAGCATGCATATTCTTTTAATGTTAATTATTTTCCCTTCTGGATGGATTAAAAATATTCATATACCCTGAGAGAAACTATTCATTATATATAAATATATATATATATATATGCAAACTGAAATGAACATAAGCAAACCCAAGATCCTAATTCTGAAAACGAAACTTCCCAGTTGGACATTTGCACCTGAACAGAATTCAAGCACACCTAATTTAAAAGAAGTCTTGGGCAGAACTGAGATCAAACAGCCCAACGTTATCATTAATATTTTGTTTGAAAAGCTAATTTATTGCACAATGTGATGTCTACTTCGTTGGTCTTTTTTTTTTTTTTACATGTAACTAATGAAACAATTATGTTTGGGCAGCATCACACTTAGCAAACTATACTTTTAATTTGGCCTCTAGTTATCTGAAACGTTAACACAGCTCTGGTGCATCAGCCAATGAGGCTGCCTTCGATCGATACCACTAGAGTGAGCAATTGACACTTCGTACCTCCATAAATTAAATGATTGCATCTATCATTTCTCCTTTACGATGTAAACAAAGTTATGGCAACACAATATTGCCACAGGATCAATGTCTCCTGCTTAGAAAATAAATTCTTCAACACTTATGCAGCAGCAGGAGATTATTATTATACAATAACTTTCTATCCCGTTTTCTTAATTACAGCAATGCCCGTTAGTGTGCTACTATGAGGAAGAATTGCTGAATTCCTTTCACAAGACACTTCCTTCTGTACCACACTCGTATTGCTCCCCAAAGGTCAGGTGTTGCTGTACATGAGAACATAAGATGAACAGAGACATGGGCAAGAGGAAAAAGATGGGAAGAGCAGGCAGGACAGATCCCAGCTGCTTTAGATCCCATGTTAGATCTGGTCAGCAAACAGCAAGGCTGCGGTTAAAACAGTTTGCTGCCCAACCTGTCATATGTATTGCCTCAAACCTTGAAAAGTTCAGCCTCTGCAGGCTGCTCCCTGCAATGAAATAAGTTTCTGTATATAAAGATATATATAGATATATATACACATGTATATAGCTCTCATATCTAGACAAGGGGACTTCATGGAGCCTGCGAGACAGGTGGACAATGCAGCCATCAGCTCCAGCGAGCTCCCTTACGATGCAGCAAGCTGCTGTTGGCATTGCGATCTCGCTGGTATAAAGACACCAAACCAAGTGACACTTCATACCTCAAATCAGCACATTGCAAGCACAAGTAGTAACAGGATTTTTTTTAGATGCATTTCATATCTGCCAATTACATACTGCATGCCTAAAATCCCCTCCAGAAAGCATCATCAGCCTGGAAAATTAAACACTGAAAAGTAAAGAAATCGGCTTAGCTCCCATATATCCACCCATCATGCTACAGCCTTTACTGACATGATTACACATGTAAAGACACAATTTGTTTGCTTATACTGCAGCCACAGTGAGATCTGCTAGAGAAACAGCCTGGGCTTTTGTCTCTCCTTCTCCAGGCAAACTAATAACTAGTTCTTGAACTAGCTAAGGCAAAGGGACACAAAGCCATAGTAACTCCTATTAATTTAATGTAGATCTGCCCAGAAACCAGCTCCACAGCAGTGAGCTGCACATCGTAAAAGACCATTTTGTCCCTGTTGAAGTCATGGCTTTGACCTTGACAGCGTGCCCAAATGAAAGAGAACTAGAGAAAACCCAGCAATACTTCTGCAGGGTTCCATGCTCCTTTCAAAGGACGGCATGGGTGGCACTGCTGGGATGAACAAATGAGCACAAGTGCTTGCCAAGTGTGCAGACAGATGCCAACAAGTTTGATGCAAGAAAAATAAAGAAAACAAATAACTTTTAAGAACTAGTCATCTGTACAAGAAAGGTCCCAACAGGTTATACATTATACATGACCTTTGCCATATATGATTGAATAGACATTGTGCACAACTATTGCCACTGCACTTGCTTTAAATCTATTAAAATTATTCATCCTTTCTCTCATATTTCTACATTTAGATGTATTCTCCATGTAATCTAAAACAGAAAATTAAAAAATCCTAGAGGTTGTCATTTATCATGTCTTTCATTAAGAAAGCACCAGACAAACCATACAAATTTGTAATTTAAGAATCTCTGACCTTTTTTAACATATGAAAATTCAGAGGAACACTTAAAAAAAAAAAAACACATAGACTAAATACCTCCACAATTTTCTCCAGGCTAATGAATGGTTAAAAACAGTATCAGCAAAGCTCTAGTTAGCTAAGCATATAATTTAAACAAAGAAAACTTCCATGGACATATTAAAGGAGATATTTCTCTCCTTAGTCAATGAAATTGGAGTCATAAGTACTTTCTTCTTTATGCAAAATAACTGATAGCTCCTGTTTAGGCAAACCATGTCAATTTGGATGTTGCACTCTAGAAAAAAAGGGTCATGTTACATTTGAACAATTAGATTACTTCAGTGCGAGAAACAAAATATTTTGACCATAACACATCCAATAAGTGTATCAGGTCTCATCCGGAAAAAGTGACAAGTCAAAGCTTCGGTAGAATTATATTATACTGCAGGGACATATTAGAGAGGCAGCAACCAATATAAATTTCTGCCATCATTTAATAAGGCACTAAGCCTTGGGATATAACTGCTTCTCTCAGAATACCTGCTTTAGTCTCTGGCACTTTACAATGGGGCTACGTAACCGGAGATCAGGCCCTTGGGAATAAGCAAGCAATTTCCAAAATTCAGCCGGGACTGTCTGCTATCTTGGTATTGGAGCAGACAGACTGAGTAGGGATGAGTCTGGGAGAAGCTGTGACACAGTGGGGATAGATGCACCTCTCAACATTTCCCCAGGTTGAGCAAGATGCCTCTGTTCCTCATAATGATGAATGATGATGACTATGACATGCACAATCAGGAACACCTGATGCTGTGAGGCTGGGCTGCCCTACCCTCAACTGCAGTACAGTCAGAATATCTTTTTACTATGAGCCTTTTTTTTTAACACTCCATAATAAAATAAAAACAAAAAATCCATGCTGAACATTCAAGAGCTCCGCTTTAATCTTGAAGTAGTCACATCACCCAAAGCAGCTGACAGATAGGATCACTGGCCTACATGCACGTATGCTTATACCCCCAAAAAAGACTTAGCCACAGTTATAAGTCATATCCTAAAGCAAAATTTTCAGTTTATAATGACTCACCTAGTAGCTGCATTCTCAGAAATTAAGTATAGTGTAAGTGATAAGGCTATTTTGCCAATGTACGGTATAAGCTAAGATGAAACATCCAAGGGAATGATCCTATTATGGCCTGGCAGCTGGGTAATTGCAAGAAAGCAAACAAGTGGTTTATACATCTGAGTCATCATCTACTAAACTAAATCATTCTAATGCGAGGGTTGTGAGAGCTTTCATTAACGAACATGTGCGATAGGCATTCCCAATGTTAACTCGTAAAGACAGGTAAGGCAAAAATTACCTATAGAGGCAGCAAGTCGTGTGCAATAGCATTAAATAATCAGAAATAAACACCAATATTAAACAGATTGAATGACAAGAAAACTTCAACAATTTTAGTAAGAACATTGGTTCAGGCAGTTCTCCTTTAGGAAACAGGACACAAAGATTTAAGGATTGCAACTAAAGAATATCATGACTGAGATAGTTTAATGGACATTTTCCTTCCTTGTTAGACAAAAGTAGAAAACATTTGTCTGACTCAAGTGAAAGAACTCTGATTGTTCCATTAAAGCCAGCAATTACAGTGCAGGCAATCTTGTAGTCAACGCAATCTAGTATCACTGACATCTGAAGTTTGGATCAACTGCCTGAAATTTGGAATGCCAAAAACCATTCTTTTGGGGCAGGCTGCTGTTAACAAAAAAAATAATGTATATATAAGCATTTCCTTTGGCCTATTTCAGTGCTTTGCTAAATTGAGACTGTACCACAAAAGGTATGGTGACTTTCCTGCACATGTTTAAATCCAACTCTTCATAATAGAATCGAAATATTTTTAAATCATACTGGAATTTAAATTCATGCTTATAAAGTTAACTGTGTTCTTACATTTTTTTTTTCTGAGCAGTTTGGTGGACTTTAAAGAAAGATTCTGAAATGTTTTATTTATTCATAGATTAAAATTAGGTGTTGGCAATTATCTTCTACCCTCTCCCTCTTGCTGCAGTAGCTCATCAGCTTTAAACTCAGTAAAGCCATTGGTGTAGGAGTAAAGTTTGGACCAGCAATAATAACAGTCAATTAGAAAGAACTTTATCAACAAATTTGGCTGTAGGCATCAGAAAGGTTCATCACTACCACACTTAATGAAGTTTTTTTTTTCTTTTTTGAACAATCAGTCATTAATTTTGAAGCAGATGAAAAAAATAAATATCTGAGCAGTAAAGTATACTTTTTTTTTTTTTTCTTTGTAATCTCCTTAGGTGTCTGCCCTCTGGACACTACATATCCTCCAATTCAAGTGCTAGAGGCAAATCCTTTTGGAGGACCACTATCTTGAACAACCTGGTAGGCCTTACAGGTACGTCCTACTATAGGGACTAGACATGCTGCAGCGTTTCCTGGATGTGACATGGTGAAAACTAATTTGAACTTGCCAGTCATGCTTGCCACAAGGAACAAAGTGATGCATGAACAGTGGGTTTAAAACATCAGAAAATGAGCTCCCTGGCATAAGCAAAAGGAGGACAGAAACAGGAGTTGGGAAAAGGTGCCTCCCCAGAGCTGACAGACTTGCTCATGATCAGCATTTCTCTCAGCTGACCTTCTTCATCTTGCAGTAGTCAATTTTTTTTTTCTCTGTATCATTCACTTCTCGCTCAGAGACACAATATTTTTCAATAAAAATAAGCAAGACAGGCTCTATACATTTGTGTCTCAGCTTCATTATTTAAATTCCAACTCCTCTTCCCTTTGTGACAAATAACAGATTGCTGTGCATTTGCAGATTCAAAACTGGTAGTTCTGAATTTTAGTACCTTTCCTTGCTGTCTTTTAAAGCCTTTGGTCTATTAAAGGGAAAAAAATAATGGCAGGTGAAGATGGGGTGCTGGAATTGACTGCAAACTTATTGCTTGGGTCAACAGCTTAGCACGATGAGTTCAGTATTATTTCATCCCTGTGATACAGCTAGATCACAGAATGGCTAAGGTTGGAAGAGTCTAGAGATCTAGTGCAACCACCCTGCACAAGCAGGGACACCTAGAGCACGTGGCACAGGGTGGCGTCCAGTTGGGTCTCCAGAGAAGGAGACTCTACAACCTCTCTAACAGAGATATAAGATGATAACATCCCAGCTAATTTTTCATTTTATTTCAAACAACTTCACTTCTCTAGTCCTTTTATAATCAGCCTATTCCATACTGTAGCTGAAGCCATTAAACAAACATATTTCAGTCTTGAGAGAGAGGATGTAGTGATCATCCCATGCTTGAGCATGTTTGGAGACAAGTGACACTGGGCCAGCAGTTTTAATTGCCTTGAGCTGGTGAGAATCAGATACAGCCAAACACTGTCACAGTGTAAATGCAAGTGTAACGGCTATCTGAGATAAACAAAAGCACAAACAACTCAACTGCAAATGAGCAAAATATGTTCTTGAGGAAGTCTTATGAAATAATTGAGTATTGCTGTGCATTATGCTTTAGCATCGACTATTAGAAATCAGATGCATCGATCATTATCAGGAATTACAAAACTAATTCCTCATGTATTGGGTGGAAAATGTACCCTGAAAGAAAAGGACCATAGAAATGACAGCTTCCCTCTCCTCCCCAGGTTACTCCAGCTTCTCCCACAGTTCCCTTTCTGCATTTCACCCTGCCAGCAACTCTTCATTTTCACAGTTTAAAAAACATTAATAACACTATTTTCCCATAACGCTCAGCATGGTGTTGCAACTCGGCCATGATGCTGCCATGGTCCATATGAGGTCTACCTATATCCCTCTCAAACCACCTCCCTGTATGGTCCTAGCTCTTGGCAATCACTCCTGACAAGTAACTTTCAGCACTCCCAGGTTCTTATTTCCCCTTCTTAGCAGCAATTGGAAAATACACATTTCTGCCTCTTAATGAATGAGCAAGCATTTCAAACATGGGTCACCAACTATTATTAAGACAATTATTTTTTTAAATAATATTTTCTAATACAACTAGTTATTTCTATGGCCTCTGCCACTGTTACGTCTGTTAGACTGTTAAGTCACTGAAGACTACATTCACCTCTCTGGCACAGCATGCTATGGAACTGCAATTTAGAAAAACACTGAACGTCAACCAAGAAGTCAGCGCCAGACCTAAAAATCACCCCTGCCTTCCCAGTTCAAGTTCAGAACTTGTTATTCAAAAGCCCTAAAAAGCTCTTAAGCGGGCTCTACACCTGACACAGCATGTCCGTATGAACTGGTGAAGCCAAAGGGCTTTCAAATTTCCCATCTGGATGGGCCGTATAACACTTTACTATGGTATGTGAAGGCAATACAGTACCACATCCCTGGACGTGTATATGCTATGCTACCTGATTAAAACAGAGGCATTCCTGCCACTTTTGATGTGTGTCCACCCCAGAAGGTGCCCTGTGACACATCATGACACACAGGACATTCACATTTTATATGGTGTAGGGGATTTTCAGTCTTGTGGGAGTTTCACACTTGTGGAAGCACAGGTTGCATTTAGCTCCAAGAGACCTCTAGAAAAGCTGGTTCTGTTTATAAAAGAGTACCTAGGCAACCCTGATTTAATAAAAATATATGCCTGTAAGGCCCTGCTAAGTTCAGAAAATGACAGAACTTAGCTTCAATTCATTACTTATTTATCATTTTTATCAGTTCTCACATTTTAAACGTAGAAGTTATTACACAGTTTGAACAAAACAGACAATAAAACAGTGTATCAAGCGCAATGCCTATAATAACCACAGCTCCTTAAAATTCAGCCATCAATACATTAAGTAATTACTCCCCCACATAGAGATATATCTACCTTATTCAGTATTGATAATTTGGGTTAAATGACTTGCAACCATTCCTTGTAAATGCAGAATACAATCAAAAGGTGGCAGCATAATTGTCAAGTATTCCTCCCTATACATATGTTTTATTTGCTTCATTTTAAAAGCAGATACCATTTTCTTGACATCCCTAATGAAGGAACAAATCTCAAGTCACACTGTAGACTAAGGTGTTTAATCATTTTTTGTTAAAAGCTGTGAACACATGCTTATATACATGCTGTGTCGGTATAGCTGAGTATGCAATGTAAGAAAGGTTCTCTAATTTAACTGTGCATACACTTTCAATTTTTCTGGGATCAGTTCACTACCCAATTGCTAATTTAAACATCTTAAACTGACAGAATATCTTAGAGCAATTTTATGTTGTACTATGGCATGTGTACAAGCATTAGCATCGCAGCCGCTGTTACAGCAGAAACATAAAAAGGAGCTCAGGAATAAATCAGAAATACACATTTTTAAGGATCATTATATTTTGGATTACTGATACATAATTCTAGGAGCGTGCTTGTCGCAGTCAACAAAAAGTCAGCATTTAAAGAGAAGCATTTAACGCATATTTAACATATGAATCGATGAAAGAGGTTGTTAGGTGCTTTGTCTGCTACTCCGCACGTGGTGGCAAACGTCTGCCCACCATGCGGTAAGAAAGAGGTGCAAGATAGGAGCAGTCTGTTTGGGACACCCAGAGAATGTAAAAACTACAAATTTACAATGGATAAATAGATGGAACCTAGGCCATTTTTTCATGAAGATGACAAAAGGCAAATCTTTATGTCCCTCCAGTGACTCTTAAGGCCTTAGGCCAAAATAATAACATATTAGGACCACTCATAGATCACTTGCATTTGCTAACACAAACAAAAAGCCTATTTTCAAGGAAAAGATAACATTTTGGTTGGTGTTCTGCATAGCTAAAAGCAGCAACATCACTGGAGATGATATAAAATAGGATACATTGCATGAGTCCACTTTCGGTTAACTACATAGTAATTGGATTTGTTTTTGTTTTTTCTTTCCTTCCCTCGCTTTTGCTGTATTAGGTGAAATCAACAGTGGAAGCTGCATCACCCTTTGTGACAAGATTGCCTGCGATGAAGTGATGCAGTCCATGAGGAATCTGCAGCCCATTTCCCCCACCAAGGGGGGAATGACGTTGCAGGAGCAAGGACACATCTGTCCCTTTCAGTTACAAACAGCAGTTTCATACCTCATTCATGGCTCTGTACGTCTCACTGGGAAAATAAAAGAGCAATAATGGCAAAGAAAATATTGACACTAATATGATGCGTTAAACCTCCAGTACAAAAGTCCTTAAAATGACAATGCGGCTTAGATATTACCTTTTTTTTTTTTTTTTTTTTTTGCTACTAATTTTTGGGTCATAACCATTCACAGCAAAGCTTCTGAGCTCTGCTGATGTGTCACCATTGAAAGAGAAAACACTCAGAGGCTGCACAAATCCCCCTCACTTGGAGCTCTTACTGCAGGCAACTCTCCACATTCATCCTTATCCCATTGCCACTGTGATCCTTCGCGCATAGTTATCTCCAGAGGCACCTACTGCAGCTGAGACAAGAGACCATGAAATTGCATTAGGAAAGGAAAAGGCCACTTGGATCAAAGCACTCGCTTCAGAGACATTCACTTTCCAAATACTCATCGCATGAGCAATGCCAGCTCCTTCCCCAGTGGAAGCTCGTCTTGCTGTGGGACGCAATTCACGTGAGATAGAATAACTTAGCACAGGGCAGTCCCATCACAGTGGACTTGCCAGTAGAAGTAACCATCCCTCAAGAAATAAAAATAAAAAAATAAATCAATGGGCCAACTTCAGCCCTCCTTATCCAGAGAGTACTGCAACTCCACTGAAATTAAGGGAATTATTTTGCATTCCAAGAGTGGCAATAAGATTTACCTTGATGCATCACTTATCATGTTTTTAAACCACCACATTGTAGAAATAATTTCCTGCAGATTATTTGTTCAATAGTGAGTCCTGTATACTACTGTATATTTTGTGTCACTGTCTATAGTCAACACACACTGGTTTGTGGAAAAAGGAAAACTAGGAATGTTTTGTACAGAGCCTCTTGTGGTTTAGGAGAAAATAAGATATTCAGCTGAGAACACACCCTCCCCACCCTATTTTAAGAGACAGAATTAGAATGCGTAGATCAAGGTAAAGAGGTCCAGCCACATATGGATTGAATGAAAGCAAGAACTGATGTAAAAATCATAAACCCGTGTGATTTCAACGATCTGCAGAAAAAGGCTGATGGGAGAGCCAAATGTGATCTAGCAAGGACCAGGATCGAGCTGAATAGCAGCATGTAAGAGTGAAGATGAGGGATAGCAAGTTTTGTGGAGCTGTGGAGACTAAGAACAATTATGCACTGGAGACTGTACAGATAATACACAGTTGATGATACGAACCAGAACACACTGCTATTATTTCTTCTGATATACTCAAATATTATTCACCCTGCACGTCTACATTACACTCTGAAAATGATTTATTAGTATTTGTTAACTGAATATATAAAATCCAATATATTTAAAATTATTATATATTTAAAATAATAAGCTACTGTTCTCTCATTCTTTGTTTATGCAGTAACACAGCAGCTGTGATAACATATTTTCTGTTATTTGAAGCATCCACAAATCATAGTGTCTAGGAACACAACAAATTAAAAGTGAAAATAAAAAAAATATTAAATTAACTAATTATGTTGGGCACGCTCAGTAGAGGGAAGACACTTGAAACAAGGAGCCACAGGAGAAGTGTCTAATGGAAATGATGCGCTCTGCACTGTGCAGACTTCCCTAGGTCGCCCAAAGGCGAGTTTCCAGGCTTGGCCAAACATGTATGGCCATCTCGGACATCTTCATGTATCTGCAGGTAGCCCAAGCCCCATGTCTGTCACAGGACCCAGGGCTTCCCATTCACCAGACCGAGGCTTCCAGGGCCACTAAGTCAACAGCAAGCACAACATCTGGAGACTTCAGTGAAATTTACCCCATCTGAATAGAGCAACTATCAAGATAAGCACCTTCATTCACTTCCACCATGTAATGACACAGGAAGCAAGACTTGGCTCCTTCCTAAACCCATGATGCCACTTTCATCCTCCTGCCCAAAAGTGTCTGGAAGGCACAAATCCTCTCCTCCAGTTCCTCCATCCAGCTGCACTGATTTTGGGAGAGGCTATGTGTGATTGGCAGCTCCAAAATCAGAGTAATTCCTAAGCTGTGTGACAGTAATGCCAGGGACTAATCTCACATGGCCAGTTTGGGAAGGAATGGACAAGCCAGGTCTCGAACGGGACACATTGAGAGGGAAGCACGTGTTGAGTCCAACCTTCGGTGCCATGAGGAGCTCACTGAACTCCGCACAAGCCACAGCCTCCACGTCATTCTCCAAACACAACCCCAAATAGACTCCGTCACAACAAACCCTAGCAAGGGGTGAAAATCTGTAATTAATGATCACCGTCAATTTAGTGCCTTCCACAAGCGATTCCGGAGAGCTGCAGCCCTGACATTTTGAGTGTTATCAGAATCGATTTAATTACCTGAATAAATGGTTATTCTCTGCATAATGACCACTCTAACGGATCCTAAAGTACCAAGGTAACCGGGATTTAAGAGCGTTCAGAAGTGCTCACCTGCTTAGAGACCGATATGCTCCATGGAGTGGAGAATACCACATAGATACGGTGCGCGCTAAAAGGCTATCAGCAGCATTACAAAAAGGACATACAGTCCTAATGTTTCATAATAATTAAGTACCCAGAAACAGTTATCACAGCAATTACTGAACATGCATGATTGATGCAGACTTTTCCAGGTTTTTAAATTATACTCTAAATGATAGTGTCATGGCAATTCCAGAAAATGACTGGTCTTTTTTTCCATCAAATTAAGGCCCAAAAATAATGGACTAGAGACAAAAAAAAACCTCACAATGTAATCAGTTCTTAAACAGATAATACAGGATGCAGGAATTACTCAGGGTTTTAACAAGACTTAGAGCAGAAAAAGACAACAACAAACCTACAGCAAAAGCTCACCAATTAGGAGACTTTTTATCCTATGTGCTGTTTAACTTGGAAACCTTTGCATCCCTGTAGTTTGCAAGTATAAAGAATTCTTTGCATAGCAGGTTTCAGAGATGGCCTAAAGATCAGTATTTGAGAAGAGCCATACGAGGAACTTCCCTTGTGATTTAGCAACAACTCCAATTCCCTCTAGTCTGCATTGCTGACATCATGCAAAAGCGGTGCAAGTGCACCCAAAGTGATCTGGAGCTGACAAGTGAAAGCCATATATGTCAAACGTGTGCCTGCTTCTGACAGACCTTCATCTTCACCCTTAACACATCCCTTAAGGTGCTATAAGTCACTTTATAACCTGTTTATGGACACAGAGATGGGCAGCTGCCAACCTGACCCTCCATAGCAATCTCATGTCTTTGGGTAGAGGTGTCCTGGCCCTCATTCAGACCTGGTACCAACCACTCAGATCGTTAGCAGGTATCAGCTGTCACCTTGCATTAGCCCCTCATCGCGCTCTCTTGCATCACGCCAGCACTTAATGTGATTTAATGGAAGGTGACGTGACATATGTGACATGGCGTGATGTGATGTGACAGCTACCATTTAAAGGGGAACACACCTATTTTCAAATCATATGTCCGTTATCAATTAAGCTGCTCTGGTGATGGTCAGACGTCGCTATGTCAAGCCCAAGTAAAACTAACCAGCATGTGTTGTCTGTGCTACTGAACTGATGAGCTGGGAATCTGCCAGCTACCCAAATTATCCTGGGTAATTTGACAGATCTGTAATACAGGCTCTGTGTATCAGCTCCATGTCATATTTGCTTGGTACTACTGGAAGCATGTTTTTGCCATTTTTCTTCTTCATCCATCATAATTAAAATCACCTAAAATGCTGATTACCAAGCTGTAACTTCAGTTCTGTTATTATCAGCTGCTGCACTTGGTATATGAAAGCAGGAGAGGACAAAGAGTATTTTTCTCCGGCTGCAGTGAACATAAAGTGCTGAGAGCATCACAAATACGGCCATTTAACTGACCAGATGCAATGTGGAACTAATATGAAAAGTTAGTAAGAGCAGCATATAACTGTGAGTAATAAAACCTTTCTGTATCCACTTCTGCACAATGATTTTTCTCCCTCAATAGAGAAAAGACATTAAATGCTTGATTCTTAAAACCTCCAAAGATTTGCATAGGTGCAATGAGATTGTCATAAATCTGTTGCAGGCAACAGGCTGTGTAATATATGCATAATTCAAAAGGAGAGAGCTTGCAGATGAGTTTAGCGTGCAAGGCAAATTCAGACACACTGTAGTGCAGCAGTTTTACAATGCACAAGGAATGCATATCATCCATATGCAGATTGAAGTATTGATTCTTCATCATTCCATACTTTAGACATTAATATTCATGCAAATGCTCTGGGCTGGTCACCTTGCAAAAAGGCAGAGTTTAGCAGGGCCTCGGCTCTGCTTTACATAGGCACTCGAGCAGGGCAGAGCTTTCTGTGCCCACCCTGCCCTGGTCCCCGGGAGCGATGCGCCTGCAGTTGCTGCTCCGTTGACTGTTTCTGATGATCTTGCTGCTGCTACTGCTAAAAAATAAATAAAAAAAAATAAAAAAAATAAAAAGGGTAAAGCTGCTGCCTCGAGATTTCCCGATGCAAAAATTGCACTTCAAGGCCGGATGGCAGCTTGAAGGTCACACATGCTGATGCCTTGCATGTCAGAGACAGGAAGCCTAATTTTAGCCCACAAGAAACCAGAGTGCTGATTAGAAAAAAAACGAGCTTCTATAAAGCTTCGAAAGCTTAACAGGAAAATCACTCTTAGCACAAGATGTGCCATCATACCTATGGGATGCAATGCTTCAGGGACATCAGGAGAGAAGGTTTCCATAATTATTTAAGTGGTAGAAATGGATGAGAACTAATTACACAGTCATCTAAAAGAGAGAATATTGAAAGCAACTGTATATATAATAGGATAATATTGTGGTTACTTATCTCATGATCACCTAACCGCATGGGATGATAGGAAAATTAGGAGCAAGCTAATGCTTAAAGACATGCAGAATATTTGCAGTGTTTCCTGCGCCAGCTGCTGGAGAGAGTCCAGCGCAGGGCCACAAGGATGATCAGGGGCCTGGAACATCTGCCCTATGAGGAGAGGCTGAGGGAGCTGGGCCTGTTCAGCTGGAGAAGAGAAGGCTGAGAGGGGACCTGAGCAGTGTCTACAAGTACCTCAAGGGAGGCAGTGAGGAGGATGGTGCTGGTCTCTTTTCACTGGTGGCCACCCACAGAACTAGAGGAAACGGCCACAAACTGAAACGCCAAAAGTTCCACAGGAACTTAAGGAAAAAATTCTTGACAGTGAGTGAGAACTGCCAAATGGAAAACACTGCTGGATTGTTTCAGGGGTTTTATTTCTCTTTTTTGATCCACCAGGCACAGTATATATTCAATAACAATATGTGCACAACTGGGGAGTTTCTGTTTCCATTCACATAATAAAAAGTTCACATCAATGTCAGAAACTACATTTTTGACTTAAGCTTAGAATTCCATGTCTGAAGAGATTAAATACTATTTTTGAGGATATAGAGCATACAATTCCTAAAATTCAGGTAAATATAGAAAGCAATTAAGAACATAAAAACAACCCTACTGAGTGAGACCAAAGATACTTCTGGTGCAGTATTATTATGTCTCCAACAACGCCTATAAGCACCTGAGCAGAGAAAAGGGTAAGAACAGGACAAGTATAAATATTATTTTCTTCTCATATTCACCTACACTCCACTTGGTTTCAACTTAGGGACTTCTCGAGCTATATATGGTATCACTGTGTTTAAGATAACCTTTAGGGAATTTCTTCTCCATGTCTCCCCTCAGACCAATAAAAAAATTTAGAATCCATCACCCTTTTGGCAGGACCAGCTACCCACTACAGAGTTTTATTTGTTTTGAATCTGGCTCCTACTACCTTCATTTGATTTCCCTTGGCTCTTGGACAAGGCAGTGTGAAGAGAACATGAGCAACTGAGTCTTATTTTTACTCTCTATGATTTTATAAACTATCACATCTTACATCGGTCTTCTCTTTTCCAGACTGAAAAGTCCTAGTTTATTTGATCTTTCCTAATACAGAAACTGTTCCACATCTTTGCTTTTTGTACCTTGCATGGATTGTTTTTCATTCTACTATATTCTCCTGGTGGGGGCAAAGAACTACTCAACAGAATCAAGATGGAGGCAGATCATGGATTTATATAATAGTGTAATGATAGCCTCAATTTTGTTACTTGTTCCTGTTCCAATAATTTCTAACATTTCACTTGCCTTCTGACCATTTTTGAGCATGACACCCTCCTGGATTTACCTACTGTAATTGCAACAGCTTGCTCCTAAATTGTTCAGGGTGAGATCAGAAAACATCATTATTTGTATACTGAGTTAGTTTTTTTTTTTTTTCTCCCTCATGTGCATTATTTATCTGTATTGAATTTCATCTGCTATTTTAGTTCACAGTTACTGTATCTGTTTTTCATTTAGTTAGCAAAATAAGGCAGATGATCAGGGCATCAGCATCCTCTGACACATAATTCAAAATGGATTCAGTTTGTCCTATCAACACTGGATGACATAAGTTACTCTTGTATGTGCCAGGCTTAAGGTATTTGCACCATCCGTCCACAGGGATTCCATAAGGGATCTATTACAGCTCACTTCGTAAAGGTAACACTATTAATGGAGGCTGTACTGCAATATACTTAGCAATACATAAACAAAAGCCACCCAGAAAACCTGGTACTTTTTTTTTTTTTCCCCCCACTTTTTAAATTTTTCTTCACTGAATATTCAAATAAACATGCTGCAGAAATAGCCTGATTTCAAGGCTTTCTACAACATACAGGCAGAATTCCTATGGACTCTGGACCCTGTCTACCAGCTATAAAAAAAGCCTTCCTTTTCTACCTGTTCAGCAACAGAGCTGCTCCCTGCAGGCAGCAGGACCCCAGTGTTCCCTAGGAATTCCCGGCCGGCACGCACAGTCTCCAGGCTCCTGGCAGACCCCTCAGCTGCCGTGCAGCCAAGGGGCTCGGATGCTCTGGGAACCGCACACCAAACCTGACTCCACTCTTTTCACTTTCTTATTTTCAAGAATGGGTTTACCAGGCTGGCCAGTTCTTCTGATGCAAGATATGGGCTCCTTCAGCTCCCAGTTACAGGAACTCCCAAGGCCAAAGTCTTATCCGCAGAGTATGTTTTTCAATTCTGAAACAGGCCTGATTGTTTTCCTTTTCGAAACCAATGCAGGATCTTTACTGAACGTTAACTTTTTGACTTTTGGTTTAAATTTTGGTCCCAATTTGAACTGAGAAGTAGTTAAGAAAGACTTAGAACTCTTTTGTAGAAATAAAATTAACATTCTACATTAACTCTACCCACAGCCTAGGCTGTACAGTAAGAGCAAAGAAAGACACTTTTGTTTTACTTCCTGTTACCTGTACATATTTGATTTTTTTTTATTTGATTTAATAGTTAATTACATCATTTAATAAATCACATAATTAGGAAGATCTCTAAAACCAAATCCATTAAGTTGTCAATGGACAGAATAAAGACTTCAAATTATTTCCAGCAGGGCAATAACTTATTTATATGTTCCCATTGATAACTATTTCCTCATAAGAAAAATGACTATCTATATACACCTTTAAATTCATTAATGAATTCTTACATCACTATTGAAGAATTTTACATATGAATAATCAACTGCTTGATGGCCTCCCATAAAAGCATTAAATCAACAATGCAAACATGGTTTAGACTCCCATAAAAATAGAATATCATAAGTTCAAATTTTCTAGAGCATATTTAAATTTATATCTGACTTGCATATATTCATTGCCTGAACAACTTCAGCAACCCTCAAATTCTAAGATGGAATTCAGAGCAGCCTACTAATATTTTGTTAGTATTATAAAAATATTCTATAGTATATAATTTTATGGGCACGAATGCCAACTTAAAAAAAGAACAGACTGTTTAACTTTTCTACAATTCCCATATAGATATTTGCTCATAGGTCTTCCTTATCTTTCTACTCTAATTCATACAGATGATCTTTACTCCCACTGATTTAAAAGGGCAACATGAAAGAAGGGTTGCAATATATTCCTACTGCATTTCAAATCTCTAATCCCCCCAAATTGCCAAAAAAAAATGGGCAACATCATTAAAGTATCTGTTCTCCCTAAAATAGAAAAGGAATATGCTTCAGTACTCTGACTATACAAATCAGTAATTGCAAAGACCACATGATTGTTCTTTTAGTAAAGGAAAACCTCTCAATAGCTTTTATAATAGAACAATTCCTGTGTAATTTTTAGAAGACAAAATATAATCTTTGAAACCCACAGAATAAAGCATCTTTCTCCTTCCATTATATAAATCCTACACCAGATTAGAAGACAGAATCATATCTCTGTCTCCATTATGACCTGAAACGAAACAGTTTTTATACTATATTGACAGAAATCTTCATCTCCAGGGGCCTGCATTTGCTCTCATTGAACTTAATGCAAAAAATCTAATTGGTTTCAATGACAGCAGGATATAGTCTGAGGCCCCATTCATGGGTCTTTCTGGAGGAGACACAAGCAAAACATGTGAACGTTATTTTCTCTCTATGAACATTACCTTTTATTTTTGTTTTGTCTCATATTTCAAATTTTAAAAATAGTCATCATTGCTGGTTCTAGAAAGAAACCACCATGTGGAAAATATATTCCATAGATGCCTATGAATAATTTTAAACTGCTAGCTCTCAGAGATTAAACTTCTGCTCTGTTCCACAATGTCAATTTCTGTGTTGGATATTGTTCATTTTTGGAAGAATGTACTGAATTATCTTTAGCCTCAGGATTAAAAATAGAGTTAATTTTTATACAGGAGTCTGAAGAGGCAACATGTTAGATTAACTGGGCTAGATTTTCATGGAAGGAAGCACTGGAAGGCAGATTCATATGTTCAAGTCAAGTCTGTTGCAGCATTCTAGGTTATTCCATCACAAAAACAGTCTTGCACATCTTCAGCCTTACAAACAAGTATATTTTAAAGTGGTATGGCCATCCAGGCTTCCCCTAAAATTAGAATTTAGAATCTACAAATTGCCTTGCTCAAATATAAAGGTTTACAAAATCAGGGCCAAATCGTAGGTGACTGGTGTCAGCTCCCTTTGGAGAGGCTGTTCACATTTCCTAATTCCCGCATTCTCAGAAAGTCGATTGCAAATGGCCTCCAAAATTCTGCAGGAATTTGCAAGGCATGTGCAGGACCAATTTGATACATAACATTCAGACATGTTGAGTTAAGCTAACAGAATAACAAAACCTTTAGTCTCGACATCCTGATAGCAAAAGTTGTTCCACGTGCGCACCTCCCTGCTGGAAAAGTTCTTTTTATTCGGAAAACGTGTAGCACAGGCCAGGACAAAGCTGGAGCAATGATTCAAAGGAAAATGAGAATCCATGTAGCTCACGTTATTATTGCACCTCCACATCACATAGATGGAAAATAATTGAAATTAATTCATTATCTACTGTTTTTCGTATTCTCAAATATTCCCTGCCACGAAATCCAAAACTAGTTACAAGGTGCCTACCTCAAGTATCTTTACAAAAGAAGCTGAGGAAAGGATTTTGTGATTATTTTGCTAGCTCTATGTATTTGCCTACTGCTAGAAGAAAACATTTTCCAAAGTAGAGCCCAGTTGCAATCTAGTCACATAATACTAATACACAGCTCTTTTACTGAGGCATATTATTTACATTATGGATTTATTATTGTCTTCTGTTATGTTGACACAAAATAATCTTTCATCTCCTTCTATGTTAAAGGAGTGCAAGCGTCCTTTCCTCAGTAAATAATTCAGAGACATATAAATATTTTAAGAACAATAAGCAGCATATTTCAGAGCAGTGGAAGAGGAGTGAAATTAGTTATTTGTAGCTGAGATCCTGATTGCAGCAGCATAATTGTTTTTCAGTTTTCATTATCCCACAGTGAACCGAATCTCTCCCTTTACTTTCAAACATGGAATATTTAGTTTCATCTGCAATAGTAATTTTTACAAAAAAGCAGAAGTATTCAAGCATGAACTTTCAATGCTCTCGAAATTCATATGCTAAACAAAAGGAGAATTTACTCATCCTATAACAATTTGTTTGTCCTGCATACATTTCTTTTGCAGTATGGTATAATAATCTTTCTCATAAATATTGTGTTTATGAGTTAGCAGATACAACTTCACAGAACACTTGAATGTAATAAGAACCAGTAAGAAATGTTAAGTCAAAAAGAGTTTTTTCATTATAGGATGAAATAACGCAGAAGAAAAATTCATACTCTTTTTCATATTCATATAGAAACTACAGTAGAAACGATAAATAAAAACTGACCTACAGATAGAAGTAACAGAAGGTCAGGAAACTAAAGAATGTGCAGACACAGCAAAAATTCATTTGGGAATCACTTATTACTAGTTATTCTTTTCTGTGATCTAGGGCTGGCCCTCAGATCTGCAATGCAGATCTCCAAAATCAGGAGTAAGACCATTCAGGTACACCACGCAGGTATAAGGCCATGCAGGAACTCTACATTAACATTGTCATTTCCATGTCTTCTATTTTTCCCCATAAGACTAGCACAAAATCTGTTCATCTCCTTTTCTTCTCAGTGCTGGAGAGGCATGCTTTAAAAAAGCTGAAACAAGCAAGTCTTAAATCCCTATGCAGTAGTGAATTTAAGTCACATTTGATCTGTTATTAAAGTTTCAAAAAAGAAAGAAATAAAGCTATGTTTTGCCTTGGTTTGTCACAGAGCAAACAAGAAATAACCTACTCTCACTTTCTGTCCCTCTGTATAGGGATATTTTATAACGGAGCCTTTGGCTGCAGTTCTTCACAACATGGCTTTGACAGTTCCAAAACTAACGGCTACACATGAGTGATAAAACCTCCAGAAACTTATAAATTTGATTTAAATGATGCTTTCAGAACACACACACAGTGACACATGACTGTTTTCTCTTGCAAAATCCAGAGGAAAAAAAAAATCTCAATTTATTCAAGAGTTTTCTATAAAGAGGCATGTATCTTTTTTCATATTAAAGATGCTTTCAGCTATTCATATGCATACAAAAGCATAGGGCACTGAAGCATGCTCCATGCTTCAGTAAATTATGAGAGGGGACACCATCCAACCCACCTCGTCACACTATGATGCATGACAAATATGGGATTTTGAATTCAGAATAACTTTGGCAGATGAAAAAGAAATGTTTTGAGGAGGTGAGATGACCTGGAGTGAGGAAGCTCGGGATTTATTTCACTTGACTTCTCTTCTATGAAGTTGCACATATTCCGGAAGTCTTTGACTATATAAAATCAGACAATTTTATCAAGAGTTGCTTTGGTCTAAACCCCTTTCTCTAGTTCTATCATTGTGTTTGTCCTTACGTTTCTCCTGTATACAGCTTGTTGTCCTTTTTTCCCTTGTTCTGTTTGTTTTAGAAGGTGAAAGTTGTCTAAAAAAAGGCTCTGAAGTCCAGCAGAACTTAAGTAGCTACACTTAAGTAGCAGATACAGTACACTTAAGTAGCAGATACACTTGTCTACTCCCAAACATAAAAAGTAAGAATATCTGTACTGCAAGTATCTTTTAAAAAGTATTTCTAATTTTACAAGAAAGTAGCTAGCAAATTAAGTAGACCTATCAGCTTGTGAGAATAATCTAAAACATCTAATGGACATTTTCTCATAGGTATTTTAATATAACTTTTTTTTTTCTTTTTTTAAAGAAAAAAAACAGACTAAAGTAATGGAAAATGCCCAATCAAGATTCTCCCAGTTCCAGACATTCTCCCCTCCTAAATGAAGGGCTTCCGTCTCCTTCCTCTTTGCTTTGACAGCTTCATGAAGATCTCTATGGACTTGAACCTGGAAACCTGCAGGACAAGGTGGCTTTGGAAGGTTCACTAGCTTTCCAGCTCACCCCATTCCTCTTGTTACTCAGCTATGTCTTCCTTCTCTTCTGGGGACAAATAAAATGTTTCAAATGATCTTTCTCACTACCACAGCAGCCAATGAGTGTCATTATATTTATAACAGTAAAATATTTGAAAATAGTTACTCCAAAAACTACACAAGAAATTATCAGTATAACCATGGATTTTGTTTAGATTACCGTATGAGGAAAAAAACATGATAACAAGATATCCTAATTGACTGTATCCCATGGACTTTAAAAGTGTCAGAGCAATTTAGCCTTTAAAGAACTACATAAAATATTTTATCACATCTCTGCCTCAGTAACTTTAATAAACTACACAGCCTTCAGGGACCAGGCTCCTTATAAATTAACTGCCTTCAACTTGCTGCACAAGGGTCTTTATCTCTTGTCAGCTTAATTATGTGTTTAATTTTATTTTTAACATTTTTTAAAATGACCCACACCAAGAGAAGCCTAGATTGTTTAATTAAACAAATGAATATGGTTATATCTACATGATCAAAGCACTAATTTGTCATACTAATTTTTTATACAGAGCCGATAGTTCCATTGTAGTGCTAATACACTAGTTTAGTCTAAAGTTTATCAGCTCACCTTTCCAGCAATAATTTAAACTTTAACTTTGTTCCAACACCCTCTTACAACTAATTGGCTGTAGCTTTTCCCTAGTGTCCCTACTCCCTAGCTAGACTCTAATAAGTTATTAAGCAATTACTAATGCATTTATTGCTTATGCATGTGTTCCAAATTTACCCTCTACTACAGAAAGGCTCAAAATAGTGCCTGGTTAACAACCCAACTGCTGGAGATATTTCCTTTGGCAGCAAAATCTCTGTTATAAGGATGGGTTTGGGACCAAAAAGCGGTAGGTGTCACAGCTAATGCTCATGGGAGCACCTACATCAACACCTAGTGGGAGCCTCCACCATATCCCAGGCTTGAGGTGGTCAACAAGAGCATCACCAGTTGCCACTGCACTTCTAAAGCAGGGAGAGAGCCAAGCGATGACCAAAATCTCATGCTTTGGAAAATCCAAGGCTTTTTCAAAATACAGATTTGAAACTCACACCACTGGAAGTCAAAAGTGCATATTTTGAAACCTTTAGTGACAGGATAATACTGGGCAGTAGACGGGAAGAATACTTAGTGACATGTGTTTGACTGATGGTGGCTGCTCTGTGCATGTGATAAGCACCACAACTTCAGAAAGCGATAGAAAACACCTGGAAAAAAGTCCACTTTGAAAATCAAAACTGTCAGAACCTTTATATACATGGTAAGTTGCCAGTGAAAGAGCAATAACTTTCAAGAAAGCTACAAGAAGTAAAAAAAAAAAAAAAAAAAAAAAAAAAAACTGAAAAGTACAATTGCAAGATCTTGTGGAATTTATGGTTTGCTTGGTTAATATGTCTGTCTGGTTGACTGATAGTTCCATTGTGGTAATAATACAATAGTTTAAAGTGAAGTTCAATTGCCCATCCTTCTAGAAATAATGTCGAATTTTCCCTTTGTTTTACAGTGCCCCTCAGACCAACAATAAATGACTGCCAGTTTTCCCAAATGCATTGCAGATTCTAATAAGTTATTAGGCAATTACTAATGTGCCATATGCATCCAGGCATATCAGATAGCACACTGAATTTAAAGACTCACTTACCCTTAATGGGAAAGTTTGAGAAACATTTCAGTTAGAATGTCTGAGTTTATACAACTTTGATGTTGGAATTTGCTTGCATGTGTTTTTCCCAAACATCCTTGAACTTCATACACCAAAGTAATCATACTTTTGTTGTATAGATTGATCTGTAGTTATAATTTTACATATACACACAGACAATTCAGTAGATATCTACCCCATATGTATCAGATAGGAATGAAGCAATTCTCATCACCATAGCTCGTAGAAAATGCTATAATATACTATGGATTAACTTTTACAAATCATAAGTAGCAGATTCTCACTCTACCTGCTAAGTACATCATTATTTCAGGTCATGTGGCACAGTACATTTACCTATCATGAAGGAATAGACTTCTCATGCAATAGGTAGAAGCTTTCAGAAGTTACATGTGTCATGCACAGTCACCAAGGATTTCACTTCAACTGAGAATGCCATTGTAGGTCAGTACCAGTCAAATGCCCATTTTATGTCTTCTATGCCTTTCTCATTTGCTGAAAGCTTGAGCAACAGCACACCTAAGGTTAATCCTAACATTTTAATTACTTCAGAGCTGACAGCTATTTGTACTTTCAGTAATAAATTTTAGAGTCACTGGAAAGTAGATTGGTCTCTAATTTAAGAAAGCTTGCTCATGTTTTTCTCTGTGAAAGACAGACATACTCATCAGATTAAAGCTCTAGCCTGGAAGGAAACCTGTTTTTACTAATGCATATCCACTTCTGATGTTGTAAATCACATTAAAATTCCAATTTACCTGACCTCCCTGTGGCAAGTGGCTAGCATAAGAGCTAGCATAAGACAGACTCACTTGCCAGCAGAATACATGGAGATACAGTCCTGTACTCACAGATATCAGTTGCTCTACAAACTGATTTGTCTTTCCACTTTTTTTTTTTTTTTCCTTCTGTCTGTTCTGCTCTGATACAATTTCATATGAAGGTCACTGTGTTTGCAAGCAAATTAACTTTGTTTTCCCATTTTTCACCCCTCTCACTAGTCTACCTAGTCATGCATATTTCTAAAATGTTCTATGACACTAGGCTCATCTCAGGCTATAGTATCTATCACTAAAGACATAAAGAAAACAAGTATGCCCACACACTAGGTCTTCCTAGAAGTTATTAGTACTATGAGAGAGCTAGTGCTTTATATAGAGAAAATGACCCTAGCAGTCAGGACTGGTCAGATTTAGCCTGTGACACAAAACTATGCCCCAGTCATCATTCTTTAATACAGACTCCAAGAAATGAAAGGGAACTAAAAATGTGTATAAAAGTCATCTTAGGCTGCGACTCCAGCTAGTGACCAACACACCTGAAATCCTCATAGATCCCTTCCATGCTGAGTTGCCACTCAAGCTGGTAAAGGAAAATAACTTTAAAATTCATTCACTGCAGTACCACCAGATTTGAACCTCAGTGCGTTTCCACAGATAAAATAGAAACACTCTTGCTGTTACAGATGATGGAAATGATGAGATAATGCATTTAACAACCATGCCAATGGTTATTTTCTTTTGTGCATCGTATTTTGTTCACTCCCAGTTACTTCAGTTGGCAGATATGGTTCCACAATCCTCTATAACTGTATCTGCTAGCATTGCATAGATGAAAGGTCTTCCCAGAGCATCTTTAGATATTTCTTATGTCCACTGCAGATCTGCTTCCCATTAGTTATTTCCTTACAGAATAATTTCTTCACTAAATGCCTCTTATCCAACTGTGGGACGCAATCTCCTTATCTGAATGTGATAGGAAATGGTATCACTCATTCCCTTTTCAGCTTCTGGCTACCCTGGCACCAAAACAAAGTGACTACAATCCTCAACAGGAGCTCAGCTAACCCTGCTGCAGTTGTTGCTATAATTTCTCTTTCTATAAGAAACACATTCTTGCACATTCCTCCTATTTAACCAGAGAGGAACCTATCAAAAGGATATTCCAATGAAAGGGGGAACACGAATAAACTAAGGCAGACTGTCCTGAATCAGATCAGCTCAGTGGCCAGTAAACTTGGATCTAGCTATAAATAATTTTAGAATATTTTAAGAAATTCTTCAGCTGCTTTGACAATGGGTATAAACCTGTGAAATGTTATAGATGTTATTGCAGATCCAATTATTCACTCCAAATAATTTTGCACAAGATTTAGGCATTTTTATTTAAATAAAATTATTTATGCCTTTTTTTTTTATTTTATCCTAGCTCTACAAATGATCAAATACTATTTATTTAGCACTTAGCAATTTTACTACCACTTAGCAAGTGTATTCATAATACACTTCAGGCAATCAGTTGTGTTAATAATAAAAAGTCCAATTTTTGTTGCTAAAAATATCCTGAAGCACCATGCATATACACAAACAGCAAGTAAGAGAAAGCAATTGCTGTGGATGCAGTGACAAACTGTTAAAATTTAGGCTTTACTAAAAAGTCTAATTTGATTTCTCAGTTATATTAAATCACCACAAACACACTAATTTACAGCTGGTGGTCTCATCTGTTTCTTCAGTGGCATGTTATTAAAGACATGAATAAAAGTCCAAAATAAAAATATGGAGATTCTATTGAAAGTTGAAATTTCAAATAGATATTTGTAAAACTTTATTTCTCCAACAAATAATTAGCATGATTGGGAATGCTGAAAGTATCTTTAATTATATTTGAGACAGAACCAGTTTCTTAAATAAATGGTTTACTATTAATCTGTTAATTCTACAGTTTTTTACTGTTAGCATATACAGAACTTACTTCTGCAAGAGGACAAATGCTCATCCACCTCCACCAACTCTTTATACTCATGCCATGCTATTGTCCACATCACTTTTCATAGCTGCATTTCTATTTACAAGATTAAGAACCAAAACCAAATGATCCCTCCTCTCCCTAGTGCAGGGGGAAGGCAGAAGAATATTAATATAAGGTCATTATATTTGCTCATCCATTCTGCTTCTTGTATCATATCTTTAACAAATGAATTCTTTAATCACAGTTTTCAGGTTGGTTCCCCTCTCCATTCACTATACCCAGTGGGCAGAGTAAATATTCTGTCCAATACTTAGATATTAGATTCTTTAATCACTGGGACTCCTTTTCTAATCTCAAGAGTAACATTCTAAAACTAAACCTATAGAAGCACTGGACTTGTCATTAGAATAATTTGTAACTTTTATTAAGATTTTTTTTTTAACTTAGAGATGAGGAAAACAGTTTATATTCAGAAACAAAACTGTATAGAATCTACTCATTTGAAGTAACTATAACTAGACCTGATGAAAAATATTGTAAAGTATTTCTTAAGCAATTTTAAATGTACTTATCATCATCTACAAAGTGAACTGAAATGTGAAAGTATACGCTTATTTTTACAAACATTTTTAAAAGAGTCTCTATTCAACACAGCATAGGGTAAGACATAGGGATCACTTCTGTCAAACGGAAATAGCTGGGGTGCAATCTAACAGGCATCCAGGTTGGAAAATATAAATCCATGTCAACACTTGCAAATCCTACCCATCAGTTCCACTACAACAGAGACCAGCAGCGTAACCGGCTCCTCAACCCTCCCGGCAATTGGTGCTGCCAAGTGGCACCTTGTACTGTGCTGATGTGAAACTATCAAGAATGTCCAACAGTTGGGTGCTGTCAAGTATTTTGCTGAAATCTAAAGTCTTTAAGCAAGAAAGCCTAATAGGATATGTATGAAAATCATGCAAAGTGTTACTAAGGATGTGACAAATCATACAATAGCAATAGCTTCAAAGCCCAGCAGCATGTGCCAATCTGTGCCCTGATTACTGATTAACGTTCAGAAACATTTCAGAGAGAAGCCTGGCTCTAGACACGATTGGAAGTGATATATGTTAAGGGAGAGGTACATTCATTTTCATAAGTGACTCTTCAGAGAGTTTTGATAATTCCCAGAGGGACCTCCCTCTAATGATTTAACAAAGTGATCAAGGATCAAGGCACCTAGAATTCATGAGCAGCATGACACTGCCTCCCTTTCATGTCTGACATCCTAAGGACAAAGAAACTATGAAAGGTTCACAGTGTAACAAAACTGAGAGTTGTTAAAATACAGCACTGTAGTGGAAATGACGGCTCCCACAAAGGAGCTAGCGGGAACACCAGCAAAAACTTTCCATAAAACAAACTCTTCTAGAAGAATTGAGCTAACACCCTTGAGCATAAATTTCAGTGATCCCTTTCACACACACATGCCCTATATTCTTCTGGCTCCACTACTGCGGTGGCACATTAGTTGCACTATTGCTCTTTCATACTCGAGCAAGTAGGGTAACTTTTGCATCTACTTCTATACATTGCCTATAAGACTGTATGGCTATTTTCAGCTGCTACTGCTGTCTGCCTTCTTTAGGCCACCTTTCCACTTAGATAATATGTAGCATGAATTGATACAGGGTCACGAGAAAGAAAAGAAAGAGCCCTGTTATACCCATTTATATGCAATACCCCAAAAGCAGGACATGCCACGTTAGGTGTGGTTTAGTATGAAGATCCTGAAATTTTGCAAGAAGAAATCATGTCTAAGATTTCCCACTACTAAAGAATTCTTCACATTTAAAAAAATAAAAATAAAAAGTAATATACAAAAAGCATAGGCTGGTGCTCATAGAAAGAAGCCATCAGGGCAAGAAGTCACTGCAAAAATAAAGTTGATGCTGTATCAGAATACGGTGAACAAGTACAAACACAAGAGGGAGGAAAGAAACCAGACAGGAATGCTAAAGCCCATATGTTACCGTAAGAAAAATTCTTCCCAGAGGCTGGCATCTGGGATCTGCAGATGCCAGGTTTGCCTAATGAGCAGCCACAGCAGTTAGCAGCGCTGTGACAGGATGAAGGGCAATGGAAATGGACGGATACCTCAGTACAAACCACAGGAGCAAACTGCACACCTCCTTGGCTATTGCTAGAACAGATAAAAAATACTCTGATCATATTGATTTTTAAAGAATGAAAAGACATTTAAATAGCTTCACTACCAGACAGATGTTTATTAGTCCCATATAATGCAAACCAGGTTTATTAGCAATGAACTGTTGTGCATGATAATTAAACATACATTTTTCTATCACTTATAGAACTAAATCCTAAGATCCTTACCCAGATTCCTATTACTTAGCACTTATTCAAATAATTTTTTATGATTCCAATACTAACTTTGCCCAAGTTCTTTTTCGGCTTCTCAGATAGAAAAAAAAGTATCTCCTTATTCTTGAAGGTAATTATGTTAATGTGACTACTTAAATTGTTTTGGTTGGTAAGAAAGTGAGAATATGTTCAGCAAGTGAGGATACACATCCCTGAGGAACAGGAATTCCAGGAGCTCCTCCTCTATTCATCCATCCATGCAAGCACAATGCATATGAAATGTATATGCACTGAGCATTACATAACTTGCTTGCAAACCAGGTAAACGCAGCCTAACCCAGCTCCAGCTGGTCCATGGAAAACACCCACATTGCCCTCCATCAGGAGCTCCTAGAGTGCGGTTTACACTGTCCAAAGCTCTAGGATCCAAGAGGCATTTAATAAGGAAGCAAACCTAGAGATTATGCAGACTATGTGCAGCCTGTCTGCTGTTAGGAATGCTTTTCAAAACAGTATTTGAAATGTAATCTTAAGGGAACCCTCATCAGTTTGCTATATTTCACAGAACCTCAAAAAGCAAGTTTCATGCAAAATGCTGAATACTTTTTCAAGTAAAAATAACTGTTTAACATCATTAAACACTGAGTGCAGAAATGATGTTCACGTAAGCATCACAGAATTAGACCTGATATTGCATATAACAAAATATGTATTTAAATATAATTTAAATCTCTTTTTTTCCCAGGATGAGACCCTTGAACAGATCAAAAGAGTCTAGCTTCTGATATTTTATTATGTTAATAATGCTGCTATTTTTATTCCATCCCCTTGAAGAGAAACTTATATCTTGAACTGCCATCTATACAGGTGAGAACTCTTCAGAGTGTTTACATCCAGAGTTGAACTTGCTCAAACACCTGTGGTATTTTAACATATTATTTTGTTAAAGGTGCTTCTTGTGCCCTTAGACTTGCCTCCTCTTATCCTTTGTAGGACTTTGCACCATTTCTGAACAGAAGAATTCTAGCTTGTCTTAAGGGGACAAAATCCAAATCTCTATGAAAACAATGGAAGTTTTCTTGGTGTCCTTGACGGAGCCTCTAGAGAAAACCTATATACCTTTTTGAATGCAGATACACTTTCAAGTCCTTGCTCTCTTTCCATTTCACTCCAGCACTGTCTTTTCTCCAAAATTAATGGGAATAACTTGCCAAATTCACTGATCTAATAAAAATGTTATTTTTGGAAGGCATTGTGAAAGTAGGCATATTTCTAATGTTTTGCTATTTGATAAGATAAGCACAAACCCAGAGCATCAAACACAAACCAATTTTCAGTGAAAAGTATTTTGGTAACCCATATCTAAAATTTGATTACTGTATTTGGTACATTGACTTAACAATGAAAATAATGTCTATATTATTTTTAAACTTCCACGCAGGAATACTGTATAGATACATACAGGTTCATGACTGCCTAGCTTTCTATGTCTGTTTTAAATTATGAAACATATTATTTAAGGAGAGTTACCACTGCTCTAATTGCAAATCAAAACAGGGCGTATCTTTGAAAAGCGCCCCTGTGAGACATTATAACTAAGCCAAGTGCTATAGTAAAAGCACATAAAATCTGATAGATTAAAAGAAAAGCCCAGTGACAGATTTCATGGTCTATTCGCTCAATATTGCATTTCTGAAGAAAGCACTCTTAGATAAATTTTCTCAACTAGGAATAGCAATACTTGCTGTTATTTACATGCACTTAGAAATGCCTAATACAGACTACGGCCTCGCTATGGTAGGTGCTGTACATATGCAGAAAGAGACTTTTCCCATTACAAAGGACAAATAATCTGAACATTGTAGACAAGCTGTGCTCACATTTCTTATCTTTATTTAACATTTTTCAGTTCAGACACTCCTTGTCTGATACCAGCTACTCCCAATGTCTCAAGGAAGTCACCAGGGCTACCAGAACGGCCAACATTGACCTGCTGCGTGAGACCCCACTAAAGCTCCTCTTTCCTCTGGGAAATGAGTATTTTTCATCTCCAGTTTAGGTCAGGCAATGACCCACAAGCATTGCAAACACCACGAATATTGTCTTCCCAGTATTTCAGATGTGAATGCTAGAGCACATTTTTATGCCTAAGAATGGAAGTTACAACAGCTGCAACGTGCTGCATTAGATTTAGGGTTAAATTGCTACTTTGCACAAGATATTATTAGTATTAAACACAAATAAATAAATAAATAAAGGATGACCAGTGGTAACAAATTGGGACTAGACTTGATTTCTTATGCAGGCACTGCAGCATGATAGAAAATCTACTTTAGACTCCACACATTTGCTTTATCTAAAACATATACAAACGGTAAAGACAATGTTTTAGCCTGGTAAACACATTTCTTGTCTTTTTATGAGCTTTAAAGCTCATAAATTTCCCAAATGCATGATGGAGAATGAAATGTCCTCAATGCATCTCCCATCTAGTGTGACTAACTGGTGACTTTTTGTCATCTTTCCTAGCTGTCTCTTACTTATAAAGCATAAAAATATAATTAGTATATCACTCAGGACTCAACGGTATGTTCTTTATGTTCATGTGATTTATCTCTAATTTGTCAAAGCTCCTGTCAAACTGCCTATCGCTACATGGTGCCTTATTCTAGGTCTGTCCATTGATATGAAAGTCTTGAAACGAGGCAGATGGTTTTGTAAAGTAAAGACTGTTTTGCCTCAAGCAAGAAGCTTGTAGATTAAAAGAAAGGTTAATGCAAAAATAATTCAAGGTAAAGATAAAAATTTGACAGATGTATGCAGTTCTTTCACCAAATCCTTTTTCCATCATGTCACAATAGCATTTATATATTCTAGATCATACCTATGTGAAACTAAGTCCTCACGGGACTTAGGATCTGAAATTAATTTCTAATCAGCAAAAAATACCCGGGAACACTGCTAGCCTGAATCCCCTCAGCCCATAGGCCAGGAATAACCACAGCAGCTCTACTCTGAAAGTCATTCGTGCAGATATTGTGGAGATTCACGATATGGATTATCTAGTTTCACAATATCACATTGCATTTATGTGGAATGTCAGTGTAGGCTTGTGAAATGATCTTTAAAAAGCAAATTAATTTTTAGAAAAATGTTATCTTCTGAAGGAATGGAATCAAGATGGTGCAGGAAAAATTACAATGTCTCCTGTTGTAAAAAAGGTGCAGTGAGTACAGAAACAATTTTTTTTTGTATCAGAGTTCCTTCCTTTTTCATATTAAAAGGTGGCATATAAATATTTTTTTTAAAAAAAAGAAAGAAAAAAGCAGGCAAAATTCCTATACAGTATCAAAAATCAAAATATTATTCCAGATTTGCCTTACCAGCTGTGTCATGCATGTGCCCAAGTGGTCACTATAACACGGATTTAAAAATGATTTAAAAGTATATCTGAAACTTTTTTTTTTTTCTTCTGAAAGAAGCATTAAATGAATGGATATTATGTATAGCAATGAATGAGCTGTACAGTGTGCTCGGGTCTGGTTTAAATAAACGTCCACATTTACTCAACTATAGGACCATCATACAAGACAAGACTTCATCTTGATACAAGACAAACACTTTTTAGGATAGCTAGATGGTAGTTACTCAAAAAAGAAAGAATTCCTCTCCTTCTTAAACACAGCCTGTGTCTTAAACACAGCCTTCTCCATAGTGTTTTGGCATTAGTTTAGAAATGTTTTATATCTATAGTTCTATTTCAGAATTTTCTCAAATAAACCAAACAACAGTTCAAAACAAGATAATTTGTGACATATGTTCCTTGCGATTACGCCTGAGTTTTAACTAAAACAACCTTAACACTTTAAAAAACAAGTTTTTGATATTGCTTTCCTTAGTTCCATCCCAAGTTTTGCACTGCATTGCCCCTGGATATGGAGATGACTTTGGAGAAGGAGCTCACAGCATTACCACATCCCATCTTCTACAGGACCACAGCAAGTCGTGTCAAAACTCCCCGTGTCTCCTCACTGCTCATGGGTTGCCACTGCTGACTGGAGACCAGCACAACCCAACTCACTTCCCAATGCAGGGTACCGATCCGAGGGCACCCAAAAAAACTCACTTCCAGTTTATTTCAAGTGACTTAAATCTTAAGCTTAAAAACAAGCACAGCTCCACAAAGAGATCCACCCAAAGGAGCTTAAGCCCTAGATTCACAAGTGATAGATTTTTCCTGGAGGGAATTTTGGGATTTTTTTTTTGTATTGCCCTTTGTAATGCTGAAAAAGGCAGGGACTAACCCCCTTCCACATCATGGCCTTGCAAAGATCTGTAAGCATCCTCCTCTACTCCTGCCCTTCCTTTCTGAGTGGGACAATTATTTGCCTGCAATGAACGTCCCCCTGCTCGACCCAGCTTCAGCCGTACAACGTCATACCATTGCTAGGTGACATCTTTGGCTCAGATTTTGGGAAGAGGTGCTTCCATCCTAGGCTAGAAGGAAGACTTCGAACTCCAGTGTTTTCAGGGATTGTTTCGGCAGTCAGGCATATCTAATGGTAGCTATTCTGAACCAGCCAACATCTGCTTTGATACTTTTATCTCATTTATATCAGCCATTTATGTTGTCCGCCATTCTGGTTTTTGCCTGTTGTCATTTTATACAACATAATTCAATGTTGCTTTTAGAGATATTACTCTGATAGAGATGCATGCAATCAGCAGTCTCACCGGGCTGCAGGATTAATACTGAAGGCTCAATGCAACAGAGCCGCGACTTTAAGAAAGCTGCCCGTACTAACCTTAGTTTTCCCTTTCAGCACGACTTCTAATTTGATCAAACCCTGCAAGTTTCTAGTGCGAAACAGATGGTGTGTGTTTGGGAAAGTTTAAAAAGGGAGCATAATATACTCCCTTTGGCGGGCGCCTCTGAAATGCATCTGTTCTCTCTGCAGCGAGGCCTCCGCGCACGGCGCGCGCAGTGTGCGGCCTGCAGCAGGCCGCGCCGCCGAGCTCAGCCATGACAAACGTGGTGTTTTTAGTAAAGGACAAACAGTGACAAAATTAGGATCAGACACACAGGGATCAGACTTTCAGAAAATGAACATTTCTGCGGTGACCTTGGGATAAGGAAATTCTTAAGATATTTTGTCTGATACAAACTGTACCAGGGTTTAACTCAGGGGTAAGCAACCAGTGGCTTGAGCATCAATGCCAGTGGCCAGCAGGAACGTGTAGGCTGAGCAGCTCCCACCAAGTGACTCCCACAGAGGGAGGACATGGGACATCAGACTGATGCATAACGCCAAGCTGAGTACCCCCCAAAACACATAACCACATAGCTTCTGGTTTGGAGAAGGAAAACGCAGTTGGGCATCCCACCTCCAGAAAGATGTTGCCTCCAGTTAAAAAGACAAGAGTATTGTTTTATTATTTCTTAGCTCAAAACATTCTGAGGAACAGGATCAGGTGATTCAACGGGTTAAGTCAACCTGACACCGTTTTCATTTCTTTTGCATCATTAATCATACAAAAACTGTTTTAAAATTAACCCCCTCATGCACTAACAGCACAATGGAAGATCAGAATTTGCTCCAACAGAAACAAAATATTATGTGGGCATGGTCAGGATGATAGATCTGCACATAAAGACTATGGTTTAGTGAAATGGCTAGCCAGGAGTGCTAAGAATATTTCATCAATAACCACCATTGCATTAGAATCCTCACGAGGCACAAGTAGTTCTCTGATTATCCAGTCCCAGTGCTCACTGCACAGACATCGACTTTATGGGGAAATCATAACTGTGACTGGCAGTTCTCTCCTTGAGAAATGATATATAGATCAGGAAACAGATTTCAAAGTCCAAGGCGGAACAAGAGACTAGCAAAAACAGTAAGTTAATCTCTGCATCCAGACTCCTGGTTCCTCCTCCTACACAACCTCTCTCCCCAGAAAAATGAAATACCAGAGCTTTACTAATTGTGCAAGGAATTTGTTTAGAATAAAGATTCATCTATTTTTTCCTCAGGGCTTATAGAGGGTTTTGGTTTTTTGTTTGTTTGCTTTGCTGTTTTTTTAAATCAACAACTGACCGTCGATCAAACAACACAAGATTTACACACCTACGAGCAAATTCTTGTACCACTAATGAAAAATACTGAAAACTAATTCAAGCGATACCATATAAATAATACTTACTGTATAAATACTATTTAAAAAAATGACTCATTACAGTGATATTGCAAATATGAGATTGTATTTTTGAACTCTGCTACTCCCAGTAACTTATTTTGGTTTCTGACATTTCAAATCAGTTTTCATTCCCCCACATTTCTACCAAAGGTAGACAAACTTAAAGCCAAATCTCAGAAGCCCTTCAGAGTGGTAATAATCTTGTGAAATGACCTCTTGGTTACAATATTCCCCAAATACCATTTTTCAAAAGTCACTTTTTAAGGTAATATAAAAATTTAATTAAAGTTAATAAAGTGCTTGGAGACTGTCAGATTAAGACAGAAAATACAGTCAACTAAAAAATGTATCTTAGACTAAAGAGTTCAAAAAAATTGAACGAGGAGAAAAGCTCTATTGTGAAAATGTAGAGAAAGAGGGAGAATATATTTCCTTATTTAGTAACTCCAATTCTTATCTTCCTCCTCAATTTGCAGGATAAAGGGAGAGCCATGAAATGCACAGCTTTAAGTTGGGTATTTAACATATTTAATCAATCTTTGAGGAAAGCAGTTGAATGTTCTACAAATATTATTTCATTAATTTGAATGATTAAGCATTCTATATTATCATTCTCTAAAAGCATAAAGTAATTAAAAAGTAATAGGGTCTACTAGAAAATGGAATTCTGCACTACATCCTGTAAACCCCAGGCTCACTTGTTATAAATACTTAAAGAGAAAAAAATAAACTTTATTATTTAAAGGCAAATAAAACCATGCTTCTCTCTCAAACTGGGAAGTCCCAAAGGCTTCATATTCTAAATTCTTTCCTCTAAAAGACCTTTCCAATTTATTTTCAAAATAGAAATCAGCAGGACAAAGGACTAAAGGTTCCCCATGGATTGGAAGCACTGTACTTGGATTTCTCTGACTACAAATTTGTGTAGTATGTGGCTGTGACTGGGAGGAATCACCTTAGCTAACATCTCACTGCCCGTGACCCTGTGGTCAGAAAGAAAAAAAAAAAAAAAAAGGACAAAATGAATCTAATACTTTTAGCTATGTTCAACTGCAAAAATGGCAGGATTTTATCAAAGGAGAATATAGAGTTAAGAATACATGGATCATGGAAAGCTAACGGGACTCTGCATGGCCATCTCCTGCCCTGTAGTCAAACCAATCCCCCACCTCTGGCAGCAGACGATGACACACGCTGGCACCCAGGTCCCCCCCAGGGATGTTCCCTCCACCAAGGTCCCCAAGGGACAGCTGTCCCCAGAGCCTCACCTGCAAACTGGGACTCCTACCCCGCTCCGCGTGATGCAAAGAGACCACGGGTCCTGGGAGAAAAACGCTGGAACGTTTCCACACTGTCCACAGTACTTGTTGGGCCTACACTGACAAATAAGCAAGGGCCCAATCTCTAAATATTTACTCAACAAAAACAAAATTTAAAATCTGTTTGGAGTCTTGCTCTAAAGTTTTTCTATTTCAAAAACTTTCAAAACTAGCTCCTGCATAAACACGATTACATGGAGTGGGAAACCTTACTGCAGTAACCAACCACCAAAACTCAGTATGCCTCACATCGAGGCACATTTGTAAGGATGCATGTTCCTGCACCCACCTGATGGTCATGGATTGATCTCATTAGGATTGTACAAGCAAAAGCTGCAGAGTGTGATTTCCACATGGGGACTGGCTTATACCTTCGTCTGAAGTGAAGAGCAAACAAGAATTGTACTTTCTGATTAAGCATCCTATGCAACCCTGAAAATAAAGATCTAATATAGCATACTGATTAGACTGCATCATTAGTAAAAACTTCAGCATAAAACGAGAGGCTTATAAACATGAGTTTTCTGAGGAATACCAGGATGAAATTGATACAGCTTTGCTGTTTCACCAGAGCCACTTTCAAACATTTATGGTTTGCTTGCCACAAAGGAGTACCAGTGAGCTTGTAAGTGACTGAATCATCTGATCTGGTAGGGTAAAATCAAGTACATAATCTATCGGGAAATGCTGTGCCTCCCATCACACCCAGCAGAGTAGAACAGCAGTCGTGCTCTATTCACAGCTCAAGATATTTATCAATAACTTCAGTGATGTGACAGATACTCAATGAATGACACAAACAAAACTTTAGTTCACTGTTCTCAGACTCTCAAGAAATGTATTTGTAGCTCTGGTTTTACCAGCAAACTGCTTAATCTGTAAAAAAAAATGCGTTTCCTTCAGACAGTAATATATAAGTGCAGTCTGAGTATATTTTCCTTTTACTTTACAAATGTAATAGCAAGCCGCGTATAAAATTTCTTTCTACCATACTTCTATCTGTTAAAAGAAGGGTAGATTTGACTTCCGCTAACATCTGGCACAAAAACAAATACAAGATGTAAAATGCTCAACTCTGTGCATAACAGCAATATCCAAAAACTCAAGGAAGCAGAGATATTTCACATGAAAACACATTCACATTTAAAATGTGAAATCATCTACAGCACATGCTAAACCCTTGAACATTATGGATAATTACATGCTGATTATTAATTGATTATTACTTTGGATCCTTTCCTACACACATGCCTAATAATGACTCTGGCATTAAAACCAGAGCTAAAACCAACTAAACAGTTGTTCGATAAAAATATCCCACTATGTATTTGATTACCCAGGAGAGTGGAGAAAGCCACATTTACAGACACATCTACATCCATTTCTCAGTAATATGTAAATGGCCTATAGGTGCTCCAATGCTGTAGGTGTCAACCCCTCAGAACCTACGGCGCTCCTAATGGAAACCATAACATACCTCAGAACATTATGGACAACAACCTCTTGAATCTCCTCCCTCCTCTTATACAAGGGCAAGAGTAACATGTATACTGTTTCTTTAGTTTTTGCAAGGTTTTTTCTTATTTATTTCTTGATTTATGCATTAAGCCTTACTTTAAAATGCAGCTTTTCTATTTCTTACACATTGGAGATGAGTCATATCTACACTCCAGTCCACACTAAAATCCTGCTTCTTGAACCTATATCTATAAACATATGGTCAGGTTATTAGAGATTTCAAGCACAAATAAAAGAAAAACACCATAAGGCACTCCAGCTTTGTCCATTAACAACTGGTCAGATAATCAATGCCTGAAATATACTGGAAGCATGAATTATTTAAAGGAGCAATGAAGTCAGCTCTGCTTATGCATTCCCTCCTAACAGCAGAAAATTGTTCCCTGAAATCTCATGGCTCTTCACAGAGCTCCTACATGTTCTGGTCCCAGGAATCTTTTGCAGTTTGAAATTAATTCTAATTTTAGGGAGACACTGAAACTAAAGACAAGATAAAATGCTAAGAACCCTGCATACCTTCTTTTTCAGTCCTTTTAAGTGCATATGTTATTGCCCACACACATCTAGCATATAATTGTTGGCAGTGACGGTTTTTGGCTGGCACATTCTTTAGCGGCTGAAGGTTTCTGTGTTGCTAAAATGAAATGGTACAACCGCTTCAGAGAAAGAATAGGGGGTGGAAAAAGTTCATATTGACATACTGCATTTTCCCAATTAAGTTAAATATCATCACACTTAGAAAATGCTTTTCTGAGAGGTTTGGCCTGTACCTTTGCTACAGGATGTTGGCAGTTTGTTGGCATTTGGCAGCCCATTTCACCAAAGATAAGGCTAAGGGACAAAAAAAATGAGCGCACGCCAGTTCTGCCTGTCAGCCTTGCAGGTGCCCAAGGGCAAATCTCCTGGTTGAGCATTTTCAAAGCTAGAGCAGCTCACCCACAACCCCTCCTTGCCACTGCTGCGGATACTTGGTATTCCCTGGTAATTCGGGGGCACCTGAAACAGCGAGGGATAGAGGCCACGTAGAAGCCGCTTCTGTTTCTCATCATTTACATGCTTAAAATCCTTTGATTAGCCAAAGGATAGATAAAACTTGGAGAGCATCTCTGAATTTCCACATCATCCTGCCAATATGCCTCAGGCCTAATCTGGAAAGACTGCTTTAAGATGTCAGAGGGAAGTTTGTCCTCCTGCTCACTGAGGCTGCCAAAAAAGAGAATGCAATTGTGACAGGTTTTGTTTTTTGTTGTTGTTTTTCTGAATATGAATACCATCAGTTCCTTTCACACAGACTCCCAAACAACCATCAGATGATAATGAATTTCTGTCAATACAGACTCGAGCCAAATTTGAACTGGCAAGCTACAAATGAAAGACTATGTATCTGCTACCTATCACCTGGGCTATCCATTCCTTCTTGCTCACAGTTATTCTTAATTTACAAATAAACTGTCATTCAAAGTCAGAGATTAAAATTAGTTGAGGAAAAAAAAAGACAGAACACTGTTTAAATACATGCCTCAAGCTTGATTTTAGGGTAGAAATAAAAAGGAAAGCCATGAAGTGGGAAGGATATATATTGGGCAAACTATTACTCCAACTGTAAGTGCTCTCTGTGAAGTGTGAAGCCCAATTCAATTTTCAGCCATAATTTTGCTTTCCTGTCCCAGGCCCCACATGTTGTCATTGAAGTGGGACACTGGAGATGGGCCTACACTTCGTGTAAGTTAAAAGCATTTCCCAAACTAGAATTCACCGAGCTAAGAGTCCCACACACATCACAGACATGATCCATCCCCTCTGAAAACTGCTAAGAAATAGATGCAATAACCAAAATGATTCAGAAAAATGGCAGACAGTTTGAGATTTACTGAGCTTTCTGCTTTCCCGTATATAGCGGGAATCTTATCACTGGGAGATGACATAGAGGTAATATCAGTTCCAATGTATTTTACTCAAATACACTCTCCAGGAAACCAAACTAGGACTAACGGATTAATTTGTTTTCTCCTGAGTGGTCTGGCTCCTCCTACAGGCTGCAGATTGTTTTTCAGCGTTGTCCAAGACAAAAAAGACGTTTACAGAGTTTGAATCAAGAAGCAACTGAAATCAAAATGCTCGCTAATTTCATTAAAAAAAAAAAAAAATCATTTTGCAGGTAACACATTGTACTCAAAAACTCAATCATCTATTGAGAGGAGAATGACTATTCAATGTACACTAAATGGCTAGTTTTCTCTGTTGTGTAGAATAAAATACTTTGAAAGACTGAGAAATGTATAGATAGGAGTGGGTGCAGGCTTGATGGATACATCACAGCATCAAATGAACAGGACACATGGAAGCATACCTGTTTGCAAACAATCATGTGCAGAAGAAATTCATAGGAAACTCATCACTCAGCACGTAAAACAAAACAAAAAAAAATCTTAAGGGCAAATAAGGCTTCCAAGGCGCAGCTTTCTAAAGCCCCATTAGAAAACTCATGGCTGAACTCTGCATGTTCTCCCTGATAAACTCCACGTCTTGCACAATGTCCCAAAATTCAGTAGAATTAATGTTAGTAGACACTAACTAGATTAGTAGACTAATGTCACTGAGAGAGCATTAAATACAGGAATGCACATGACTAGACAAACGTAACCGGTATGTAAATCGCATTTTAAAATGTAAAGAAAAGTTCTTTATGTACATGTGGGGAAGACACATGTGCTAGTCCCATAGACTAAGAAGAGGAAATCGCATGCTGATATTTATTTACCTTATGTGCCCCTTTTTTCCAAGGCTCCAGCTCTAAGCGGGGAGCTTCCAAACCACTGGTAGCAAAACAGAGCACACACTGCTTGGTTTAAATTGAAAGATTTCTTAACCTGAATTCTCTTGACTTCATCAGTAGGATTTATTCCTGCTGGGTCACTCAATCTCTACCTCCAGTAGAGTAAGCCTGTAGTTCCAATCCAGCTTCTTGCTATATGCTGTCACCTGTAGTACAGCACCAGCTGGCACAGCCTTGGGTCTCCACAGGATCCTGAGAACGTCAACCCAGCATCAAGGGGGTTGATGAGGTTGAACATAAAAATGAGTTGAAAAGCACTTCAATCACTTCAAAAAACTGATCAAATATAAAATAATAAAAAATATCCAACTCTAACTTATGTTTTAATGCAACAGGAAAACAGGAAATTTAATAATTCAGTGTTCATCACTAAACTAAATGTCAGAAATATATCTGGAGTTCAGTACCAGTTAATCATACTCCATGATTAACTGCAGTGGTTTTCAAAAATTCTATCAAAGTGTTTTTCTTTCAATAATTGCAAAAATTTCATCTGTAGGTGAAGACCTCTGTTTTTCTATGCCACTGACAGCACAATAGTTATTGAGCATAAGGGCTATTTAATGCACAGTTTACAAAACATATTAGGATTTCATATTCCTTTATGTTAATTACTAATGGAATGCAATTAACTGATTCTCATATGAACTGTGATACCGGATATAATGAGCCTGATTCCTTTCTCTCTCAATGTGGCATAAATTAGCAGTAACCTCATTAATGTCAATAACATTACATTGTGTAAAAAGGATGAATGGATGAAAATAGAGAAGAGTTAGGACAATCTAATATTAGAGCAACACATTACAGCAGTGTAGCAAGCCAAGGCATAAAAAAAAATTTTTTTAAAATCTGCTTTAAAGCAAATTTTAAAAATCTGCTTTAAAAAGTGTTCAAAACTATACTCATTATCCTCCTAAAAGCTTGCTAAACCCTAAACCAGATGGCTTTAGGTGGGTATACGGCGTTTAGTGAATGCTACCTAACATGTTGGCAGTCCACTGCTAAAAGGCAGCATGAGTACAGAATTGAGTGTTTCAAATTTCACTTTAATGCATTAACTTTTCTCCCTCCATATTAATTTAAAATTTCACCTTAAATTGCCATTCTAAAGTGGCAATTGCTTGAATTTTGTGAAGAGATGCAAATACTTTGTTTCACAGACTATCCATATCTAGAGTCTTAGAGTTATGCCATATATCTGCAAAGAATGAAATTAGTTTTACCGAAAACTAATAAGATTGATGTGACTTTGAAGGTCATAAGTGAAACACTGAACAGAAGAAATACACGAACACCTACAGGAGGCTAGAGTTTGGCATTTACATGGTTAAGGGCTCAATGTGTTAATAAGATGTCTGCAATTCAGAAGATCTCTATTTATCAAGATCCAAACTGTACAGTGTGGTTGGAGGAGAATAAAAGTGGATAAGAAGAACAAGAAATACCATCCCCCTCTGGATACACGCCACTGGTTCTTTTGCACCTACCAAGTAGAAGGACTTGACAAGATATATTTGTTTTTCAGTTAATATTCATAAAAGGTGTGAATAAGATTCAGAACTTTTTAGTACAAAGCAAATCCAAACAAAAGGAATACTCAAATTAAAACTCTTTCATTTTTTCAAGACACAGCAGCCTTTTCTAAGCTTTATTAGAAAATTATCATGCCAGCTGTCTCTTTTCCCTGACTGTTATTCACACAATATGCCTCTCTCTTGTTTCTTTTCAGCTTTGTACATGTATAATAATGAGTTTTCTAGAATGGAAAACCCAGTGGAATATTAAAATTGCAAAGAGCAGCTCTTCGAGTTAATTTCACCAAAGTGCATCACAACATAATACAATGTTGTAAGAATGAATTTCTAATAGGAATTCATTCATGGAAAAATTAATTAAAGAGAATGTTATTGCTAATACAATTTTTCATATATGTGCTGTTATGTACTGGCAATAGTAAAAGTTGAACATTTATGAAACTAAAGTGTTCATGACATTTTCTGGCCTTTATCAGGAACAATATCTTTTCATAGTAGCACAGCAAATATTGACATAAGAAATGTACAGTAATTATGATTTTGTTGAAGTGCAAAGCATGGTGGAGGGTACCCCCTCATACACACAGTTACATATTACCAAATTATAAATAGAAAAAATCTGCCTAGCTTTTGCCAAAATGAGAATTACTAAAGTAATCAACCTTTTCAAAAGGAAATACAGTGGCATTTCCTAATGAACTTACAGGAGACACTGCCAACACATAGGAGAGTTAGGATGTCACATTTGAAGAACCAGAAAATCTCAAGGAGCAAAGTAATAGAGAAAGGATGAAATTCAATACAGCGGAAGCTCTGTAGCTAGAGACCAACAGCAAATTTCACCAAGTCAGAAAGAAAATCCTATCTGGATTCTTGTGTACAAAAATGAATTGAAGCAGATGCAGAGAAGTACATTAATATAATTAGGACAGGAGATCCTACCAAATAGAGGGAACCTGTAAGAAATGGCTTACATGGAAAAGAGAAAAAATAGGTTGAAGGCAGAAATGGTGGGCTTTACTGGCAAATATAAATCAAGGGAGAAAGAAAATATAGGTCATTCCTGGAACAGAAACAAAAGGCCATTAACAAAACCAAACAAAACCAGCTGTGAATAAATTTAGCCTGGAAATTAGAGGTTTTTTTAACCACCAGAAAATCAAAGCACAGAAACAGTATCCCAAGAATACTCATGGTAGCAAAAACGGCCTTCTTTTGATCTGGAGTGCAGTTGACTTGTGAAAAGAGTATGTGAAATAGATGTCTGTGAAAGAAGGGGACCAGGCAATATGTTTCAGGAGATTCCTTCCAATCCCAAATTCCTAAATTCATATTCAGCTATGCAAATGATGTTCACTCTGTGTCAAACGGCAGACTTGCACATCTCCTTCTCATAAATATAAAATGCTTTTCTGGCTACCACTTTTTCTGTAGTTCCCTTGTTTTTCTGCATATTTCAATTATGATCTTGAACGCTTTAGTATTCTCTCCTTAATGGGACCAAAACTGCAGATTCATATGCTTAAACCTTAGTTCATGAAACCACTTTGACAGCTGGACTCAGCACTCTCTGCTCCTATTTCCTGCCACTGCTGCAACTCCACAACTACAGAAGGTCCCCGGCAGTCCCAGAACAAGGAGGCTTTTCCTCTGCTGGCAAGGAATTTTTCATGGGAATTAGGGGAAGCTGCACCTGAGACCTTACCTAGCACATTAAAACTCTGGATAGATCCTTGTAAATATAACTAAGTCAACTGAATTTCTAACTCAATGCTTTTTTTCTGGATGAATATAGCCAGATTTAACTTCCTCGTCATTTTAAATGTAAGATTCAAATATTTAGCCACATTCAGAAGAGCAAGGAACTCAAGACAGCGATCAGATGGAAAGAATATCGACTCAGATTATTGCAGAGACAGAGCCTGATAAACAACTTGCTGGCAAGTCTCATCTCCCCACTCTGCTGCCTGTTTTTTCAGTATGTAAGTTGCCTTCGGAATATCTGATAAATAGAGGAGAAAGTCAAATAATGGATATATTTCCATGGAATATATTAGAGATTGCAATTCATTCACATGTCAGCATTATTTAAATCTGTGAAAAATGAAAGCAATCTGAAAAGGTTCACTATGCCCAAGCTACATATTTAAAAGCAAGTTTTACAGATACGTATATCAGCCCATACAGGCTTTTTGCAGCTTTTATTTCAAGGCCTATAGGCATGTTCTTTTCATATATTGTTGAAACATGAAATTGCTACCCCCTTGGGAAGGATGACTTGTGCTCTGAGCTGACTTTTTATCAATCAGGTTAATTTGGAAATAAGCTATTGGTTTGACTTTTTATTCATCATAGTCAAAAGTGGATTGTGTGAGCCCTGTCCCATTTGCCCTTAATTAACAACCATTGAATCCCCATATTAATTAGCAGAGCTGTTAGATATTTTACATCACTCTTCGCTATAGTGGATAATTAAAAGTCCCATTAATAAAACTCTCATACTCATAATTTGTATAAACCTATTAGGAAACAATAAACCTCATTACACTATAGCTTTTTACATGCTTATTTATTGATATGATATTGCCTTCATTTAAAAATAATTCACCATTTTATAAAGGTTTTAAAGCAGTGGATTTAGTGTAATTCATCCAGTATAAGAAACTTCACTGAGAAAACAGACCTAAACATTTCCTGAACCAGTCCTAGAAATAAATGCCACTGTTGGAAGTGAACAGCATCTGGTTTAAGTGTTTTTTTCACATACATTTGCAAAACCTTCGTTTTTATTTATAACACAGAACAAAAGACTGATTGATTCCTTCTTGTGCACAGGAGATGCGTTCTAGAAGACAGCAACTTTAAATGACAGCTACAGCTTAATTGGCATCATCCAAGGGAAGCTGTCCTGCAGAAGCACTGAACCATCATTTCCCTAAGGCATCTTGGCCTTGCCATGTCCCCAGTCAGCACCACTTGAGTGTTTTCAGATAAAGTGCCTCAGGGCTCTTTACTGGAGGATCTACTCCAAGGACCTTCAAATCCGTGAAGTCCAATGGCTTAAAACTTTGTCACAAAGTAAATAGAGATTTAAGTTCGTAAAAAATTTGGATAGGTGACAGTTATCAAGTATGTCCAGTTGACGGTGACAAGATATTAACTGCTGACATACGTTTGACTTAATCCTGCTCACCCAATACCCACAATATGTATTTTGAACATCAATCATAAAACCATTGAGTTACTCATGAGAATTGAATGAACTCAATTCGATAAATTTCACACTTTCCCATGTAGGTTAGGTTTAACCCAGGTAGGTTAAAAAGTAACTGATAGGAATATAATTTGTAAGGAAAACCGCAGTTCTCAAATTGCATAGGGAACAACAAATGCTAAATACAACCTTTGGACAACATGTATCAAACATTTTCAGACACCTGCTTCTAAACTTTCTTCAAAGGCAGCGTTTATCTGCTCATCTAATACTACTTCCTTTGTTTTTAGCCTATTTTTTTATAGAACCTTAGTCATCAGTTTCAGGGGCATCTAAGATCTTCTGCGAAATTTGCTACCACACCAGCTTTTGAAAAATAATTACATTAAGTATTGCCAGCTCAAATCAGTGCAACAACAGAGTGCTCACAACCCACAGAGATGGTATTGCCTTGGCCATCATTTGTTTTTACTCTGGATCAGTCTAAAGCATATAATCAAAAAATTGTTTTTTTTTTTTTTAATATTTTCAAAATATGAGGGTAAAAAGCACATGCCCAAGATTTTGAAATCCTCTGAAGTAATTTGACAGAATCGCTACCTGTAGATTGAAACTATTTTAATATTTTTAATAACAATTATTTGAATTTTTAACCTTTCCTTAACGGTAAATTACAATTTTCCTCTGACACAAGCACTTCTGATGATAACGGTGGCAGACATCCCTGGGTGCATCTAATGCCAGCAGAACACTCCAAGTCAAGCTATTCCCCAAGTAATAAATATAGCATACTGCTACACTGTTCATTAGTATTTAAGCTTTACAGTGTTACATTCCCAATTTACACAGAGGCTAAGTTTCAAAATATTCCATGTCTTCTCAGAAAACATAGTTAAATCTGTTTTTTTAAAAAAACAGAGAAGAGGGGCTAACAGGAAGGACAGTTCTCATCAGAGAAATTTCTGATTTAAAAAGAAATAGAGCAAACTCTCAGCAAGACATAGGTTTCATTTTTCATCATTGAGGAACTCATCTTCCCTTGGAGATGAACTCAAAGAATATGGTAGGGTTTTCAGTTAAAGTTGGTTGAATCGTTCTAGCTGTCGCTAGAACTTCTCCAAGGACCAATGGAAATACCAAGAAAAATATTGTGCCTTCAGAACTATTTATAAAAAAAAAAAAAATGTATTAAAGCAAAGCAGCAACTACTTCGTTGGTTTGAAACAAAATGCAATGATATTTCATGCCAGCCCTGAGGGAAAAAAAAAAAAAAAAAAATCTAGGATGACATTCAAGAAGTTATTGCAGTTTCCTCATTGAAGAAATTCACTTAAATTTCAAGTTTAAAGTTAAACCTAATTCTGTAACCCTGTTTAATTAAGTAATCCTTAGCTCTTTTCACTGAGGATTTGTTATTCCCTGCTGCATTCTCACTAGAAATGGTTAGATTTGCTGAGTTTAATTTTTATCACAGTTCTCTGTCTTTCTACCTCTGTCATGTACTCCCAGGCAAAAACCACCTGTTAAAAAGCCCTACAAGCTTTCATTTGTAATAAGAGGTTAAAAATTAGAGAAAAGCAGCAGAAATGTATGCCAACTCTGACATTCCCTCAGGAAATGTTGCAAGTTAGGGAAATTTTTCAATATTATGAACTAAAGGCTTGGGCTGTCATTTCCGTGGGAACTGCTGATATTCTGCTGCTATGACTTTTGTGCAAATGAAACTCTGTGTGGGTGAGAACTGTATTTAAGTAGAGTGGCTGTGAATCTATAAAATACAGACAAGATGTTCTACTGCAATTTAACAATTTAGTAAGAATTTGCAATTGCAAACAAACAGGAAAGATACCTCAAAGCCAGCTTATCAATATGCAGGTGAAAGACAGTGGAAAGAGTATCTCCCACCAACTACTCCTCTTTCCCATTTATTCTTTCAACTAAATGTAGATTCATGTCACAAAGTACTGTTCAGGATTGCACTAATGTAAGCCTGATACAATAAGAAACAATTCCTATTTAATATATCAGCACCTCATGTTGTTACCCTTTTTCAGCTCTGACATGTACAAAAAAAGAAAATACCTGTACACTATATTCTGCTTTTATCATTTATTTTCATATATTTTAAATTGAAAAAGGTGACTCTGAAACCTGCCAGTTCATTTTCAAAGCAATATAATATGGATTCTGTGACAATTTCCAATGCTGCAAACAGTTTCTTTCTATCATCCAAGTATTTTGATGATCTCTATCACCCATATTCTGTACTCCTTTGGCAACAGCCAAAAAGCATAGACCAAATGTCCAGGCAATAATTGTAATCTGCAAATTCTAGTGCTAACACTTCAAATTCTCCTGATACAGCCTTCCAAGACCTACTCTGAAGGACTTTTAAATAGTTACATATATCAAACTTCTGAACAAGTTTCATGAGAAGTGTTTTAACCATTTTCTTTAAGGAAGAATAAAAGAACAAACTTCTTACTACTGCCTTTTTTCTAGTTTGTACCAGCTATAAATTCAACAGTAGCTGAGAAGAATAAAAATCACGGCAGCATGAGATTGGGTAACTTACACATACACTAATGATCTATCAAAAACCCATTTTTAACCTTGTAAGTGATAAATGCACCGGTATCAATTACTTTTTAATGGATGGATTTTCCCTGCATTTTTTTATACTCTTAGTGAAGAAATACTAGTCACAATAAGTAAGGTATCCAAATGCAGTTTTCTCTGTTCAAGTAAGTATATATAATAATCTGTTGAAAGAAGGAGATAACTTGCATCATTTTTATGCAATTTCCTAATATTAATATTTAGACTCAACTTCACTATATGCCCTATAATCAGTGTATCACACTGTCACACGGTAGTGGTGGATACAACCCTTTATCTACAGCAGCGCTTCATTCATAATTGAAACACAGCCACTTCAGATGCGAGACAGTATCAGGCATTCCATAGAAACAACATGACATGACAGTGCTTCAGAAGAGGAAGGGAAGATAATTAATGAGAACTTTGAGGGGAATTTTTGGAAGAATATAATTATCTGGCTTGGAGCATGGCCAGAACACAAGGACTACATAACTCCTACTTGTGAGAAATGAACCTTAAGTTATTAAAGTAAAAAAGTTGTACACATTGCTGACTTTCCAAGAAACCATGTGAGACACCAATGACCTCAGCATCAAGCACCTGAAAGTAAATTGCTACAGGTAGACTGTGTCTGTATAAAAAAAAAAAAAAAAAAAAAATCCTCAGTTAAATAAAATTTCCTTGGATTAGATCTGATGAACTCTGTAATGACTTGCAGCAGACTAAATGTACTATCTGGGAAAAAACAACCAAATTGGTGGGTCTAAGATACCTGGAACCGACCCATGCTTTTTTGTTTTGAATCAAGATGATGAGGACTTTTATTAACGGAAGTCCATGACAGGCACTTTTTTCCCTTTTAGCTATTTTAGCTGTTCTATAGAATGAAAATATAAAGCATTGCTTTGTACAATTAAATGTGCTACAATAAAGATAATCTGAGAGCAGCATTCTCTGTTGTGATAAGGCAATAAACAAGGCAAAGAAATTAAAACAATAATTGAAAACCTGGAGAGTTTTTATTAAATAAGTTTCTATTAAGGATTCTACAGATTCCATGCCAACAAGGTTGCAAATGGAGTTAGGTCTCTCACCCTGTCCATATCTGCTGTCATTCATTCTGTCAGCTCATTCTCCATCGTGACCTTGGGGATACTCATTAAATGAAGGGGTCTTTTAAAAGAGTAGGGGATGGTGAGGACATATATATATAAGCCAGTTAAAAAGTATGCTGAAAATTTTACACTGTGCTAAGTAGATGAGCCATCTGGGATGCTGGAATGCTAAGAAAAGGAGCATTTGGAGTTGTCGTGAATATGGATCTGGTAGCGGTGCATATTGTTTCTGCTTCTATGGATTCATCACTGTTCTTCAAGCCAGTATAATTTACTTCCTCTTAGTTCATAAGGCAAGGATGAAGAATTGTCAACCAAATCTCTTCCAGAGCTTTTTTTTCTCTATAATTTGCTATTTGCACTATAAAATTGCTCTAGATTACAGTTCATTTCCTCAAATATCTGAGAATGAGCAAACCTTTTCTTCTGCCTCTGTGCCAACAGTTTTTGTCACATTAAGTTTTTGGGGCTTTTTGGCAAGAGATTGTTTCTGGTTTGGCCTCTACCCTTCAGCCCCTTTGCACAGATAGCTCCTCCAGAAGCAGAATTATGGAGAATACATCCTGCATGGCTACAAAGCGTCACAAACAGCCCCACAACAGCAAAGTGTTTATATAAGTGGCAGTAGATACTTGCAGTTTATAAAAATGCTATTTTTATACTAATGTAGAGGTGTACATAGGTAGATGAAGGGAAAAGAGAAGCCCAGCCAAGTCTCACTCATCTGGTGGCAGACAATTTCTTTCATTCTGCATTTAAGACAATTTTTAAAAGCATCTGCACCTACAAAAAAAACCACTGAGTGTGTATTTCAAGGCATTTAGAATCCCACAGTTTGACAGCAGAAAAGTGCGTAGAAAACTCTCCACCTAAGAATGGATGATATTTTAATACATTTTAAGAGCAAACACAAAACCATTTTTGTAGAAGATTTCTGCTCTGCAAGAGGTTATCAATTAAATAAGTACCACAGCTAAATCAGACCACTCAAAAGCAAACAAAACAAAAAAAAAAACCAAACTGAAAAACAACTTTTCTATATACCCCATCTAAAAACAACTATCCTGTTTACCCTTGGCCCAAAAGGGCACTGCCACATCCCAACTCCTGCCCTCCACAGCCCTGTCCTCGTACCCAGGACAGCCCCAGCCACAAGCGCCGGGAGCATCTCCAAGCACCATCGCAAACAGCGAGACTACAGGCATCACTGTGACACTGAACAGACGAAGGTCTCAAATAAGGAAGTTCAATAACAGCGTTGTACCACTCTGCCAACTCCTTCCTGCTCTTTTCTAGTGTCACTGGCGGTTAATTTTCATTTAAATCTCAAAATTCCTGTCTTGTTTTTCCTGCCTTGACCACAGAGCAACCATTAACTGCAACTTTTGATGTAAACCATACTGTTTGGGAAACAAAGCATCGGCAGATTATATCACAATGGTTTATTTTCTGTGCTATTTGGTGCAGAATGTTCCTTCAGAAAATTTATAGCCACATTAAAGAGAGTCCTTGTGAGGCGAAGGAGACTGCATGGAAGAGGAACGGAGGTGAACACAGTTTAAGACTATGTCAAGGCTACGGCTTTCTGCCAACATAGCTGCAGTGGTCGTGGATATGAACTCATTCAATCCCTGACAAAAATAACTATATGGGGAAGGATTGCCTAATATATTTGCAATCTAAATTTTACAGACCACTATAAAGTGCAGCACCTTCGTTGTCATGTCATCCTGCAAAAGAGCTTCTAGTGCACACCTAGCCAGCATATTAACAGTGAACTGGAGACTGATTTATTGCATAACTTTCATGGAATAGTTACTCATAATTTTCACGGTTATTCATGTTTTCTGTCTTCTAATTTTATATTCCCGCTCCCTTTTCACTCAGTAAAATATATTATTCAAAGAAATTCAGTCAAATTACACCTGGCGAGTCACAATTACACAGCAGATTACACAAAGATGTGCAACAAATAGTTTGGATTAATGAAAGCCTAACTTGTCACCTTACTGTCTATAGTCAAATCTTCTCTTGTAAATTAGGCTGCAAAAGGACATGGAAGGAGTGAAATGGTGAGACGAGAGGTCGGTGGTGGTGCAGAGCTGCCCGAGCTGGCGTACGGGCTGGTATTATCTTTTGGCACTGCAGTGCTAACCTGAGTCATTCAGAAGAGAACTGAGTGTCTTGGGACCTGCAGCCTCTTTCCCATTCATCACCTGGATAATTGAGATGCTACTCTGCTATTTTTCCATCCACAAGTTAGTTTGCCTTTGAATGCTGCGATAGCAATTTGCAAAGGCTGATTTACCAAGAATCTAAAAGCCAGTGCACCACTTTAATTTCCACTATAAACACAGTAAAGGATTTATTAGAGTCATCTACACTGATAGTCCTACTACTATAAACTTTTTACCTTCTGGTAAACTTGGAGGAAAAAAAAAAAAAAGAGAGACTTGATTTAATTTTAGGCAATTTTGAGCTCTCTGAATTTCTCTTTTATATAAAATTTGACTAAACAGCTACCTTTAGCATTCTTACAGTTACCCTACCACAAAACCACATAAAACTCTTAATTGAGTCTCCGGTTTATCTGAAACATTTTTATTTTCAATTTTCTTTCCAAATTTTCTAGAATATATCTTAGGAAAAAGTGTTCTTTATTGGACATATTAATCTTATGACTTCTTAAGTTTCTCTGAAAGACTTTCTGTACGTTGGCTGCAATCTACTCCTGAATTAATTTCATCCCTTACCAACTGCCAGCTCCAGCCCTTATGGCAAAACGGATGGGCCTTGCAGAATAAGGGGTTCTAATCCCTGCAGACCAACTCTAGTGGGTGGTAAAATACTCAGCAACCTTAAGAAACAATGGAGAATCACTATTAAAGAAAGTGGAAATGTGTTTTTAATAAATGGGCTTAAAATTTCCCTATATGCATCATAAGCTCTTGTATCCCCCAGAGGGCTTATTAGATTCAGATAAGATGTTTTAGAAAATTCCCATCACCTAACTACTTTAAGCTGCATTAATCATTTTAAATTCCACCCAAATCATGAGCAAAAAGTCTGCTCTCATCTAATGAATATAAATGCTTTCCTTCCACAGCAAATTTTTTTGAGCTGAAGTTTTACAAACAGTTAATGGGAGATGTTCACAGAAAATCCATTAAACAAATAAAAGGTTTTGTGTGCAAATTTCCTGTGCAATATGTGGTGCGGAAATTCATCCCCTTTATTGCTTAGCATTTTCTTTTCAAATATCAGGGTCAGCTTTTAAGTATTTCAAAAGAACTCTGATAGTTTTGATTTTTTTTTTTTTTTTTACATCTCATTATTTATAATATCACTTTAAAATCATTTTCTTGCAAATCGTCCAGCGCTTTCCATACCCAAGCAAAAAACAGAGAAATGGGACAGAATGGGACAGAAATCATACAGGTCACTATGACAGCAATGGTCCTTGGACATATATCTTTATTCCATCTGCAAGATCTCTCCATCACATGCAGGTGTTCTGTATGAGATGAAATTCTCTTGCTCCTACCTTTGCTATTACTCAGATAAGTGGGACTTAATTCCAGCAGTTTTCTTTTTCTTTTTACTGAATCCACAAACTTATTCTTTCCCATTTTGTATTCAATATTTATGTTGAACTGTTAGTGGGTATCAAATACTGCCATGGGTATAAACAAGAGAAGCAGATGACAGTCACTTATACATTAAATTCTGGCCAGATGTCCCAGTGTAGGGTGACATAAATGACTTCACAAAAGCAGTGGCTAAAGTGAAAAATATCAGATTAATCAAGGATTAATGGTAAAGACGCTGGAATAGAATTTGAGAATTCTCTGGTTCCTGTTTCTATCCCATTTGTGACCTTCCACACATCACTTGAGTCTAGATCACCAGAAATCATTAGACCCCAAAGTACTGAGGATTTCAATGGCATTCAGATTTCTAAACCAAACTGGATCTAAACCCTAATTAAATTTGCCAAATGTAACTGTGCCAAACTGAAAAATGACAAGTCTGTCCTACCCACCCCTTTACATGTCATACAGGAGTCTTATTTTTTTTGTCAAAGCATATGGCAGGGATGTATCTATTCAGTGCCCTGTATGGACTCTTCTCTCAATGAAACCAGACATCTGAGAAGCCAACATGCCACTCAGAGTCAGAGTAGAAGAGCTCGCGTGGCTACCAGCCATACTGCAAGTCCTGTATATGCCAAGTTTAACGCTCTTTGTGAGGCACTTGCAAAACTTAATTCCAGAATCCTATAAACAGATTCAGTTAGATGAAAAACCAAAGGACAGGCAAACCAATTAACCTGAGAAGGAGAACTCTGCCTTCTCATGCTGAATAAGGTATGCAATCTCCAACTACACTTAAATAAAGGATGCAGGAATAAAAACAGCTACATAAAGCATCTTCCTCCATCCTTTTCTGACTGGGAACCTAAACAAAGTTGAGCAAAACACTAATGCAAGACAAGAGTTTCCTCAGCAGATGACCCAGCACCCTGAGACCTCCCCAAAAGTCAAGTGACTGTGTGACTTGACTATGTAGGATGTTTAAATAAGTTCAAGGATAGGCACTGAACTGCAAAAGAAATACTGCAGAAATTGTACATTCAATTCTTCTCTGAAAATCCTGGACAATATTCCAAGGTGAAATACAGTTTAGACTTTGTAACTCCCAGCCTTACATATGCTTCTGCATTTGTAATAAGAACATCAGTAATATTCACCCATGCAATAACCTCACTGAAACTGAAGAAAATACCGTGTTTTGGTTAGTTCTGCAAAAGCAAAGATTATTGCAGATACAGTAACTTCTTTGCCACAGATGTGCTAGTTTTAAACCAGCCAAGGACTCCCTGCACCCGGCTCTCCGCAGCTCTGCACAGGATCGAGGCAGCGCCCGCGGCTCGGGCAGCTGGACTGTGCAGAAGGCTCTCTGCAGGTCTGAAGATCTGCAATTGGGAGGAGTTTGGCCATGGGCACAGGCAGGTAGGCTGCCAAACGTCCCCTCCTGACACCAGAGGACAACCAACACTGCCACAAGTAGCACTTGTTTTTCATCTGCGCTGGCAAATTCTCTTTGAAGAGCACCCTGGAGCACTAGCTAGGAAGTGCCTGATGCTGTGACGCTCCCCTGGGGTACGGAGAGAGAGGCCAAGAGAGGCAGAACTTCCCCAGTTATAGTGGAGGCACAGGGACACTTACTGACCTTGTTCAATGTTGAGGATCTGCACAAATCTCAGGAAGCAGAAAAGCATAAAGGCTGTATCCCTAGAGTCTTACACTGGAGAAAGGAAAAAGTGTTCTCCCCAAGCTGCAGGAATTCAGTGCTAATGAGAAGAACCACATGTAATTTCTTGGTCTTGCCACATATATTCCCCAGAAGTATACAAAGTGGGTCACATATGAATTTAGTCTAAGAAAGATTTCTACCATCAGATAGCATCAAGACTGAAAAAAACATATTTTGACCACAAAAGCTCTTATTTCATTAGGCACACATCAAAAGAAGGGGTATTCAAAGGTAACACCCAAGTGATAAATGTTGACACAAGTCTTCTAAAATCCTAACTTCCTTCTGCCATAAAATACACAGACAATTCTGGGTCCACCCCACAGTTTTTCTATTCATCCCTCCACACCTGACAGTAGGGCCGGTCCTACCTTCCTGCCCACTTGAGATCTGTTCCATGGATGCAAACTAAGGGGATCTGCTCTCCCTTTTCGAGACCACGCAGTCAGTCCCTTCGTTTTCCTACTCTCTGAATACATTCCCATAGCAAATCCTCACTCATCCCATCTGCTCACTGAACACGTCTTACTAAGGAGTGCTGAATTCTCTCATCCAATTTCCAGTTTTCATCTTTTCTTCTTTAAACTTTATTTACTGTGAGGTTTAGAATATATTGTGAAATGCCATTTCATGGATCCAGACAGAGGTAGGTCAAAAAAGTAGACCCTTGTCTAGGTACTTTTATTAATGAGTGGCCTCGAGCTTTGTTTAAGGATTCAGGAAAGGGTTTCAGAACTCAAATTCAGGAAAACTCAAGTAGTATTTTAGTTGTTCCTAGCAAGCCCACCTAAACTTTCTTTTCTGTTTTCTGAAATATGAGGATGCCACTGAACAGCCCGAAGACAACTATATTACATAAAGGTTTTTAAAAGAGCACATAAGAAATACAAATAGAAATGGTTTGGTACTATAAAGCCATGTTAAAGACATACGATTCCAAATGAGCCAAAAGAAAGCTAGCAGACACTGGAAAATTGGGAAATGAAACTTTCTTTCCATCTTTTCACAACTCTTAGCTTCAGCAAAGCAAGAAAAATCATTTCATGGTTTGTGTTTTTGTTCCCATAGACATGTTATATTCCCAGAAATTTTACATTCTTTGGAACTGTACATATTCTACAATGAATAGCATTTTTTTTCCTCTCTCTTTTTTGTCATTTTTGGGATATTCATAGAATTTCAGAGTTTAATACCTGGAACCCAGCAACTTCCTGAGCATTACAGTTTCTGTCTGCAATCCTCAAATACTATTTGAAGTATATATATATAAATAAAAAGGAGTATAAAAGCTAACCCCCCCCCCCCTTTTTTTTTTTTTTTTTTTCAAATCCTCCTCTCAGGAATATAACCCAGAGTGATAAAGAACAAGACATTTATCTTCATCTGCAGGGAATGACATAACACAACTTACTCATCAGTCTGCTTTGCTTTGCCACTTGTGAATTGTGTCAGCACCCCAAGTGTATGAAAATCAACAGTGCTATTGTACTCTCCATCAGCATCTAACTCTCTCTTTCTCTCTTTATATTTCTCTTTCTCTCTTTATCTATCTTTTTTTTCTAATCTTCTAAAAGGCACAAACAACCTGTCAGATATATTCAAGCATATGCAAAATTCTAACTAGACAGACAAAAATAATCTTTGTTCTTCTCCCCATGTGCTCTGTGGGAGTTTTGTCTTGTTTGTATGACTGATCAGTTTGTATTTTACTTCAGCAAAATCATTTTTCAAACACATGCACGGAGCTTAAAAGAAGAAGAAAAACACCTGAGCCAGGCCAGATACTGGACAGTGCAGAGGCAGCTTAGTGCAGACAGTGAATTGTGATGTTTAACAACACTGTAAAATATCCCACTAAAAAACATGAGACTGTTTCTGAAAAATAATGTCCTTTTTTCCCCCCTCTCCAAGTACCTGTGGCTGAATGCTAAAATAAGTTTCTCAGGAAGAGTTCACAAGAATTCTGATGCCTATTCTATTTTCTATGACAAATTAAGTCTTTTGGGGCAAATGAGATACCAGAATATTAGCAAAACAAGCTAAAACCAGTAATGAATATATCAGTCGCCTTCAGAAAAGGTCACATTTCTTTTGATCATTCTTTGGTAGGCTGTAATGAGACATACATACCAGTACTTCGCAGGTATTTCTCTTCCTCATGCTTTCTCTCTCCATATGACCTTACAGAGATATCCTCTACACATCTTAATTTTGCTATCAGAGTACAGTCATGCTCTTTTTTGTTAGCAATGAAGGCAAAAGAAAGACATGGGCCTGTACTACACGGAAGACAATTCCTTGATTTTACCCTCGGTAATCTTAACAATTATTTGCTAATTGTTAAGATGGCATCTTGTAACTTACTGTCAACTTCATCCATTTTTTCTGACACTAAATTTTATAACTTGTGCTGCCTGCACATCTCACATTTTTATGTCAATGGAAGTCAATGGAAAACTGAGGTATGTGCAGAATGCAGAATTAAATGCATTGATTATTTCTAATCTGCAGCATATTTTTTCTGAGTTCTTTAGCACAAATGGGCTACACAGAGTATGCACCTCCTCAGCAGAATCTTGTCTTCCAAATCCTCATCATCTAAAGCAATAAAGCAATAATAATTTGTATTTTCTTCATTTCACTCTCAGTAGTATTTGTTGAGTTAGGTGAAGTCTTTCAAAATTTTACACTGGGAGGGTAAAAAAGTGAAAAAATATTGCTACAATGTTGCAAACATTTTGCACATCTTTCGGAATCTAAAATTGTACTTTCTCAGTGTAACATTTTTACCTTGTGAGAATGCATGTAATTCTGCTAATCATAGTCATCACTGCATACTCCTTCACCACTGAATGATGGGGTAAAGGATTTTTCATTCCTAAAATAGCTGTGATTTTATAAGTGGGCTCATCAGCTAGTGTAGATAGTATAATTTAACTGAAGTCAATCTCTACAAAAGTATTAACATACAAACAAATTTGAAAAAGTGGTGTGTAGCAACAAGGCAATAAACTATCTTTTACCTTAATGGTATTTGCCCCTTTTGCAATATTATTTCACTCTCTTATTCTGACCGAGAATTTTGTAGAAGCCTCTACAAATAACTCACAGCACCAATAGCAATCAACACAGCAGGAGTCAGAGTCTGTAAGATTTCAGTCTTTTTAACAATATTGGTGACACTGACGTTTATGTAGAAGTTTAAAGAGAATCTTAAAGGTTTTGGAAAAAAGCCTGCTCCTTTTTCAGTACGTTTGCAAAATACCCACCCCTTATGCTCTGACACTCTGGGTGACCTTAGGCATTTCAATTGACCTCCGTAAACCTCAGGCAGTTCTGCTAAAAGACAGAGTCTTTTCAAAAAGCAGATGTTGCATCAGGGCCGACTTTTCCTGGATAAATGCATTTAAAATTAAAAGAAAGCTATGACTGTTCAATGACCTTTCAGTACACTTAATGTCAAGGGCCTTTCTTTTGGAGACTAAGTGTCTATCTGGAATTGCTAATGCAATTTAAAAAAGGAAAAGGAAAAAAATCAAATTGCAGCAGTTCTCATGAAAATGCAGAGACAGGGTTTGCATTTCCTTCATGCTACAAGCTTTGACTGTATCACACCTTTTCTCTTAGTCTATTTCAACAACTCATTTATAGTATTATACTGTTTTACATGAAAAACTGCACAATGTTCTGTTTATGCAGGTTCCTTTTTGCTAAGACATCTCAAACCATCTGCACCAAACTTGTACACAGGCCATACATTCCAGACCGTGGCAATGCGTAAAGCTAAAAACAGACTGACAGAAATCTCATAAAAAAACTGACACGTGCAAAAAGGGCATCTCAATGCGCTGGTACCTGAGCACAGATGCTGCACTGCTCGGGTACGGGTTCCGCAGGCTGTGACAAGAGCAGGGCCTCAACCGACCGTCGCTCCCAGCCCTGGGGGAGCTCCAAGGGTGGCAGAAGAGGCCACGAGCAGCGATAAATCAACTGCTCAGTCAATGACTCAGCACACACACACACTTCTTTTTCTGTATGGTTCCAGCGTAAATCCTTGCCAGACTTTAAATCCTTTAAAACCCTGCCTGCTATTCTCATGACTTTATTCCCCTGTCTTTGCCTTCTGAGACAATTTTCACTTTTTTTTTTTTTTCTCTAATTCCAGCAATTGGAAATATTGCATCCATCTAGTATGTGAAATCAACTACCAAACAATTATTTTCTAACCAGATACACATATTGACATTTATACTAATCTGCTCTCTGTGTAACTCCCTAGAAACTTAAAATCTTAAAGTGGGTCAAATTCTGTTACTATTATATCCCGTTACAGGAGTGCAGCTACTTGCAAGGCAAAATGCAGCAGTAAGACCACTGCAAAATATTCCTCATGATCAACAGTGCTCTGATAAGTAGGAGGAAAGCCTGAAAGAAAAAGTAAACAAATGCACAAATTCCCACAGCTCAAACCAAAGCCACTGGGACTGTTATTGCTTCTAAGGGCTTTAGAAGATCTCCCTTCTGCTAGACTGCTCCTGTACATGTGCTGGTGTCTCTACTTCAGAGAAGAGAAAGAGCTCCCGACTGCACAGCTGTCATTTAAGGATGTGTTGCATCCATTAATTCCAGGAAAAGGTGAGAAAAGCTGCTTTGGTCCCCAACTGACTTGATCCACATCATGATGCTATCAGGTTTCTCAGAAGCAATGGTTTGCTGCAGACCCATGTGATTGAAAGCCTGTGCAGAAAGCACAAGTACATTCAAAGAGCTGTTGCACTAGGAGAGAGGAAGGCAGAAAAAACCAAAAGGTCCTGGTACCTTCACAGGCGACTTCTTTAAGAGGAGAATAGGATAATCTCCAGCTTTGAGGTCAGATTCTTCCTTCCCTGGGGATGTCCCAGCATATATTGGCATATATATTAGCATATAATAGTTATTACCATAAACGAACACCAAGGACAGTAATTACTTAACATGAAAGGTAAGCAGTAATTATTATAAAAAAAATTATTATTAAATACAAGTACTGTAGTTCTAAAGCATACTATTCATTATCTTTGGTTGGCTTCAACACTATTTGTAAAAATGAAACAGGATGACCTTTTTTTCTATTACATAAAACTCTACTTGTGTTTAGGTTGTAATCCTGCAGACTGTCTTGCTCTGTCACTTCAGCACATCATGCACAATTTTGAATCATTCTCTGAAGACTATTAACTGAATTCCCTGCACTATTGTGGACGTCTTTGTTGCAGCCTCAGAGACCTGGGTTAGTGTCTGCAGTCTGCCCAATTGGCCACCCACTCAAACCACAGCATCTTAATTTGCAACAGTAGTGCGACAGACAGTAATCAAAAGCCTTGCCAAATTTGAGATAAATGACACCCATCACTTTCTCGCAAGCCACAAACCCAGTCGTTTTTATCACAGAACGCAAACAGGCTGGTTAAACATCATTTCATAAGGTTGAATTGAGAATATCCCAAACTGTAATATGTGATCAGCTGAAGTAAGAACTGATGGCCGTGCTAGGGGTACAAGGACACCCATACTGATGTCAGGAACTGAGGATCCCAGGAAGGCTCCATGACATTGTGGTATATGCAGAAAACAACAGCCTGCAGTGACCTATGGCAATTTGTCCTACTTGTAACAAAGCCTATGATTCTTCATCAATCTCATTTCCCCATGATTGGTTTAGGATCTTTTCCTACTGATTTCTCACATGACAATACTGATTTGATAAACCACGACCATCACATATTCTGGACTTGGAATCACATATTAATGGTATTTCTGTGCTTTTATTTTTCATAATGACAGTCTGTTGAAACCGAGGTTTCTCTGCCTTTCTCCAGTGCAAACAATGCTAGTGAATAACAGCCTTCTGTTAAGGCTGAAGAGTAAATCTGGACAGCAGATTATCTTAAACAACTGTTGCAACACAGAAGCCCCTATATTCTTTAAAACAGATGCATAAAAACCACTGGAAGGACTTAATTAGGACGCTCTGTTGCCTGAGCATAAAGGCACAGCAGTAGTAAATTATTGTTTCTCTATACTCAGAATAAATTGCAGCCTTCAGGGATTCCAAAAGCTAACTGGCCCCTAATTCTTCCCATCCTGGCACTGTCACTTACCCCTCTACATGTGCCATTTTCCCACTTCTCTTACCACCAAGATAAAACAGTTCAAGTGTTTCTGCATTTCCTGGTGACAAAGCCCATCCTGAAGATATTTCCTTAACAGCTCTACATTTCCCCCAGTTCCTCCCCAGCACCCTAAAATATTTGCTTGCTAGTAATTTCCTCTGCAGAATCCTCGTGACTCTCTGCACTCTTTGTTATGTTCTACTAGGCTGCTTGCTCCATTTTCTGTGTCTCATGCTGATGTTGCCATGGTACCATAGTAAGGACTACACGTAACGGCTCTACGACGGCAGAGTTACTGCACCACCCTTTTACTAAAAAGGAAACGGTCTACTTTAACGACAGATATACTCCTGTTGCACACCTTTTAAATGTTTATTTTATGCTTATAGAGCAAACTCCTTTAAATCAACAGGAATTCTGCACAGTAAGGACCTCAGGTTATTCCATTTAAATACTTGTTATTAAAATATTGCCCAAAACAGCTTTGTTAAAATATCTGCTTCCTACTAATTCCTTATTTGAAGGCTTCCATTAAATGAGAGATTTCCCAAACTAAGGATAATCATGCAAAAAACTCTTTAGAACGTTATGCTCTGCTAGGTGTTACTCCTTTGCCTAGAAGAAAGAGGAACATAGATTCGAACTTGCAGAGATAAATAACAGTAGTTATGAGGAATACTGAATCCTAATTGCCATTCTTGTTTCTTACCAGACTCACATCAAGACTAGAATAAGCTTATTTTCTACCCCGAGCTAAGGTGAACCCAGAAAGTTAAAAGTCCAAAGGCACTTGCAAGATACTGGCAAACATCTCAAGACGTCAAATGGTATTTCAAAACTTCCACCATGCAAGACAAACCAAGCTCGGCTTAACGACTGTCCTCACAGAATCTCTCTTTGCAAAATATATACTCTGCAATACAAAAAAGGAAATAAACAATCCAACCAAATGAATTTTGCACAAAACAAAATGTCTTCATATACACTTTTAGCAATAAAAATGTGATATGTAGAGTTAAGAATTATTTCTATTCTTTTTATTCACTGCACAAAGCATTAGCAGATTTCTGAAATAGCAGCTCTGTGCACGCAGATGTAAGCAGACCCATACGCACTCCACGCATGTCTGGGTTGTGGCAATCCTGCAAGTCAGCCAGGCTCCAAGAAGTGGATTTCTTGAATTAGCTCAAAACCTGTGGACCTGGCTGTGTTCACCCAGACACCAGCACATTTCAGCACTGGCTGTTGAATCGCGGGTCTCACTACTACTTCTACTGGGGACGAATGGCAATTGCTCCAGCGCTGACAGAGAGAAGCATCTTCTCAATCCTTCACAGCTGTGGTAGAACTGCTTCCAACTCACTTTTTCACTACCCAAGCAGCATCTACAAGGCTGCTAGCTTCTTCACTAAAAGCAGTGTGCTGGAAGCAAGGGAACAGATAAGCCAAGGAGGGTCTTGAAATTATTCATACACTTTTTTACTGATGGTTTCAGTAGAACTTTTAACATTAAACAGCTTGGAAGCTGAGATCATCAACAGCACATCAGCTGGTACCAGTCCTTCCACAGGCTTCAAGGTATATGTAGGGGGCATTAAATAGTGTAACTCTGATGTGTGTCAGGAAAAAGACTGTGGAAAGCTGGAAAAGACAGATTTCAAGCACAGTATTGTGGGTTAACTTGTTGCTTATGGTAATCTAGTTGTGTAATACGCACTTTAATGCTTGGACTAAGCAATTTGGATTATTTTTCCTGTATTATAAAACCAATTTTGTATCCATTTAAGAAAAAGAAATAGGTAGATTTTAATGTAGTATTTCTTTAGCAATGGGACACTACATGATTGACAATGCAATTACCAGTACAAAGTTTCTGGTATGCCAAGCAATACTTAAAACAGAACTTCAGTATTTTTCAGATACAGAGCTGTGAGTTTTGTAAATGCTTTTTCTCTCTGACTCAAAACATCTATATAGATTTGAGAAAAAATTCTTTGAACTTGATGTATGGGACAATAGGCATGACTATATAATAAGAAATATTTAGGTGAATTTCCCCCTTATTTGTGGAAATTTGATTTTATTTGAAGACAGTTAAGTCAGTCAATTTGACTAAATACTAAACCAGTCCTCATGACTAATCCTCTCCTGCACTTACAGACAAAAAGCACAAAGCAACATAACTGCTCTAGCAAAGCACTTAGGTATAACCTTAAGTACGTGAATAACCCTCTGCTAAGTCTTTAGCAGTGTTTTTCAAGGCATGTATTTTATCCTGCACAGAGCTCTAGACCAGGATCAAAACCTTACATATTCACATCACTGTAAAGCTAAATAATGGTACGTACAGACAAAAATTAGAGATGCTGGAATCTTTCTCACTGCTATTGCAGGATTCATCTGTACCTCATAGTCTGCACTGTTTTACCCAGCCCTTTTATAAATAATCCATGGGGTGAGGTTTTTACCACTTCCTCTGCAATATTATTCAGGCTAATATATCTCACTGCTGAGAACTTTTAGTTTAAGTACTTAAAATAAGCAAGAAAGCCAGCATGGGATTTCTGGGTTGTCTCAGACCAAAAAGTTCTGTTAATATGCTACTGCAAAGGCACAGGCATACCTGAGGAAGGCCCTCACATCTTTAACACTAATGACCTAATCATAGACCACTCTATGGGTGCTGCAAGATATTCTTTGCATATCCCATTAAAATGAGGGAAATTCTATCCTTTATTCAGGAATTAGGAAGAAGACACTCTCCCTCTTGACTTGAGAGGGGGAATCCATCATTGTAAGAGTCCCATAGGAATGAATCCCACAGAGTAAGTAGGCATTTTCACACAGGCAGGAGCTCTGTTTCACATCTTGCTTCCGTTAGGACTGATAATTCTGTTAGAACCATTTTTTCTTTCTTCTAAAACTCCCCCTACCATTACAAGCCTCCTTCCTTCCGGTTCTTTCTACCATTGTTGCTGGGTTTCGTTACAGTTGCTGGGTAAAGTTCTCCACATCATTACAAGAACAGTGAGATTCTTCACTCTTCTAATCTGTTTCTAATCTGAAACCACAAACCCTGCTGAGAAACCAGGCCTCCCATGAGCTGGAGCTTTGCTATCTATGGCAACAGGAGCTGAGAGCAGAACTGCTACCTGGAGGATTGCAAAAGATGTCATCAGGATCTTACAAGTTGCCCTCTGTCTTGGCTTAAGACTAACACCACTTTATTTAATTTGGTGTGTAAAATTAGTTCTAAAATTTCCTTGCGTTTTCTGAGTGCTCTCAAGGAAAGGAGCACTAAGGAACCAGCATTCACTGTCTGGTGAGGCTGAAGAGGTGCCACAGTGATCAGCAGGCATGCGACCTGATAAAACCACACAGCTGTTCAGTGAAGGAACAAAACTGAGGTTTTTTTATAGTCTATCATTATTTTCAGAAGCAAAACAGTATCTAGAAACACTCATGAAAATCAAACTGCTTTGCCATCTTCTTGCAGTGCATGATTTTTACCTAGAATCCCATCTCTAACCCCCTTGAGCTTGGCTCCAGCTGTCTGCTCTTCTCATGGGTGCCAATCTCATCAAGGCAGGGGATATTTGGTCAACAGAGTTCCTTGGATCAGAGCGAGTAGGATACACAGTTGATTGCAATCTGTGCATTGCTGGCATCGGAAAGGAAACGCCTATAACCAGCAAGGCACTTAAATTTGTGCTTAACTTGGGCTTCAGTAAAATTGCTCACATTTTCAAGATTAAGCAAGTGCTTCACTGGATTGAGACCACAATATCCTATAATATAGCAGAGTAGAGGTAAGTAGCCTGTCTTACAGTGATGCAAATCTAAAATAACTCCAGCTAAACCCAAAGGTTTCTCCAGATCTACACTGACATGAAAACAAGCACTGACCTATCGTATTCACAATCCCCACAGCTACTATACTGAAGTTCTTTATATTGCCAGTTCATTCTTTGCTCTCTCAAAAGAAATATCTATATAATTATTCTGGGCATGACTTATATTGGCTCACAAAATCAAGTAACATGGGATTCGGCAGGCCTAAAAATTATGCAAAGACTGTTTTAATCAGCTTAATATTTAAGAGAAACTCGATTTTGTTTAAAAAAGTGAATCTATGATGTGCAATAAAGTTCTCTGTATACAAGCAAATTAGCAATTTTTTTTTCTGTGCAACTGAAAGGTTGTGGATATTGGAAATTAAAAACAGTCTTTCCATTAGGAAAGAAAAGCCACATACCAAAAAGAATCTGGTTTAAAAAGAAGCATATGCATTTCCATATCAGTTTTCCTGTTTAAATTAGAATTGGATGAGAGAAGAAGAAATCAACAAAGGATTTTTAAAGCAAACCTAAGACATTAGACTCAGAACCAAACCCTCTCCTGGTGACAGCTCAGTCTATTTTCACAGCAGTCAATGGAGCAACATTGATATACTTGGACTGAGTATAACATTACCTAAATTACCTCAAATTCTAAGCAATGACTTAAAGTACTTTCCATTGTTAATATTCATGTGTATAACACACCTTGCTGCTGTCTTTGCATGCAGACAGATGGGTTACAGGAAACATTCAGGATTGTGTCCAGCATTCGCTGCCTTCAGTAACCCCATTAATTTCAACTGTTTGGAGGAACAGGTCTTTAATTCACATTATAAATAATTGCTCCATACATTTTTATCCTATGGCTCACAGAAGAGTTGCAATTGTTTTCAAAACAAAAATTACTATATTTTGTTCAAAATTTCTGTAGTCCCCAGATACAGATGGAGGAATGCTCCTTACTCAGAAAAGAGTGGCAACCTCTTTATAAATTACTTTCCAGGTCATTTCACTGAGTGTTTTGCAGGTATTTCATTTAATTCTTTGCCAACTGACCTAAAACTTTGTGAGTTTGGTTACTCAGAAGATAGGCATTGTCTTTGGTGTCCTTGAGATAAAAAAAAGTATTTTCTTGCCTGTAATTCCTTCCTATGTAACAGCAAAAACTAGGCTGCCTCCCACCTCTCACCCTTTCTCTTTACAATGGCATTTTGGCCTTATTACTTATTAGAATCAGAAGCAAAACATCCATATCCTTATAACATCCATATCCTTATAAATTAGAAAATGTTTAATAAGAACGAGCTTGAACAAATTTTTATTATAATGAAAGGATTAAGGTGCATGATAGCATTAATATTTAGGAAAAATTAAACAAAATTGCTTATCTGCTGCAAACTATCTTAAATATTTAATATGCTACATTACAGTGGCATCATTTCAACGAAGGGTACGACAACCTTTCCATAATAAGCCTTCATTTTAGTGGTTTAAACTTAGTTGGAAGACTTCTGAAAGCTGAATCCAACACGATGTGCAGATTTTCTAAGTAGGAATAACTGAGCCAAGCTCCTAGACCTGCACAGATGATCCGCAACAGAAAGCCTTGCAAAGAGGGGGTCTAACAACACCGGGCCCCCAAGAGCTCTACTGACCCAACACACAAAGTTTAGAAGGAAGTTCTGAGCTTAATAGTTCTGGAGCTTGTGAGAAGCCTTTTCCTTGCTTCTGATTGGTTATATTTTTAGTCAACTTTAAAATAATAATACAAAACAGCCATGCAAGAATTTTCAGGTGATAAAAGGCTGATTTTTTTCTCAGCAATTTTGTGGAAGCAAATGTCTATGCAAATACTGTGGGAAGCAAATTCCAGCTCTCAAATTAGGCAAATATAACCATTTATAACTGAAGAGAGGTGATAAATCACAATAGGAGCACTAATATGGTTCTGAAAGACAGCAAATATTTTTCTGCATCCTAGAGGCCTGGAAAATTTCATTTTTTATAACTTTTAAAAAATAAAATTTCTCAAAAGGTATCAAAATAAGTAAAAACACAAAATCAAGTTGGACCTACTTACAGGTAGGTATTTAGTGAAATTTTAAGGTAATAAAGTAGTAATGCAGTGAATTTCATAGTAAAACTTTGTTGCTTTCAGATCAGGGAACTGAGCAACAAACAAAAAGAGGAATGTTTCTTACAATAACCTTCAAGAAATCTATTATCCTTCACCTTTATCCCTCTTCCTGTAAAATTAAGTATTAAAAACTAGCAATCATTGTACTTCTGTACCTGTGTCATAGATACATATATATGGGTCAGATTTCTATACTGCCTACCAGGATGGGACCCAGAGCCAAAAACAACAGAATTTTACAACTGTCTTTCTAGAGGGGGCCAAATTCCTAAAATCAGCGTTTCACAATCCATGCGCTCCAAGAAAAAAAATAAAAATAAAAAAAATAAAAAAAAATAAAAAAGTGTTTGTTCTTGTTTTTTTGAAGCTCTCATTCTACCCCAGCTGACTTCCATTTTATTCCCCCAGGCACTGGTTTCCATCAGTATTGCACCCAACACTGCAATTTGACCGGAGGGCACTTTCAGGGCTATCCCTTCACCACTGTTGTGCAATCCAGGTGTTTTTTCCTTCCTTTCCTACAGAAACTGTAAAAAAAAAAAAAAGCTAAAAATTCATGTCCACAATACACAATTGTTTTCAAAGCATCATTTTCTGATGTTCATGTTTTGCATTCAAGAAAATACAGCATGAAGCAGAAGTCAAAGATACAAAAGTCCTTATTAGAATCTAGATTTCTGGCTCTGATCCACCTACCTATACTTAACCTGCTACAAAAATTTTAGAAGAAGCATTTACGTTTCCCCACTTTTTAGTTTCATATTTTGCAAAAAATGACTAATGGTTTGAATACCATTTTGAAAATCCAGCTATTACTTTTGAAACCAAGCTGGAAGATATCCAGAGCAGCCTTGCAGAAATCCTGCTCAACACATCTTGAGGTTGGAGTCTCAGTTACCACTCATAATATAGTAAAATGATACCATATTTTTAATAATCTTGATGACGCTTTCTAAAAAAGCATCTTTTCAAGCTTGACTTCAGTCACACAAGTGTTTACAAAGGGTCACCGGATTTTAGCACATTTTAAAATTTATGAAATGATTTTAAAGAAAAAGTAAACCACAAACATAGGCATACTAACATAAACAGCGAGCCCAGAACTGCAGCTTGAAAGTAGAACTCAAAGTATCTGTATTAAAGGTGAATCTTAAACAAAAAACGTTTTTTATTGAGGAATTGGTGAGCATTATTAAATTCGCATGCATGTGGCTCATGCTGTCAGGCAGAATGTATTAGTGATACTTGTAAATGCTGTTTGTATTTTGTGCATCTGCCATAAAGCATTCCAGCTTCACTTACCAGAAGGTTTTCTAAGCCTTAATCCACATTTTCGATAGCTTGAAGAGAAATTGTTTCTATTAATTATGTGTTAAATTGGAGCTATAAACGGCCTTCTTTATGTTAGTAGAAGATTCTGTCAGTGGATATGTCTTTTTAACACATTGCACTTTTAAAGAACCAAAATACCAGAAAGATACTCAACCAATAACTTGGATTTGCACCTAAAACCATGTATTAATTTTTGAAGCATAAAAGCAAACCTCAGCTTCAAGGGTACATATTAAGGTACTGAAAGGCTAGTTTGCATTGACAATGTGTATACTTGACGGAAATTTTACTAGCATGATCCCCCCTTTCAACTAAACCAAAACAAAACGCTAAAGTACAATAAAAGAGCAAGTCTACTGACATGCAACCATGTAATCTTTATTGCTATTTCTCCTCCTTTCCCCACGCATAAACAGCTGTGAATGTCTCGATGGTTTGGTAGAGAACAGCTTTCCTTATACCCTCAGAATTTCAGGGGAAGCCACACAGTGGCAGTACTGTGAATATAAATGCTACGCTCTATTGTGCAGCAAGATAGGAGTCTTTTGAGAACTAAAATACAGTTCCCCATCTTTGGTCACAGTTCAGTTCACTGTTACTTTATATAGAAGACATCCTGGTTCCTACTGCTCTAAGAGTGGAAGAAAAACATGTAGTCAACATGTAATTTATTTCCTTCTGTAATTTTAGTATCAAGAGGCCCCAGACACAGTTAGTCACACATTTCACTCTGGGCTACTATTTTCTCTCCATTTTTATCATTTTGCTTCTTCTGTTCAGATATGTTTTTGAAGCCCAGCCTCTTGGTGTAAACCTGGAATTCTTTGCCAAAATAAAAAGGAAGGAAAACAAACTGAAGCATCCCCCACACGCAAACACATACACATCATACATTTGTGATTCATCTCAGCTACTGGATTGTATACTTTCATTGTACACATAAATGATGGATAAAAACTACAAATCCAGAGCGTTTGGTTTGTTTTCACTACACTAGGAGACACCTGCCAAAGAACACCAGCTTCGCAGATCATGGATACCTACTCCTGTTGCACAGGCAACTCAGATTGAACAAGAAACAGAACAAATACTACATTAGTAGTATAGAATAACTTTTAAAAAATTCTTAGTAGATTCCCCAGTCACACAAACAGAAAAATACAATAACCCTGGCTGCTCCATGCGGCACTAAGACATCTTTTGAATATTGATGCACCCTCTGCCCTTTGGATCTGGCTTCTTTATTGGCAGATCTGCAGCTCAGCGGTCTTTCAGACTGATGGAAATACCCTCCAGACTCATGATTGCTGATTGCAGCAATGCAAAGGAAGCATAGTTCAAACTGCTAAATACTCCAATTTAAATAAAAAAGCGACTCATGCTTTCTTCTCAAAACTGATGTCTCAGGTTTGCACCCTTCTTGGTCTCCTGCTCTACGGAAGACATTGAGTCTGTGACGGTGAAACAGCAGTGAAACAGCAGAGGTTATAGATGAAAACTGTCTCCTGGTGCTTCTTTGGTGACTGTTCTTGGAATAATATGATCTGGGCCAAGACTGCATATTTTACTGGCAATGAACCCATTTGCTTTGGAAATGTAAATGCAGTGGCTAGCATAACCATATACATTTAAGGAGCAAGGCATTAAGTAGCACTGTAACACTGGTCCACCTAAAGGAAGAGAACATCATTTGATCAGGCACAGGGACAACATCTCCCTTCCCTGCTCACCTTGGTGAGCTTTTAATCTGTTCCCACCTTCAAGATAAAGTCATTGCACGGGAGCAATGAAAAGCCCAAAGGGCTTTGGGGATGGATGTGCCCTGTATCCCCCCTCATGCCAGTCTACTTCGGACAGCAGCAACCCCTGCTGAAAGCCCACAAAATTGTATTTTCTGGATTAATAAAAGAACTGCATGTGAACATACATATGGTCTGTACTTCATGGACTGAATGACATTTAAAAGACAACCATAAGAGCATTAAACTATCCAGTAGAGGAGCAGATGGAGGGAGGGGAGACATTATCTTTTCCTTATCAAAGCTAAATTATATCACTGCTGGTCTCACTGCCATGAGGTACAAGTGCTTTTTAACTATGTGGAGGAAAAAAAATGAAAGGTATCTTATCCAATATTAAAACATGTGGTAAATTATTTTAACTTGGATATTCCTCTATTTCTTTTTATTGCAAATCTGTCTTTTCAAGACGAATCTTTTTTAACTGGAGGCACAATAGTCTTTCCTATATATTTGCTAAAGGGTATCATACATCTCCAACAAACTACTTGGAAAACTCTTCATAGAAACAGTGTACAGTCATTTTTACAACAGCAGCTGGAAAAAAAAAGTCTAAATAGCAATTAATCCTTCCATTAAAAACCTAGTACGAACACTATTTTCTTCCCCAGTCTCAACAGCAATTTCCACTGAGCTCTGGACGCTGCTAATTTCACCATTCGAAATCACTCCACTGGACGCCCATCGAGGGCACCTAACTCCCTCATAAATTTAAGCTATTTCGTGGTTCGTAGATAGAAATAAAATAAAATAAAATAAAATAAAATAAAATACACGAGGATAGTTATCCACGCCTAATTCTGGCGCGTCTGAGAGGCACATTTTTTGCTTCCAGGGGTATTTTATGACACTGCTATCCCCTTATAGCGGCAGGATCCGAGGGCCGCGGGCGCGGCGACTCCCTGAGGCGCCGTGACGCACTCGCCAACCCCGCACGCCCCGCCCCAGCGCCCGCCATTTTCCCGCCCGGGGCGCAGAGCCGCCGCGCCAGGCAGCGCCGGCCATGGCGGTGCCGGGAGGCAGCGGCGGCGGCTCCGGCAGCCCGCGGAGCCGGGAACGCGCCGCCCTCCCCGGGCCCCGACAGCCGGGGGCGCTGCCGGCCGCCGCCGCGCGGGGCAGGGAGAGGAAGGCACCGGCCATGGCCGCCCCGGCCAGGCCTTCCCAGCGCCGCTTCCGCCTGGAAAAACAGCGCAGCCATTCGTTTCAGGCTAAGCATTCCTGCCGAAATCTCTGCTTTAGAGATTTTTAATGTCTTTTTTCCCCCCCTCTCCCTATCAGACTCATTCCCTGTGCAAATGGCTGCCCTCTGCAGTGCAGTGAGATGAAGATACAAGTGCCTTTGTACATAGCGTGACCCTATTTTATCACAGCAAACATTCGTGGACACCATGGGTGTTACTGGCAGTCTCTTGTTTGAATGGCACCAATTTGCGTCCAGGAGCTGTGATTCCCAAAGAGAATGGTTAGAGTGGCTCTGCTGTTGCGGCTTCTAGCCTAGCAGGTGACCACATAATCTGATGGTTATTAAACCATGAGGGAAGCCTGTTCTCTTGATTAGAGCCTCTTATTTAACAGGTTTCCCATTTGATTAAAACACCCAGTTTGAAAGTTGCTTTTTTTTGCAGTGCTGTATCACCAAAATCGAGAGTGTTGCTCACAGGGGTGGTAAAAATGCGAAGGCGGCGCACAGGGTTTTCAGAGACAGGCAATGGCAGCTGGCACTTGCACAGCCAAACGAACGAGCTAGACTTGCCCCTAAAATAGGGAAAGGGATCAAGAGAACACATAGGGAATCAGCTTTGCACCAGGGCCACAGCCAGTCCCCCTCAGAAGCCGAGGGCTCCCAAACACAACAACGCACACCCTGCACACTGTATGAGAGCAAGGGCTAGCGTTTTGACAGTCTGCACATCTGTAGCAAATAAAACATGATAAAACTGCAGATGTACAGCTGAGCTGCTGCCAACCTGCACCCCAGATCTGGGGTACTACCATACAGCCGGGCTGCCATATGTCCACAGATCCTGGGCAAATAGAGTATCCAAATTCCACAGTTCTTTTAAGAGGAACAGAAGATCCACAGCAGAACCTGAACATATGAGAGCCCTCATGAACATGGGCTGCTTTTTCTTCCAACTGCTAATGGTTCATTTTCCAAAGTAACTAATTCCAGCCAAGAATCAACACGGATCAGATCCTTTGCCCAGTGTAACTACTTCTTCTCCCTAGCATGACTCATTTTCTAAAGGTGGGGAACTGTGAGCAGTGAATCCAGGTTTCCACGGAGAGCCTAGAGCCTCACCTTTCCCCATTACCAAACATCCGACAGCCAGTTATCCTTGTACATCTGCCCAAACAGTACATGACAAAGATTGGAATTAGTATTTGTGACCAAAAAAAATATATTGGATACTTTTTAATCACACTAGAAGAACTCTAGATCAGTTTTTAGCCTCAGAGATACAGTGAAACAGGATGATAAAGTTTCATTTTCAAGCTCAAATTCAATAGTTCCGAAGCAGTTCAAAAGACAAACTAACATGTAAAGATACAAGATATACTGTTAGTCTATGATCATTATTTTTTTCTCAAACCAGTAAGATATCACACAAAAGATAATTCATATATTAACCCTAAAAATTACTGCATACTTTTTAAATATTTTGGCTTATTCACAACTGCCAAACCCCACAAGATAAAGTTCAAGATATTGCAACTATTATTTCAATGTTCTGTTCCTGCATTATCAGCTAACATATTTATTGCTTTTTCCTACTTTTCTCAATTTTCATGGTACAGCAAAGTGTTCTTATTAATGATTTATCAATCAATCTTCAATGTTCTATTGAAAGAGAAATCAAACTCATTGTTTCAGCTTTTACCATGGCACTTGGAATATAAATCCACCTGATAATTATCTCAACTTTATCAAAATTCACAATGGATAGTTCCCATTAACTTTTTCTGTGCACCAAATTATATTGTTTCTTCACAAAAAATGAATCCAAAAAGTTGATGTTACTGCTTCAAACAATTGCTTTTAAATGTTATGCTCCAACCTTTACTTATCCTAAAACTATGTATCTTAAGTATTGTGCGTTCCATGTTTTCATCACATGTAAGTTTTAGTGTAGACTTTTAAAAAAAATACATAATACTGCTTAAAGATCCTTAAACTTGCCATGCTAAGTAATTAAAAAGTCAAAATTTAACCTGTGCTATGTCCTGGTGCTGTCTTAATATATGTTTAATTATATTATATCATTGGTTATTGTATTTCATTAAATCCAACTTGTCTAGCACTCTTCAGACCATTAAAACGTTCACAGAGAGATGCTGCATTTTCTGATTACAGTTTTTGGCTCCTATTTGTGTAGTCTTGTGTTAACAGTCTGATTTTCAAGTACATTTCTTGGTGACACTCAGCTTTGTCTGTGTAGGGCTCTTACTACTAAGTACTTGCGGCTGATAAATGCCATTCTTAACTGAGGTGATTTTCATTCTGCTTCGCTCCATTAGTTCAAAGTACAAAATTGCAATGAAAAGCTGCAATGTCCTTTCGGTAGTTTGACTCTGCATTGAGTTCACCGCTGCCCGTATTTGTCTAACTTACAGACTCATTTTGAGGGGAAAGGGGAGGCTTTGATTTCTTATCTTTTAAGCCTACCAAGGTGAGGGACCCAGTTCTGTGCCCACTTTTCGTGCAATCAGTTCCAGCACATGCCCATCAGCTGAGGAAAGAGAATGACCCGTTTCAGAACGGAATGCAGTGCACAACTCTGTCCATATTTTGCAGACATTGAACTCAATAGCATTGACTTTAGTGGGAAAAGCCTACGATTCAGTTGTTTTAAATTGTCACTAAACTTCCCACAGCAAATTTCCTTGTGATGTGGGGTAAACATTAGGGAAACTCTTGCCATGTAACTGCACCTTTTTAAGATTTTGAATTTCTCGTCAGTACCTCGGTAATTACGTATTTATAGATGACAAAAATGCAGCGTGCAGGAATAGACCAATTTGTTCCGTACGTGCTTCAAGCTTTCATGAATAAAGTAGTACCAAGGGTAGCCTTTCATGAATACAACCTTGGGGATCATGGAGTGCCCTCAATCAATGCATGGAACTCATGTTGACAGAATATATGGGAAACAGATTGAGGTATTAAAGCACATAGCCTCTGGTGTTTTAGATGTAAATACTACAACCATCAAATATTTAGACTCTTATGTAAGCAGTATGTCATTTTTTGAACAGTTACTGCTTGGAATAAATCTTTAAGGATGGAATTTTCTGAAGTGCTCAGTATTGGCCTAACTGCTCTTACTGAAATCAATCATAAAATTTTCACAACTTTGGAAGAGGGCTTTGTCTGTTTATAGGTTTCCACGGCACTAAGCACAATGAGTCTTGATCCTGCCTGGGCCCTTTGGACTCTGCTGTAATCTAAATAAATTGATTTATAGGAGATCACTCAGATAAATAATGAGGATACACACATGTACATATAAAATAGCTAGGGTTTTTAGATGATAGCTTAGTAGTCACTCAGAGCTTCAGAATACATAGCTCTTATCTTTTGAGTACTGGAATTCATTTGCTTCCTTTTATATTAATCTAATTACCCTGTCATTAATTTTCTCCTATATAATTCCACAAATCTTAAATTTCCAGTGACATATCCAGCCAATAAAATGTAATGGTTTCTTATCACAAGCTGTTCCCATTTTATGGGCACAAAAAAGCATGTTAGTTTGAGGATCAAATTTGTACTTGTGTCAGCAAAATAGAGTCTCTCATATATTTCCATGAAAGCTGAGTGATAAGATTGATATGTAACTTCCATATTCCTAAGAACAGCCACCTTTGCTGGATTGGGATAGGTGAAGGGAGTGTATTTTTTATGGGATTATTGGAGTGGTTTGGTCTGATTGTTCTGTTAATTTACAGCATTCCTGTAAACATTCATTTATCCAGGGATGTAGTGCAGCTATGATTATTTTACTTTCATATACACACCAACTTCAAAAATATCTAAGAACATCTTGTTTTCATTCTAAAGAGCTACTGTGAGACCAAGACAAAACTCCTGGTCATCATCCAATATGGGATTCTAAAAGGTCAATATCACAATTTTTTTTTCCCTATACTCTCCAAATAAAATGCTAAAAGTTATTGAAATGGAGACAGTAGCTCCACACACATTTTGCCAGGCACTTTTAAAGTGACTGCTGCCCTCATTCCCTCATCCCTCCACCAGCCACTTGTTCCCACCTCCCTCGTTGCTCTGATGCATCTGGTTTGAGATCTGTGTGATGAACCAAATCCTCTCTCTCTTTTCTTTGCAAGTTTACTTCTAACCTGGGTCAATTCCTGACCCAGTCCCAGCATGAGCCTCCAAGGAGCTGCACTCTGAGCAGCCAGGTCTGCCCCCAGAGAAACTGCAGCAGCCAACACCGACACCGGGAGAAGTATTTCTGAAGCTCCACAGACATTATTAGCAGCTCCCTCAGAAAAGCAAGAGCAATCATACATCAAATTATAAAATTGGCCAAGGGCCCAAGGAAGAATCAGGTAATGATGACAGCTTGGTTCATCTTTACTGATATTCAGGTGATGTTACCACTAACTCTAGCCCACTATGTATTTTACAGTAAGCACTACTAGTCTTAGAGATTTGCAAACTGTGTACATATATATATACACACACATATATATGTATTCACTGCTTTATTCTAAAACTGTTTCACCACAAATGACAGCTCATTTCACAAACAGCTTATCTTATGGCTAAAGATATATAAATACATACTAAAAATGTTGCTGAAAGTCTCTGAATGTATAAAGCAGCCTGGTAGACATGGTAGTGATTGTAACACTGCATTGTAGACAGAAATGTTGAAGAAACTTGGCAAGAATCAACTCGTTTTAGCTGCTCAAAATTCAGATTTTCTCAGTCTTGTCCTTCTGATGAATGGAACATATGGGAGTATTGTTCATAAAACTTGCATTGCTTTTCTAGATGTCTACCAAAATTCCTCATCATGACAATATTTACCAAGATACATATAGATTCAAATTTGAATTAATTACCTAGAAGTTTTTTCTGCACTCCCAGGTTTATTGGAAAAGAAAAATGCTGCAGAAGCAATGTGCTGTGAGTATTTAAAAGGCAATGTTATAGCAACAGAGGTAGTGGAGTGCCTGTCTGGGAAGGCAGCTATCCAGTTAAAAGCCATCGATGCTGAATGAAATAAAAGACAGGAAAGAAATCGAAGGCTTTGCCAAGAAGCAGTTTGAAAACTGACATTATAAACAAAACGCCTGTAAATCTAGACATAAATCTTCTCTTTGTATGCTGAAGGCTTCATAATATTTTACCTAGCATTATTACTTATAAACAAACATTTCCTGAAATACTGCATCACAAGTGGAGAACAGCCTTTAACCTTGTGTTTATCCACTCGAGAAGCACGTTATATATTATCCTTTATCCCTTAATTATGAGGACTTCACCTACTGCTCTCTGCTCATTTGAAATGCAGAACAAAATACAATGGATGTCTGAAGACTTAACAGGTGTCAACCAGATATTTGCCAGCTACTGCTACTATTCTACTGGGAAGAGTTGCTGTTCTATAAATACTAATTAGAGTTTTGCACATGATCTTGCTGAAATACCTAAGGTGATGAGTGGCCAGTTGTTACTTTTAAAAGATTAGCGCAGTTTGAAAAACTAATGTCCCCAATGAGGCAATGCTCACACTGAATAATCAAGAGTTATAGCTGTTCTCTGCCCAAAGGGAATATTTGCTCACTTCATCATTTAGAAAATCTGCTGCCTCTTGAACAAGTCACTCTTCTATTTCACTTTGAGAAAGTTGCAAAACTTTGTGGAATTATTATAATGGTACAGTATACACACTTAAATGGTTTTCCACTGCTATGCCCACATGGCAGACTTTGCAAATAGCTTGTAACAACAGAGTTTCTAGTGTGAAGTCATGATTAACCAACTATGAAACAATGAGGTTGCATTCAAAGCCAGCAAAGAAAAAATAAGATTACAGTAGAGAATAGAAAAAAAAAATTAAATTCCTCAAATTCATCTTCCTGCAAACCTTTCTTCTCCACAAAAAACAAAGTCAAAATAACCCATACGATATTGTTTGGCTTTTTTTCTACTTCTTTTTTTTTCATAATTGTAGAAGCTATTATCGAGAAAACACATTAATGCAATAAAATCTTGGTGAAATATTTCTGAAAGACCAGATAATTTTAAGCAAAAATGCTATATGTCCTCTTGCAGCACATCCAACTATACCAAAATAATGTCTTGAGTTTAATCTTATCCAATTTGCCATGAAATGCAGCTGATGTAACGTGATGTGACAATGTTGTATTTCTGTACATAAGCTGCAGTTCATTGCAGTGAGATTGGACTGATGCAACTGACAACCCCGTAGTATTCAGAGTCAATATAGCATGTCCCAAAAAACACAGAAAAACAAAAAGAGGGAGTCTGAACTAAGCCTGCTTAGTTTTGTTTTGGTTTTACCCCTCTGGGAAGGAAAAATAAAAACATTCAGTAAATTCTTTGCTGTGTACGGAAAAACAGATATCATTTTAATCAGAATTTTTCTCCTTTTTTTCTTTATAAAAAAATAATCTTTCTTTACTAGGAAATCTTTTTTTTCTTATCCTCAGCATACTGCTTCCTCTTTTTAAGTAGCTCATTACTAGAAGTGTTTGGCCTTACTTCAAAAGAGAAGAATATGTCAACACCAGAACATCTGTGTCCACATCGAGTGCTTTGATGACAGTGATATACTCCATTTACATCAGGAACACTGAACTGAACCTTGATGCTGACTGCATTTAAAGATCTTACCCTACAGGGCAAGAGAATACAGGTCAAAAATGTTGATCTGTGTTTGACACACTCCATACTTCAAGAGCACTTGGCAGCGATTTGTTCTAGAGTCAAGAATCAAACTCACAAAATGTTGCAAAGCTTGAAGCCATGTTCACATAACTGTAATCAAAACAAATATTAAAATTCACAACCTCTGGAGGTGAATATACTTTTGCTATGCAAGATTTTGCAACATATAGGGTCAAATCCTACCCTTGAAATTAAATGGGAATTTTCTCATTTAAACCAGAAGGACATTACTGAAGTCTGTACGTCTCTTGTTAATAGAGATTACATACCCACATTTGTCAAATGCAGAAAGGAAAATAGACAGTTAATTATCCTAAAACTCAAACTCATCTATACGAAAAAGGGAGTGGAATAGTTGTGCATGACTCAGCATTGCTTTCAATCAGCGCGGCCAGGGGAAGGTGGAAGAATTCCAGTATGGATCACTCGCCTCCTGCAAGCACACACAATAACAATGAATTCCTCAAATATTTGATACAAAGCATTTCAGAGATGAAGGACTGAGCCCTCTTACAGAATATTTGCAGAGCTTGGTTTCCAGTAGTCTTACTTCTTTTAACTTGATTTTAAAAGCTTTTCTGCTGCTTCGTGTTGTTATAATATAGCCTTTTCCAATTTAATTACATTATATCTGTTCAACTGCTGTGCTGATTTAAACATAAGGTGAAGAGTTCCTAGTGCTAGGTTTCATCCACAATTCTGAATTTTGAGTATACTCATGTAAACCTTAGCACTTTCACGGCATTGAGTGTACTGCTTACTACACAGTATCACATGGTATTGATAAAAAGCCTCAAGTGGGATCAAACTCATATGACCTGTTCACATTCAAGGACCACAACTCACTGAATGCAGCATAAACTGCAAGTAATAAATCCTGTTTTAACAAACAGAAAAACAGAGAATAATTTTGTTTACAGGTTTCACTAGAATGCCATGGAAACAGATGCAGAGGTAATCACAAAAGGGATAATCCAAGAGGAAGACTGCTCTAATAGAAAGCATATATCAAAAAAAAAAAAAAGTATGTGTTTTCCCACTTGGAACATACATATAACTCCTATTAAGAAATTACATTGAATAGACCCAATATCACTGAAGTCCTCAGTAATACTATGAAATAATGTGCATGCTCAAAGTACAATCTCAAAGATGTTTTCATACACAGAATATTAGGAAAAAAATCCTTAATAAAATAATGATATGTTTAAAGAAAAAAATAAAGCTAGGATTCCAAACAGGTTTAAAGTATAGTAGTAGCTCTGCATAAGGAAGCTGCTGAGAGCACCTGCTGCCTACACTGTGCCTAGCTCCAGGCAGTACTATTCATTCCTCACTTTGATGGGAGCACAATACACCCCCTAAAAATATAAAACACAAAAATAAATAGATCTCCGGAGAAGTAGAAGAGAAACCTGTTTCAAAAATAGTGAAAGAGCCTACAAGAACTAGAAAAAAAAGTCCATTTTGCATTGTTTAGAAGATTTACGCTTTAATTTGAAATGAAAAGGCATAAAATTTGTAAGAAAGCAGTATCTGATTTATAGGTCAACTTAACACACAATATAAATATATTTTGTGTATATATAAGCTACAAGTACCAGATTCCAGTGAGAGAAAGTAGGCCTAACAAACATGGCCCTGAAGTGCCCCCAAAAGATTTTTCTGAAGTTAAACGGTAAACACAATTAACATGACTTTTGCTACAAAAACACTACACAATGGATTTTTTTTAATTAATTTTCAATGTTATTACATGCTCCTATTGAGCTGAGATTGACTCCATCCACTAACTGCATTTTAGGACAGCTCTTCTGTCCGTATGATCTTACCATCTACTGAAAAAAAGCAAATAGCTGTATTGCTTGATCACATCCAGATCCAAAGAGGAAACAATATGGTTACTGTAGTCTATATTATAGTATTAGAGTACTATATCACCACCAAAAATTTAACATTATGTGGGTGGAAATTTTGTGACAGCTGAAGTATTTCAGAATGATAAGTAAGACTCAGATAATGTGCAGATTGAACAATGTATAATTAATTAACAAATAAAGACTAATAGCAGTAAAGGCTTACAAGAATACATTATTGTACAATTAAGGCCTAACCTCATGATCTGTATTCAAATAAATTTAGCTAAAGGCACATCATATAATTCTTGGGAGGCTTGCATACATTAGGACTCATTAGATTTACATTTTATTGTTCACAGCAAACATTTCATTACATTTTCTGTGAGAAATATACCATCTATGTGAATATTCATGCTTGCTTCATGTGTGTGTTGTATATATTCTGCTGCCTACAACCAAGTCATTTGGCCTTCTGGTGTCTCAGGCTCCATCTATAGTAGTAGAACAAATAGACCAAAGACTGTTCATCGCACAAGGTCAGCTCTCATAGCACAACTCACTTGCTCACCAAAGCAGAGGAACCAAACTCAAATAGTCTTTTGGAAGTAGGTCTTGCCCCAGTCTACTGCCTGTATCATTCCTAGGCAATGGCTAATTGGCATAGGACAAACCTGGGCCAAGGACTGCACGACACTCAGACAGGGAAACGGGTCTTTGCCCCACGCTCTGCCTGTTCAGCTTGGTCTTCTATCACAGTACTTGAAACAAGACACTATGACACCCTGACACAACAAGTAAGGCTGGAAAGGACTTCCAGAGCTCATCTTGTCTCAAGGAGAACCTGTTCTCACCACATGACTCTTACATTAGTATTAGTCTACTGTTACCAAAGCAGCACCTGAATGACAAGGCTTGGCTATAACGAAAGAGTACCAGATAAAACACACTTTTTTCTCCTTTTAAGCAAAGTCTTTGAAAGGATAACTTACCATTTTGGTCTACTTGTGGATTTCACCATTGGAGCCATTCCATCTCGATAGAGGCTTTTCGTTTTACTGAAGTTGACAACGTTGAATATCACCCTCTGAAAAAGAGCAAAGGAGAGAGCTGAGGCATAAATTACAAAATAACCTACTCAGATCTCCAAACAAAAAGGCAATTCCCATGTGTTGCAGTTACTGACAGAGAGGGTGGTGGAAAACTGAGGGATAGAAAACCAGGCCTTGTGGAAACCTGGCTGCTTCACGTCTTAGAGCTTTTTACTTCTTTCTACCTGCTCAGGCCTCTGTCGAGGGTAGGAATGAATAAAGGCTTTCAATTTCCTTTCATCAAAGGAAGGAATATTTCTCTGCAGTCCCCTTGACAAAAGGGAGAATTTTCCTCTGCAAAAACTGTACAGTGTATTTGTACTAATACAGCAGAAACTAAGCATCAGTTGTTTGAACATAATAGAGAAGAAAAATATGAGTCTAATTCTGATCCTGTTATATATCATTAACTTTGAGGAAGCTACAGGTGATGTTTAACAGTTCAAAGGCAGCACAAGTTCTAGGTCCTGATTGGTAATGGACTGAAAGTAAATTCCTTCTGGGGCAAAATGTAAAACCAAGAAACCTTTTGTCTGCTGTAAGTCATATTTTATGCAAAATTACTTGTTCTGTTGCTGTTAAAAAAAAAGTCTAAATTAGACCTAGTTCATCCAATGCGTTGTATTTACTTTTCAGCTATTGGTAGCCAACATTCATATACACAGAAAAATTGAAACCCAAACACTAAATTCATTTTGATATGATGTTCCAGGATATATTAATACTTTCCATGTGTATGGTCCTCTCTACATTTCTTTCCACCTGACAGAAGTGAAGAGGTGCTGTTGAAAATGTGATTTGCCCCTATGGTTTGTTCTAAAAATGTCTCATTTTAATGCTTATACTCCTAAATAATAGTTAATGAAATGTATGAGTATTAAAGGGTCAGTGTTTGAAATCAAGCATTTTTGACTAAATCACAGTAAGATTAATTATGCTTTCATATGTAAAATTTCACAAAAACAAATCTGGACCTTCCAGGCAGTCTATTCTGACAACAGTGAATTATAACATTAAAGCAAAAGCAATTGGTGGTAGGACATGGCCAACATGAGCCAGGCACAGCTACACTGACAGGTGGGGCAGACAAGGAATTGAGGTAAACCACCTAGTCCCAGTTAAGCATCTCTGTAATCAAGAAAAATTGAGAAAGGTTTGTGGAGGAGTGACAGTGCTGAAGATTTTGTAAATGGAGGCACAAGCTGCTACGTATGCAGACTCTGCAAATTAGTCAATGTCTAAGAATAGCCAGTAGGTTTTTACTGGAAGTGATTCAAAAACAGTAGCAAGTTGAGAATAACACTATTTTAAAGCTGTTAATTCCTTTTTTTTTTTTTTAAACCAATTATAATGATCAAACTACACAGCTACATATATGAGTTTTCCATATATTTTCTCTATTATAATATTTTGAGTTTTTCTAAGGGTCATTATATGGGGTAATTTTTAAAACCTGAGTAATACTCACAATTTAGCAAACCTCATGGTTGCCATTTTAACTATTTAAGATGCCACTCATTTGATGCAATATCCCCCTGGGAGGTCCCTAGTGTTTTTTTTGTTTTGTTTTGTTTTTTTTTTTTTAATTATTTTTCCTTATGTTCACAGTGTATAGCTAAGAGTTGAGTAGCTACATTTAGTTCTACATGTAAGTGAATGTATTTCATACTATACATGGAAACATTTTTCTGTATTAGGATACTGAATTTTTCTGTTACTTAACTCTGTTCATATTTGTGAAAACAAATTAAGTTGCAACAAATCTTGATGTTTGCATGGAGTGAATGAAACAAACAAGATCTCCAAACCCATTGCCTTAAACTTCGGATGCAATCACGCCACTGTTGGAAAGAGAAAGTTGCTAATTTTGTTACATACTGACTCAGAGCAGACAGCTGGTAGAGAATGTTCTTATTCCAATCAAGCTTATTTTGTATAATGAGTTGGGCAAATGTACACAACTGGGTAAGCAACGTATATAAAAACAAAAATATGCAGCTCATTTAACAAAATACTGCAGATTATAACATTTCCACCACTCGTGTTCACCGCACAGTAAGCAGTTAGCAATGAGCGCAGTTCTCCCAGAATGATATACAACAAGATTGGCAGCACCAAAAATTTAACAGCACAGAACAGAGCTTTATCAAAGTACACAGCTAAAGTAATAAAGTACACAAACTGAAGCACTCAAATAAGCAGTTGAATGCAGTCTCGTATTCTTGGTGATAGTTATGGTTTTTGCAGCTCAGTCAGTGAAGGATGCAGAAATGTAATAACTATAGAATACCCCCCCCTTAACCAGAAAAATATGCAACTTGCGCAATACAGTATGCAAACATCTTTGAACCAAAAATATTATAGAAGTTTGTGATACAGTAAGCAAACGTTTGTTGAACAAAATGGTTAGCTATCGGTCTAATTTCTTCATGTTTTGATATTTTTACAGACACTTTCCACTATAAAGAGGAACAAGGCTAAAAGAGATTACAGTACGGATATTAAATATTCTAAGAACCATAAAGCTATTGTATTATTTTTTAAAGCTAAAGTTATTCTTATGAATTATAGAGACTTACAATAGGTGGTATTTAATGAATAGTATAAATTACATACATGCTCGAAACCAAGAAAAAGAAGCACTAGCAACAGTTTAAAAAAAAAAAAAAAAAAAAAAGTGAAGTTAAGAAAATAACACCAGATGAAATGTTCTTAGAAATTCCCTAGAGATTACTCTGGTTCCCCAGAGTATCAATTCAGAGAAAAGTCAGAAATCTTCATAATAAAAATGCTTCCATTTAATTCATTTGGGGGGGGCATTAATACCCCTAAAAGCAGCAGCATTTTAACTGATGCTGTATCAAAAATTATAATTACATATACCTGTCCCTTGCAGTTACAATATATTTTCAGTTGACTACTTTGAGTCTTCCTAACAAAGCAATGGGTGATTCCTAGGTGGGTAGAACGGCCACATGAGAGAGGAGCCTCAGCTAGGCCTAACTCTGGCATCATGGTGGCTCCTTGAGGCTGAATGGTGGCAACAAATGACAAGAAAAGGAAGCTCAGTGGCCCCCGACTCCATGCGCAAGTCCAGCACTTCTGAGCAAGGTTCTGCGTACTGAAATAACATGACAGAGCTCCTCTTCCCATCAGGTGCGTCCTCAGGATGCATCTAGGGGTGCACTTTGTTGCTGAACTCAGGAAAGTGAAGAGAGGCTTGGCTCTGCCTTCAGCCTTAAAATTCACTATTCAGTTATATTTGCTTTGCTTTTCCTAACAGTCCTGTACAAATTCACTTCAGGAACTAAAAAGATAAATTGGTGTTCAAGAAGGCTTAGTGGTTTCAGAATGAGCGATATTAAAATGAAGGGTTGAATACAAAAGAAAAGGATGAGCTAAGCATGCCATGCGTTTTACCTCGTTACCAGAGATTCGTTAACAGTCTCCAGGACTGGGAGGAGCTGCTACATTTTTGTGAGGAATAGAACAAACGAATATGGTTTTGAACCAGAGCTGAAGGAATTGAGCATGCTTGTTGAACGTGGACATGCTAGGCTCCATATTCCAACAACTGCCTTTGTACACAGGTGAACTGCTGTGATTTTTAAAGGTTCACTGTAAGTCACGCACATTCTGGCAGGTTTTCCATCTGAACCTACCAACTGAGACAAGTTCCTAACAGAAAAGTCATCTCTTGCAAAAGGTTAAGCACCATCTCCCAGCAGAGGAGCACTAGGTCTCTTCAAAAATATTGCCAGGTTCTTTTGCATGGTTTACCCTCACCTGCCTCTCTAGAAGAGCTGAGTTGCTTTGGCTGACATTAAAAGAAGAAAACAAACCAAAAAACACAAAATCTAGCCGGAGGCAGACACCTGGCACAGAAAATATGTTGTCAAATCATTACAAGTATGAAAAGTTACAAGTAACTGAAAACGGTTTGTATATAGGAAACTGGGCATTTTCAATATTTATATAATACACATGTATTGATATTATTGATAACATAATAATGCCAGTTCAGCAGATGAGCTTGTATCCTTAAGTATAAGCCAGCAAGGCACGTGGGGACCAAATGTTTGAAGCGACCTGAGCAAAGTCCCTCCATGCATCCAACCCGGGTGAGCGAACTGGGCATCGCCTAGAAACAGAGCTGCAATTTTACATCTGAGCTCTTGTTCTTTGAATGAACATTAAAGATCCAAATGTCTTGGGTACTGTGGGGGATTTACTTCCTCTCCTGCCAGCTCTTTAGATATTACAGTGTTCTGTGAATCCCTGAAACCTACATCTCTCTGTGAACTGGGTCCTTGCCCATGGGAAGAATCTTGGTTATCCTTTTCTCTTTACCATTCTCTTTCTCTCTTTTTTTTTTTTTCTCCCCTCTTCCTCCTTTTAACCGTTCCTCTTTCTTTTCCTTTATAAATGTAAATTTTCATATCTTTTAAAGGCAGACCTCCTTTAGAATTATGACCATTAAAAATAAAAAGAAAATTAAAAGAACGAGAAAGGAAATTAGAAGAAATTTCTTTGTAGTTATGTTAGTTGAGCCAGCCTCATGAATCAGGAGATTTTGGCTCATCAGATCTCAATGAGAAACAAGCGACCTGAAATTGTTCCCGTTTTACCAAAAAATGTGCTATATTTCTGTTTATAGAACTCTAGGATCTTTTGTGATGAAGCATCTTATGCAAAACTAGGCAATTATAAGTGATATTAATTATATTGGAGGAACTTCAGAACAAACAGAAAAAAACATTAACTGCAATTGTCATTGACGATGATGAACAACAACATTCAGATCTGTGCAAAATCCCCAATGAAAATTTGTAAAGGTTACTTTTCTGACCTTTTAAAATTTAGTTCACTCATTAGTATTAGCATTTAAAATAACCCATACTTTCTTTCTCCCTTTATAGGGAATGCATCTTTTCAACTGAAAGTTTTAAATGCTTACAGCATTTAGCCTTTTTACCTTCGGTTTAAGGAGTATTTGAAAGTTTCTAGCTGTCAGAAAGGGAAAATAAATATGCATCTACTGAGGGAGCATGGCAGGAACCATCCAAAGCCCAACCAGATTTGCTGATCGGTTGCACCTGTGTCTTGTTAACTGGAAATTGTCAAGTCTTTCCAAGGTGCTCAAAGTGATACAGAAAATGATTTACAGATTTTTGAATTACAGGACTTTTTTTTCTTCTCTTTTGGAAGAGCTCATTTAATTCCTTGAAAGAGAGAAACGCTGAAGTCTAAGATGTTAAAAAAGACCCAAAGTATTTTAATGTAGTAAGAGTTCTGATGTACTGCTGTGCCAACTATAAAATGAGTTTAAATGCAATTTATCATTGCATTTGAATACTTGAGTTATTCTTGGTTTTTATGGTAGCTCCCACATACAAGCTTTATTTGTTTTTCACCTAATGGGGCATAACTTTATTTTAATGACAAAAAAAAAGTTAATTTAATTACCAATTTAAGCATGAATCCTGCTTATCTATCCTTTCTGGCATTTTTTTTTTTCATTGTATCCATGCTAATACACTTAAGCACCGACCCACAAGAGATGCAACACTTGTGTACACTAGGGATTTTCATCCAGAATTTCACTGTGACCATCAATCTTATCTCACATAAGGTCCAGGAAATGGGAATACTCTGGAGAAAACCATCTTTTGGGCATGCCAACTAAAAGGTCCTAGCAGAAGACTTCCTGGGGAACACAGGCTGAATTCCTATTCCCTATTTTGTGTCATGCCCTGAACTCATTGCTAATCTTACATCTCCTCATGACCCAAACACTCTGAAAAGACATGAATCACTCAATGTTTTCCCATGAAACCTTTCCTGGGAGCAAATTTATTAGTGAATCCCTCAACACCCTCACATAACAAAAGGTAACTTTCTGAAAAAAAAAAAAAAAAATTGTTTTTCATCTGAACATCAAAATCTGAAACTTTCAACTAAAAGCTGAGAAATGTCCATTTGGAAATCCAGCAGTGGTATAACTAGACTGTCTCATGTTCCTTGCTCCCTTTGGCTAAAACCTGCAATGGAATGACAGTTCTGTAGAAAGACAGATATTCTACTGTGTTGACTCATCAGAAAGAGGCTCTGATAGGGCTTATAACCAGGCCACTAATACACTTAAAACAGGCTTTTGTGATAACCTTTTTCCAGAAAAACTTCCATTTTAGCAAAAGGTCAAAAAGAATAAATTTTTTAAACAGCGCTCTTAAAAATATATATATATAAAATTAGGAAAATATAAAATATATTTGAAAAATATATTTTAAATATGAGTATATAAAATATATTTATTGAAATATAAAATTAGGAGACAGTGCCTGATCTTTTACTGAGACTTTCTAAACTAGGTAAATTATTTTCTAGTGTGCACCACACCATGTAAAAAACATTGCCAGATAACATTTGAAGTACAGTCATGTGTTAAGGTTTTCCTACATAATTACAGAAACTATCCACGTTTAGGTTCCATGCTCTTTTCAATCAATATTAAGGCTGCAGGTGGATTTTAACAGCTGGTTGCTTTAGAAAGTGTTTGCAAAATTTGCTGGTATCTTGCATGCATCTGAAGGAAGCAACTGAAAAGACTCAAGTTTTCCTTTTCTTAGAAATTATTATTACATAGTGAGAAGAAATGCTGTGAAGTTTATTAGAATTTAAAAAAAAAAAAAATAAACTCTACATATTCTTAGCAATGCAAAAAAGATAATGATCTCAGTGAAAAGTTTTCTGCCCAAATCTTGTATAGGGGCTACCAAAGGCCTCAAATCAATGAGAACAATCTCAAAAAAGGAAAGAGGCACAAGAATAGTCTCTTTATCATGGTTAGAGAGAACCACTTTTAAAAGGAGCTCATAATTATGAGCACAGGCATGAGGTGTGCTACTGCAGACTAGAGAATAAAGTCACAAGGTATAAGTAATTCCTGCGGATGATGGGGAGCTTTCTCTTCCCTCATTCTTTCTTCTCTATAAAGTCTATTTTCTAGGGCCTTCATGAAGTGCAGCAGTTGGCCTATGATCCAGAATCAAAGCCTATCTTCCCAAGAAGAGATACACTTATCAACAAATTAGCCATTTGTGACGGATACCCAATCTGATAATTACTCGAGCTGAAAGCACGTGGGCCGAGCGCTGACAGCCGACACTCACAGAAGGAAGGAAAGATGGGGGTGAGAGAGGCACTAACAAGAGAGCGGCAGTGATTTCTGTATGGATCATGATTTTGCTGAACCCTCGAGAGACACAGAAAGTAAAACTCACAAATTAAATAGGATGCAAGCATAAAAGCAGCAATCCATTTTACACCCAGGCTAACAAATGAAAAAGTCTTTTCATGTGTAAGTCTTAACAAGAAGCAAAAGAGAAGTAAAGAAAGCCCTGTTAAAAGACAGATTTGAATCAATCTTCTCCAGGACTTGTTTATTCTGGATTTTTGCAGTTGCCATTTTTTTTTTAGAGTTAAAAGCTATTGTTTGCCTGGAGCTTCTGAGAAAACACTATGGGGGAAAAGGAGGACATTTTAAGATAAAGAAAGCTGAAAGACAGGATATATAGGAGAGCTCACCCCTAGTTAATGTATTTACATCAGTATTCTCCTATGGGCTGCAAAAACAAAGAATCTTTGATGTGTACAAGCAGCACTTATTGTTACCAGTGGTCTTAAGGAGAATATTGGGATCATAGCCTTGCAAACACACAAAAACTCCATATTTACTTCCCCAGTAAGTAGGCACAGATAGGCTTTGTGTCCATGTTACTCCTTGGTTTTTTTTTTTTTTTTTTGGCAAATGTTCTGATTGCTATTACAATGAAACCTTTGAACTTTCTATGTTCTGACAGGCATGGTGCTGAGCAAGATAGGAATGAAAGAATTCTCAGATTGTGGGTGCCCTCATATTTACACAGAACTGAAATTGAATCCTCACTGAAGGAACTGCAGCATCACTGAAAACCACCAAAAATAAATTTCTTTATGAAAAAATATAAACTGTTACCAAATTCATTAAACTTAAACTAAAGGGATACTGCTATAACTCATACCCTCCTGTTTTCTCATGTCAAATTAATAACTCCTGGTTTTCTTACCTTAAAGTTAAAATACTTTTACCAAATGCAGTAGCCGAATTTGCAAGGCTGCAACATTTATAGAATTCACCTACTTCTACAAGGAAATATAATCAGCGTTAGTCCATATTGAAATCTTAACATTGACAAGTAGCCTGTATATTGATTTGAAACACCTGCTTATGATTTCTAAAGTACATCAGCTGTATTTTTTATATTTTTGACTTTCATTATCTAAATTCCACTGTCAGTGGAATTCCAGTGTCACTAACTCAAACTAGAGAAAAAATATTCACAGGTATTACGCATCATTACTGGGGTATGTGGTATAGTGCAGTGCAGCCAGGTAAATCTTTTTAATGTCATAGGTCAAACCCAAGTCCTTCTCTGACAAAGATTTAAATATGGACAAAAGAACATTCGTATTCAGAAAAGCTCTCAAGCATATACATGTTTAGCTGCAATTTTAAGTGCCCCTGAAGACTTCAGGTTAAGTAAATAATCTCACTTCCTGAATAAGGGCAGATTTCTGATCCTGGATTTCAGACAGTGTCGCAATATAGAGACAAATGCTGAATTTGCCATAATCCCATAGGTACAATTTGTACTTAGCAACTGATCACTGTAGATTGGAAGAGACATTTCTGCAGCGTTGGGATGCAGGGACACTTTTATTACTGTTACAGATCAACTTTAAATCTAATATTGTTTTGTTAGTTTATGTAAATCAATCTGAAATGCTATGTGAATAAAAAGAATTTGAGAATGGATGGCTCATCTTTATTGGCTTTGAAGTACTCAGTATATAGTACTTTGCTGAAACTGTTATTTTATATTAAGTTATCAGGAACATAGCTTAGTTTCTGAGCAAGTCTCAGCACAAATCCTGATAATTCTCCACCAAAAAATAAAATGAGTCCCCAAAAAAAGATAAGCATGGTACAGTGCTGAACATCTTATCTAAAGAAATCATATCATATATGACTGAAGCCCCTTTCAATCTCTTACAGATTTGATTTTACTTGAGCTCACTTCAAAAACCTATTGTAGAAATTTGTTTGAAAGTGCCCTCTTGGTAGAGAAAGCAGCTTTTCTAAATGATTATTTATTCTTCTGCAAAGCAATAAGAGCAGAGAACAGCTATCAGCTAACAAAAATGCTCCATGCATTTTAACGGGTGAATTCTGCATTTGTTAATTCTGCCTGTTTGATGGAATACTCAAAGTTACTGAAATCCCTTTTGGGGAGATGTGAAAATTGGTATCATTGCTTCATAATACAGTATTTTAATAGAATATCTCGATATTATCATAATGTTACAAAAGATATTCCAACAACTTGATGTTCTTCAGATTTCTCTTGTTAAAAAGAGTCAGAGTAAGTTTTTTTTTTTTTGAAACAATATTTAAGTAGCATTCATTTAAGGTTTTTTAGGAAGTCAAAGCAACAAAAGACACATTTTGAGCATTATAATAGCAAAATTTTGTGGAGCAGGGGAGGGATGAGAAGAGGGGACAAAGATCTGAGACATTTCTCAGTTGCCTTATGAAGTAATCACAGATTATCATCTTTACTTTTCAAGGGTATCATTTGAATTCTAAGTGTACCTTCGCCAAACATGAACTCAGTTTACATAGACTTACATATGACAATGCATATGACAAATCTTTCTTTGATCTTACTTCAAACTATAGTTATCACATCACAAAAGTCAACCTATAACCATGTATCATGAAGTCAAAAACTTCAAGATCACTTTGATGCCCAAGTATGTGAGGGATCCACTTATAACAAGGCAGGCAGGAAAATATGGAAGAAAAAGTATGTGCAGTGGCCAGAGCAGAAGGCTTCAACAAATGAAAAATACTAATACAAGCTTCAGAAATAACTAGGAGTTTCCAAAAAACTGGTGCAGTAGCGTGCGAAAACACAGTACCAGTTATGTGGGGAAAAACGTCTCCATTGTCACCTTTACACATGTGGCACCAAAGTCAACAGGCATTTTAGGTAAGCCAGGAACAAAGACGAAAATTGTAAATATAATGGTGAGAAATAGAAAGGTGATTCAGATCCAGGGTGTCAACTTCACAGTACATCTCGTGAGGGGTAAAATACATGGCTTAGCCCAGCCCTAGTTCAGGATCATTAAGAATTTCTTTGGCAGAAATCAAAGCAATGTAAAGACTTGCTCCCAGCTGCAACCATTCCCGCACTGGGAAAACCAAGTCATTCCTTCTCTGTCAACAGCACCGAGAACAAACTTTGCCACCAAATACTCCCCACCAAAGGGGACAGTCTCTCCTCAGGTACCACCTTCAGCACCCTCCGCGCTGTCTACCAGCACCATAAAAGCAGATTAATAACTATGAGTAAATGATGCATTCTTATCAATTTTTTTTCATAAAAAATGCAAAAAATGTGTCTATACCATGGCAATTTTTCTGAAACACTGGCTTAAAAAAAGTGGCCATAAAGTTTGCTTCCTGCTAAGAGATGCCCATCTTCCAAAAGTGGAAGGCAGTCAGGTACCATCATTGGGAAAGGGCAATTCCTTTTCTCACTGTTCATCACAAGTTTTCACACACGATTCCTTGCCTTAAGTAATTGACTGAAAGAAAAGCACACCTATAGGAGAAAATACCTTACAAGATAGATTGAAATTTTGTCAACGTTTGCAGCTATTACCCTAACTGTAAACCAGATTACGTGGTATTTTACTAGAACACCAACAATTATAAAACCTATTGAAAAATATGAACAAATCAATAAGGATAAAGCGGAATTATACATACAAGGAATGTTCCTTATTGAACAGTTCTTATAGATTGTTTTGAAATAACAGACTTGTAGACATTTGCTTGGATGAACTTATTACTAAGTTTTAACATGATAAATTAGTAGCTTTGCATTATTACCCTACCAACAGCAAATAAGCAAAAAAAAATCCAAGAACTTAGATACAAGAATCTACCAAGAGTTCTGTAAATAGCTTCAGGGTTTTAATTATATTAACAATGTGTTTCTTTTTTAAAAGACTCAGCTAAAATACAGCTGAGAAAAAGAGTTTATTACAAACATAACGAGTTAATTATTGTCTTTTTAATTGTATCTTCATGATACGTAAGTCTGACAAACAATCTTAATCATGTAGCCAAAAGAGATGTATTAATGTTTAGACAAATTTTTTTTGACTTTTAAAAAGTTTCCACATATAATTACAAGGTAAGTAGATTTCAAAAACAGGTCAGCTAGGTCAGCTGTTGTCCCAAGAAATTGACATTCTTGAGCACAACTGTATTTTAAGATGCTTTAACTTGGTAGCTGTTTAAGTGAGCTAAAATGGTTATTTCAGCACCAGAATGTGTTATGGCAGACCTCACTGTTACATATTTAAATTTTCTCCAAAAAAATACACCATTACATACACAGATTTTTCTTGTGAAAATGCCAGGGCAATTCAGTTTTCGGTACTGCTTTCACCCCTGGGACAACCTTTCACAATAAGAATTGTCAGTGCCTTATTTATAATGGCAGCTTCAGGTTTGACGCTGGCAGCTTTTGATCTCTTGATGGCTCAAAGAGCTTTCAAATACAGAAGAATTTGATGCTTTTTTGGCATCCTGTGGTGTGCCTAAACCTCAAAAGCAACTTCTAGTCCCAGAAGTGAATTACTGAAGCAGTGTAAGCAAAACACAAGCGTCACAAAATGATGAATATCTCAAACAAAATATCTTTGTCAGGTGAATGACAACTTCAGATCACTTGAAAGGCATTTGTAACAATCTGTAAACAAACTTCTGAATTACAAGTCAAAATTGAAAAGTTAAATGAAAATAATGAATTACTAAAATTTCACATTTTCTTTTTTAGTTATTCATAAAAATACCCAAATATATCCATTCTTTTATCATTCAGTTCCTTAAAAACATCCTATAGGTAGGAGCATCACAAAAATGCATGCAACTACCTAGCTACCTAGAGAATTGTCTGCAATAAAGCTCACATATCATAAAATGCTTAAGGTTGGAAGGGACCTCTAGAGGTCATCTAGTCCAACTCCCCCTGCACATGCAGGGTCACCTAGAGCACGTGGCACAGGACTGCGTCCAAGCGGGTTTTGAAGATCTCCAGAGAAGGAGACTCCACAACCTCTCTGGGCAGCCTGTTCCAGTGCTCTGTCACCCTCACTGTTAAGAAATTTTTCCTTAAGTTCCTGTGGAACTTTTGGTGCTTCAGTTTGTGGCCATTACCTCTACTTCTGTCAGTGGCCACCACTGAAAAGAGGCCAGCACCATCCTCCTCACTGCCTCCCTTGAGGTACTTATAGACACTGCTCAGGTCTCCTCTCAGCCTTCTCTTCTCCAGGCTGAACAGGCCCAGCTCCCTCAGCCTCTCCTCATAGGGCAGATGTTCCAGGTCCCTGATCATCCTTGTGGCCCTGTGCTGGACTCTCTCCAGCAGCTCCACATCCCTCTTGTCCTGTGGAGCCCAGAACTGGACACAATACTCCAGATGTGGCCTCACCAAGGCTGAGTAGAGGGGCAGGATCACCTCCCTCGACCTGCTGGAGACGCTCTTCTTAACGCACCCCAGGATCCCATTGGCCTTCTTGGCCAGGAGGGCACACTGCTGCCTCATGGTCAACTTGTCGTCCACCATGACACCAGGTCCCTCTCTGCAGAGCTGCTCTCCAGGTCAGTCCCCAGCCTGTACTGGTGTCTGGGGTTATTTCTCCCCAAGTGCAAGACCTTGCACTTACATCCATTTTATTGGAATAAAGAGTCACACAAAATACTTAATATCATTTGAAGAGACAGCTTTCGATGAATATGTGCCAATAACAGTTATTTTAGCCTTAGAACCCTCTTCTTGGAAGACTATATCGACTAGGTAAGACCTCTGGACAAATGCAGAAAACAATTGTCCTGAATTTCACATGTGAAAAAAAATTAGCTTTCTTCTCTGTTATGAAGTTATTCTTTAACTCCTGAAATGCTTGGACTTATTTTTACCTTTGAAAGCTTAGCTTTTTTGTCTTTGTTGCCATGAAGGGAAGGCAAAGGGAAAGGAGAAGGATGACACCATGGTACATAAGATTTTTATTATTATTATTATTATTTTATTTTAGCACCAAGCTACAATAAAATTGGCTTGCCAATTTTCAGTTTTATATCTCTCATGGCTGCTTTAAGGTAGCAATGGATGCCATAAAGTCCCAGCTCTATGCCTCAGTCTGTTAGGACTCGTGTTACTTTGTTTAGAAAAAAAATGAAAACAAAGATAAAATGCTGTCAATTACTAGGCTTAAAAACGTAACCTTTTTACTGTGGCTATGACTACATTAACACACAGATAGTTGCTGTAATATTATCGGGAATCAAAACACTTGGAAAATGTCTGTTCTTTCTGCCAATTTATTATGCAGTTAATTTAGCAATGAAGCACCAAACTAGTAATACTTCTATTAATCAAGAAAATGCACAACAGAAATGTGAGAATACTTTTGGAAAGAATTCAAATAGATTTGGGAATGACAGCAGAAGATTTGCCAGGCTAATGAAATCCCTTGTTCCTAACCTTTAAATACCTGTGTGTACAGTACAAGGCCCCATTCAGACCAAATCTATACTGTTAGGTTTACAAATAAACCTGCTAACCCTTCTACATTATTGATCAGTGACTGCGTACTTAGCCCACATGTCCTATCTATATTCCATTTCTTTTACATTCCTAAAATAAAAACCATCTCTTACAAAATCAGATCTCTTTCCATTTAAACCCTGCAGTACATGCTGTTTCTACGTTTTAATGGTTACAAGCAATTTGGGAGCCAGTCTTTGAAAAGCTGATAAAACTAGCAATATTTATTGACAAATACATACCAAATTTTCATAATTTAGGAATATTTCCAATGTCATGTTTTGTTTTATTTTCTAAATAAATAGCTGGAAAATGATGTCCTTTGTATACAAAATGTGACAGATTAAAATGGTCTAACAATTTACATCCTTCAAATGCAAAGATTTTGGATCTGTTCTATAAAGGATTCAAAGGTAGCCAATTGGTGTCATGCGGAGAGACCAAGGTTGTCAGTAAAATGTCTTGCAAAGTATCTTGCTGGCAAAATGTCTTGTTTCAGCATGCACGAGGAGTGACTCTGAGTCCTTAACACCCACTTCCAACTGTCTGGAGCATGAGGACGCAAAACTCAAATCTTCTGTATGACCAAGTGTGATGCAAACCTGTGCACTCCCGGGCCAGAAGCATATTATTTTATAAAGTCCTTAAACAGATTTGGAGAAAGAGTTTTTAAATAGTTCCCCAGTTTCCAAATCTGCTTACAGTATTCATACCACAAGGCAGTTTAAGCATGAGTGTTTCTGAAATCAGAAAGGGAAAGTCATCAGCCACTTCAAGCAGGTCCTGCTTTGACATCAGAAAGTCAATTCACTCAGCTTAGCAGCATTCAATTCTCAACAACATTTTGTTCTGGGTCTCTGTCAAGTTATTCGAGGCTGTGAAATTGTCAGGAATGATGGATGACTATCAGCCTTCTGCTATCTTCTTTCCTTCTCCTTAGAGATTTGCGGCTGCTGACTGCAAAGCAAATTCCCTCTTTTTTTGCACAACACACCAAATGAACAACAGTAATTATGAGAAAGCCTACACTACAATTATTTTAGCACTTAACTTTGTATTGACATCTGTAAGAGACAGAGCTCTCTAGATTGATTAGCAATGATATAGCTTCCTGCCTTTTACTAATATTGCTGCAGTCATCCTTTTTACATGCTCTTTTCTCAAACAAAACACCATTTTTCTCTCTCCTGCTACTAAAATTACAAATTCAACTAATCACAGAAAATTTCTAATATTTTATGAAAATAGTATACTATTATGACATTGTTCCACATTGTATTGTGCTTTTAATATAATCAAAATTGACGTGAAAAAAAATTTAAGGATATTAAATAGGATTTTAAGGAAGATGCAAAAGCTGTATTACTGTTTCAGGTCAAAAGCCTCAGTTGAACAAATCCTGTTTGTCCAGCCAAATGCAGCCATCATATATATATATATATGCAGAATTTTACTGAAAGCATTTAACCTCTTTACACAATGACAGAATTGCATGTCAAGTATATAAACCATTTAGTAAAACTAAGTACAGGAAAAAACATCTGGTCTGGGGAAAAAAGGGCAATTTAGGAAGGAAAAATGCTACAGTGAGAGAGCATAAACTGGGACATTCTTCAACCCCATGCCAATTATAATCCGGTCTCTCATCTTCCCATTGTATACAAAATAAGTGCAAAATTTATCACAAACACTTCTCTAGCAATACTAGTAGATGGATTAATCTTCATTACTCTCAGCCACATAGCCGTTCTTTTCAATTAGCTCATATCTGCTCACTTCAGTACACAGAGTTGTATACACACAGGTAAATGAAAGGCTATTACATGTCAGATGAGGTGGCCAATCCTGAAAAATCTACATTCAGAACCCCCAAAGAAATCCCTGAGATATCATCATCGCCACTAACCTTAAGCCCAAACAAAACCAGAACAACTGCACTTTCTTCAAAAAACAAAGCATAACCTTATTCCTTCTAATCCATTAATACACCCAAGCCAGATAAGAGGTTTACATTTGCTAGAATTTTTTCTTGATCATGTTAGAGCTCCCTCCAAAGATCCCTTTATGAAGCAGGAAACATTTGCAGCTAATTGTGATTTAGAATTTACAAAAAAAAAGAGTGGATGTGTTTGAATAAAGTCATATTAACATAGAAGTGTCCTCCTCAACCTTCTTTTTCTTTAAGTGCATTTTTAGAGTCTTCTTGTGTTTGTTTTAAACAGAAAACATCTAACTCCGTAGACTCCTGATACACATTTTTTTCTGAAGCCATTAACTAATTTGCTATTGTCTCAGCATTCTTATTGTTAATTGTTTCCCTCAGCTTTGCTAATGGATAATCATTTGATTATGAGAAAATCAAAAGGAAAAGAAGTGCAGTACAGAAAAATTAGAAGATCCTGCTTTCTAGAAAAAGAAATTGAGCTGCAAAGTCAAAATTCAACCCTGTGCCTTTACATGACATTCTGCCACAACCAGCGGATCTGTCAGAATATTTTGAAAGCATTTTCATTTGATATGTATTTTTATTTATATAAAAAGTAAGCTGTTTGCTGTAGTGAAGTACTCATCAGGAAACTAAGAACTGTTTCAGTTGGTATAAACATTAATTTACTTTCATGCTTCAAACTGTTGTGACAGAATTCTGTCATATTGCTTACAGAGAGTTTAATAAGTGTTTAAGCTTCACAGTTCACTACCACAGAGAGACAAAAAGGTCAGTTTAATTTTTATGAACCTCTGTGTATAAAAAATTACCTCTGAGATTAAAAAAAAAAAGAAGAAGAAGAAACACACCTTCCATCTGTGGGCAAAACATGCTCTTTAATACATTTGCATGGAGGGACTTGACTGCATGAATACTGAATGATACCTTCACACATTAACAGTTGCGTTCACTCTCTAGAAATAATTGACAGAAAAAGTGCATTTCAGCATGAATTTGGTCCTAAATAAAATTACCACCATCTTAGCCAAAAACTTTACATTCCAAGCCAGGTCAAAGATTATTGAACTGTTTAGTAGTCTAGAGTTCTGTAATACATCAAGTCAAATTTTAGATTTAGGGTAGCTAATCATTGGAACCATATCATCATAATTAATCCTTAATTAGATAAATTAACTCACTAGTATGTTCAAAAAGAATTTCCATCTTTTTCTGCAGTAAAAAAATGAATATAGCCTCTCCTAGGAAATGTCCTAAATGTATCCCTCAAAAAGTCATTAGCTGGAAGCTTCAGTATATAATAACTTAATGTCAGAAAGAGAGGTAACAGACCTAACAGTCCCATAATGAGAAGAAATGTAATTTACACAGTAATCTCATTTCCTAAAAATAAGCAAGCCCCTTCTGCTTTACCTTTTAGGCTTAGCTCAGTCCTATTTGTTTTATCTCCATTTAGGTTTCAACTTCAATATCTCAGAAGCTTTTACACAGAAGAATTGCAGCAGCAACTGAGTTCACCTACAGCATTTGCCTGCTTGTAGCTGTTTACTGTGAAATTTCCCATTTCTTGCCAACCAGAAGCAGAAATAAGGGTTTAAACACCACTATCTAGGGTGCTGCCCTCTTGTCAAAGAGCTTAGAATAGTATTTAATGAAATATTCATTTACTCCCAATGCCTTCATTCTTTTCTCTCATAGCAGTAGTAATAACCCTATGTGTGTGATAAATAAACCTTGCATAAAACCTTTATATCATTATATAACATGATTCTAGCACTACAATCTTACAACTTGTAGCAGTTCGGAATTTGCATTGGTAACTGCTTTCTTTTAAAAAGGAACCTATTTGAAAAACAGAAACAGATCTTGTGTGTGCATATCTGCTTACTTATGGAAAAAGGAGAGAGAAAAAACAAGAGAATATATATGTTCTTTCACAAATGTAATCAGTATTTCTACATACTGAAATTTTAAATCTGCACAAGACTCTACAAGGTTTTTCCAAAAATAAAATGAAAAACCCTACCACTTCACAAAACATAAATGAAAGACTCACAATGAGTCTTCCAAGGAAGCCACGTGAATCTCAGACAAAGCCACAGTAACTTCAGTTTCTCCTAAATCTTAAAGATAACATAGAAATTTTCCCTCTCACACAGTAATACACTCCAGTCAGACAAAAGACTTGTATTTCCCAGAGATTTTCTTGATTGCACTGTGTCTAATATATACAGCTCACACATGAGGTAGAATTTAATGCTTCTTCCTCACATGTTCTCATTATGAAGCAGGAAATATTTGCAACTTACTGTGGTTTACAGTAGACAAAGGATGAAAGTAGATGCCTTTAGAAAAGGTCATCTTTTCTGTGCCATCCTCCAGCCCTCCCCCAAACTATTTTCTATATCAAAAAGGGAACATTTTTTGATGTAAAATAAGTATTAGCATGTCAAAGTAAATTATAACGTCTTGGAGGCTATGTTGTTCTATTACAGTGCTCCATCATGTTTCAGTTCTCATCATTTGGCACCATTTTTCAAAAGCACATTGCTTGAGCCTGCTTGACACATGGTCATAAAAGCAAACAAATAAGGAGCGACAACTAAAATAATGAGGACAGTCGAATATTAGTATGAGAAGAGCAATGTCATATTAAGAGAAAGGGAGGTCACCATTCTGAGTCAACAAGAGGCCGCCCGGTTGGGCAGCTCTCTGGAGGAAACTCGAGGGCATCTTATGAGATCTTTATATTATATATAATAAACTTTGTTTTATATATAATAATTCAGGAAAATAGCATTTTACTTGTCATGTTTTTCTGTAATGTCTGTGTTTCTACTACTGTGACATATTAAATTAGCTACCCAAAGCTTGAATGTGTTGTTTCAAGTAGATAAATTATAATTTTTAAAAATTCCCAATCCCTCTTTTGTTTTCATAAACCCATAAAACCCTTTACAATGTATTTGAAAGTAAAAACAGACATAAATCCCACAAACTCCAAGACACTGAGAAAAAAATAGAGGGAACATTTCCTAGCTGAAAAATCTAGAATTATGCATAGAAATTTTGCAGGCTATGGTAAAATTCTTTTCTGAAATCCAAAACGTGTTACTCAATACACTCATTTTTCTGCTCTATCAAGATTTATTTTCAGATGAGTTCCACTTTTGTCACAAACACTTTTTTGTAACCTGTCTTTTAATTAAGGCATTATGTCAAAGCTCGGTAAAGATGGAATGTGGTTAGAATGCTTTAAGATCCTTTCCACTACAAGACAAAGATAAGTTTCACAGAAATACGCCTTACCATTTCCATGTATTCAAGGCTGACCAGATGAAATATCGCTAATACTGCAATTTTGTCAAGGAAGAAAAAGTGATTACAACTTGTTACGTGCCTATAAATAGCAATTACTTTCCTATCTTATGCAGACTATTATGAAAACAGCAATAGCTGAAAGCAAATATTTATTCCTACTTTCCGTTAAATTGCAGAGTGATATCTCTCCAAGTTAATGCTAGCTTTACCAGCTGCAAAGCATAACTCAAAGTCAAAGTTCAAACCATTTGGTCATCCTCTACCTTTTATGTTTCTGAATATCTCCCCAAGCCATTTTCATCTCTGTCTTGAAAGTAATCACATACTAGATTATTACTCTTTCAACTATGAAGGGATGGACAAATATTTTAAACATTTTGACAGTGGTTTTCCTAAAATACCAGTAGTCAAAGTGAAGAATACACCTTTTCAACCAAGCCTTTATTTTTTGCCCAACTGAAAAAGAAGCTAGCTTATTTTTGGCAATAAATATACCCTACCAAGATACATTATATTAGCAAGGTTGAATTTCAAAAGTCAACAATATATTCTTTCACAAATAGCCTATCCAAATGACTACAGATAACACAGTTTGCCACCTTAACCTTCGGCACCCTTTCTCATTCAGCAACAAAAAATATTTTAAGTGATCTGGTTTTGGAAGCCTAACTAGAATTATATTTAGGATCTGCACTGTTTATATTTTGCTTTTGATGTGATAGTCTCTGTTCACCATAATACTATCGAGTAGCACAACTGACCATGGCTTAAGCAACAAGGACCAGGTGCCACATCACTGGGTGCTTCCACAGGTCTTCCAAGCTAAAGATGCCCAAACTGATCCAGAAAAGGACTGGCATCAGCACCTACGCTGCCCTCTGGGTAGGTTCTAAATACAAGCGTACCATGGTGCGTCTGAATTATTTTTGTGCCTTACACACATTACTGTGCTTGGTGAGCATCAGCTCTGTGCCCTTCACTTCCTACACAAGGTGTTTTCATCACAGCTGGGTGGCAGGACAAGGCTGTTCAGCATCCAGTGTAAATAGATCCAGGACAAAATTGCACCTATCAAGTGAGAAATGAGAGATTATTTTGGTAAAAGACCACCTTATGAAGGGAGAATCCAAAGGGAGGAGAGAAATTATTTAGGTAAAAGACAGCCTTAATTGCCACCTCCCCAGACATCTCTCAGTCATTTCAAATATATGGGTGGTCTCAAAACTGAAATCCCTCCCTGTTCCCTGCTTCATATCCCCTTTAAAACTTTACCGACCCTGCCAGCTCTCCTGGGGCAACCAAAAATAATTTTGACCACACTGCTGAGAAGACTTAAGCTGGCTCTGATATGAATAACAAGCACAGTTAGCCTAAGCACTGTATAGAGACATAACAAGTTGGTGCCTGCCACCAAAAGCTCACAAGCTAATTAATGATAAATAGGTTTACTTGTATCTGTAAAACAATGTAAAGATGTAAATAAGAGTCCCATAGCAAGTGGTCCACCAATAGTAGGAAATATTGCAGAATTTTTATTCCACAAGAAAAAAAAAATGAGCACAGCATTCTGAAATCACTTTCTTAAATAGTCTCCTTTAACCGCACAGTAGCAGGGAGGAGGGAAATATCTGAAAGGAACCTGCTGTAATTATAGATGTCCCTGCATTCCAGTCTTTTTTTCTCTAGTTAATTCAGTCTGCTGTTCTTGCCCTAACCTTGGTGTCTTCCCCTTGACTACAAAATCAACACTGATGATCACTGTAAAGTGTTCCTCCTTTATGACTTTTAACAACTTGACCATACGAGCAGGATGTAATTCAATACACCATTATATCCTCCCAAATCTACAAACAAGCAGAGGTGTTAACTCTAAGCTCTGTGAACTGCACTTTTATCTCACTGATGTTCCTGTTATTAACTATTTCACTGTGGATAGCACTATTTCACTGTGGTTAGCAGAAATATCCAGTGAATTTGTTAACCTCCTGGTCAAAAAAAATAAGTAACATCTGGCAAGTCATGAAGACTCCAGTTTCCAAAATCCTTCTGCCAAAACCTGGCAACTTTTCTCCAATAATGATTTAACAAACTGCTTGGCTAATACAACATCATAAAAAACAGACCATTAAATTTAACAAAATATAAACAGCTCAAAGTACCACTAAGCAATTGTAGTACCGTGAAACTTTAAATAGTGGTTTCTGGTCTGGTTGAAAATACCAGCTCCAGTGGTATTCTCGCTTGTGAGACATTTTCAGTGCAGCAGCACAAAGCCTCTAGGATTCATTTCAGAAGGTTCTGCAAGTGTTTTCTCAAAGGTTTGTACTTATCTGTGTGTATTGGTTTACAGGGTGGAAAACTCCCAGGGCCATACCTAGTGTCTCATTTTTTTTATACAGATTCTGCATGGCTGCAGGCTCAGGAGTATCATTGCTATAAGTATCAGGAGGCCTGAGGAGAAGCTCTTTGAGTAAAACCAGGCTAAAATTCTGTCTAGACAAAGTGGAGCAGTTCTCAAGTCCAAGAGGAAAAACAGTGAAACCCAACTGTCCGTAGAGATTTCTGCCTATAAATGCAGAAGGCAGCATCTAAGAAGCATGTATTTGTGGACTCAGACCATTCCTCTTGTGAAATCTGAGGTTAGCCATCCAGTCACCAATGGGAGTTTTCCTTTATCCATACAAAATTGCACTAAAATTTCAGACAAAGTAAACTAGCTTTCTTGAGAGCACCTTAAAAATACCAATTACTGAAAATATATGCAATTGAAAGGGCATTATATTTGATAATTTTTAAACTACAGTCCACAAAATGTAAATCACAAAGTGTCCACAATATTATTTGCAATCTTCAGGGTAGATTTTGTGAAAGAAATGCATCTAAAAGCACTACAGTGCACAAAATTAAATATGTGGAGTCTTATTATTTCTATCCATAAGGGAGATGCAGCTTCCACTTTTTTACCTACATTAATGAGAAAAGCAAATATCAAAAAATACATAACTCCATAGAAGAGAAAATTATTATGGGAAAAAACATCTCATTACCTTTCAACTAGCCAGTAGACTGGTATGCTCATTGCACATTGATCAGTCCTTTTGTTTCTTAAACCATTTACAAATCTTAACCAGAGAAGAAACACAAGTACAAGATATTCTAAGAAAAGTGAGGTTTCCAGGCATATCCAAATTACAGGAAAAAAAAATAAATGCAGTAAATTATTCTGACTTTGCGTAAAGTGAAAGTTTACAGTACTCGACACATCTCAAAACTCTTCATTCTTTATTTTCTGTGGGTGGTTTAAGAGACACACAGGATGAGCATGCAGAATGCCTCAAAATGTTTCTAACTATCTCCAAAATCGAGTAGAATGGATCTCCAAGTTTGATGTAAATTTCAGGTATTATTTAAAAATAGAAAAGACTTCACACTGCCTGAGATTTCTAAAAATTCTATTTATCCCCTAACAGGATGTTTTTATGTTATTCACAAACTCACAGACTTAAGACATTCTTACTTCAGTCTTCCTATCCTCTTGTGTATAAGCTTAGATAAAGTTCAGCAAAATACAAAGTTTGTTATCATATGTCTATTTAGAAATGCATTCAAAAGCATTTAGGGAGGGTGATTCTTTTTAATACTCTGTGGATTGCTATTTGTTTACATCTGGAGTCTTATGAATTTGCTTTCTGTTCTCAGAATATATATATATTTATATGTATGAACAATTTGATCCTGGTGATAAAAATACAATAATCCCATTATGGTGGAAAACAGTGCCTATTTTTTAGAATATCTTGTTTGTTTTCCTCATCTTTCAGATTCTGTTCTATTATTTTTTTTTATTTTTTTATTTTTTTTTTTTTTTACCTACATAGATGCATAGCTAGTCGTAACAAACATTTAAGGACACGGATTCCTCACCTCAAGAAGATTCTCTTCAGGACTGACTGCAAGATACAACCTTCTGTTTTTCATCCACCTGTAATTCATATTTTCCTATTTTATTTGGCACACTTACTTTCTTCTTAGTCATGAAATAACTGTGACAGGATATGACAGCTGTGCAAAATGGAGAAGACGACCTTTAAAAGGTTCACAAAACAGGATACTGGGAGTCTGAGACTGTTCTACCACATATACTGCCAAGCAAGAGTCAATTAATCAAGATATTGTGGCAGGAAAAATGTTTTTTTCATTTGTGACACAGAACTGAGACTGGTTTGTCATGAAGCACTATGAAGAAAAGCACTTTTCTATCATACACTTCAGCCTTGACTCTGGCCCTGATATGATTTTTAACAAGGTTATGAAATGCATGACCCTCTATGAACCTTATTTTTCATCTGCAAAACAGGGACAGTAGTAGTGACCCTGTTATTATGCATCTTAACTGATAAGTATTTGTAAAGTAATGCAATTATCAAATGAAATATTATTTACAAATGCAATTATTATTGTATCACTGAGAGTGGATAAACAGAGAAATCAAAAGAGGGAAGCCCAGCTTCATTACCAGTGCAGCATCTTCCTGCCATGGAACTCATTACTCCTACCGTCCCACTTTCTCTAGTCTATTCTTCAGTTTTTCCACTAGTGGGAAAAACAAAATATATATCTACTTCATTAAGCTGGAAGTGCACTTGCAAATAAAGTGACAAAAAATTATTATGCAGAGATCAAGTGGAAAGCATTGGAGAGCTAACAGGAGCTCAGGTGAAACAGCATCCCCCGAACACAATACACCATGCTGTAGTTCCTAATAATATTATAACCAGGTGAAAAAGATGTTGCTTAGATCCAAAATACTGCAAGGTATTCCCGGTCAACACTTCAGAACTAGTAGCATACCAGTAGAAGCAGTTCAGATAGAGTGTGACATTTATCTGAAAGTATTTTTAATAATAGTTCCACTTTTCACAAAGACTATTCTCGATAACACCTGCCTCCTCCTGCTATCTGGAGGAGGCATTTCCATGACTCTAGTGTGAAGAAAAAAAAAAAAAGGGAAAAAAAAATTGAGCAAGCCTATATGCGCTGCTAGAGAAAATGGTTTCTGAATTAAAACAAATCTGACATGCATTTTTAAAGCTTGCTCTGCCTAGATAAGTTTGAAATATAAGCAGATTTTCCAGTAAATAAGCAAGTAAACAACAGAGCAGGGCACAATAAGGAAAGGACCAAGTCAACACATGCCTTGGAAAATGAGAACCTACAATTAAGAAATAAGATAACACCAGGAGGTTTACTCCTATGCCAGTCGCAGATGTGTCTATATGATTTATATGTGAAAAACAATATCAAAACAAACCAAATCAAAATAGTCTTCACATTTATGGGGCTGTGAGTTTGTACTTTTCTTCAGTTACACAGTGATAATTAAGAGGAGACATTTGAAACACCCACTTCAAAAACTGAACATACTTAATATAGGGTAAGATAACGCAGAACTTAGTAAAGATGTCAGCTCAGTCTAAAATCATAATTACTGTGTACAACTCACTCCTGAGGGGTTTTCCCAGTAGAAATAATTGCATTACTTCAAGTTCCTTTTATTAAAAAAAATTAGATAGGCATAACATGTAATTTTGCAAACAAAAAATAGTGTTCCTTTTATTTGCAGATTTTATATTTCCCTGACAAAATGCTGCAGACTGCAGGGAAAACAGTAGCATTCAGTTAAGAGTAAACTTTAACACTTTGAATCAGAGTATATTTAAACAGCTGCACAATTAATGATAGATTAAGTAAACTTTCAAATTACCTGAAGTATAACTTTAATTTTTATGATCACTTTATCTATAACCCACCAGCTGGACTACTTCACTTCTGGCTCTCATCTTACTCAAAAATTTGCTTATTCTAAAGAAACGGGCAGTTGCAAGAGTTACCTAGATAACAAACAGAGGTTTTAAACACAATAAGTACTAAGTTTTGTTTCTCCCCCCGCCCCCCAAAAAATATTTCTTAGCCTCCATAGTGCAGTATTATCCCGTAATTTCTGATCAAACCTGAAATTTTTGAAAGATATCTGGTTGTTTATAGGCTTCAGAAGATGAAGTCCATTATGTTCTTCCGTTGGTTGTTCCAAATATTAAACGTGCCTCACTACTGCAAATGTGTACTCTGTGTCCGGATTTGTTCCCAGTTAACTGGGAACAAAACTTTTTGGTCTTATGATCACTAACGGTCAAAGACTGTTTTTTCCTTGCCTTAGCAAATCTGAGCAGTGCTTGAAGCAGTGGTCTTGAAGTCCTTAGGTACTACAGCAATAAAAGCAGTAAATCACAATAAGTGAATAAAAATGGCATTTATATTACTTATAGTTACCTTATGTGTGCTGAAAGAACAGCTTCCCTCATTCTGGCTCTTCAACTCACTCCTCCACCCCTCACTCGCACTATGTTTGATTTCCTTTAAAATGGAGACAGCAAAATACAACCCATTTCAATCTAAGTTCCATTAGAAAGTGATTTCCTTTTGTTGGCAAAAATCTCTTCTCATGTTTAAAAATACATAGTTACTTGTAGAGATTTGTAACATCTACCAAATCATGTACAACACATTTATGCTGGATAACAGTAGAATTTTTTTTTCCTTATTTATCTACTCAGCACAGAAGCTTTCCTCAAAGGCTACAAAAGCAACCTCAGTCTTTACAGATATTTCCCAAATTGTACATTCTATCACATCACTTACAATTCAGTCTTGAGCAAAAGGGGGAGAGGAATAATAATAAAAAACACTTTTACTCTAAGGACTGTATGTCCAGTTTTTCCTTTATACTTGGAGTTAGTAGTGAGCGATGGTTTTGTTTCATTTGGAAATGAATCAGCATTTACTCAATGTCTGCTTATTGACAACAGCCACATCTTTGCCTACTGGTTTTTAAGCTCGTGGCTGTAAAGGAGATATATCACCCTTTCTATGGAAAATAAAAAAGCTAAAATTGGAATAGAAATGCAGCAGGAGAGATAACTCACTACATGTTTGAATCTCTATGCAATAAAAAAAATCCCTGCGTGCTATTAACATGTTAAGTATCCAAGATAAAAACATGTAGTGAAGCTTAAACTGCTGGGTTTGAGTGCATCCATCAGAAATTTACTGTGCACCAAAATGCAGTTAGCCCACCCTCCTTTTCTTTCATGCAACAGGATGTGATATTGTCAGTCAGCCTGAAACTACTTGTAAAACAAAATTCAAAGCCACCTCCCAACACCATCTCAGGCTCAAACACCCTTAAGCTTAGGAAGAAAAATTTTTATCTTGAAGGCTTAATCCAATTGCTACAAGTGGGTTGAGCATGAAGAATGATCCAAATAAACCTTCCGTGTAGGAGGAGTTCGCTTTTGGTTTTGAACTCTGGGCCTGTCTCCACAAATTTCACAAATCAGCTGTGAAAACAATTCCATTCAAAGTGTGAAGTAGGTTTCTAAGCTCTTCTATTACTCATTAAGTGTCTGTTAAAAGTCAAATCCGTTATTTCCTCATAGACACTAAACAAGCTCTAACTGCATAATACATAGAAGAAGAAATGCTATTTATTAAGCAACAAGTCTAATTATTTCCTGAACAATCACATTCTCTTCCCATTAGAAATATCATTTCTTTCGTTTGCCAGCCTTAAGCTTCATCCCCACTCAATTTTCTCATTTTTATAAATTTCCTTGTGGATTACTGTCTTGTTCGGCTATAGAAAGTGACTGAGAAAGAAGTGTCTCCCAAGCAGCTTTTTCAAGAAAGAAAGTGTGCTTACACCCACACTCCAGAGCAGCAGGAACATGGTGAGCTCTACATGTTTAATTTCTTATTTTGAGTGAGGAGAATTTGCCTTTCTCCAAGCTGTAAGACCCATGACTTTCAAAAACAATGAGAAAAATGAAAAAGTCCAGGTAACTTAAAAGGTGATGGAGAGGGATGAGTTATTGCTGAATGACCTCTGTGCACCAGGCAAATGAGCCTATATGCAGCCTCACTATTGTTCCGTAGAAATTATTTGATAAAATGATGATGACAACTTTATTTTCTTTATCGTAATCTTTTTCTCCCATTCCATCTTCATTTTAATTTCAAGTATTCAGCACTATATTTTATTAAGCATAACCTGATTACATGAGGACACTGTGATGATATTACAATTGACTAGGATATTAGAATAACCTTGAAAAGCATAATTCTTTTATAACATTAAACAATCCTACTAATATTTTGACCTCTGCTCCCTGTTCCCACTACCCTTCATGGAGTCCATAGTACAAAAGCAGATACTATATGAGTGTGATAAACTGCAGCCTCTGAATATATTTACACAAATACATATAGATGCTTTATATATATAAATATATATGTATTTCTACATACATATGCATGCCTGCCAACCTACATATACACAAACTATCTCTAGCCTTCAACTGTGAAGGTCAAACTTCACACAAAGGTCAACCAAAGGTATAAGACAATTCCAGAATTCAGGATCAGGCTGTAATTATCATGTTCATGTCAGAAGAGGAACAGGCTGGGCTGAAGAACAGAGAGTTTTGTCCATGGAGGGCAAGCAAAATAGCCAACAACAATGTCCCCGTGCTCATGGCTCGTGCTTGACCTCGTCTGCCTACAACAGCCAAACTGCTCACCAGGAAGAGAGAAGCAACATTACCTAATATTATGCTACAGCCTTTGCTAACTTGGACATCATGAAGTCATGTTTTTCCCTCCCAGCTATGGATTTGCCCTCACGAGATCCACCTGAGAGATGAGCAAACATTCTCAACTCCCTTGCAGTGCTGGCCAGCCCTCGTCCTTTTCCCTCATCACCTTGAATACATACACTTGAAAAACAAGCAATCTATTAGGTCATGATTCTGACAGCCAGGTAATCTCAGAGAAACCTCCATGGGATATCTCCAATGCACTGAAACCAGAGAAAGAAAATATTCTCAATTTTCCTTCCACCTCTTGCTTGAGTATCCAAGCCATTGGCTAGGTGGTATTTGTAGAAGTAAATCCACTTGGCAGTATTTTTGCATTTCTACTGCCACAACATTCCTTATGAGATCTTCTCAAATGCAGTCTTGCTCAGCTCAAATATTCAAAAAACTGCTACAAATGTTGTTCTCCTGTAGCCAGCTACTTAGACCTCATTAGTCTTTAAACCCCTTCATAGCTTTTCTTTTCATAGTTGCATTCAAGTTAATCACCTTCATGTTACAGATCCCTTTACAGACTGAAGATAAACCATGTATTTAAGCAATTTTTTTTCAGAAATACTTCACTCCCTAAGACATAAATTCTAGTGTATTGCATATTCAAATCCAATGAACAATAATGAGAACAAAATAATAAAGGTGTCAAATGGTAATAAAATCATGCAATGGTTAAAGAATTTAATGAATAGATCAGACCACTGCTCTCCTAGACACATATAAATCTATGAACTCCCTGAGATTTACATGCCGGTTCCTGGGGACAAAATCTGACCCACAGACCTTTATGAAGTAGATTAGGTCTATGAGGTTTCATAAGTAGGACACAGACTAGGAATATATCACATTTTAACTAAAAAGACTGTTCTTAGAAGTGAAGGATTTTGCACTTGTTGGAAGGAGCTTGTCAAATGAGAAATAGGAGAAAAGGAGGAACTGAAGAATAGCAAGCAGCCTTATGTCATGGGTAGCCTTATGAAAGGAAGCCTTGAATACAAGTGCACTATAAAGAAAGAATATTGTTATGTTTTCTGACAAGGATCTGGTTTGCTAAGTGATTCTTGAACTCCACAGGGGAACCTGTCTCTTCACCTTGATTTAAAAGAACATACACACAATACCACTTAAACTCAAAATATGCCCAGGCTGTCTTCTGATTTCCCTGAAAGAAACTCAAAACCAGGAAAAACAGATGGTACTGAAGCCCTTTTCTTTAGCTAATACTGACTGTACTTACAATCTTGAAAAGAGTGAGAAGGGCTTTAAGAGGAAAAACACTCCTCCCTCTTCTTTATTTTTTAATTGTCAGGGTTTGTGAACAAACAGCCCGTTATTTTTGTGATTATTTTCCACAGTGCGTTAGCTCACTGTGGAGTTAGCCAGGCTAACTGACACTGTGAGATTTTAAGCTCTCTGTTTTCATCAGTTTCTACAAGGAAGAAGAGCCTTTTTGGAAAAGATCAGTTCTTAATAAAAATACAAAAGGACTAGAGAATATTTTTTTGATTAGAGACAATTTCCCCATACATCTGCAGTTTCTTACATCACGCTCTATGGAAGCGAGAAGTCTTTCATGCATTTATAGGTATTATACATAACACTCTCACTGTGCTGGGATTCATCTTTTCTAAACATACATGTTTAATTTACCCTTTCTGTCTTGCATGCTTAACTTGAATTTGCAAGTGGAATAACAATAGCCCCTCATCGTTATCATAAAACATGGATTCCCTTTAATCAGTAGAGAAAAGCTTACAGTAGCAAGATGCTCAGGTTGTGCAAGAGCAGACACAGAAATTAAAACAAACTGTTAAAAATACTTCCTATTATCTAGTCTTCCAGGAGATAAAAAGGCAAAAAAGAGCACCGAGAAGTGTGAGAATGAAGAGAGCCTTTGTTACCATAGATACTGGGCAGGTGTGTCATTTTCAACTATAAGCACACATTTGATAAGAGGCTTCTGACTGCAAATGCACCTGAATAAAATAAGGAGGAGTTGTTTAAAAAAAAAAAAATTACTGGGTTGTGAGCTTTCAGATCTGCTTGCCCATCACTCCACCACTTTTCATGCAGGCTTTAATACCCAATACTCCTAGGTGGTATTTCTAGGCATCCAAGTCTTTCTTCCAAATCTTCCCATCTTGATACACACAAGCTGAAAAATATTAATTTTCCCCTGAAGATTTGCAAGAAAAATATGGGAGAAATATAGCTAACAGCAACAACTGTTGTTGAAAAAAAGACAAAATGCTAAAAAACTCAATCTCTAAATTTCAAAGCATATATTACCACTGCACTGCTAATACTCTGCAGCAGTTGTATCCTACACAACAAAAACGATACCAAGTTTCATTCTAGTCCCAAACACTACAGATATCAAAGATAAAAACAACATGTTAATACAAAAGTTAAAGGCAGGTGTCACCTTCCTTGGATGTGTATATGTATGTGATCATCTTTGAAAGACTTTCTGACTTGGCAAGGCAGGGGAGGGGGGCTTGGTTTTTTTACAATGAAATTCAGGTGGCATAAGTGGAATAAAAATCTTAGCTTGGGATATGAGCTGCTAAACAAAAAGTCAGTCCGTCCAGTAACACATATACTGGTTTATTTGAGAGATTATTCCCTGTGAATTTTACTTGTGACTTTTGAACAAGGTGAAAACTGTCTCATGTTGCTACCATGTCTTGCAGTTCTAGTTGCAAAGTGAAAATAGAAGTATAAAAGGGCATTTCAAACCTCCTAGAAATTGAATTTAAGCTATGGACAGTAACAATGGACAATTATAATTACCCATGCATCTCACCTGTTTTTATGTAATAAAAAATAAAGACAAAAAATCATGACTTTCATCCTATCAGTATGATATTTCCCTGAGAGAAGATACAAAAAATATCTTCATCAAGACAGCAGAAAATCATGAGTAAGCCAAAGCATTGCACATGCTTCATGAAAGAAAGGGTAGACCTCTAATAAAAAAGCAGCACTAGCCATTAGAGGAAAATTAATTATCATGTCTTTACCTTAAATATCCTCATCATTTCTATGAACAACAACTTCCTGAATCTAAACTATGTTTTTAATTCATTCCATAATCATAAGCTGAAATGACTTCCAGTATTCCAATGATAAAATTACTCTTCAGAGGTACTACAGGAAAATGGCTTGCTGCTTCTCTTTAGTGAGCCATGCTCTGCTCTGGAAAAAATAGATTTAGTTCCTCCTAGAACTGAAAAAACATGTTATGAGATGGAGGAAAACTGACTTTTCTTTCCTTTTTTTTTTTTTTTAAGCATAACATTACTGGGAGGTCCATGTCATTATTGCTATCCTTGATGCCATTCAAATGGCATGATAAAGTCTGAAGTTACAATGCCCATGCTTCAGATGGATGGTTTTCAGGAAGTAGATTGTCTTATTTCTCAGGTTTTCAAAACGCCTTCTTTCCCATGAAACAAAGTATGTCCTGACCACATGATGTCACTGAAGCTCATACTTCACAAGAGCATGGGATTTTGCATTGCCATCCTAGTCAAAATGCCATACCCGATTCTTCTTATTAACTTTAATTAGATACAGTTATGTACTTCAAGTTGATGATAGCATAGACTTCTACAACTAATTATTCTCAGTAATCATAATGGTAATAAAAATCTTTGTATAGAGAAAATCATCCATTAATTGAAAGTTAATCTCATGAGATGATTTACTAATGTATGCTTGTATATGTTTCTGTTAAAAGCAAACAACAATGTTTTTCAAAGATGCAGAAGCATAAAATAATTCTCTGAGATTATTTTGAGACTATATGCCAGATGAAGAAAATGTAACTGTTCATCTCCAGTCATTCAAACTCAAAGAGAGCTACTCAAACTGACAAGTATATCATCAATCTATCTGCTGGCAATGGCACTGCCCAGCTCTGAGTGCTAAAAAATCCCTGTCTACCTACTTTGGTGATCACTTACTTTTGGGAAAACCCCTCTATCAGCCAGCAAACAGCTTGCTTTCACTCTAACAATTCAGTAAGTTTACATCACAGAAAGAACTAATCATGGAAATCACATTTTTTTTTTAGTTCATCTCTGCTCTTCTAGTTGATAAAAGATCTGTAAAAGTAACAAATCCTTTCCTTGTCCAAATTCAGTAATATTCCCTTTCTTCTTCAAAAGTACTGTAGACTACCTACAGACTACCTACCGATCTTCACCTCCTTCACCTTCCTTGATAAAAAAAACAGTAGTCAAATATCATTCAGCATTAAGCTTTATTTTCTTAATAGTTTCATAGAGAAGGTCAACAAAGGCCATAAAGAAATTCAAGTGATTTATCTAATATTTTAGATCAGCACAATCTGGATTGCAACAGGAACCAGGCTTGGAGAAAGCTCTAGTATTATTGTCAGACAGGCTTCACTCCTTGATCACTCCAGGGCATTTGTTTACTAATAGACCACAGCAGCACTGAACCACTTCTGAGATGTGACTCTGCTGCTGAGATAGAGGCAGGCAAAAACATGAAGCACCTTTCTGAAAGAGATGGAAACTTTTTAACAAGCTAATTTTGGAGCCTGGGATTATTTATGCCATAGTCTGAGCCACCTTAAACCATCATTTTTTGTTCCAAGCACAAACAATACTCATTTGACCTTTTGTCTGGTAACAAAACCATAACACAGTAGGGTTTAAAAAACAAACAAACAACAAACACATGATGTCCCTATAGGACAGAAGTGACCATCACTTATGATGAAGCATATAACAATGCTTTAATGAAAGCAACAGGTTACACCTGCAGGTATTTCTAATTCAGAATGGTGCTTTTTTGTACACTTTTGTTCAAATAAATAAATAAACAAAGAGCCTGTTACCTAAATTAGAGCACATGCAGATAGGATATTTGGTTCTGATCACACTCAATTCTAGTATTCTTATATTTTCCTATATCTTTATTTTATATTACATAAAGGTATACTTCACTTATGAAAGCTGTTATGGAACAAATCAGAAACCCTCTCAGGCTTAGGTTAAATGAAGACTAAGTATTTACTGCAGACACAGGAAAGCACTACTGTATTACTGTATTTTTTCTGGGAATTTAAATTCTGCATTTAACAGTGGTAATGGTTGAGAGATAATCCCTAGAACCACTTAAGACACAGAACTTTGTTACTGCTTGTCCTTATCTGGATAATCAAATAATAAAGTCCAACTGGCTACCAAAGCAGAGCTTTCAAGCTAACTCTAAAATACTTTAAATGTAATTTGTTCAGTAAACTGCAGTACATTAAATTTCTATATTAAGTAAATTATAAGGAAGAGTGCACTTTGCAAAATTAAAAAGTGCTCCGTTAACTTATCTATTATTCCTCTGGGAAAGTTTCCAAAGTGTGTCTAGTACAATTAGATACTTTCTTTATGGACAGTCTATAACCAGGGAAGAATTCTTGTAGCTCAGCAAATGTGTTTCCAGTATTGTTGCAGACTCCTTTTTATTTTCCAAGGTGAAACTCTCTGATCACAAACACCATTTTTCTAGGTTGTATGGGCAGATTGAAAACTTTTAGATAAAAATAACTACCTAAGTCACTATCTGGCAGTTGGAATAAAAGAAACATTGATCACTCATATGCTTTTAAATGACTAAAAAAAAAAAGTGCTCTTTGGAAATGGATTTAGAGTGAAAGTAATTGGGATACATGATATAGTGGATTTATTTAAGTAGAGTCTCACTGTAGAGCAACTAACAAATTGCTTTTCTCACATACCATAGGATATAAATGAGAAATTATTTTCAACAAGTTATTTTTATAAAAACAGATACCAGTGCTTCACAAGGATGTGAAAAAATGCTCAACCTAAATTTGAGTTGCCTGTAAAGTCTGTCATTCTGAGCTATATTTTTATTGTTTGGATGATGAAGTCTGAGAAGGTAGGAGTCTCAGATAGCCACTTCCCTATCATTTTGGATGAACCAGCTTATATATATTTTTTTCATCACACTTCTATTAATTACTGTAATGATAGAAGTCCTAGATATGTGTGAGAAACCTCCCTTTGGATATTGGCAGGTAAAGCCCAAGAGGAGAAAAAAAGATATATAATCAGGGAGCTTCTGAGTAAGTTAGAAATTGCTGTAAAAACAGAAAATCAACATTCCTCAAGGGACTGTTGTATTTGGCTACAGTGTGAGACAAAAAAGCATGCTGAAACTGCAAATATGAAAGCTTATAGACATACCAAGGAAAAGGTTAACAGGTCAGGGCACACACAAAATTTCAGGCCAGGCACGTTGAGAACACTGCAAGCGTAAGAAGACTATGGATGTTGGATACTACAGGGACCATCACAAAGCTCCTCTCCAAAGACAAACAGCAGCAGCTGGGTAACAACAAATACCCACAACAGAATATCTAAACCTTTGGTAAGTAATATGATTGCTAGAGTTTCACGATAAATACTCCCCAGCTTTTTCTGCTTTTAAATACTATGATCCTGGACACGTTGACAAGGTTGCCTGTGTGCAGCAGTCATGGTAAAAACAGAAAACAGCAATGTTTCTGAATATCACAGCTCAGCCTCACTCTCCACTCACTCATTAAAGATTTCACATCCTGGGTTGTGCGTGCCCTGGCTTTTTAGCAGCTGATACATGGCTGGGACATGCTTTTCTAGATTCACTCAATCGAAATTTGCCAGGTGAGATAATTGCACACAGTTGTCAGACGGGAGAGCGCCTATATCATATGTTGCTACAACTGGCTGCTGACTATAAGGTAATTAGAGATGCCCTCTCCATATCCTTTGCATTTGCATGAAGGATGCATTATTTAAGCAAAACCATTCCAAAGAATGTTCTTACTGCGGTATCTCTAAAGGCCTGAGACAGGTTTATGATCAGCTGTACACTTGGCAACCATACATACACTCACACTTTATTTCCACCCTATGCCTCTTCATGAACTAGCTCTCCCAAGGCATTGCCACCAGGTGGAACGCCACATACTGTATGTTGAACAGCCTGGTGAAGAACAAACAGTCTTTGATAGTTTTCTGGCTGGAGACAGCTGGTGCTGATTCAGGTACAGTGTAGCCTGGCAGACACTGTCATTCACATTCTCAACCCCTTTGAGGAGTTAGCTTGAAAAATAAGCTCTAGAGAGGCTTGTATGTGTGTCATCATGCCAGCTGTCAGGGCTCTGACAGTCCCACCTCAGCATGCGAGTGCTGGATCAAAGCAACAAGGCCAAGAAAAAGAAAGTGTTATCTTGTCTCTGAGCAGTTTAACAGTGTGGTGCCAGTAAAGACACCGTGTAGCAGGAGTTCTGATTCCTTAGCTCAAGCACTTCTCTGCCAGGTCTCGATTTCACCAAGACAAAGCCAGAACTGTCACACACAGTCAAGCTGAGGAACATCATGGGAAAATCCCAGTCATCTGAGAAGCAGTAATAAAGACCAAAGAGCCTCATCCAGCCCACCTGGAAGTTGCAAATGTAATGAGCTGTTTGGAAAAGATCATGACAATCTCCAGCTCAAGTGACTATCGTTTCTGCCAAATACCAACTAGTTCGCTAGCTCACTGAGCTCGCGAGGCAGAGAGCAGGTCTTGCTGACTGGTGGAACTCTGATGCTAGCTCCCTTCCACATCTTGCAAACCTGGCTTTGTCTTGGCTTGGAGCTCTTCCCAGCAACGCTCTTTCTGAGAGGCTCTTCAGCTACACTGAGGATGTTACATCTAAAAACAGATGCCAGCTCTTGCCAGCAAATGCAAAATGGCTTGTCGCTTCGAAATGTAATCTGCCCACGCTTGAATTTTGTATCAGTGGCTATTTGTAATTTTCTACCTTTTTTTTTTTCCAGGATACTTGTATACATTATGAATTAATTCTGTAGATTTTTTTTTTTGTAATTATTATCACAGAAACCAAAGCACTTATCAGTTGTCTCCCATTTTAAATTGATCCACAAATATTGAAAACCAATCAATACTCCCCCCCCCCCCTCCACTTCCTTGGATTTTTTTCCCTTTTCCTCAAGCCTGTGAAGCATTTGTCACAGGTAGCATATACAAAACGCACTGACAGACATTTGTCTTCCCACTCTTCCCTACAGAACAGTTCTTAAACCTTTGGGATGCAAGCAGTAAGCAAGATTTTAATTTTCAGTATTTGCACGGCAGATAATTTAACTACTACGCTTGTTTACCTGACTCTTAATTTTCCACAGCAATCCTGGGGAAAGCTGGGCAAAATACACAAAATACTTTGTACTCTAGTCTCGGGACTACATTTAATCTTAAGAGGGGAAGAAAACTCCTCCTATCTAATGACTGTCTAATGACAAACAAGTCATCACCATCTTCAATTTTAATCATGGGACCACCTTCTGGCAATGTTTACCTCTTCCCAAAATGGACAGTACCAATACTTACCTCCATTGCCTATACGGGGCTTGCTCCCTGTTAAACTGGGACTTTCCAAAGGACTTGCCAATGGAGGAACATATACACTCCATGGTCATAAATCACAGACTTTAATGTTGGACAGTCCAAAGCAGCTTACAGTACCTCTGATCTTCTCATCACTATACCAACATAACACATCCTAACTTCTACAAAGACCTGACAGCATGCAGCAACAAATGTCTTCTCACTCATCATCTGATTGTTAGTAAACAAGGGACATTAAGCAGTGTTTCTCTTCAACAAAGACCCTGCTGGGTAATTTTGGATCATTTACCCCCAGTTAACCATTAATTGCTACATAAAATTTTAATCTCCATTTAAACAGACTATAGCTCCGTGTCTGTTTCTGTGTCAGCCTCAAGACAGTAGTAACTTTGCAGCTGTGGAATCCTGACTGTTTGGTATTTCCTAACAACAGACACAACCTCATGTGCAAACAAAATGTTAAATGAGGAAATAGAAAAAAAAAAAAAAAAAAACACACACACACACACAGAGACAGGAAGATAAGTGAAGAACAGGAGGGAAGCAAAAAAGTCAAGAAAAGGAAACTTCGAAAAACTTTTAAAAAAAATACTTCATTATCAGGGTGAAAACTGCCCTGAAAGACATTCTTATATACATTTTCAGGAGGATTTTCAAGATCAGTAGCCACAGACTCACAAGATCTGTGGCTTCTGATGGATTCAGCTGTAGGCTCTAGTCACTCAGCAGTGCTATCACTAGTATGGTGACTAATATTAGAATGGACACATTAATTCAGAACACCACATCCTTAACAAAACCCCAAATAAAAATAACACCTTTACAAACATCTCCTCTTGACATAATCACAAAGGATAGAAAGGAAAATTGCCAATTGTCACATGCCCAACGTGCACCTGGGAGAAACTGCCTTGCTTGATACCAGCCTGTGGCAGGGAAGGACTGATCTACACCTACTGAAGTGAAGAGCAAATCTCCCATGGGCAAAGTCAAAGGCAAAGCAAATAGCTCCTTGGAGTCCAAGTTCTAAAGGAAGGCAGAAATAAAGATATATGGCTTCCCACCGCCAGCCTGGGAAATCCCAGCTCTACTGATGTCAGTGGGAGCTTGTTCCTGACTTTGGTAAAGCTAGAATCTTAACCAGAATCCTTCAGTATAAAGATAGATGCCTCAAAAAAAAATTACCACCTTCTCTGAGCCTGCCTACTTGGGAAATTAATCCTGACTCCAGTTTTATGCTTAAACAAAACCCCTTTTTCTTTTTTCTCCTTCTCCTTGCACTCAGCAGAACCTACATGTGGTACTGAGTACTATTTAACCTTCTTTGGATCCAGAATTAAATGAGGCACTGTGAAATACCAAGATCTGTGCAGGCTCTCTAGCTAGAAAAAAATTTTAGATATTTTCATGTTATCTGCCTTCTCAGCCTTTGGTATCAATGTCCTTTTTTGGACAAAGCAAAACCCCTTTCTGGAAAGAGACAAAAAAAAAAAAAAAGCATATAAAGAATGACTACATACACACCATCCCTAACAAAAAAATAGCAAAACCAATAACAGTACATTTTGCTAATATACTTCTCTGGGGTATTATGCAATTACTAGGAGACATTCACAGGCAAAAGTTTTAAAATTGATGGTTTCTACACTCTTTGTTAATTATACAAAATAATTTCCTTTTGCACAAAAATAGTCTTACAAATGACCATTTTCATCATTCTTGTACACTGTAGACCTAAAAGCAAAAATGTAACTGCTCAGATTAACACATTTAAAATATATTTAAACAGACTCAAGAAGTCACATACACAAATTTTGATTAATAGGCCTTCAAAGGCAGATACTGGTAAACTATCTATCTAGACACAAATCACTTCCCTAGCATCACCAATTAAATAAAAAAGTAAGTAAGGGTGATAATTTGTTTCTTTATCTGAAGAAATATAAGTAAAAAAGTAAATGCTCTTCCCCGACTTCTACATAGAAATCACAAACTATAGCCACAATTAAGAAATTTCCCTATCCAAATCTGTAAGAAACAGCTGAGGATGAGGATGTTCGTGAGGATGTGGGCTCTCCTATCTCATGAGTCACCATTGGAAATAAATGGATTTTTATGAGCCATATGAACATTTTCCAGACAGACTGATGCCAAGAACAGTTTGAAAAAAATTATAGATGAGATTTCTAATTTTTAGGTAGTAAACCCACCAACTTTCCCATCATGAAAGTGTTCAGCATCCCACTGAAGAGAATGATGAACATTTTTCTGAATTGATAGAGCAACTATTAGTGAGGTATCTTTCTTAGCTATATATCTACTTTTCACTAAAGCATATTTCAACTGGGATAAATTCAGTGTCAGTAGGACTAAACCCACAACACATATCTGCAGATGCCAATCATCAATAGTCCAACCTCCATAAATCCCAATGTCTCCAGCCACAAAAACTGTTTTTGAACAAACTTTCCAAAAGCAAAGTGAGCATTAGTCCTCTCTATACTAGTAGAAAGAGTATCAGCTAATTGTTGCAGTATATGAAGAGAATACAGAGGAAAAAATAATAATATTAAAAAAAAAAAAAAAAGCTTGGCTCATCACCTTCCAATATGTTTTGAAGGGCAGCAGATTTGTAAGACAGCCCCAGTATATTTGACCAACATGGTGACTACGCAATTGAATTCGAGACATCAGCATCAGCCAGGTGCATGGCCATTCCTCCTCTACAATGTAGGTCTACTAACACTAATAATACAAATAAGAAAAGTTCCGTTATGCAATGGTCTTCAGAGATATCCCTTAAATACAGAGGATGAACTTCATCCTCTGGTAAGACAGCAGTAACACAAAATAAAATTGGAAGCTAATTGGCAACCTTCTTAATCCCAGATTGTATAGTGCACTTGCTGCTCCTGTAAATTGCTCCAATAAAATACTAGCCACAGCATTGAAATGAAAAGGGTGTCAGCTAATACACAGCCCAAAGAGATACTTCTAAAAAAAAGCCATGAATCAACAAGTTAGTTCACAGCTTCAAATACAAATTTGACACAGAGGTATCACCCTTCATGCACTCTCAATCTAGTAAATGAACATGTACTTCCCTCTTCGCCATATGGGGAGCTACCCTATGGTTCGCTGGGGGAAAGGGCCACTGCTTATCTCCTCCCTGCTCTCTGCTGAAAAACCAAGGTGTGGGCTTCTACTTTGTAGCACTTGGCATTTCAATTTTCATCCAGGTTCAGAGGAAGACCCCTCTGGGAAGACCCCAGAGGAAGTACCTCCTCTATGCCAACCAGAATGGTGAGATGCATGCTGCAAACCACTGAATTGGGGGTTGATCTTGGCAATGCTACCTAGTACATAAATCTTAATTACACAAGGTTTAGGGTAGACCTCCTCTGTTAGGGGCTAATTAAACTGAATTATGGAGTCCAAATAAAGAATCTGTGTTTCTGCCATGCCCCTAAAGATCCTGTATATTTAACAAGTCCCCCTGTTCTGCATCTCAACGTTATAATAAAGTACATATTTGCATTTGGGACAATTCCAAGCCTTACTTATGTAGGATCTGCAAGAAGTAAAACTAAAATAGAAGTTATTTTCTCCTCCTTGCCATCCTCGTACCTTCCCTACCACCATGATATTACAGGAGAAAGGAGTTGCTTGTGACCTCTTCCATTTTCTGGCTTAGTATGAGTACAAGTTTCTCTTCTCAGCCTCAGGAGATGAGAAAGAACACTATTGTAAAAGCTTCTGGGACACAGTTGTTACTCTTTTCAGAGAGAGAACGTGACAGGACCAGAGAGGAATAGCAAACCAAGTACAAGTGTAAAATAGACTTTGGGACACAACAGGAAAGTATTCCAATTTTATTTCTTGTTTTTCAGAAGAAAATCATAGCTTTATGAATGTGATGGTTGAAAATCATTTATAGACCTTGAATGATCAACTGCAAATTAGATTTAAACTTACCATTATTTCAGAATAGTCTGGAATCTGAGCTGAATATTTTCCAGGGCTAATAGTAGGAATTTGATAGCATTATGCAAAGCAGCATACCCAGCATAAAACTAAATTGCCATAAGATAAAGCAGAAATAGCAATCACTGCTGTAAAATGTAGGAGGGGAAGGCATGAAGCGAACATAAGCCATTGATAAAAGTCAACATTTGCTAGCCATTACCACACAGTTATTGCAGATACCTCCCATACTAAAAGAAGTAAAAACAATGAAGTGCTATATGCTACTAACAAAATAATGGATGGAATGTTTATGACCTTGGCAGATCAAAAGCAAATTATAGCTTATAATGAGAATATTCACACAATAACATGAATTCAGTGTGCTACATAGCAAATTTAACCACAAGTCAAGATTTAGAGTGGTAAAATGCCACACACTCCTTCATTATGATTCAGGATAGCCAGGTGATAGTTCCAGTGCTTTGCTGATTATAATTTCTTTAGCACACAATGTAATGAAAGAAAAAGCAGGAACAGTGGAAACATTTTGGCATGATTAAATGGCCACTGTATTCAAACAAAAGTTCTGATCTAAATCTATTCTAAATTAAATAGCTGCCAGAAAGAAGATTAATCTAATGCCCGGGCAGTGGAATGAGACTTGCGATTTGGCTTCACTTTCCACCCCCATGGGACACTGCACCAAGCCATTACATTTTGGAATTTTCATAGCCATTTGTAAAAATGGACATCATCATGCATTTTACACCCTACATACTGATGTAGTAGCTTATTCGGACAATATGCTACAGAAATAAAGGAAGAGATATCTGGCACAGAGGGTCCTGATGTTATTGAATGGAGACAGCATGACTAAAGGGTTAAAGTTTAACCCAAAGACAATGGGTATTTGACCCACAAAGATATTTGTAATGTGAACACGATTAGGTTGATTTTTTCTTAGGCTTTCTACTTTATAACTCCACAAATACAATTAAACAAAAATTTATGCAGTCAAAATTGGGGTTTGCGGTTGGACTTGATCTTGAAGATCTTCTCCAACCATAATGATCCTCTGATTCTATTAAGACACCAACAATAAATTGCATTTCACTTATTCCTACCATAATACAGCAAATATGCGGCCATATTAGAAATATATAGCAATATTTTGCTCATGTTGCTAATGAGGAGATGCCCCTCAAGGGCAGGGCTGACATTTGGGAAGACCTAGGCAGGTTGGAGGCCTTCAGGCAGGCAGGAGCCCCCTGAATCTCAGCCATGCAAAGCTCAGGGACTGGGAAGGACTAAGGCCTCGCAGTACCAGCTGGGAGCAGCACTGCTGGAAAGGTCTGGGAGTTGGGGAAGACATGGAGCTTTGGGAGGACCACCCCCTCTAGCATCAACAAGGAGGTTCTCCACAAGAGTCAGGCTCCTCACAGAGCTGCATGGTGGGAGAATGGGTGACAGCTGCTATAAATTGAAGTAAGAGGAATTGACTGGATAGAAGGAGAAACTTCTTCCTCATAGGACAGCCAAGAAGGAAGAATACTGCCCAGAGAGCTTGTGTCATCTCCAGCCTTAGAAGTTTTGAAGATCCAACTGGATAAAAATCCTGCTCTGAACTCACAGCTGGCTCTGCTTCAAGGAGGAGGTGGGATGAGAGACCTCCCAAGGTCCTTCCGACCTGAACTATTCTGTGATTCTGGGCTTCTGTAATTAACTGAGCATGAACCTTAAGCTGTACAGAAATTAAATTGCTTTCTTCCCATCCCAACCCCCTGCCAAACTATATTTTCTAATTATTTGAAGTAATGACATGGAGCACTAGTTTGTGTTACTCTCCAGTAAATAAAGCTAAGTAACTTACATTATTTGATTGACTGCACAGAATCTGACACATTATAACTGGTGCAATGAAGAAAGCATGTGGATTTATCACCAACTGTGTATATTTTTGTACCGAAACCACCTGTGACACAGACCAATTTAAGAAAGGAAGAAACCAAGTCAGTAAACTACTGCACAGCTGGATACGCAATCAAAGACCAGTCTCCTGGCTTTAAAATTCCTGCATATTTACTAAAGCATTGCTTTGTGCACTTTCCTCTTCTAGCTCACAATTTTAAAAGCAATCGAAACAGTAGGGGTAGAAACTGTGGAGTTCAATAGTTACAATTTTATCTTAAATTGCATTAGGCGTTTTTAAATGGATCTTTAATAAATTTGCATATAGGAGGATCTGTGAAACCTCATGCACAGAAAAGAGTAACTCTTGTTATCACCTGAAGCTGGAGGAAGATGTTCTATACATTTTATATGCTCTAGAGATGCTCTGCAGATGCGTCACATGCAGTTGCCAGACGACCTACACTCCTATAGAGACTTTATACAACTACACCCAAATGATTTTACATAGCCCTTCACCACCTCATCCTATGGACTTCTCTTCCCACCTGCTCAGCCCAGTTGATCTATTTTAATTCCTCACAGAGGGCATTAACCCTAAAAGACCCCAGCTCTTTTATCCACATCCAACACAAGCTCACACATCATCTTCACGGAATTCACAGGAGCCTCATGTCCTTGCCCTGCAAGGGAGCTTTCACCAAGCTCAAATTATTAATTTATTTATTCACTCCTCAGCATGGCTTTTTTTTTTTTTTTCTCCCCACTGATCTAGCTCATCAGAATTGAAAGGGTCCACAGAGAGATTAGCCAGGTCTAGCCAAGCCAGAAGAAAAAAAAAAAAAAATAAGCACATGGCACGCAACTCTTCTTTATTAAATACAGTTTAGAGCCTGGCATTAAGGGTGGTGTTTTTTGTTTTTCTAAAAATCCAAGATCATACGAGGACAGGCTGCCAAGTTCATCCATCAACTCAGCCACCGAAATATTTGTGTTCTAAAAAATTTATACAGCGTGAGTTCTGCACAACCTGCAACTGTGAGGGTTTTTATTTTTAAATTATATTCTTCCACTTCAATTAAATCTTTTTTTAAAAAGGATATGAGTGCTCCAGAGAAAAACAACTTGGCCTTCAGTGGACTGTAAGACTCTGAAAAGAGCAGGTATTTTCTGCAGAATGGAAGTCCTAAGGACTGGAGAATGGGAATTTTAAGCATGTATTTAAGTTTTCCTGTAGGATTTTTTTTTTCTTTTAAGATTTCTTTCGCGCTATTACCATGAGTCAAAATGTCCTGCAGTGAACTCAAATACAGAATTTTAGTCAATAAAATGTTTCATTTTACCCCAAGCACACACTTTGGGCTTCTGTTTTTGCAGAACCGTAGAATAATTCAGGTCAGCAGGAACCCTGGGAGGTTTTCACATCCAAGCTCCCATTGAAAGCAAATCTTATATTTAATAAGCAAATGTAAGCTATGTGTAATGATTAGGCTAGAACTTATTTAGCCTGAAAAAGATAGCACCCTAACCTCTCTCCAGTTCCCTTAGCAGCAGCAAGATGACATACAGTTTTGAGTGTGCAATAATATAGCCTGCATTGCAAAACAAAAATATATTGACACAGATGTCATGAGGCTTAAAACAGTACAGGGAAGTTGAAAAGGTAAAGCTGAAGTTTGCACATGAAATCATAAAGACAATTTGGGTTCAAAATCTCCCTCCATGACAAGTTTCCATTTTCAAAACAGTTCAGCATTCTTTTAAAAGAGCAGGAGAGGGGAGAAAACACTGCCATCACATAAGAAACTGTGTTTCTTAGTGATCATCAACAGCTTATTGAGGAAACATCCATCAAATAGTTTCTCAAAGGTATTCAAGTTCATGTCACATATGAATCTGTGCAAATTTCTACAAAAGCTTCTGAATTGATTTAGTTACAATTAAAAGAAAATGTAAATGCATAGGAATACCTTGATTTCAGAGTCCTTTAGTTGGTTGCCTTGAATAAGACTCACATGAAAACACCAAGCAAAGTTGGCACTTGCCTAGTATGACTCCAGCGAGTGGCACTTCTGCTCCTTCTTCACCCACCACCTCCACATCAGAAGAACCCGACCATCAGGACTGCACCTCTGCAAGCAGAAAGTATCCTGCCCTGGTGGCTCTACTACTTAAATGTTAATACTTGGATAGTAGCAGTCCTGTCTGTTGTACAAATAGCACCATTTTGGCTGCACTAGCCTGGAGCTCCACAACACAGCACACAGTCAGGAAAACCTAACGTGCCACGTGGGCCTTTTGAATGTCTGACCTGAGCAACGTTTGACTGGCACAAGCCCTGCCAAAGCTAGGGATGGCACACTACTTTTGGCAGAGCCCATCTTGCTAAAATAGAAAAGTGTTTGGTAAACTATGAGAAAAAGAGAGCTTGCCAACACTACACACTTCCCACAAACCTCAAAGCAAGGCTTCTTTATTTGCCTACTTAAAGGTAATACAGGACAATCTGAAGCCAGTACTATATTTGAAATGTAATATGAATTTGGTGTGATTTGTGCCACAGAGAAACCACCAGATGCATTAAACTTGTAGCAGTATTGTTCCTAGCATGTGGTAGCAAACCTGTTAGCTATGCATGATGGGGTAACTTTGTAAAGTAAGCCATATGTGGAAGTTTAATTGTTATTTATCAAGCCAATTGTAAAATTGTTAATTATTTACTACTACAACGCTAAAAAGCTTCCCATAATTAGTTGAATAGTGATTGCCTTTTTTTTTTTTTTTTTTTTTTTTTTAAATAAGCTAACCTCACAAATCCTTAACAAATATTCTTACATCCTGGACTAAACTAAGCTGTTAGTATTAACCTGCAGATTTACTACTACAGTAAGGACTGAGTAAATGACACCCTGCACCAAAATAATCAGAATAGACAGTTTAATTATTATATAAAATTTAAGAAAGCAAAAGGTTTCTAGATGTTGTCTCATAGCAATGGCACAGAAAACTAATACAATTACTTTCAAGAACATTAAAAATGTAGTCAAATGCTCTACACATGCACAGTTAGCAAATAGTTCACCTATTATTTAGGTACAGGGGACGGTTTTACTTGAGCTGATACCTCTAAAACAATACAATGCTAAAAATATTTTCACAGCTACCAGCTGCATGCAAGTTAGTCAACAACTTGCAAAAAAATAGAAGCTGAAACTATGCTCTCAACAAAATATACAGTATAAACAGTTCCCCTGCTCACCCATATACAATTTCTAAAGCTCCCAAACAGCTGTGGCAGAGGCCCAAGGATGTGGAAGTTCAGAAGAACTGTCCTACTGTCATGTATTACCAGTCCCTAGAAGCAGGTTATGCTGAGGCCAATTTCTTTACCCATATGGAACAAAAAGGTCTGTAGACCCAGGCAAAAGTCAGTTTTGTGCATGCTTAAGTAAAACACAAAGATAAATCTCTACATCAATGTGAATCTAAATTATTCCCTGTCAACCAGCCTTTTAAAGAGCAAAACCAAGGCAAGCTGTGTTATTCTAGGCAAGCACCACCCTGGTGCATTGAAGTGGTTGGGACATCCACAAAACACTGGAAAAAGCCAAAGACTTGAGATTAAAGCACAAAATGTTGTCTGAGCACAACAGACAACACAGCTATAGGAAGCCCAGATATATGGTAGCACTGGCAAAGAATAATTTTCATAAACACACCAAAGTTGTAATTGGTTTAAACCTTCCTCATCTGTTTGTATAATATTTTTGAGCAGATGGCTTTGGCAAAGAGCTCGGATTTGCACGCCCACTTGCATTTTGCAGTGATAAAATAAAGATGAAAGACATATCTCAGGTCATCCCGTCCACTGCCCTATCAGGGAAGGATTGATCCCTGCAGCATGGAAACCAGCAGCCAGCTCTTTGCCATCTGATGCACACAGTTATCCAGACAGAAGGGGTCTGCAGGGAAGACAAGGAATGGAGGGAGAGGGGCGAGATGCCTTAGAAATCAGAAACATTTACATTGATAAAGGAAAAAATATTTACTGCAGAATTAGCCTCACAGAGAGTCAATAGTCAAGAGGGAGCAAGTTTTCAGTTATAAAAATTAAATGCTTCATAAGATGGGGATTTAAAACATCTTAGAGTAAATCATTGGTCTTAATATCAGCGCAACAGTGACATGTCTGCTACTTACCAATGCTTTTGCAGAAATCGCAAGGGAATTAGTTTTATCCTTGCAGAGTTAGAATTTTTGCAAGCACACTTAACTTTTAATTTCCTACTACCTGCCTGATCTCAAAACAGGGGCCCGTGACAGTGCCCGTGACATTTCCAGGTAACATTGACTTACCATTGTACTTGCTGTTTTGTTACCGCTATGCTCTGCTCTATATTTATTACTAAATTTCCTTTCTTTTAAGCTGATTATTTCTCAAAGTTTGATCTGACAGCAATCTAGAGCCAAAACCAGACGGAAATAAGGATTTAGATTGTTCCTATCATAACACTTCCTTTCTGCCTTTAAATATACAGCTGTCCTGATAGTCTTTTACTAATTCATCCCCTTCCTAGTAAAGGACAATTCTTCAAACCAAAAATAAAACATTCAGAACTTAGCACCCTGCATGAACCCATTCAAGTTAAGATCTTTATTACCTTTTACAAAATAAATAAAAAAAATCCATTTGATTTTCTCTCTCAGGTCTGTACTTAGCACCTAAACATTCTAATTGTTATTTGAGTAACAGTCAGTGAAAAGCTGCAGTTGCCTATTGATGTGTGCTCATTGCATCTCTAATTCTCATTGGTGCACTTTCAAAGCCCCTTCTGAGTTCATATTTCATCATTTCCTTTTAAAAAAAAAGTGCTATAATTAGAGTCCAGTAGCAAGAGCCTTAAATAACAGTCAAAAGAAAGCTACTGATAGATAAAATATAGAAGAGGAACATCAAGGCCATACATTAGCTACAACCCTTTATAAATCAGAGCAACACAGTTCAGACCTCTGTAAACCTGTGCATAAGAAATGCATAGGTTAGACTGACACATTAGATAAGTCTATTCCTTTCTGTCTCAAAGTGAAAGGATCCAATATGGCTACACACATTACAATAAAGGCTTTTGTCTTCCTGCACAAGATGGGAATGAGAGCTTTTCCTTGACAACGAAATGGAAAATGGTCCTTTCCATGCCTTTCAGATTTCCCCACCCTGCAAGACTCCTACCATTGAATAACACCAAGCTCCTATCCAAAAAGGAGAAAGGAAAGGGAAAGGACACTCCTTTCTTTTAGGCGAGATGGCATTTTAAGGCTATAGATCTGTAATATCTAGATGTAAACCCACCACACAGAAGAGAGGAAAACAAATCTGATCAGTACACTTCTGACCCCATAACGAAGATAAATGCTTATCAGAAAGCTTATACTTCAGTTTTATCTTTATGTACTTACTTATTTGCAGTTTTAGCTGGATACAGGATTAAAGATAAATAGTAACATAAACAGGAAAAAGTGTTATTGCATAAAGAAATCATAAAGAAAACACCATGAGGTCTATCAGTTTTTCTAAGAAGCTAGACCTTCTTTGATATTCCCTATTGCAAGACTTGAGTGTTTCCAACATTATATAAGATGCCTGCACCTTCCTGATCCAGGCATCCTTGTACAAGGGCTGTTTGAACATGGGGTGCAGCACTGAGGAACCAGTCTTAAATTGGGACTTTTCCCCACTGTCCTGTCAAGTTTGCTTGCTTCCTAACATGACACCAGAGCACATGGATTAAAGACTTGGGCCTCCCATGGTGCTGCCCCACCATTCTTCAACACCATAAACAAGGCTTCTCACCTCAGAGTGTATAAAAGCAAACATGAAACTCAGATGATAATGAAAATTATCATCAAGAAACAAAGATTTGAGGCAAAGTATGTCTTGGGAACTGAAACACAAGCTGCTCTTGGTGTGTTCAAGAGAAAACGCAATGTCTTTTACTCTGAAAGACCATCACACTTTCCTTTCCTGCAGAGACTAAAGCTTCCTTTAGACTCTTTATGAACAGACATTTTGTAAGGGCTAGAGAATAGTCTTTAAACACCTTTCAGATATTTCATTTAAACAGGAATGCAACAAGATAGACACTGAGAAAAGAACCAGATGATTAGCCAGTCTGATTTTGCATGCATACTTAATAGTAAAGACGAAAAATCACTTTTTCCCTTGTTCTCCAACCAGCAAATGTCTTATCCATCACCTTAATTTTTTCAAATATTTTATTCCTTGAAGTGAAAAAAAAAAAAGACACGTTCAGCACAAATTTGCTGAAAAAATAATAATCCTTTTTATAGTTTCATTTCTATTTGCATGGCAAATGTAAACTTGAAGCAAAGTGACCTTGGTTATAAAAAATAAGAAAGCAGTGTCAGAATTGATAGGACCTACCATTAGTATTTCATTCTGACAGGTAGGAAATAGGCATGTCAGCAGTGAATGTTACGGACTGAGCTGTGGCCCTGATCGCAGTCAAAGCGGTAAATTTCTTCCTACAAAAGTAATTTCCATCAAAACAAAAAGTGCTTAAATACAACAACTATCTAGAGATGAGAATAACTTTCTATGGCTGAGCTCAGACAAACAAATGAAATACATAGCTTTTGCATGGTGTAAAAGCCAGGAAAAGTGCATTATGTGTAACTAAATAATACGACGGTTAAGTATTCAGTGAGCTACTTCCTACTAACTTATTTTCATAGGAAAAAAAGTGCTTTGAAAAATAGTTATTCAATGAACTTCACGTACAGACTTAACATCCGAATTGCATCACTGAAAATGCACATGCAACATTGGGAACTTTGCTTTTTATATGTGGACATCATACAATTACAACATGGGCACGGTTTCCATGTTGAACATCATGTCGACCCCAGCTGCGGAGCCTGGGGCCCATCCTCAGCCCAGTTCTGCACACAGCTACCTCACCCTCTCCTTTACTGGGGTAGAAATTAGACATAGCAAGTAAAAAGGGAGGAAAAAGAAAACAGAGTAAATTAATCAAAGTTTTGCAGGCATTTTCAAAGCTAAAGCCTATACACCTTGCTTCGTAATTAAGATTTCATCTGATTTATCAGTAAAAACAACCTATCTCCTGAAATCATGAAAGATTAGCTGCTGTGCTGGTGTATGGTTTTATACTCCAGGAAATGATGTTTACGCATTTTTTTATATGAAAAAGCATAACTAGAGCAACACAGGAACACCATTGCTGCTACTGGATCTTTCTTCTATCACACCTTTAGCAGAAGCTATAAGACAGATTTTTAAAAAAAAAAATAATTCTTCTTCCCAAGAAAACAAAGCTTAAGCAAAACCATTAAGAGGTGGATTAAACAAAAGTATCATTAACCCTCATAGAGGTAGAATGCAGAAAAGCATCTAAGAAATATAGGAGCCCATTGATAATAAATGTTTCAAGGTATTTTCCAACACCGTGGAAGAGAAACTTCCAAATTTCTCTGACCCCACTTCCAGTTAAACACTTACAGCCATGAGTACGCTTAGAAATCCTCTTCCCTCCCCAGTCTGTGGACTGCAATGCCTCTGATCCCATTTCTCTTTCATAATTGCTGAGCACACATACAGTTTAATGCGTGAACTTGTCGCCTTATATTGTCAGAAGAACCATCAGAATACTTATACTAAACCCTTGTACATTTTACCTTATTTTACTAAAGGATTACACGTCTGTTCTACTCGCTTCTAAAACATGTCCTTTAATGATGTACTCTTGGAAGAGTCTAATTAAAATTCAACACACAGAAGTGTGCAAGGGTTGATAACCCGGAGAACTCAGCAGACCCTAGTTAACATTCTAATGCATCCTCCATTTGGAGAGAGACAGTGAGACTTTTCCACCTCGGTGGCAGACACTAATGATACTTGCAAATATGACTAATGTCTTCATTGGTGAAAAATTAATGCACCACAATAATTTTTCTACCTGGGGTTAATGAACATGTCAGATGCTGAAAATGAGTTGTTTGAAAGTAAATTACTATAATCTATATTTAGAAGACTCTGCTGTTGGAAGAAAAAAAGAATCTGTGGTTTGCTTGATGTCCTCTGCTTACTTTTGTCATGAATTCTGCTGTTCACCTAGTGAGTCTATGCTGTACTGACTTTGCTGTTGGTGCAAAGGAACATTTTCTTTTTTCTAGAATGCCTGTACTTTCATGGAAAAAAAGTCCAATTTAAGTATGCTTGCAATAAGCACTGCAACAAACATTCTTACAGCTATACAGTGAAGGAACCAAGCTGAAGTCCATAAAAAACAGTTTGTCTCTCTGTGCCCCAGAGCAACATCACATTTTAGGAGATTCAGATAGTGACTATACAGCTTTATTTTTCCCTGAAAAGAAGGGAATTGTTTCACAATTGGGGTTACTTTATCTTTCTTGACTCCCCTTTTCAGAGCTGTGTAAATAGGGACTAGTAATAAATAGCCATAACAGAAAGTGGATAGGAAAGAGAATGACAGGAGTTTTTTTTTGCAAGCAATACATCTGGTCAATATAAATCAGTCATTACAAGAAATTGAAGAACAATATTTCTTCTAGAGAAGAAAAGCTGGCTACTAGGAACAAGTGGGGATTGGTAGGTGGGAATTTGTACCAAGTCTGAAATGCAGGACTTATTCCTCCTGTTGGCATCTTCCTTTCCTTTAAACTGTGATGATTTCCTCAAAGTTTGCAAACGCATTCATGCTCTAAATGCCTTTCCTAACAGTACAGAGCGGCAGCTCCGTATTCAGCATGGAAGTGCAATGCCAAAACATTGTTTTGGACACGTGCAACAGAGCAGAGGATGCAGAAGACTAAGGCCTTCACTCAGGTTTCAGCTGTATCTTGTGGTGAGTTCAAGGAGCTAGAAGGAACCCTAATCCTAATTTCAAGGCCGCAAGTCATGGAAAATTCATTACGCTCCTTCACAACCCAGCCCAAAGGCAAAATATTCCCACCATTGCATTTACTGCTGATACCTTGCTGACTAATTCTAGCCACAGGATCTTTTTAACTAGTTTTAAAGGACTTTTTGTTATCAAATGCTTTTACCTGGGTGCATAATTATAGATCACAACTTGGTTGCTCCTTCATCAGGTGTTCAAAAAGTAGAGAAGCAGTACTTCTCCCTCAATCAGATTTGTCAATCTGATATATCACCTCTCTACACTTAGAAGAAAAGCAAGCTTCAGGCTTCAAAGAAAGGGTGGGAAGCCCACACTCAAAGACACACAGGGGGATTTAGCTTACCTATGTCCAAGATGCAGCTCCTTGGTGTCCCAAAATCCACCTCCCACCAGTGCAATTTACACACATGCTGTGGGAACTGGGACCCTCCTCCAGGTTTCAGGGCAGGCAGTTTTCTGCCTATATGAGAGTTTTACTGTATTTACAATGAAAAAGACCTGCCTGTAACTTAGTGCTTGAGGTTGTATAAATATTCTCCAGCCCAGAATGGCCAGGTCAAACACAGGTATCTGGCAACTCTAAGCAGCAATCTCACCTAGCACTATGAACTCAGTCAGGTACTGGATTTAATCTAGCTGTGAACACCTGGATCCAAGAGATTAATCTGCTCCACTTCCTGCAGAGCAAAAATTTTCTCTGAGAATTAACAAATTCATTATATTACAGGAAAAATGCTAGAATTTAGGTCTCAAGGGCTACTGAAATAATAACTTTTTTGATGAAAATATGTTTGCTATTCCTCCAGATTCCTACGGGTAAAACATTATGATTTTTGCCATTAACCTTTTTTTCCACTAGTTTTATATGAACTTTCTGAACAATAATTGCTTTCCCTCATTTCTTGTTTTCCAGTCTTTGAATTAGGATAGCAAACACACAATAGAACTTCACTATTCTTAAGCAAGCTGTCTACCCACAAAAATTTTGTCACTCCATTTTGACAGATCAAATAATAATTTTATCTACCATGGGAGAGTATAAACTGTACCAGTACGGGAATCACAGTGGGCGTATAAGCTGTAACCATCATAAATGACACTTTTTATTCCCTTTGAAAATCCTCCTGATTTATTACATTTACTTAGAGACTGTCACAGCTTATTTTTACTAGACACTTTTTTTTTTTTTTTAAGCATTCCATCAAGTGAGCTCCTATGTGATGCAGAACAAACTGATAGAAAATGGTGACACTCTCACCCAAGCTGTCATTATTCAAAATGATTTCTTCTGCTCAGGTTGTTTTCATTTAGTAAAATAATTTGATTTTTCTATGTCTGCCCACATTCTATTCACAGGAGGCAAAGGAAGCTCAAAACAATGTCTTCTGCATTTAATATGCAAGGAGAATGCTTAATAGAATCATTTGCAGGATAATTAAAAGTCTGCTGATACATCCTAAGAAAGTGTGAAACAAAGTACAAAATGAATAGAGCCAAATGGCAATTGCTTTTTTCTGTAGAATAAGTGCTATGTCAAAGGGGTCATAATTGCTGTTTTGCATGAGGAAAACAGTTAACAGGGTTTTATAGATATATTTTCTGCAGTGAAACCAAAGCTGACTGTTTTCATACAGAAGTCTGTGGAATATCACAGATGAAAAGGTTACAGAGGATTCCTGCTAGGTCTGCCTGTGCTATCAAGGAAAAGCAGTCCACAAATTTAAATACAACAGAAAAATGGCTTGAGCTGAAGTCAACTCCTGCTTACATTTATGCGCTGGCACATTCAGCATTGATATTTTCCTCTGAAAGAAACTTGATTTCCAAACCAAAATGCCTCTACCTGATTCATTTACATGAACTTCATCAGCATACTAATAACGTGTAAGTAATAAATGGCTGAATTGTGTTCCCCAAACCCAAAGCCCCATCACTGTAATAAGCCTTACAACTTCAAATCATTGATCTAATGGAAATTTTCTTAAGTATTCACCTTTTGAGGCAGATACACAACTTCCCATAGGAATTATGGCAGTTGTGTGCGCTCACTGAAGACAGACTACAGCCACCAGCTGTGCCAGTTATCCTGATTATATTCATCTTTCATGAAGTGGCTAGCCCCTTATCTGGCTTTTTTATGATTACAAATTAGTTCTTAATTACAGTCAGTCATTGTAATTTCAGAGCAACTGCTAGCTCAAGCATTGACCCATTTTAGTGAATTCTAAGCAAAGCAGACCGCATAGATTCCTTTATTCCTCAAACAACAAGGACCAAAAAACCGCACACAAAATCTGACATTGCTGTCCCACTTCCATCTGTGGCTTAGATATTACCACTGTTACAACTATTCCCTTGACCTACTCGGATTCACCTACAAATAATATCTGTTATTGTTTATGCTGTTTAAGTTTTTTTTAAAAAAAAAAAAAAAAAAACCTATAAACATACCCAAATATATGTAAGCATATTCAAGATAAGGATCTCACTGTAGGCCCAACACTTTCTTATGCTAGTTTATGCTACAGTAACTAATTCCTTCAGTGGCTTTACTCATGACTGATTTTAGGTCAAGGGAGATGAGAATTATACTGTAGTTATACCAGAACTATCCATATTTAGTGACCAAATCATTGTTGGGATCTCTACTCAAAGACAGGAAAACTATGCCTGATCTGAACATTTAATGCTATTGCTGTAATTTCAGAGGCATTAATGTTACAGAACTAGACATTGTTTGCCCTTATGGCAAATGGCAGAAATATTATGGGCCACATGGTCTTCACATGATATTGTGTGTGTGCGCGCAGAGTGTCATCACCCCAGACTCATCCATCCAGTTGTGATCCTGACTTACAAATTATATAAAATCCAAGCAAAACCAACGGGGCAAGTGAAACAAACATCTCATTTGAGTCCTCTTGTTAATATAGCAAAAACTGGAACCACGCACCATAACACGGCATTCTCCCTTGATTGCAGTAGCCCAGTTAGTCTAGGCCAAGCAGGTCAATAGTCATTTTTTTCAGTCCCAACCTAAGACCCCTGCAAAGATCAAGGGAGAGCACCCTGGGCAGGGCCTGCCTTCCTTCCCACCCAACTCCACAGTGCTAGGGGTGCAGAAACAAGGGGGCCCTGGGACACATCCCTGCATCCCTACCAGGGAGCAGGTTTGTCAGAGCCCAGAGCAAGCAGAGTTCAGCTGCCAGAACTAGAAAGACGAAGATGCAGCCCCAGCTCCCATGTCTGGCATGCTGAGAAGTGAGAAAAATCTAACACAGCCACTTGGAACAGGGACCAAACCTGAAAAGGGGCTGATGTTTTCCCAGCCTGAGTGCTAATACTGGCACAAAAATTCATGCAATTGGATTATGGGCCTTGCAGTAATTCAGGCTAATACACTGAATTGCTTTAACCAACACAGTTTTAGGGTATTCCCCACCACTACCACTTTTGATTTAAAAAGAGAGAAAAAAAAAATAGCACTGAAATAGCTTCTATGCTTCAAGCAAGCTGAAATGAACCACCTTAACTCTCACATGCCAGAAACCTTTCACCATCACTTTTCAAGTTGTTCTCCCTCGCTATTCTGCTTCCAGAGTAATTAATTATAAACCAAACATGCTGTAATTAAACAAACATGGTCACAACCTAGAACATTAATTGTAACAATATATTACACCTACTGCTGTTCATTTGATAGCATAAGCTTTTATTATAAGCCATAGTATCTTTATTTCCCCTGTTATGAATGAGGACATCTATATCACATCTTTCATCAGCAGTAGATGGAAACATCTCTATCGGACAAACAATTTTTATTGTTTGGTAGCTTAAATGCAAGCTTTTAGTGTCTTAAAGATGTTATCATTAAGATGCATACGAAAGTCAAATTTTGTCCACTATATTATAAAATATGAATCAAAATTGAAACTACTAGAAAAAAGAAAATATTTTATATATAATATAGAATATATACATATGTATATATTCTCCAAATCACGCAACTACAAAAACTATCCTGAGTTTTTGAGAGTACAAAATGGCACAAAATCCAGGTAACAAAGACCAGGTAACCAAAGTTTCATGGGCTTCACAATTCCTATTTCTGCTCTTTTTGTGTATCTATGTTTTGAATCTCCTATTTTTCCTGTACTGCATATTCTATTTTTACCATTTGCTCCACTCCTTTTTGAGAGGCAATTTCCTCATGCAGTAGGATCTTCCACAAATGTTGTTCATGCTGCTAAAAATACGCTTGGTACCATCACTTCAGCATGGGTGAACCATGGCCTATCAAGGCAGGGCAATTAATAATTATCATTACAGTTTTAAAGAATTTAAGAACCCATATCCTCCATTCAATTCCCTTTCCTCCTACTTAAAATTCCTCAAGATCTTCACAAAGCAGGAAGTGCTTGGACAGAATGATTTCTCCTTATCTAGCTCTGTGCTACAGCCTAATCTCTTTACTCCCCTTGTCAAGCATAAGTGTCACTTGCTATGCATACAGGTGTGTTTTGGGATTGATATCAATCCCAAAAATTGAGGGATTGATTTTTTGTGCCTGTGCTCCCACAACAAGAACACCTGATAGAGCAAAGTTGTGACAGAACCTGACAAAAATCCAAAAAAGATTCAAAGTGGAGGATGACACTTAATACTTCACTTGCATGATGGTGAAAAGGAAGCGCAGACACAGATCAGTTAATGACAGAATGAATGTCAGCCTTCACTTTCAATTTTCCAGCTTTTGGCAGGTTCTCCACCTTAACTCTATTATGTAGAATCATTTATTTTTCTATTTAATCTTAAAAGCAAGACAGTTGTAGGTCAGAAAGCTTGACTTTTTTTTTTCTGTTATATTGCTGCACTGTATCACTGCTCCCTCAATATCCTGAGACCACCTCAGCCATAAACATTACCAGCACCAACTGTGTGAAGACCTAAAGACTGAAAAGCACTTTGAGGTATCCCATAATAGGGTCCATGCTACAGGGCCATCCCAATAGGCTTCCAGAGCACAGGGGAAATCAAAGGTCGAGCACAGCCACTGCTGGACAAGCCTCAGGCATATGGTTAGTTCTCTGCTTGACTCCAAAAGATTTTTTTTCCTAAATAAACTCAGAATAATTATCAAAAAAAGGATAACTTCTGGGATAAGCTATTGCACAGATAGGGGAAGCCACAGTTGAATTCCCCAAGAGATTTTCCCCAGAAAGGTAACTGCAAGGACTAGAATTTCCAACTCTTGGTACTAGGTATTACATTATAAAGACCATCTTCAAGTCTATGATGCCCCAAATTCATAACAGTTACTGGTATTAACATACAATGTTTACTGTAGTCCTTCCTCTAATAAACTCTGTTCTTTGGGAAAAAAGTCAACATTATGCTAAAACTTTATAATCACTAAATTACCTCTGTATGGAAAGGTTTTTTTTGTTTGTTTGGTTGGGTTTTTTTTTTTTTTTTTTTTTTTTTGACAATGTCTGTATTAAATAAAGAACTAAGCACATACTATCTGTATCTAGATATTCCCAATTACCCTTTTTTCTTTCTGAGGAATAGAAATTGTAATGACACTTTGTTCATTAAACTGATATGTGGTGTTTGGTAAACTTTATACACATCAATCTGGTGCAATTTGGCGCTTAGCAATACTGAGCTTTAATAAAGTCCCTTTGCTTTAATATCATCATGACTATTTTGCAGGTTATTCTTTTATGAAAATAAGATACAAACAAAACCAACCCGTATGAAGAGTTCATATAACTATATTGCATTTCAAGAGAAAGCAATCAGTAACTTATTCTTCGTTTATATTATGTTACTTCCTAAAGAAAATGAGCTAGCTCAAAAAATATTATTCCAACATTCAATGCAGAGGAAAAAGATCCATCAGTACAAACCCATAAAGATTACAAATCTAGCCTGAATAACAAATATATGGTGTTATCACTTAATATTCTTGTTTCTGTTTCTTGTTGGGTGTTTGGAAAATAGTGCTCCACTTTTACTTTACAGATACATTTCATGTTTTAGCAGTTGGTTAACCAGTACCTGTGGTTTTAAGGATTAAAATCAGGGGCAGTGATACAAAACCAGCTCAGTTAGTTCCACTCCTCTCTTAGGAGGATCACTATGTCTTAATAGTGCAGTACTCTTATCTCCTTGGATATAAAGCATTATTCCAAAGGCTTACCAAATACAAAAAAAAAAAAAAAAAAGGCAAAAAAAAAACAAACACACACAACCACACACACACACCACACCCAACAAAACTTTTGCACATGTATGTATATATGAAGCTCTCACTAAAAATACACCAAGTACTGTACTTTTCCCAAAAACTTTTTTCTTTGTTGAAGATGATGGTACACTGTCTTCCTTTTTCCAAAGAAAGAATTTAAGAAGCCTCCTAGGATTTTTCTCTAAACTACCTTTATATGGTGCTGTGTTTCTGGCAAGCATAGGGCAATTTGTCCTTTCCTCTATTTCAGCACTTAAGCCCTACTCATAAAAAATAGGTGCTTGGGAACCAATTAAACATCATCTTAAATACTCTGAGCATTTGCCTAAGCTAGCAATGTAAGACAAGCAGGAGAGACTAGTCATCTGTAGTCCCAGTTCAGGCTCATATTTCTCATTAGTAGTTGTTTCTCATTAACACTTGTTAGAGACAAAAAAAGTAATTCAATCACACCATGGCTTTTGGAAAGACTTTGCTAACCTGTTTTGAAGGCAGAGTCAAAGAACTGCAGTCCAGTGGTGTCCTCTAATCACGCTCATGGGCAACTGGCAATCTTTCCCCAACTTTGGGGAAATCTAACAAATTATTTTATGTTGCATGCAAAGTTTGAGCATGGAAGAAATCACTGAGGACTAATAACTTGAGTGCAACATGTATTTTTCCAATTTCCCGATTTGCTGACTTTACGCCATATGAACAGGATAGAGTTTTTGATTGCATTTGGTAGCTTTTTACATAGCATTTTACCAAAGGCAAGCTGAGAGGAAAGGAGCGAGAGACTAAATGTGCTCTGGTATTCCACAAGGCATCTTCTTCTATGTTAATTTTGTGTGTTTTGGAAAGGGGTTAGTTACCATGTACCCAGTGAATAAGTTATAAGGTCAGAGACTTTTTACTCTTCATATTCACAACAGCTCCATAAATAGTTTTAGGAATAATAGTTTGTTTTCTTTTTTACTTGGAGGTCTACTTTATATATACACACACACATATATATATATACACACACACACACATAATCCCTTGTTATGGTTCACAGCACTTGTCTATGAATTTAGCTGCTGTCTGAATTAGTCTACCTAAATGAAGAGAGAGTACAGTGCTAGCATAAAAATTTATCAAGAATTAGTTTTAACCAAAGTAACCATGTAGCAGAGACCCAAGAGGAGTCTACTTCACAAGGAAGTGACCCCAAATGCTTTAGCGTTAGTGGGAAGTGAGCCCTGATCTACATCATCAGGATAGACAAGGGTCACAGCTCAACTGCAGAGTTTTGCTCAGTTTTCTTTGCTTGAATACAAAAATCATCTCATTCTTGAAATTTCATCCTAATTGACATGTACTGGAAAAGACTACTGCAGTAGGCAAAACTTTTGTCACTGGTAGAGGAGCATTTTTTGGCCATTGCTGCATCTACATGCTTGCACAATGCTGTTGGCCTGGCTATTGGTGCACAAGTCCTACAATACCAACAAAGCAGCCAATTTATCACAACATAAACCCATTTAGCTACCATCTGGATTGGGACATCTCAGTAAAACACTGCAAGGGAAAACCTAAGACATGATTCTCTGCAAATAAGCTGGTAAAGTGCAACCAACAGCTGGAGTATGTAGTTGAACACTCCTTGAATTAAAGTTTATGCCTACTTACACTAATAAAACTATACTGAGGATTTGAAGAATGCAGAACTCCCTCTGGTGAAAAAAGCACAAATCAGGTCCTTACAGAGTTTAAACAAGATGAAACATAAATTGTTTTCCCTTCAGCCAGAAAGGGAATATGCAAGGTGGATATTAAATACATCATAAGAAAGATTAAAAGAGCAGCCCGGAGCTTTTTAAGAGGAGAAACCATCAGAAGCATGGAGTTAGATGGCTGCTTGATACTTCACATTTGATCCAGAATCTAGTTCACCATCACCACAAGTCTGTTTACAGGAATCTTTACTTTGCAAGACAAGGGTTTGAACCCCAGAGGAACATGAGGACTTGATATTGACATCCAGCCTGTATGTCAACTGCAAGCACAAAGGTGGCTGATTTCAGAAGTTCTCAAGGCAGTTGGCCTAGGAGACAAGGGTTTTGCTGGATGAAACACTGGAACCACAGGCTCTGCAGAGCTTGCTTTACCTAGCACAGTTAAGACAGTCTAAGACATGGCATCTTCTCCATTGTGCATACAGCCACCGACGATGGACAGTCACTGCAGGGAGCTGAACATAGGCTGGCAAATCCATCATCTTCAATACCCATGGATACAAGTGGAAAATCCCACAAACTATGGCTTTCTACTGTTCCTAAATGCATCAAGAAGCTGCTAGGTTAACATCTAGTAGTTAGGCGAGAGGCACATAAAAGCACAGCAGTGCTCACTGTTTTTGGCAGTGGAAATTCTTGCCATCCTACCTTGGCAAAAAACTCTTGCTGCCATTCTATGGTGAACAAATAAGAAAACGGCATGTACATACACATCCTGATAGTTGAATATGTGATGAAACTTCGCAAGCAGCTTATACAAGCCTGTAGTGTGCTCATCACACTCATTTTAAGGTGTATGTGATTATAAAGTATCAGGTGGACCAAAAGATAATTTGACTCACTGGCACTGATCAAGCAAGGATTTTGTCCAGTAGTTTTAAGAGGTATTTTTATGATTAACACAGAGAAAGTAGTCTTTCTCTGTGTCTTGGAATTATTTAGGCATTTTCTCATAATATTGCAATCTAACAAACAAATCGATATTTTTTTCTTCTTTTTAACAAGGCATTGACCTCTACATTTGAATGTTTCAGGAGAATATCACTGAGGACAGACACCTTGCCTTGCAGAGGCTGCATAACAGCTTCTAGACCTGCAGTAGATGAACCTGCTTCTGTGGAGGAGAACAGCAGAACCCCATTCATTTAAAACTGTCTGCATAAAGCTTATTAAACTGTTGATACATTTGTGACAGTGACAGAGGATTCTCCTTTCATTCAACTTGAAAGTATTTGACCATCTTCACTACAGGATGGCATAATACCACTAATTTTACAGCCAGAAACTGTTCTCAAGTTGTCTTAGAAGCTTTTAAAAATTTCCTGAATAGAAGGATTTTGAAGGTTTTCCAACTTTTTTGACCAGTTATCTGCTACAATGTGAACATTTGCTTCTGCTTTATGTTTAGCTCTGGTAAGCAGATTTGGGGTTTGCCAATTTTTTTTCCAAGGTTTGTCCAAAATATGCTTATATTGGGAAGTATTTGACAAAACCATCACTTTCTGTCAGTGCAGTCTTGGTGCCTGCATTTGGCAGAAGCCTAAGACCTCTGCAAGGGCCTTGTATACCACTCTAAGACATTTACACAATTTGTCACAATTAACTTGTTCCCCTAATTGAAATACAGCAATTCCAAGTATACTAACTAACTTGTTGGTGTCTGCTGCCATAAATAATTCAGTATACAGTCACCACACATTTTTGAATGTTTTGTCTGTTTGCCACAATAAGTAAAGGTCAGAGTAGGAAGGACATAAGAAATACGGGCAAAAATAAATATATAAGATGCTAGATCAACTTGATAAAGCTAGATTTGCAGATCAGGTATGAGGACATTTTCTAAAGCAATACTGCCTAGGACAGCTCTTCTTACTATAGGAAAGATGCTGGGTATAGATACAAAAACAAAAGTCAATCCTGCCTTTTGGACGGCAACCTTCTGAACCAAGGGCATAGAAGTCTGTAGTTGATGCTGTCTTCTCTTAACATTTTATTATAATTACCGTTAAACTAAACAAGCAGAAAATTCATGCAAGAATCTGAGGCAGTCTTATCACTTCTATTAGTCCACAAAGACACACGATTTGGTGATTTATATAATAGAACAGCACAGCTTACCAACATGTCCATGCTGACAATACTTCCAAGGTAACTCTAGTTACTGACGTTTATAGGTAATTTATAGAAACACATTTTATATGTTCCCTACATTTTCTATCTGGCCAATACTAGCTTCTTTTTCTCCAGCTCTATAGGAAGAAATAATAATTCCCAATATACTGCAATATAAAAACAAATAGACGATTTGTCAAATATCTCTTTCGTAAAGTACAGAAACTCCTGGTATTTTCTATAAGGCTGGAATAAAGTGTTTGCATTAAAAACTAGATCCCAGGGCTATGGCAGCAAAATCTTCTGGATCATTTCTAGCCAAACATAACCTGCTTTCTTTACAAAAACAACTATTTATGATTCCTAGGTTGGTAAGTGACATAAAACTGAGTGGAAGTGTGCTGTTGAGATTTTAGTCTATGTAAACTAGCAGAAGGCAGACCCAATGCAGGGTTGACATATGATATTTACAATATAGAAAGAACTTGTTACACCCTTTTTCCGTCTCATGGCAGAGCTCTCCCTGAGGCAGCCAAGAACAGCTCACCTTGCTGCACATGGCCTCTTGCTCCAGGGGCCACACACTCTCCTGATTGTTCCTGCCACCTGGTTGTTCCTGCCACCTGGATTTCCCAGCAGTTTTCAAGTTTATCCACCATTATTCCATCCCAAAAGCCCAGATTTGCTCCCTTCTTGCTCTTACAGCACCCAATGCAATTTCTATAATACCAGCACCACTGCTGTATTCCCACCCCTCCCTGGCTGTTGTGTCTCCAAGGTAGTTTTGGCTCTTATCTTCTGCTATTCTCAAGCTCAACTAAGACATTGATCTAGCTGAGCTAGAGAATAGTAGAGGATAAGAGTGTAGAGCACACAAAGATGGGCTAAACCAGCACATAAACACAGACGCAAACTTCCTAACATAAAATGAGCTCAGATTAGAGATGAGAATTTTCCTCTGGACTAGCAAAACAGCAAGCATGTTCTCATTAATTTATCACTCTTATTTCTACCTCTGCTTCCTCCTCATAAATATTTTCTTGCCTTGCTAAAATTACCTTCTAAATTTATGCTGAGCGGTAAGTAAGACAATGTGTTTATTGTAAATAATTTAACACCATAAAATCTTTGATAAAACTCTCGGGGAAACTAGTTATTTGCATAACTAAACTCTCCAGCAGAAGCAAAGCTTACAACAGTGCTTGTTTTAGCATCATAAAACTTGATAATTCTGCCACCAAGCAGAATTTCATTGCACCAAGTGCTGGATCTGAGACACTATATAAATGCAGAACAAAAACATAGCTTCTGCCTTAGACAGCTTCCCATGTGCAAGACAACAGAGGAATAGAGACAGATGGAGAAAGAGAGAAGGTGACAACACAATTGTGATCACTGTGATAAGCCCTAGTCTGAGCACACGAGAACACTGTTAAAAATCTATATACATGCATACCACAAAAGTTTTAAGAAGAAATATCTCCTCTAAGCCATGGTAGTAGAGCAAATACTTGTATACACTCCAGATTTACAGCCAGCTTAGTGTTGGTAACAGACAGTTTGAAATTCAGACCTAGAGCACACCAGTAGAAAATAACGGTGAAATTATAGGATAAAGTTGATGATGGTGCAAGCATCAAGATTTTGCTTCAGTCTGTGCCAGCTCAAGAGCCTTTCTTTTTTTTGAGTTACTAAAGGACCAATTCCTACCCCAACACACGCAACTGCCAGAGATCATGACCTTAAGTGACATAGACACTACGTGAACTCCTATGAAAGGAGTTCACCTTGCCCTATATCATTATCAAGTTAAATTGCTCCATTATGATTTGAGATAGAAATAGAAGTTTTTCTTCTTTACTTTCCTCTCCTGCCTGCTTTACCTCTAGAGTGCACAGCACATGCAGCCTTGGGACAGGGCACAGCTTGCTGAAGAGTGCAACAAGCTGCCACATTTCTCTGACCAGTTTTGCTTTGACTCCTATATGTCTCTGAGCACTGCTTGCCTCCATGTTACCTCCTGGCATGAGTTATACTCAAAGGCTTTAACAAATAGCTCTATTAGAGTCTGATCTATATGGGAGGAGGAGATACAAGGCCCCTGCATCTCATCAGCTTAATTACACTCCAGGAAATCTTTCTTTTGCCTTTGTTAAACTCATGTATTCTTTAAGAAAAAGAATATACTTTTGCAAAAATTTACACTATCCGATACAACAGATTTTCAACAGTCAAAACCCAGCTCCTCCAACCAGGTACAATTTATAGTCACACTATCAGGAAAACAGAACAGTAAGTATTTGCACAAGCGTGAATACTTCAACTCAGACACGCACAAAAAAAAAAAAAAAGAATTGCAGGTCCAAGCAAGGGATGTGAATTTTGCTGACACAAGTGCATTCTGTGGTCATAGGGAAAACTATGTGCAGACATCTTCCATTTTGAATCACAACACATATGCTAAACCCCACTGAAAACCATAAACTCAGTTTATCAGCATATAGATTTCTTCCCATCACTCTAGGTCCCTCCTCTGATCTCAGGCTGAAGCAGTATCAGTATAAATCATGCTGCTGACATATATGAATGCTGGAGCCATAATGAAGGATAAAGCCAAGTTATAAGTAGATATATACTTAAACTTAACATATTGGCAAAGTTTTCCCCCCAATTCCATGTTTATTATTGTTGTCTGATAACTTTTCAACATGTGACAAAGGCCAGGCAAAGTTGCTATGTTATCTAGTACCCTCCTTCATACCTTGGTGTCCACTCTTGACTGTGGCTTCTCATATCACAACTCATTTTCTCATTTTATCTCATTAAGTTGTAACACAATTCCTGCTTTTCCTTTTCAGAATGTGCAGACCATAGCTTCTTTCTGTCTTCACTACCCTGGTTTATTCAACAATGGTAATACTTCAAACCTAAAATAAGTCTAAAATAAAGGAAGAATAGTTTATTATTGTCAAACATTCCACCTTACAGTGCCTTCACATAGCCCAGACTTAATCTAAAAGGAGAATGGTTCCCCCCCCCCCCCCCCCCATGTAAGCATTGCAATGAATCAGGGTCAGGAAAGACAGGAGAGAGGCCTCTGCTTAGAGAAATTTGGGTAGACCTGACCTCAGAGGCCTCAAAACACTTTTTTTTTCTCCAAACTGGCCACTGTGGGCCATGAGCAGAGGTCTGAGCTCTGCACAATGTGAAATGGGCTGCCAGGAACATGATGTGTCGCAGCAGCCAGAAGAGGGAAGGAAGATGGACAGAAGCATTAGGACAGGGAAGAACAGAGTACGACAGAGGAACACAGGGCACAAACATCAGATAGACAACAGGTTTAGCTAGAATGACACAAGGAGTCAAGCAGAAGGTACAGTGCCTTTCCCACATGGCACTAGGCTTCTGAAATGAAACTACAAGTAAAAAGAAATGACGGAAAACAAAACCACAAGAGACGTTAATATAGAAGAACACTAGTAAAAAGAAAGCAAAGCTAGCGGAGATAAGAAATAGGCCTAGACAGAAAAAAGTTTTCCAGCAGCATATACATAAAACTGAGAACAACCAGGGAATAAAAATGGTTATGAACAGGCACCAATTTACCACTGGCATCATTAACATGCGGTACCAGGTTGAAGGAAGAAGGTCAGCAGGGATACCCACCTAGCAGAACACTGTCACTCTGCAGCACGTGCCCACCTACAGCCACTGTCCCTGGAGACAGGTGCAATGGAATATTTTGGTAGATGCGGAAATACATGAGCAAGTAAGGATATATTTCAGAAGGCAACTATCAGCAGCCAATGCCATATTGTGGTAGAAGTCACAGGCCATATAAGAGTAAGAAATAAACATTCTTCAGAGATGAAAGTCTTCAACATTTGGTAGACATAAGATATACTGCACCTGCAGCAAACTCCAGGAACTGTGTTGGTAAGAGCTAAATAAACATTTGCCAAGTAACACATAATACATATTTAGATCTTCAAGTTTTCAACAATTCTTTTTAAACATCTCTAATGCTTTAGTAGTTGAGTTTACCAGAAAATGCCCTAGTCTGGAAGGGAGCCTTGATATGGAAAAATGAAGATATCTTTGCTGTAAATTAAGTCGTCTTGGTCACCAGTCTCAGGGATGGCTTCCAACAATCCAACAAATTTGGACAGATAATCCAAAGACCATTTGACTCCTCAGCTATATACTCCAATAATAAATGTAGTGATTGTAAAGAAGCTATTAACTGAGCAAACAACAGAGAGAGAATCAGCTGTCTACCATATGCTTCATGTTTATTTAAACAAAAATATACCCATCCTGTGCTCAATCCAAAAATCCATCCAAGTCAGTGGAAAGATTTCCACTGATTTAAAAGAAGCTCTAGAATAAAGTTAAGGTGGCCTCACACAGAACCAGTACTGTACCTCAGCACTACAACTGTCCTGCACCATCTCACATAAAAAAATGAATTTTCTAAGCAGCAGTTAGCTTGCTGGTCTACTAGATCCTCAACCTGTAGAAGTTCCACACATCAGCTGTTTAGATGGATGGAAAAGTGCAAATTGTTACACTCGAGTTACCTGCTTTGTTAATGTAAATATTTTGTTAGAGCATAAAGTTCTTACTACTTTGGTTATGCAATTACTAGTAAATCTTCTATCATTTCAGGCTTACCTTCTATTTGCAATTATTTCACATGCAAGACTAAGAAACAGATTTTTTTTTTTTTAAATTAAGAGGTAGATAGCTGCTCAAAAAATTGAGATGAAAAGCTGCTTTGAGGAAATGAAGACAATATCTAAATATCTTAAATATTTAAATTTTACCTTATTTAAATATCTTGAATAAGTAAGTTGGTCTAGATAAAAATTTAGACAAACTAATATCTATTTAGATACTGTAAGAGAAGGGGAAGAATTACTTGTGCACACAGTGTGAAAGACCTTCAGGAAATAGCCTCAATTTTGGAATAAAAATCTTTGTCTCTGTCCTTAGGTAACAGCATGAATTTTGGGATCGTTCTAATATATATTTCAAATTACCTCTTTTCTATCCTGTTCTCAAGCAACTGCCATGCACGAAGACTTTGTAAAACAGAGCTTCTACCATGCAAATATTAAGCATCTCCATGCAAAGCTCCCCCTGTCACCAGGATCCACCAATGTACAAAAGGAGTTTCTCTGTGAAGCCATTTCCTTATTTGTCCTCTTAAAATGATTAACGAGACTTACATAATGTATTTTTTAATTAAATCTTGACTTCTTACACCTTTTTTTTTAATCCAAAGCAGATTTACCAGAAAGATACTGATAGATCTCTGATATTTAATATCCAACCCCCAAAGAATAATTACACAGCAGTTAGATCCACAACTTGAGGAAACCTTATGCATTTTCCCATCATGAAAGTCTCAACCAGGAGACTAGCTTTAAAAGTCAGCACACAGATCTGCTGCAGTAGTCAGAAAAGCAGCATAGGTGTCTGTCAATACCTAGAGCAGGAATTCTGACCCATTCAACCATATCCGATAGCTGCAGTGACAGATAGAAATAGAGTGCCTTATATAATTTACTGGCCCACAAATTAGACTTTCCAGCAAGCCTTAATCAAATGCTTGCAAAAAGGGATACAGGAATCCAATATAGCTTGAACTGCATTCTCCACAAATATTATGAACACACAGTTTCAAATGTCAAGCACATTAGGAATTTGGAAATTTCCAAACACACATTTTCAAGAATTATTCTGCTAAAAAGCCTAGGTCTTCATATACTTATTCCTTAAAGGGGCTGTGCAAAACTGGAAGATTTCTACCAACAGATATGTGGATTCAAGCAATTTTCAACTGTCTTCCAAACTAGTTTATGTAATCCAGTGCATCCTATTGTTTCCTAATTGCAGCCCCAATACCCTAATTAACACTCTTTTTGAGATCTTAAAGGTTTCTATTTAGAGATAATCATGAATTAACAATTTAAGTTACTTGAAGGTCACCCTGATTTTACTCTAAATCAATTATAAGATGGCTGTGTGGAAGGTTCTTTATGTTAACATATTCCCATGCTTACTTAAGTATATTCTTTCACCTGTTTATGTTCTAATGCTCAAGAGCACCAATAAAAAAATACAGTTATTAAATAATTTTGATAATTTCTGCCCAGATACCTCTAACTAGATGGCTACATTATAAATATTACATTCAATGGAAAAGCATTATAATATGTGGATGAATTTTGCTATTGTGAAGACTTTAGACTAAATGTTTGGATTGCATTATGTCAACCTCCTAATACGAAATTTCTATACTGTAAAAGCATTTTTAGTAGATTACAAAATGCCTAAGTGGTGGTATGACTACTCAATAAAAATCAACAGGAAACTGATATGATTATGTATTTTCCATTTCCATTTATTCTGTCATTTTCTCTCAGAATACATGCCTGTGTTTTTTTTTAATGGAACTATAATACTTGTATAAGCAACATTATACATACTTCATGGATTTGACCAAGTTTATAAACTGAAAATGACTTGTAATCTACCTTATTGCACTTCTCCATTAAGGTTCTGCCCTGGTTGGCCTTAGCTAATAGAACGAACAGCTATTCATGGCAGGTTTTACTTGAGATGAAATAAAGAAATCCTATTTTACTTGTAACGCTGCAGCCACACGTCAAAGTAAATTATTTAAGCAAGCAATTCTGCAAGCAAATGCATCCATTAAGTGCCCAACCATGTACAGGAGCAGAAGGATAGCCCCTGTTGCCAGGGCAGACACAACCATCACTCTTGCACCATTTTACATGAAAGCAGAGCACTTCGCTGCACTCTGGAACAAAAGCAGGAAGAGTTTATGAGTACAGAAATAAATAAATAAATAAAAAGCTAGCTCTGTAAACTGGGTCCTAAAGTTCTTTATTTTAATTTAAGCTCAGCCAAGTTGCCCTTTCAATAATATTTAAATCTCTTTCACAATAGATCTCAGAGTACTGTACAAAGCAGCATAAGCCTTATTATCTCATTAAAGTTAAAAGGAGATTGTCCTGAGGAAGAAAAGAATAAGGATTTTAGGATTTGTCTCAATAAAGCATAAAACCTTCTAGAGTTGAGCAGATCTATTACATCACAAAGAAAAGAAACACTGAAACCCTAATACTTTTTTTTTTTTCCTCTCTATCAAATTACTAGTGTTCTTCAGTGAATTACTAAAAATAGCATCACTACCCCTTGTAATACTGAAATGTACACCAGAATAAGTGTCAGTATTTACTTACTAAAGTCATGGTGATACTCTAAACTTTTTTTTTTTTTTTTTTTTGAAGTAACAAGGATAATATTCTGGAGTACAGGCTTTACTTATTTACAGCAGAGATTGAGAATGAGAGGAGCAATTCACAAGATACTCACAGAACACTTTTAGCACCTATACATGTAAAAAAATGCTGTCTTTCAAGAGTACTGATCACAATTTTAGAGGTCTCTTCTAATTCAATTTAGCAACAGAAAAACAGTGGGTTTTTTTTGTTTTTGGACATATGCATATTTTGCTTAGGAACAGAAGTCTGCTGTCTGGGAATTTCTGTCATAATGGAGAACACTTAGCAAAACTGGGCACAGGAAAATTTAGGAACAACAGTGAATCTTAAACACAGGGAATACTGAAAGGAAAGGCTTTGCCCTAAAATTGGCCCTGAGCTGGAGCTCAGATTAACAAGCAAGCTTGGGCCTCCATTTTAAAATTGTTGAAAATACCATTGAAGAAAACTTATTTTCAGAGTATAAGTTGGATTTAGCGCAGCCAAGGCTGAACATCTTCGTATGCAGGTTCAGCAACTCTGGGCACACACTGAACTGAAGGCACAGGGTAAGAAAAGCTCACTGGCAAAATCCCAGGTACCTACCAGACTGTAGAAATTTTGGCAACTGGGATGCATTTTGAAGATTATGCAAATTACATGCATGAATCCAAATTCAAGGCACTCCTGCTCCCAGGTTCTCTGAAGTATTTTTTTAAAAAGTCATATCCCTTTTACATATAACAGGAGGTAGTTACATATTTGCATTTGAGATCTTGTTATATTTTGCAAACCTATAATGTAAATATTTCTCTCAAAGTTGTAATTTTCTTCAGGTGATCATCAGAGCTACAGCACATTCATCTGACTAACAATACCAGAAGATATATACATATTTCAGGATTAATGATAGGGTGCTTTAAGTATCTTGCAGAAATACTCTGAGAAGAATAAGGCTTGTCATTAAGAGAGAGGGAAATCTGGGGATTGCAATCTAAAATTATTCTGCATAGGTAATTCTGTTTGGTACTTTTTGGCTAGAGTTTAACTTTACTGATGTTAATGATCGGAAAAGTGTATTCGGAATACTGTGTTGTTTAAAAGGTTCTAGAGTGCTGCAGTTATTCTCATTAGACAGAGTATAAAAACCATATACATTAACATCTTGATGGTTGCATTTTTCTGCCTGTCCGCACAACATTCTTTACTAATGCTGGTGAAGGAAACTGCAAAATCAATTTTGCAATGTCTGCAGTGACAAGGTCACCATTTCTAATTCAAAAATTCTTAAGAAAAAAGAAAAAAATGCCATTAAAGCTGCAGGAAATCATTTAATATTCCCTAGACTACAGTCCAAGCTCCTTGTTGCAGAAAAAGAATGCCACTGGTACCATACACAAATGTTGCATTCCTTTAAATTGTAGAAGATGAGGCTTTTGGAGTATCACTCACAGCATGGGGTATTTACTTATAACATTGCAAACTGTCAGCTAGTGTTTCATTTCTACTATGTATATCAGGAACTGTCAAGAGCAGCTTTACCCAAGGAATAGGCCACATGAAAGCAAGAGCTTTCTGCATTGAACCAACAGAAGTTGCCATAAAGAACTATCATGAAGTGATGGGTCATTACAGCACTGGAACCCAGGACAAGGAGACACTTGATCACTCTCACATGGGGTTCAGTGTGACTAACCTCTAGGTTCATTACAGTTAAGTCACTACAGATTGTCAGAAGAGTTAAGCCTCCAGGCAAGTTTCTAGTAAGGAAAATCTCAGCATAAGATGTAGAAAACCAGTCACGAACAAATTTAGACTGAGAAATCTGAAGAATATTTCTATTCATATGAAAAGCAAACTTACAGAAACACGTCTTACTACAGCTGCTGGGTTAATAACTTAAATCATAAAAAAAGAAAAACACACTATGTGGCTCAGTCCCTGCAAAAAACATTCATACCTACGTCTCCATGGTGCGGTGTCAAAGATGCAAGCTAGCTGAGAACAAGCAAGGACATGAGAAGCAGATTAGGAGCATTAGCACAGTTCTCCACCCACTACTATTTTTTCATCTCTACTGCTTCCTCTTTCCTCCAGAGCATTATGAAGAACTTCATTTTGGGATTCTGTTATTTCCTCTTCCTTCCCACTTTTATTCTCTCTCCCCTCTTTTTCACAGTGTGCTCTTGACTCCTGCCCTTAGTTCTGTCCAGTCCATCCCATCTCCCCACTAACTATTCTCCTCCGATTCTGTATTCTTGTTCATCATTTCACAGTCCTTTCCTCTCCCACACAACCTGGCACCCACAATTTTTATTCCCATCTGCTGCTTTATGCCTAGGATTGAAATGTTTACCAGAAACATAGCAACTAGTGAACTAAATGAAGAAATGGAGCCCATTTTCCAGAGACAATATGTGGATGGGAAACCAAAACCCCTTGTCCAAATCCAGATATACTGCTGCCTTCAGTCCATATTGGTATGCTAAACAATAAACATTTGTCAGACATGGAGAAAAAAATACCTAAAATAAACCCAATACAAGCTAGTTAAGACAACTATGAATTAGAAATACCCATTTGTTACAAGAGAGAATTTCCTGGAAGCTTTAGTAGTGCATATGGAAGTTTCTATCCATGTGTTGTTCTCCAGCTCAAAACACAGTTTTGTTGCATTCAATCAACCAATGCATAAAAAAAGCCTAAAGAGACCTTACTCATTAGGCTTTGTAGGAAGCAAGGAGCAGCTGGGCTTTCCTGCCCTCTCACATCACAGCACCTTTGGGTTCCTGAGATTATAGGTGACAACAGAATACATTACCCTTTCTTTGAGGCTAATCTACAGCAAATTGTTTCACCAATATCTCCTGCTCTCCATTGTTTCCTTATGCAGCACCCTAGCAAGAATTGACCTATTCTTGATCGTTTCTCTGCTGCTCAGCCCACACAGCCAGCAGCTTTCTTACACCATGGTGTTCCCAGGCCTAGGCATGTAAGGACACTAACCTGACGTTACAGTAAATCTGAATAAGCAGTTCAAAGCCTGATGTAGCTGTTACATCTTACCTCAAGCTTGCTTAACCATGGCCAGAAAAAATATGCTCCACATGGCCATCAATCCCAACTAAAACAAGCACAGCACAAGAACACTCTGTAGGGATGTCTACTCCTATATATTATTACCCACAAGCAGACGTGAAATATTTATCACCAAATAGCATCAACTTCTTGGAGCCCTGGGCTTGCCCAAAGTTAAAGTTTTTTGGCTGACAACAGCAGTGACCACCAATCTTTTACCTTATTCCCAGACTACATTTTTCCACCGCTTCCCTGTCTCCCTTTTCCCCAGACCTCCTTGTGCTGGTGAGACTATTTTTTGGGGAAATAAACTTATATCTAAATATCAAGAAATTAGTCAAGATCATAACCACTTTTGACATTTCCCAAAATATAATTTTAAAATTTTGATTTTAACTAGCTCCTTGGATGCAGTTAGTTTATTATTGGTCTAGTAAGGAATAATGATAAACTTGCCATTTCCTAACTATATTTCCTGGCTTAAGCCATATTTTTCCTGCAGTTTTATTTCTTGCCTTTGTACAAAAATAGTTAAAAAGCCTCTTTCCTCTTTACATGCTAATTAATCACTTTCAGAACACCTGTCCCCTTTGTCAACTCTATCTCCTTTATTAGGATCGGGGAATGCTATTCAAACAGGAGTCTCACAAATCCCAGATATGAAAGAACAATCAACATGTCAACTCACACATTAGTAAGAGACTATCACACATCAGATCTTTTCAGTGTTTGTGATTCTTTTGGGATAATATGGATTGAAATACTATATCACAAACACAGAAAGGAAGGTCTCCAGTGACAACAATACGTCAATGGTGTCAAAACACTGTCAAATAAAGCTATTATTCTTCCAGCTGATACTTTCACTGGCATAGTTTTCCATTGTTATGCTGTAATTTTCCCTGGATTTTCATTGTTCAAAATTCAAGCAGTTAATTTTTACACACGCACACCTTAGTTCTAATATTAAACATGGAAACATTTTAAATATTCAGGAGTTATGCTTTTCATTTAAAGACAATCTTGACTCTTATATGATCCCTTTGTGTCACAGAGTACCATAAATGTAACCTTTTTGTTCAGATAGCACTGCATACATGCATGAAGAGTGCAGAAAAGCAAATAAATTTACTCTATAATTCAATGTATTCACTCGGAACAGTTTATTTCACTATTTTTGTAGCAATCAGGAAAAAAAAAGTATTTTTAATGAATAAAAATACCTTGTAATACAGCATAAAGTCAAAAAGATGGGATAGACAAATCCACATCTTCCTAGCAAGACGGTAGCAAGAGTCAGCCAAAAACAGAATTAGGGAAATGCCTTTTAAGTGTTCTCATCATTTTGTACAGGCTTTGAAGTTACAGTATACCTTAAAAGTAGGTCATCACATGTTACTGAACACACAGTCTTAAGAAGGTATCTTCACCCAATAAAAAGAATAGGTAAGTGGGAATCAAGGAATATGACTTCTGCTTCTTAATTTACTGTTCATTGTATGTAACCTTGAGTAAACGGAACCCTTTGCTTCAAATAAAAAGGGAGCATGTTACCTACTTTTGCACAGCCTACTGCAATATTGGATGAAAAACAATTTCTTAGTATAAAACACTGTTTTAGCCCTAAGAAAAAGAATGAGACGCAATTTTATTAATTACTGAGCACGCTACTCAGTAAGGAAATAATTCTGAAAACTGTTAGCAAGTATTGTGTCAGTTTAACATCTTTCCATTTTCCTTTGACATTAGGTTAAACTTCATCTTTTGCTGTGCTACTAGGTAAAGCTCCAAAAACATAAAAATGCTTTGTCTGTTTTATTTATTCAAAGAAATAACTAGGTCTCCAGTTAGTATCAGACCCTCATACGCAAGTACTGCAGGACTGGACACTAACTAAAATGTAGACCTCTCACCTTGTTTTTCTGTCACAACTGACACACCTGAAGACCTAAAAGGCAGATAAGTTCTCCAGGCAGAAAGAAAATCAAATATGAGCAGCTATAAACAGGCCAATCAATAATTATACATTAGAATTTCATCTAGTCTAAAAATACCATGAGATGTTTAAGAAAGCTTTGGAGAGCAGAAATAAGACTGCAGATTGATAATTTTATTCCTATTTTGAGTATAGAAACATCAAACATAACTACTTTCCATTTGTAAAGCATAGCCTAATGCAGAAATATAACACAGGTTTTCTGATAAAACAGTTTCCACATACATTTCTAATAGCAAAAATGAAAAGGCTGATGCTTTTTTCCCTTTAATCTCCATGCTTCTTTTTGAAGATAGCATTGGACTTTTTTTTTTTTTAAATGAGGAAAATACCTTTAGCACATTCTGTCAATGATATAGTCATTTTGCAACCTGCCTACACAAAGCCTGTCTCCATAGCACTCCTTTCATCTACTTAACGTCACTACTTCAGAGGAAGCCCCTGCATTTCTAACTCTACTAATGTCCCAAGATGACCAAGCCTGACTTTTGGGCTAAAGTCTGAGACAGGTAAACACAATCTGTTTGAGATGGATTGGCTTCAGGGCTGCCTCTGGCAACCAAAAACACAGTCAATTTGAGGGTCAGGACTTCCCTTGAACCTAAAGCTGGGGAGGCAATTTGCTTCCTAAGGTTAGTCAGCTGTCATATCATATACAGAAGCTAAGCCTGTAGCCCTGAATCAAGAAATTTATTATTTATTAATATGGTTCTTATAATATATTCCTAAAAAGAGCTGCTGTTGTACACACATGCAATGCTTGTGCTCTATGCACTTTTAAATGTTTCTAAAGAAGTTGTGGGGATTTGAGAGAATCTTCTCAAAAAATAAGTAGCCACACTCCCCTTCAACAGGAGAGATGCTGCAGCCTCTATCCTAGTCCAGAGCTGAGGGAATCGAGGCACAGTGTAAGAAAGTACATGAGGGTGTCTCTGCAAATAGGAAAAGCCTCTTGCCTCCTCCTGAAGCAATACAGTTCAGATACTAAATATTAAATTGATTATTTAATAACACACCGTAAATAACTTGAGATCCTGCAGCAGTTCCAAAGGGTATAGAAAGCACAGAGGGGGTAACAAGTGTGTAGCCTTAAGAGACAATAGAGACCTTAGAATGAAGACAATATTTCTGTGATATGCAAGATCATATCCTTTAAAAATAAATTAGTCCATCAGTGATCCTTCCCACAACAGAGAAAACTTGACAAAGTATATGGATTTTCCATTTTATACATCTATATTAATCATTTGCCAAGAATGCCATAATTTAAACAAGGGAAGGGGACACGAAGAAAACATTCCTAGGACTGCTGTGGCTGTGATGGACTAAGAAAATAAGACTAGCTCTAAGTAAAAGCCATCATCTCTTTCTTAAGTCAAATGGCATATGCAGAGGAACAAAGACAAGCATTTGAGTTCCCAAAGCTTTTCATACTTGACAATTAGTTTATTCCTGCCCACACACACAAAATAAAACACCACACACACTATTGCTTACAATCCTTAACCTGCCTAGAAGAATGCATGACATCCCACACTATATCCCAAGGATGTTCTTCGAGTATTAAGAAATTTTAATATTCCCCCTTTCCTCCTTCTGGGCCAAAAGACTATAGCAGACCCATTATTTTTCCTGGGTGATATTTAAATTGATGGTAGATTCATCATCTGCAGAATTAGGTGACTCTAATAGACCTCTATCACAATGATCATCTGGCTCAGGTGATCCTTCCCCCACAGCCTCTGTCAAAAGGCTAGACAAAGCACAGGAAACACCAAATTTGATGGTGTTCTTCATGCAAACTGATTTCTTTTGTTTTGTTTTTCCAAAAATAAATTTTCCTCTAGGAATTGATTCTAGAAAAAGTAAAATGCTTCAAATAATGACATATTTTGGAAGAAACCTTCTTGTTCAGATAAAACATTCTTTAACAATGGAGATGGAAAAGAGCCCTTCACTTCTATGACTATTTAGTTTGCATTTAAATTAAAATGAAGGGCATACTAATGTATATGTATTTGAATCAACCATTGCAAGCTGACTTCATTTCTGGGGTGTTATCCATATCTTATTGACTCTGGCACATTTATATTTAATGAGAATATTTTTCACTAAATGGAGTGTTTTTTCCCCACACCTGATCACCAGCAATAGTAATTTTCTGTTTTTATTCTTCTCTCCTTAAAGAGAAGTTGCTTAGCTTAAGTTGCTTAGCAATTTTGTTCAAGATGCTTGAGCAAATAGACATCTCAAAGTCTGCGTATAATGGCCATTGTCTCTCAGCTTTCTTACAAGGGATTTTCAATTCATCATGGCAACCGCTTCGACAGGAACAAGAACTCCCCAGAAATGACCATGGCTACAAGTAAGTGTCTATCAGAAAACACGGTTCAAATTAAAGGTGGACTTGAATGGAAATTTTGTGCCTCTCGCCCATCAGAGCCTGGAGAGAAGCCAAGACCCACATAGAAGACCTTGGAAGAGACTCCTAAAGTATTGTAAGCTGCATCTGCTCCTCCAAATTATCAGTAAAAATGATTTATTTTACTGGAAATAACACAATAGGGAAAAGAAGGACAAAGAAAAACCTTGCCTACACAGGTTTGGATGTTTATATGTTTATCGGTTTACAGAGCAATAGAACAAGGCTTACCTATTTTACCTATGTAAATAAGCCACAGGGAATTCAACATAGAGCTCTACCTGAGGTTTCCAGTACGTCCCATGCTCATTTTAACATGCTGCATAGCACTGAAGTCAGGCAGGCTGAGTTCTGGTCAATCAGAAACTAATTATTTCTTGGCAGATAAGTATATTTCCGTATGGTGAAGCTCCATTCAGTACTTGTCTCTAAAGCATTTAGAAACTTATCATAGTCCATGTGACCCGTTTCTATTTTAAGTGAAGCAATTCACTAAACTGACACTGATAACTCAAAGTCAAGTTTTACAGTCAATCATATGAAGTACTGTGTATGGATACTACTTTTTTGGTGTTTTGTTATACTATAGAAGTAAAATTTTATCTTGATTAAATGCATCTTTATATATACACATCCTTAACAGACAGGCAGATTATTATAATAGATTTCTTGGATATTAAAATAATATTTTCAGAAGGATGATACTCTTAAAACTATAAGACATGAATTCTATAAGTATAGTGACAAAATAAATTAGATAATGATGCAATAGAAACTTATATAGTAACTTGCACCAGAAGCAAAAGGATCATTTCAAGCTATCCTCCAGCAAGTATCTATGTCAGATAGTTTTTAAAAAAGTCATTCTGTTTAGAAAGTTCAGAAAACTAGCTGATTTTTCACATGGTTTAACAGCTCTGGATAGACCAATCTGCAGAATCAACTTTCAAGAAATCATTTCACCAAGGTATGCCTCAGCTTCCTATCGGTAAAGGTTTTTGTTTGTTTGTTTTTTTAAATAACATGTGTACATTCTCACAGTGCACCTCATTCCTTCAAGACTTACACAAGAAGGAAAAGATATTATATAGACAGCCTTCAATAGGCTGGAAGATTGGGCAAACAATTAAATAAAATAAATGTATGTCTTGTACCTCGGACAAAAAAAACCCCATCAGCTCAGAGTCCAGCTCTGCTGAGTACATTTTAGGGAATACTGCATCCAGTTTTGGTCCCCCTCCCTCCCCACAAGGTCATGAGACACCGAAAAGCTGCAAAAGAGCAGTGGAAGGACCAAAATTATTATAGAAACAGAGAACTTGACATACAAAGAAATGTCAAAGGACTTGTTTCATCAGTAGATTGTTACAGCCGTACCTCACTGGATCTCAACTTTATAAAACCAGAGAAATTTGAGGCTATGAATGATGCAGACAATGGGAATGCAGTGTTAGAAAAAGTACGTCTATATACTTTATCTTGCTCTGGAGCAGTACAAGATGTAAGAAACGCCAGCAAGGTCTTCATGGCATGGCATTTAAATGGCCAATTCCATTGATCAAATGCAGACATAAAAAAAAAAAAAAATCAAATGCTTGACTGTCTATTCTTGACTCTAAGAAGTGTTTGCCAATATGACTTGCCAATGTAATTTTAAAGCACAGGACATAAACCTCCATTATTGTTATTTGGTGAGAAGATAAATTATTTCCCTAGATAAATCACCCCTTTGCATTCAGGAGTTGATCTGACACTTCCTTGTTTGTTCATGCAAAACACTGCTATACTCTTATCCATCATTAAATGGATGCTTTAACTAGAAACTGGACAGAAGCTTTCTCTATTGTGCTGAAACACAAAATTGAATCTCTTATTGCAATAAACTGCTCTGAGAAAATCCCTTGAGTAGGAATGCTGAAAATGTTTCACAAAAAGGAATGGATATTTTATGACTGCCTAAGGTAACCCTCTGTTTTTTCATGATATCCCTTGTTCAGTGGCAGCTGAACTGAAAGAAGTAGTGATCCCGAAAGCTGGTAGATAAAAGCATAAGAAAACCTATTATTTGAGCAGCTCTTCATAAAAACCACCAAACTGCCTACTGGACAAGCTGGAGATAAACTGCTAGCTCCAATCCCTTTCTCTTTTGAAAGACTATCACTTTTTCCTCCATGAATCCTAAAATTTGTCACAATCAGAAAATGAGCAAAAACTATCAAGTATCACTATCAAGGTGGCTGTTTGCTCTTAATAGATTTGATAGAAATATCTATATGTGCAAGTTTTCATCTGATCTTGAATTTAAAGTGTCACAGCTAAGCGTACTGACCATTCTTTAATAGAGCAGCAGCAGTAGTATTCTCCAGATATAGCTCATACAAAAAGCTCAATAATGTACAATGAATGTAACACACAACTTATTGGTAATGTTGTCAAAAAAAAAAAAAAAAAAAAAAAAAAAAAAGTAATTCAGACCAAAAACCCTCACATTAAATTCATTGCTTTTCAAAATATTTCAAATAAATTCAATTCATTCCATGCCAGGAATTTCCTGCATAGCTATATGAGATGTGGAAAGTGATGATTTTTCTTAGGAATAAGAAGGGATACATTTGCAAATTCAATTCCATTTAAGAGGTACAGAGAGAAATTATACATGTTGAGTTGCATTAGATAACCCCACCTTTTTGCTCAGTCATCCTGACAGTGCCCATAATGCATCCAGCTTTGAAATACTTGGAAACTTATGAGTTTTAATTTTGTTTACAAATTGTCACATTCCTATATCAAAGATGAAGTAAAGATAGTAAGTATTTGTATAAAAGGATTCTGCAAGTCAAATTTAGTTTTACCAGGAAAATTGTTTTAAGATATGAACATAGGTAACAGGCTGTGAAGCACCTAGTTAATCAACTTAGTGTCCCATGAATGTAAGGGAAGAGAAATAGTTGTCTGCTAAAACAGAAATAGTTGTCTGCTATAAACTGGACTGAATCCACCTGTCCAAGAATTAAGTACAATGATGACTACATCTTAAAAAGGTCCAAAATACTATACAGCTACCTCTCTTTATATAGCTACTATTTCTTTACTTACGTATTCAAATAATACAACCAAATTACAGGCAGCAATGTCTCAGCTGACCACCACAAAAGGTGGCCTCCTTTTCTTTCAATACATGATACAGCAAGTCTGTTTCCATGCAACAGATTTTTGAAGGCTGGTGAGATCTTTGATATATGTTGATATGGTAGGATTACACAATTCCTTGCAAAGAACTGGATAATTTATTTAAAACATTTACCTAGCAGTCAAGAGACAATGTATATAAACCTACACAGCAAGACTTTCAGGATATGCACTTCCCCAGGTCCTCAGGGAAAAGAGGCAAATCCAAAACACAGATATTGCTCTAAAGGACAAGCAGAACTTCATACTTTTTGGAAATTATTCAATATACAGCTAGATGAGCTACAGGACTCGTGCTATGTCTCTGTGCTACTATGGAATACTGAAGCAGTAGGTTTAATATCCATCAGTTCATCGAGAAGCGCACACAACAAGCATATTCGACTGGTTCTAGCAACCTCCAAAACCAGAAGCCTGCACAGGTCATACTCGCACTCCGATTTTGTGAGCCAAGAAAATACTAAGATTTTAAGTGTATGCTGTATTGCCAGCATCATATGTGAGGAAAGGAAAGAGAAATGAAGGTCCAAAGTAAAAGCAATACTATCTGACGTGCGCTAGAGAAGGAATATCTTTTAACATGAGCTCAAAGAGAGATGTTTCTGTGGTCTAAGTCTTAGTTACACAGTAGCTAAGAAAATACTTTGCAGCATTAAAGACAGAACTTTGAATGAAAATAGTTGCAGAAACTATAAACCCCGTTCACCTCAAAGTTACTCATTAAAGAAAAACACAGATATCTAGAGAGATCATTGCATCCTTGCTGCGAATATAAGTGCTGAAGTAGGGCATCTAGATCCAGACACGAGGTAGTACCACCAGAGGACATTAAGATCAAGGTATTATACAGCGAAGCTAGAGGTTTCTTCTGTTCATGGCTATTGTGAGAACCTAGACAGGTTCTTACCTGTAGATATGAAAATAGAAAACTGCTTCTAATCATTATGCTCAACATGCTTAAAAAATTACATACACAAAAAAGCTGTAAACAGATAAAAAGTTAGAAATGCCCTTTCACAGCATCAGAATCTACAGAAACAATTTTTTATTTTGTGCTTGCAAAATGTCTAGGAAAGTACTTCTACAGACAATCTATATTGCTGTAGGAACTGAGGCTACATAATCATGTATTTAATATGTTCACTGCTTTCACTACTCTCACATTCTTATTTTTGAATTCTGCATTAGAGTGGTGCAAAGTCACATGCTGGAGGAACGCCAGGGATCACTGATTTCAAGTTGAAGCTGCATTAGTTCTTCCTAGTTTCAGGCAGGAAATAGATTTTTTTTTTTTTTTTTTTCCCCACATCCATGACTGCCATAAGTCTTTCCTGTGCTTCCTGGCATATCTGTCTGTTATCAAAAAACTGAATTTAGACAAATATAAGAGGCCTCCAAAGAGATCAAGGGACAACATCTTTTGGATGTTAGTTCACTGTTTTGTTCTGGTAAAGCAATTATGGTCTCTTGAATAAATTATTGCATAATTATTTCTGCCAGAGTAGCATTTTAAAAAATAATTAACATTTGGTATATTTTCTTCATTATAAGAGTTGGAGAAGCTCAGTATTCTATTACTGAGACCCTTTCCAACCTGGCAGCATTCTGGAATACTACTCTTCTACTGTTGGAGGAAAATTATGGATAGTCCCCCTCCCCCCATTAGATTCCCAAGAAAAGTCCAAAAAATTGTCCTTTCTTATCAAAATAGAAAGAATAGAAATTTTTCTTTGCATAGCCATCTAGAATATTTCTGCATTTTCTCCTATATTGACATTTGTATCACAAAATTATTCAAATTCAGCTGCTGAATTGAGACTTCGGTACAGGATAAAGAATGAAGTATATAGTTTCAATTCTGTATTGAAGAGAAGTTGTGATGCTCTGAGCATCCTAGAATCCTAGACAGCAAGTAAGCTCACAATCATGGGTCATATTTATCTTTAAACATAACACAAAGTTAATAAAAAGCAGAATCAATCTCTTAAACACAACTTACATGAAGAAACAGAAAGAAATCAATTGATATTAATATAAACACCCAGAAGTGAAGCAAGATAATCATAAATGCAAACATTTAGTGGGCAAATGTTTAACACCCCTGAAGCCTTTCTGCTTGAATAGTCTTCATTATAGCACACACACACACACACAATAAGAGAGGCAGGAATTAAACATGATATACATTATAAAGATCATTTTAACTATCACACCACTCCCACAGCCTAAAGTAAAGATTTCAGTTAAATGATAATGTATAAGCTAAACGTTTACCTCATGACAGGTTCAAAATCCTTGTCAATTTTTGCATATTCTCACTACTGGCAAAGCCTATCCATCTTCCCTTGCTTGTGTTTTCCCATGGGACAATAATTTTGGCTGGATTTTCCCCCCCACACACACCCCTTACCTGATACTTCTTTTTCCTGCCAAGTCTCCTTTGTCTAGCAAAGGAAACACTCCTGCCTCCTCCTCCACACACATGGGCTTTGTCGAATAAGAGAAACAAAAAGCAAACTAACAAAAACCTATGAAACTTTATGGCAAGAAGTTTCAGATATTGGATGATCTCTTCCCTTTTCAAGTTGAAAATTTGGGCAACCCATAAACTCACAAGTCAAAACCCAAAACGGATCACCCCTTAGCATTGCTTCAGCCAGCACCAGCATTTGGCTTGCTATGAAACCTTTCACTGACATAACACCTTGCTATCTAGTTACTGCACTGTCAAAGGTCACTTCATTTTTTTCCAGCTATAATGCCTTTTCCCCCTTTGTTTGAATGGCCTTTTTTGAACTCAGCCTTCGTTGAAAGTTTTCTATGACTTTAATCAATATACATCCAATAGCAAAATATTTTTAAAACAGCTTCTCTATGTCAAAACTCTTTAGTGCCCTATATGCAGTATCGATAGGCTGACAACACCAAAAAAAACATGTCAAGTACAATATCCCTAAGCAGTAGCCAGCTCTTATTTTAAGAGTATTCATAAATGGTGGCTAATTTAAGTGCATTGTATTGGGCTGATAATGGAGTCTCAGTTATTGCTCATCTCTAGAAGCATCTATTGATATGTAAAGCAAAGACATTAGCCATGTAATTAGCCTGCAGCATAACTATCATCCTTCACTCAATCATTTCAGTTCCAACTGCCCAAACAATAGTAACATTTCACAATGTTTTTACTTGAAATAGCTGGTGCTGTAATCATAGTGTGAATTTCTTATGAAAAGCTCCATAGATAGTGTACATCACGCTGGGAAAATGAGTTTAAGTACAAGAAACCAATTAAAACTCTAACAATCTCCTAAGAATAATTTGTTAAAGCTGTTTTGTTAGTTTGCATTAGCTCTAAAAATATATAGCCCTTTATTAAAAGTTCAGTACCTTAGTAACTATTTAAGACTACATAAGAATAATCAGTGTTTTTATTTTTATATGCCATATATCAAATATTTTATATGAAAAAATGAAAGCTCAAAATAGAAAAACATACCCATAACAAGTATTTCAAAAAGTTTAAAATGAAAGAATATTTATGATGTTCTTGGCAACAGCAAAGAGTTAGATTCTGTGACTCATGCCATTCCTGTCTGTCCTTTGTCCTATCTTCTTACATTTTTGAAGGTTGTTTTCAAGATATATTAGGCTTTTCATGCTCTGCAACATATTCCTTTGAGTTATTTTAATATATGTCTGCAGTGTCATTTAAGGCTGACTTGAAGGTCACCCTCACTCTGGCTTAGAAACAAGTCATCCCTCCTCATCTATGTCTTTATTGATAGCTACACAAAAATATCCGGATCCCTTCCAAGTGACCTGCCTCAGGGAGAAGAGGAAAACTCATGTCTGCGTTGCTACGCATTTCTAACTATGGGTGAAAGAACTAGAAAGCAGAGTGCAAAGGACAAGAAACCAGGAAAAATAAGTGAAGAAGGCAGCGTTGGAGGACTTCTGAGGCTCAGGACTCCCAGTAGAGAGGAAAATTGTGTACACATGGGAGGCAAGAAGCAGCGAGGAGAACGGATTCATCTCCAATCCTGAATTCGGCAAACCAGAGATCTGAACAAGCTGTTACTAGGAGACAGTGTAGAAGTTATTGCAATGTATAGCTGAGGAGTGCCAGCTCAGGAAGGCCACAGGGTCAGCCTTAGATATATTTTTACATATATTCTTAGTACCTTCCTTTGCAAAAGCCAAAATTTAAACATTAGTGGGTGCACAGCAATCCAAAGGGACCAAAGATGGTTTTGTGCATAAGAAGCACTAAACTAAAATCCTGCTCATTCACCAAGAGCATCATTAGATGCAATCTGATACAGAAAGACGACATCAAAAAAGGAAAAAGAAAAAAATACCACACACACATCCACAAGCTCAGAAAAGAACACCCCCATAACCTTTGGTATCCCACCTCTGTGGGGCCAGTCACATATTAATTTTATCTTACAGAATCACATATTGATTTTATTTTGCAGTCCTATCAGATAACATAAATATTCCATATGTAAACAGAGAAACCAGAAACCTTGATATTGTTTTTGCAAACCCTTAGGACAATTATGCATCCTGTTATAGGCTTCTATCTAGATAACTCAAAGTTTTCCAAAACCGTTTCCCCAGTGGTCGTGATTTACACAGGCCACTTCTCCACCTTTCAACAATGGAGATAGGACACTTTATAAGGTTGGGGCAGGGGAGGTGGAATTAACAAATTAATTAGCAAAGTTTATCAGTCCACTCCAGTGTCAGCTAAATCATACCATCTCCCCATGCCAGACTGCAAAAAACAAAGATCTTGTATAATAACTGAATTAAAAATAAAACACGTATGAATGATATTTAATTAGCAAAGAGATCTACAATCACTTTTGTTCCTAATGGTATTTATATTCATAAAAGGCAAATCTCACAATTCCAACTAGCATATCAGCTCAACATCTGCAGAAGAAATCTTTGATTTATTCTTGAATTCATATTTAGCAATTATATATTAAAAAGCATACTAAAAATTCTTTACCAACACAGAATGAATAATTATCATTTTATTCTGCACCTTCTATTTTTTCTTGAGCTTTCATCTCAGCAGTGATCTAAACTGCCTTTTTCCCCTCTCTTTCTCCAGACTGAAGAAAAAGTATAATGTAGTAAGAACAAAAATGACGCAAAATACATCTCCACCTTGCCCCAATGTGTCCTCAAAAGGCCATCCAGAAGATGAATATTCTTACTTCCTAGAAATTTCAGAAAGCTGGAGAGCTTAAGGTACCATGGGTTTAAATATTAGAATCAACATTTTCAAATTTTATCCAGCCATATCACGAGCTTGCTTCTCTTCATTCCACTTGCTCATCCAAAAAAAGGTAAAGTAAAACAAGGAAATCGAGGCCTTGAAGTTTTATAACATTGTAGTGTTACTTACTATACTTCATGAAGATTTTTCAATCTTTTCAATCTCACACACGTTGTTAGTTCAGTAGAAAACAGCAACACAAAAGCTTTACTCTTTTGCAGCTAGGATGTCTCCAGTGCCATTCCAATAAGCCCTATTCGAGAAAGGGTATAAAAGTACTCTGAAGATCACCTGGTCTAAACCTCCTCCACCAGCACCTAGTTGGGTTTTCAGACTCCACAAGCTCTTGACCTAAACTACACCACTGTTCAACCAGGTCCACAGTAAAGACACACTTTATTGTGCCCAAATCAAATTTCCTGTGGTTCAGGTCGTGACAATTGCATCTCACCCTATCAGGGGACACCAAGAGCAGCAGAACTGAATTTTTTTTTTAATTATTGAATCTGAAACTGCAAGCTGTATATTTAAGAGTTGCACATATAGTTTGACTGTCTAGGACCATCCCAAGGAGCAAGGGAATTGAAGTGACACACACATTGTATTAGATTCTACTGTAATTTGGAGTTCTGGTTTTATAGATAAGATGGCAAAACAGCCCTGGAAAATCTGAGTGAAGTGACACTACAGAACAGATTTTCCAAATCTAAGCCAAAAATAATAAGGGGGGGGGAGGGGAAGGGAAAAAGACCCACAAAAACACAGATGACTTCAGTTCTTGACAGAGTTTCAAGGTAAAGCACAACAAATATAGTTCCTGGAGAACTCCTGGAGAAACTTTCTGTACACCTAAAAAGCAGAAGGGGCTCAGGAGTACTGAGCACTGGACCAGATCCATTTGTTTAATTTAAGGGAGACAGCTGCTACAATTTACATAAAACATGTTTTATTGATCCACAGAGATTCTTATGGCAGTTTGCCTTCATCCAGGGAAAAGGAGTGCTTTGTCATCCTCCTCTATCCTCACCAGCAGTGCAACACCAAGGGAAGCTATGCTACAAATCCGGGTTGGGTAAAGTGCATCAAGACTGACAAAAAAAAAAAAAAAAAAAAAAAAAGCATTTAAAGCAAAAGGATAAGGGTGGGAAAATAAGGAGATGTGAATATTATCCAGGTTTGTCTCAGAATTTTTCAGAGGGAGGAAATACTAGATTTGTGTGGGTGTGTAAATATAGGTCTCGGAGGGCAAGCGGCAAAGCATAAGACAAGGCCCTGAGGACCCAAGTTTTCCCACTAACTGCCACATCAATTCCTCTAGAGTGTGTATTGTAGGAGACAGATAGGATAAACTAGACAGTGTTTGTACAGCTTTGTGAAAACTTCAAATGCTCTGATAGAGCTATTAGTATTAGCTACTGAGCATGTGCAGAGAGCTCTGTACAAGCAAAAAAGTCCAGCTAACCCAGATATTTTGATTAAAATATCTACCTAAATCAGGTAGTCAAACTTTGCATGCAATGCCTCTGCATTAGCCACAGGCAACTACTAGGAAATAGGAAGGGCTGTTTTAGAAAAGGAAAATAAAATGTCTATTGAGTCACGGGGTGCAGGGAGAGGGGACACAGGGTGACTGCAGCATCATCCCCAGGCAGAGCAGCCCCAGCGCTCTGCCCATCCACTGACTGCGTATGGCTGGGGGCTAAAACCCAGCTCAGCCCCAACGTAGCCGATAGGAACTGACATTTACGCCATCCTAAGGTTAGCCTAACATTAATTAAATCACCACTGTACTGCACTATTATTCCCTTTCTTATTACTTTTGTGGATTTTACTTTTTTTATAAAAAAATCCTTTCCAATTATAATTTCATAATAAACCTGAATGTCAAAACTCCCCAAGTATGAATGTCATCTTTGTTTGGAGGCTAGAGGGAAGAATCCAAGGCCAAGATGTCCTTGAGCACTAAAACTGGCTGAGATACTAATATACAGTAGGATCCTGGGCACATCACTAGACCTAAATATGCCTTAATCAGAACTGCTGTAAAACAGGACTTGATGTCTCACCAAAAGACATGCTACACAGGGCACCACTGTAATTCCCAGTAAAAAATGGTATCAGACAATGGCAAAAAAAAAAAAAACAAACTGCCAACTGTTGCATGCAGTTTAAGCTTTTGCACTTCCCCAGATTTTACCCATGAGAATTCTCTTCTTTTACAGTATCCTCTCTGATGAGCCTTGCAAAGGTTTGGACTTGAGACAACCTGCATCTTCCTGCTCTTCCTTGCACATCTCCATGGACAGGATGCAAGTGCACGTTTGCAATCAAAGTAAAGTCAAGTTGCCAACATATTAACTTGCCTACAAGAACTAACCAAATCAGAAGATAGACAGATGAGTAGGTACTCCTCAACAAGAGAGGCGGTAATGAAGTGTAGATCCTGTCATCCAGCTTCCTGAAGACATAAAACTACACTAGCTGTACGATTATTCATCACAACCTATTCTTTGACATTTCTTTCCCCTGTCTTATGTCCAAGAAGATTGTGCTACTGACTATTTAGCATCAAACAAATTTCTTAAAGTGAGCAGGCAACAATAAAACACAATTTTCCTCCCGCAAATATAGCTGTTCCTGGTCAGAAAGGAGTGTTTATAAATATGTTGCCATGTAAACAAAACAGAGAACTGCCCCTTCTACTTTTTGATACTGCCATTTCTACTTTTTCATCTCAACCGTCGGGAGAAGACAGAGGGAATAAAGATAGTCTCAAAGCTTTTGTTAAAATTATTTTAAGTATTCTGAATAAAATCATCCAGTTAAGTTCATTCAGTATTCCGTAAATTTTACAAAAGTGCATGCCAGAATTGCACAATTAAAATAGTGGTAGAAGAACACTCACAAAATTTATTAGTACATATGATATGTTGATAAGTCCAAATTCATACTCTTGTGCTTTATTCTGCCATTATCAATTTGAATTCATATACTCTAGAAAGACAAAAAACTAAAATCGCTGAAAGTAAAATCCAGTAGTCATCTAACAAGAGAATGTGTCAATGCTACAAAACGTGCAGATAATTGTCAACGCCAGACGTGACAGAAAATTTAAAAATACATATACACAGCTAAAAGCAGTAAGGGTAGCTGAAAAAAGTGCAAATAAATCATTTCAAGCTGCTTACATTAAGATTGAGCAAAATATTTGTTTCTGCTTGGAATTTTAGAAAGGAATGAACAGATGAGGGAGGTAATAAAACACAGACACTTATTTCTGCTATTATTCTATTTACTCCTCTTATCTGAGGAGTGGAGGTATGCTGTTCATACCTGTTCATTCAAACAGTATGAGTCTGTATAGGTCTCCGAGGTCCTTACTAAATGACTCGTCTATAATACCTAATACCTTTACTATCCACTTGGTGATATTTTATCTATTTCATAATTTCAAGAGATGCTAAGTAAAGAATTGTTTCCAAGAGTTTTAGTTCTGATGTCTATAACATTAGGATACAGACACAAAGTACAAGGCAGTTCTAATACACTTACCTGTTAAGGGGAAGAAAAAAGTCTCCCATTGTAATATTAGAAACATCATCTATAGATGCACAGGATATCTGGGCTAAGAATTCCACTCCCCTCCCTCCCTTTCCTGCACATGCAGTTTATCACCATCAAAACTTGTTGCTTGGGGGGGGGGGGGGGGGGGGGGGGGGGAAAAGTCATGTACAGTACTAGTCCTTCTTCAGCTGGTAAGACAAGTCATAGCAATAGACATAAAAGTCTAGAAATAACCTTGGGATGCCAGTCACTACCAGAGAAGCAATCAACAAATTTCATGATTAGAATAGACACAAAATAGAATGAAACAAAACACACAAAAACAAGGAAGACTACTCCTTTTTCTCATGTTAAGAGGAGGAGAACTGTCAGCCCTTCTAATACAATTTCCTGTAACAGATCCTGACTGTAGATATTTGTGCATGCAGCTATGGTAGAACAATTAGTAGGAGAAAATAGTAGCATGAGTGTGTACAAAATTGCCCATTAAGATTCCATGCACAGCCCTGATTACTTACATGGGAGAGATTCTTACAATTTGCAAAGTTCAACATAAGAGTTCTTTAGTAATAAAACCTATATAAAATAGGTAGTATTAAAATATCTCTTAAACGACTGTCAGTTTATAATGACTAAAGACTTCAGAATTTTTAGCTTAACCTTTTTATGAGTGATTTACAAACCCTCAGTAGGTTTCTTTATAAAGCTATATATCTTTCTGTTAATCTAAAGCTATATGGTTTATGGTGCTGAAGTTTCATGAAGTATTTGGATACTCAGTTGTATGAAAGAGTATTTTCAACCAGTTAAATCCCCAAAAGAGAACAGGATATGAGCCAATTTTTTTAAAGTGAGATGAACCAAAGCCTGGAATACATCTGTGTTTACACATGGTCTGTTAGTCTGCAAATATATGTGGGCAACTATGCACACCTAATTCCACAAATCTGATTTTATAAATTCATTTACTTCACTCCCAGTTGACACTGTCAAAGTATTCTTTAGTCTTTTTGCTGAAAAAGGATCAAATGTGCCAAATATGATGGCGACTTTTGTTTCCACAAACGCTTTCCATGAGAAATGGACTGATAAAACTGACTGACTCTGCATATGGCAGAAAATTAGACAATACTAACCGTTATTTACTATTGATATGTTCCACATTTAAAGAGCAGTCTAGAGCCCACTGCCTGTCCCTTGAGCCATCTGGTCTCCCCATTATTAATTGTTCTAAGCGACCTTCACAAGGGAAGAAAAATAGTTGTATCTTCTTTTATCTTGTCTTATAATAGGAATCATGTTTCATAGCATTGAAATAAATTACTTGCAATGTGATCAAACATCTTAGCTTCTCTTCAGCATTTAATCACCCGTGAAAGCCATTTATTGCTTCGCATACGCCAAAGCCACGAACATTATTTCGTAACTATACTACAGAAAGCGTCTTTCATTTTTATTTTTCAATTATGCCTTAGATTCTTTCATTCTTCTAGCCAGCACTTTGTTGTAATCCTACTGCATAAAAGACTTATTTCCCTCTACATTATTTTCACCTATTATGTGGGAAAAAATTGAAATTAATTTGATCATGATTACTTTATTTCCATTCAACATATATAAATTAGAAATGTTTAATAATAAGCTATCAATATACCACTAGGTTAATGTTATTTTTAAAATCCATTATGTTTTCTAGGGTGTAAAAGCATAACTGCTATTTTAAAACTTAAGTTCTGCCCCAAACCCTTATCCCGGTTTACGTATGTAATAGACACAAATTCAGCACACGTCATGATTTGCATAAAATATTAATTTCTTAATTTTCAGAAATAGTTCAAAGTAAAATTGTCTTCCTAGATGCTTTAGGCGATTCTACTTTTTTACTAAATGAAACAAAGAAAAATCCTTGCAGCACTTCAATCAACCAAACACACAAAATAATCACCATTCTATAGGGCTGGGTAAGGAGACAAAAGGCAGAGCCAGGATTTCTGTAAAAAAATGCCCAATCTGTGTACATCAGTTCTGTATCACATCCCCCAAGTAATAAGACTTGAACAGGTTCATGAAAGAGACATAAGGAACATCCTCAATTAAAAGTTATGATATATTGATTCTTTTTAGATTTCAGCTTCTAGCTGTGATAAAAATCAACTACACTTCCCAAGATATGGTAAACTTATGTTGGGTAGGGCATCTTACCTTCTAGTAGCACACAGAATAAAAAATAGCATTAGAAAGCTTATTTAGCTTGCCATTTTTATGTGAGGAATATGGAAGATATAGAACTTCTGCATGCTTTTAAAATACCACTTGTGAATGGGTGTCTTAGATAATCTAAATATCCTGTCACAATAAAATACGAAAATCCAACCACTTTTGATGTAGATATTTAGATATTTGATGTAGATATTTAAATGCATAGACTGGATATGTTACTTTTAGACAAGGGGAACACAGGGGTCACCCCTGTAGGTGTCACCAAATACATGATATGCTGTCACAAAAAGCGAGTTGTTCACTTTGCATGTTACATCAGGGCCCTGTGGAGAAGACTCTAGGCTGCCCTCCCATCTACCCTGCTCAGGGTGTTGGGAGAGGCCTGGTCACCATGGTATTGACCTCAGCAAAATCCCTGTACCACCAACAGCACCAATATCCATCCCTTAAAGGTACCTGCCCCATGCTGCTCCCTGACATGTTGCTCCCTGTTTTCTAGTAAAAGGGGATGAGGAACTGGCTAAAGGAGATTTAACACCTGATACTAGAAGAACTATGAGACTAAGGTCTGATCTAATATACTTTTTCATACAAGACTTTAGCATGAAAAAAAGGAAGACATTTGCTGATACTGCAGACACGGAAGGCATGGCCAATAAAGCTTTGAAATAAAATTCTTCCTGTATGATATAGTCTGAGGAGTAATGTAGGGTAATGTGAAAAGTCATACTGTGATACTAGCATTTCCTCTCATAATACAGGGAAATTGCTAGTTGAAAACCACAAAGAAAGGGAAGATTGTATTAGTTGGCCAAAAAAACAAGTGCCATTCATGGCTGTATCTTCAAATAAGAGTTTGTTATTACTGCTTATAAGCTGAACACATACAGTGTTTGTCTGGGGATTACAATAAAGGGAAGTGAATAACCTCCTCTACTTGGCACTTTGAAATAACCCATCTCCTTCATCATCCCTGATTATGAAGAGGTTGAAAACAAGAGAGCACCAGAGAGGTGCTAAGGGGACTGGAAGCTCCAGCACTCAACACAGAAGCAGCTCAGGGACCTGGGTTTGCCTGCTGGAGAAGGAAAGGCCAAAGGATGGTGTAATTACAGTCCTCCAGCATCTAAAGGGCAAAGCATAAAGAGGTAGGATCTTTTTGGACATACAGTGAAATGACAAGGGATGACATTCACAAGTTGCACTGAAGAAAACTCCAACTGGGTACAAGGAAAGTGTCCTACAACCACCTGAGACGCACAGCACCAACACGGGTCATGCTTGGGGAGTCCCTGTCTTTAGAGATCTGCAAAGCTCCACAGTAAGAGACCTTGAGCAATCAAACCCAGCTTTGAAGCCGAGCAGGAGCTGGGCTACATGACCTCCAGAGGTACCTACGGTTCTCTGGTTCTATTTGTGTGTCAGACATCAGAAGTCAACCACCATAACTACTTAAGAATATATAGCTCCAAACTGTTCATAAAGTTCAAAAACTCAAGTTCTCAAAGAAAACAAGTTTCAGAACAGTCTTACAATAAAAGTACGAGGGCAAAAATCTAACCAGTTTTATAATGGAGCTTTTTTAAAAAAAAAAAAAAAAAAAACACCACATACATTTCCATTATAAGATAAAGCTGCCTCTATAATACAGGACAAGCAGATAAATCAATAGGTCTTTTACACTTTTATGTTCAATGTTTCTATGCTTCATAAAAAGCTTTTTAAATAACCTATTGCCATATATTCCTTTAAAAAAATAGTTTCCAGTATGCGAAGAAGAAACTGTTCAGTTTAACATCTTCATCCATTTTAAATCAGAGCTGAAGAGAAAGGAGATCAAGTTCATTGTCACATAAATGGTAAATCCTTACTGTGAAAATACCAATTAAGAGATTTCACATTTTAAATTAAATCCATATTTACTTAAAAGAATAAAACAGGGATATGACTGTAGTGAATTTGGATGCCAAATTCCCAAATAAAAAAAATGTTATTTCTCCTACAGAAGCTTTTACTATCCCATGAGACTTTGTCCATTCTTAACAGCTTTGTAAAATAAGGCTTTTTTTTTTTTTTTTTAATAGTAATGCTTCTTCCTATACATAAATATACACACATTTCTAGGAAAACTTTGTAAAAACATCAGGAAACAGTATATAAAAAAAGAATAAGTAAATAGCACTTTGTTGAAAGTATTAGTTATGTAATTGTAATAGATTTTAGTCTTAAGCAAGCAAAACTGTGTAGTCTGAAGTGAGGAATGTTTGAGAATCTCTTAGTTATTTACTTGTCCAACATATAACCATAGATTTTTTTCAGTGAACATTACCAAGACAGCTTATAAAAAGATTATATTGATTTCAATTAGACAAACATATGAATAGATCTGTCACCTCTGAGTCTCTCAAAGTAGCTTTGATGACTGCAATTGAGCTGCAAGTGTACATAATTAGAAAAGAAAAAAATCATAGCAATAGCTAAATTTATTTGGAATAATGTTAAGTATATCATTATTGGTATCAACTAGGTTAAGTTTTTTTCAGAGGAGAACTTGCTCAAACCTAGGAATTTTACCATATGTTTTTAAAACTATTTCTAGTTGACTGTATTAAAGAATTCCTTTCAAGTAAAGTCTAGAGTACTCCACATAACATTTGCTCAAGTTATCAATTTATGCCCAAACACAAGTCCATCAACTAAGTTAATGGGCTCTGGATAGACAAAAAAAGATGAAATTCTATAAAGTCTAATACTTATTGCATTCACATCAATGCCTATAGTCTTGTGCAGTTGGTACTCTGCACTATAACCTTCAGGTGAACAGTCAAAGGAAAACATGTTTATTCCTTCCAGCAACAGTTATGTCACTGTCCAAAAAGCAAGCAGGTACAGAGCTCACTACAGGAAATAAAGTGAAAATACCTTGTCTAGAAGCACTATTCTACTGTCTTAAAATTTGATTTTTTTTTTGCTATTATTCTGTACCACTTTGGACTGGACTGCCTTGGAAGATAACCTCTTCCCTTTTCCTTTCTTTTTTCTCCTGTAGACAAGTTCATCAGCAGAATCATGAGCAACAGTGTGGAACATCCTAAAGATCATTGCAATGTGCCTGACTGTTACTACCCACTGCACCCAGAGACCAGCTATGGCCATATTCACCATTACTGTTCAGTACCTCCATTGACACTAATACCCAAGGAATTCTATTTTCCTAGGCTTTCTAATGCTTTCTTCAAAATCTCCACTTCCTCTTTTAAGTCCATCTGATCTGTGTGGAAACTGAAGATTGGACAAAAAGCATTCTCTTCCCTCAAATGCTCTTTACCGCTAGAAACAGAATTTTGATACTTAAGTGGGTCAGTAACCAGCAAAAAAAAAACAAAAACAAATTAAAAATGCAGAAAAACATGTACACACACAACCTTGTTTCTACAATCTCTCATACTATTCATATATTTGCAAAATGTACTATTTACCTTAAAGCTAGATTTACAAACTGGCAAAACTGCAAAGGAGCAAGGACAAGTGAGAAAAAGTAATGAAAAACACTCTTATTTTCACTCCCTATATGCATTAATCCATCTTATGAGCTTTTGCTTCTATACACGCATATAATAGTGTCTTCTTTTGTCTTGTGCTTGACCATATATTTACACCAGCAAAGTGCCCTTCTTTTCCCCCAGAAGTCATTGGCTGCCCCCCTGCACAGCACAGGGACATGGGGCCTGGCTTAAGCCCCTTTTGTGTGGCTGCCTGGGGCACAAAGAGGGCCTTTGGCTGCGTTGCCTTCCACCAAATGCCCACTGGCAGGGTCGCCACTCCTAATCTCCTCCCAGACAAAAAGAGCTGCTTTAATCCCCAAAATCCTCTTAACAGCCTGCCAAAGAGATCGCCTATAGCCACCGGCAGACCAGCGGTCCCACAGGCAAGATGCTCCAGGTTTGAAATGGTCCTGCAAAACTTCCTACATGCATACGGCACGCATTGTATGAGCCAGAACATACTATTTGAGGGGAGGAATGACCATTATTTCAGGCAAACACTCAAGTCCAGGAAACTTAACTCAGTTTGGGTAAATAAACTGTGCAAAGTGCAATTTTTGTGAAATTAGTTCTATAAAGCACTGTTCTTCCTTTTCATCACACAGTAATTATGCATCTTCTCATCACAAACAACTGCTTGGTACTTTTCCTTTTTCCTTGTTCATCTACTGAGACCTCATTAGGATATTATCAAGTAAAATCCTTAATCCCTTAAAAAGCAGGTTTGGAATGCTCTGCTTTGTCCCATTAAAGAAATACAAAACCAAGAGTCACCAATAATTTCACCAGGGAAGCACAGGAAAGCAATCGTAAAAATGATCACACACAGGCCACCAACTGATTATAGTGCACTATTGGCTGAGGATTATAAATTAAGGGTATTTATCCCAGCTGAACCTCTGAAATGTTTATTTATGCAAAGAGAGAGGCAAGAAAACTTAACTGGTCCAAACTCCAGCAACGCAGGGCTTCGGTGCAGAAGCCCTCCAACAGCACAGTGCCAGGATTTAAAGACAGCCCTTCTGTCAAAGTGCCTTAGAGTTTATACTAGTTTTTCTCCACAATCAAATATAATAAAAGAGATGCAGTGTTGAATCTCAGCACAGCTTTATGTTCAACATCTAATTACTACACAGGTCAGGTGGCTGTTTTGACACCATACTTCCTTTTTCCAACAGGTGGGTAAAGAAAAAACTCTTTTCTGTTTTCTGAAGCTCATATGCTTGGTTCAGATCATTATTTCAGAGTTAACTAATGATTTTAAGATTGAATAATTCTCATTTCTTAAAATTCTGAGTTATGTCAAGAGGCCTAACATGATGATCTTTGTCTTACCAAAAAAGGTAAATTTGTCCAAGTGCTTCTTTTTAAATAACGTGGTAGGCTTCTCATCTGGGAGTCCTGTAGTGGGTGATTTCTTAACCAAATCTCAAGTTATTAACTAACTTAATATTTAGACTACAGAAAGTTTTATCAAGCCAAGTTTATTTGAATTCACCTCTAGCACATACCAAAATTTGAGCTTCCAACAATTCCTTCAATTGTTGAGAATCTTTGTATGCTTAATGCTACGCAGAAAAACAAAATCATTTCCAGGGTAATTATTCACAAGCTAAAGGATAACCCACATGTCATTGAGGAGGGACAGGTAGAGATTCAGTCACACCCGAGTGCATCGTTACAGACATTAGAGACCACAGCATTTCAATGAGACAGGAAGGCTCCCTGACAACTGCTACACAACAGTGCACAGCTGCCTTTCTAAAATTCAAATTAGACCTAATGGCCTTAAAACTGCTCAGAAAGTCAGGACATCAGACCAGACATCAAGCTGAAGTGGTACACAGTTAAGTGTATGAAAGACTCCAATTCCTGAAAGAGTGACATATTTATTAGTGACCACAGAGCAAAAAAAATCATTTTGCAGAGCAGCAATGATGATATGTTTAATACGAATTATATATCTAATGACACAAATTTACTTCAGAAACTCTTCCCTACTTGCCAGTAATAATAGTTTTTCAAGTTCTGATTTCTACTAGACATGTCACATGCCTCATGGCCTAAGATTGAACTATTTTTAAAAGAGCTCACTCTATTAATAGAGTTCAACATCAGGATCAGCACAGCCACAGATGTCATGAATCCATCCTACCCCATAAAGAGTTTAGGTGCTAAGGGCACTATCTGGATCATCAAATTCATGTAGATAACAAAATTTAACTATACAAAGTAATTGATAGATCAATGGCTCAAAAAACAATTTATCCAGTAGCAGTTGCTCTTATAAATATTACTTATTATTCTTTAGGTAAAGTCCAGGTGAGCAGATGTGGACAGGGAACCATAACTACATTGTGTTAGAGCAGCATTCGCTGTGCTAGGTTGTACTACCAGCAAAGAAGGGAATGCACAAGGTTTTAAATGGACTGTACTAGAATTCATCCTGAAAATTTTAAAAATATTTTTAGGCAATCAGCTGGGCCAAACAATGACTTCATTACACCTCAAATATTTTTTTTTTTTTTTTTATACCTCATGGGAGTTACCAGAGGATGTGGAGAAAGATTGCAAAGGAGGCCCATTCCCCAAAATGGAAATATGACTATCTTATAGAAATTGGATATTTGAGCTGGTGGTGACTTATCTTAACAGGAAGTTGTAAAGAGGCCCACTGTGAGATCTTGTACTTTCTTCCTTTCCAAGTTGCCTGTATTACTTTTAAGTTTTTTTTAGTATAGGGTAAAAGCACCAGCTTATCAGAATCTGATAAAGCAAGGCAAGAGAAAGATCACTTTAGACCCATTAGAATAAAACTGAAGCCACCAAAGTTGGGGGGGAAGAAACTAACTTGCTAAAAAGGAAAAAGGCTGAAGTATTTTTAGAACTTGCTACTTTAGAATAAACAAATATTTGATAATTCTGCATTCCTGGACATTTAAGAAACAGCTGTTGATGCATATAAGATTGACAGAGCAGATGACTTGAACCAAGCAAGGAAAAAGCCAAAGCAGCTAACAATCAACCAATAAATAATCCTCCTACTTAGGCTCGGGCAGGTACCCAATAAAGGGTTCTTTGATCTGCAAGAAAATACCCCTACCAACTGCCAGGAGCTGACTAGTCAACTACACAGTTACTTGCTTTGGTTTGCTTCTATTGCCCCTACAAGTTAAGAGAGACAGAGACTGGAGAAAAGCCCAGCACAAAAGTAGATATAATTAAGTGCTTTCTCCCTCAACAGACTGCAAGAAATGGCTGAAAAACTGCAAAGAATCATTGGCCTAAGGCAATACAATGTGTCAATAAGGCTGCCAAATATCATCACTGCAGCTGCACTCCAAATCCTCTCTCTAATCATTTTGTAGCCTCATGTCAAACATGCCTTGCCACCTATTATTCAAAACACAGAAACAGAGAAAACCCTCTAGTGTTTTTATAGCTTTTTCTTAGCTAAGACTCATCAAGTCAGCCATACAGTAAGATGATGAAATTTCATTGTGGGTGCTAGATACATTATTTCTCTAAGAAAAAGTTGAAAAGTGTAAAGTTTATTCTGACTTGACTATTATTGCCAACACATACATAGCTGTCAGTTGCAATTCTGCTAGAGTTTGTTCCTCCTCTAGCAAAAATAATATAGCGGAAAAAATTATTTGTGCAAGAGCATGCAAAAGTAAGAGTAAACTCTGTTTACCAGAACTTTTGTTTAGGTAGAACAATGGTTTGTGAACCATGTGTTAAAACATTCTGGCTGCTGATGGATGCTGTAAACCCTCAGAAGCAAAAATAAAGCTTTAAGAATAATAAATTCAGTAAGTACTAGCAGGAAAAAAAAAATGCTGTTAGGATAAGCCATCATTAAAGGACACTTGAATTTGAACACCTCAGTAGAAGCCTACACAGCTGAAACCCAAGCATCAGTAGTAATTCTAACCAAATCCTTGCCAGTTCAAATAGTGAAAATAGAAACAAAAGGACAGCAATATGGAGAGAAGATTTCAGTAGATTTAATAGAAGAGAAGCAACATGTGAACTGCAGAAGAACTGCAAACACCACCTAGAGTAAGAATCTAATTTTTTGGTAAATTTCATAAATCTAGACCTATGAAGACTAAAAAAGGTCTTGGCACCTTTTCAGAAAATGTGTGCTAAAGCAAGGTTGCTCTCCCATGGCCTGGATTTCCTTTCTTTTACAAAGTGTGTTCGAAAACACATTCTGGTGCACTATTATCATCATTAAACTAAAATGCCCTTCTCGGTTAAAGAATAAAGTATACAGCAAAACGTAGCATCTCCGTTTTACAGCTATTTATTGCATGTACTCATTTACACAGTTTGTCCATCTCCAAAAGAAATCATAAGGTAAATCGCTAATGCTCTCATTAAAAGATTAATAAAAGAAGTGCATTAAGGCAGACAATTTTTTTCATTCATGCCTGCTCATTTGCAAGAGTAGGATGATTACACTTTATTAGAACCTGAAACAGAATAGCATGATATATATTTTAAATACTTTTCAGGTCCTAATACTCACATTGCCTGATTGAGAATTAAAAAAAAAACTTACTACTTCTTCACTTTTAACTACTTATGGTTATCATATTTTAAAGAAAAACTAAAATCCCTTTGTATCAGTAAACTCATTATGCAAGCCTACAGAATTGCTCAAATAGTCCCAGGCCTCAGTGCAGAATTGTTCTTGCAGGCCTTGTGCTCACAAGGATGGACACCAGAAAAGCTGCTAGGAAAGGAATTAACAGGTAAGAGCAGAAGTAGGAAACAGGCATACAGAATGGGATGTAAAAAGGTGTGAGGCTAAGAGGAAACAACAAAGGCATTGGTTAAGCGTTTCAGGAACTTATAGTGTAGCCGAGAAGATAAAATGAAATGCATAGATACTTGGCACTCATTCCCTTCCCTCCTTCCCTCTTCTCACCAGAGGTTAGTTCTACCTGTATTTTGTTCTGTCACAGCACAGAAACAAAATAAAATATGTGCAAATATTAAATCAGGGAAGAAACTGATTAGCAAAATAGCGAGGATATACTGCAATACTTTATAAGTACAATACACACAAGACAAATAAGTAATTTGTCACATCAACAACTGCAAAACATGCATGTACCTAGGATGCTACTCACAGCATATATGAGAAATTCTATATAATGGCCATAATTAGGACAAGCTTCCAAACAAAATTATTTTAAAGATGATCAAGATGTTATTAAAAAAAAAGAGTGTAAGTATCTTTCTTTAAACCATAAAGCGTCATTTTCCTTTATGTTTCAGTATAACTTTGTGCAACTACTCACTGCAGAACACAAATAAGCATAGCTCTTTTCACCTTCCAGGAATGCTTATAGGAAAGATTATGACAGAGCAGAAATAGAATTTCATATTTCTGTATTGACTATATATTTCTACCCACTTGATTACATTATTATATGACACAGAGAATAAAGATCTTGCTTTCTGTTAAATGCTCTTTCCCCTTGTGGTTAGAATTGAATTAAAGCAAAGGTAGAAACAAGCTCTAACAGTCCTAAGACAGAGAGGGAAGAAATCCATTTTGTTTACCATCTCCCTCGTGTATTTTTACTGATCTATTAGCTAAGATATAATCATATGCACAAGGATAAAATTAGTATTGGATGGAAAGTGATAGGAAATCAGAACACATTAAAAGCTCCTGTCAGGTATTGCTGCCAGAACTGCACATATGAGCATCATACCAAGTATATGAAATATGTACATGATAAAGTTAGTTGTGAAATACTTATTTAACTTTAATAATACCTTACTTGCAATATAATTCACAACTTCAAAACTGCCATGTTAGCCTACTTAACTTAGAACATCAGTATTTATAAAATATAGATGCAGAACCTGTACGTTCAAATAAAACAGGAAATTATGTATGCTCCAACCACTTGCACTTAGAGACACATATCCTAGAGTACTAGGGATATTGTATTTCCAATTTAAAAGAAGCAAATGGATCACATTTCAAGTATTCTGAAGAAGCCTTTCATCAATTCCTTTTTTTAGCATGAATCAATAACAAACATTAAAGGCTCTGACTGAGGAAAATAAAGCCAAGTCACATAATTTAGAGACATGAAATTTAATATTAGAGTGTGACAGGAAAAAATATCCAACTATATGAAGTGACTATTTTAAAAGGTAAGCCACATGAAAATGATTCTTCCTAATTTCAGGCAGTCAATGTTTTATTATTAAATATTATTTCACAAAGCTAAAGGTTCCATATATTCTGTAACTTGGATATTGTTTTCCAGATACTTGTCTGTCTATATTCCAGCTTTTACATGAGAGGCTGGACTCCAAGGGGATGAACTCTATTATGACCTAATATATGTGTGTGAGTATATATATGTGTGTGTATATATATATATGTACAACTTATGATTTCCCACCCCCTCCATCTTTTTAGGCAAAGTTATAATAGCAGCACATGGGTTTTCAGTGTTATTCAGGAAGATGAAAATAGACATTCAAGTTACTCATTACTCTGAAAATGTCCATGGGCATGTGTTCAATCAAGAGGCAACTTTCATACAGCACAGTCCTCACGCAGGGAAATCTCCCACTGAAGTTAACATAGCTGAAGAAGGCTAGTTTTACTTGACAGTTTTGGCAAGCTGAAGAAATATTGTCATTTATTTATAGAACACAATTTAAAAAAAAATAATCTAGCAAGAGTGTTAGAATTTAGTTGATAGATACTTTTGTTTGAAAGTAATTTAGATTCTTTTACAATAGCCTCCCTAGCATTCTTCAAAAATTAGCAAAACACAACATTCTTGGCTTCTCTGTTACAACTTTATCCCTTCATTTATCATATATTTGTCAGTCCTACCTACTGCCTAACCAGTTTTCTGCTTCTGATATGTTTAAAAAGATCTGCCTTTAAATTTCTTACACTTGAACTCATTGCTCCCAAATATCCTTTTGGCTGACTGTACTATCATTCCAATCTAACTTAGAGTTATGCATGTATGAAATTTTGGCATCTATTTGTGTTTTAACAAATTCAAGGCTCTATAATTTGTATAAAACACACACAAATTATCTAAATACTAAAAATTCTATCTTGCTGGCCAAATTTGGGACCACTGCTAATCAAGACCATATACATATATAGGGAGAAAAAAATATTCTTGAAAGTCCTTATATGCTTTGATGTAGAGAACTTCAGATTTACCTTATTTACAGACTACAAAAAGGCCAAAAGACAGAAAAAAAGTTCACTTCCTACGTTCCACCTATTATTATCTTAGATTTTTTTCTGGCAGATACTCAGGCACATGCTCCATTTGGAATACATCCTAATAATCCAAACATAGCACCAAGTCATGTAGGACTTCAAGTCTATGTGTGTGGAGTTTTCTGGTCTAGAGGAGTTACTCTAAGAATCAGATGGAATAATTAAAATTCCCATCCAGTTTTACTTCTCAATTTTATTGCCATAAAAGTGTGGGTCAGTTGCTAGGATTTCTACCACCAGCACTCCTCCCCAATTTGTGGCACCAAACATAGAAACAGGTTCTTATCTAAGACACTTCATGTACAGGTGATTAAACTAGATTAAAATAACCTCCATTATAGTGTCTATTTTTCAAGTTTTTTGAAAAGAAAAGATCTCCTTTGATGTTCTCTCAAAATACAACAGGCTTTGGGGAAAAGGAACTCTCCATTTTAAATGACAGCTGTCATATTTTGTTATGGAAGTGCAATTCTATTTAATGTACTTGATTGTGCAATTCCCTGCACTACTTCACACTGTGTGGGCTCATATGAGTACATCTGAGTAGTACTGCAGAATCAACGCTAAAATAAAACAGAAACAAGCACAGTGGAAAAAAACACAGCAGGTAGGAAGAATCCTGAAAAAAGCACATGCACTTCATATTGGCAAAGCCAGTGTTGTCTATGATGCAGTTTACACTACATTTGCTGAAAATGACTTCCCAGATGTGTTTAAGGTGTGTTGAAATACAATTTCGACTACTTTTTAGAAAAGGAATAGATATTAAAGCTGTTCCTTTGGACTGACAAAAACCTTTTTTGCAATGCAATAAATTCTGATAATCAACATTCTGCCTAACCCTTGTCAAGAGCATAAAAAGTGACTCAGATAATGAGTTAAGTACTGGAAAGAGACCCTGTAAAAAATAGTTTAACAATTTAAAAGTGCCTTTCTCATTCAAAGCAACTATTTAAAATAAATTTGTTTTATTACATTACAAATACACTATAATATATACAGCACCTAATACTATATTCATGTTCCTTCCTGTCTACTCCCAACACGCTCCCCCCACAAAAAAACACACCCAAAACACAACAAGAAAAGCACTTTGGGTGAAATAGCCCTTTTCCTATTCCTTAAGGAAGCAACATGCCAAACAGTAATAAAAACTCAATAACAATACCTGAAACAAATTAATAATAGTAATTTGAAGGATCTTATCTGTTATGACCTATAGATATTTGTGCTTTACTATATCACAAGCTACCAACACAAGCCATGACACCATAATTGTACCACTTATATTTATTTAGATAGATAACAAGCGTCATATCTTCAACTGAAAGTAGCCTTGCCATAGGCTGACAGATGGCCACACTGTTTGGAAAAACTTGGAAATTAGCTGGACAAGAAAGGAGAAGTCACAGAAGGGAAAGACAATAGTTCTGGCTCCTGCTTCCTCTGCAGGTGGGTATCTAACCTAAGCCTAGGGAGATATAACATTACTCATTTAGTGCTGTAGTAAATCCTTTTGCTCCAACAGCACTGTGAACAGTCTAAAAAAATAAATATGTGTAAAAGTGGACAATGGCAATAGCAGATTGTCACTGAAGAAGAAAAAGCTCAGTTTATTTTCCTTAAGGGATCATCTTCATCTCTTCCTTCATAACTAAAATGCCTACCTATAGAATAAGATTTAGGGCAAACTCCTTTCCATAAGGAGTGGCAACACCATCATTTCACTTAACTCAGAGTTAAGATACTCATGGAATGTATGAAGATAATATTATTGCATGCATTGTATGTATAATTAATATTATAAACTGTATTTCTATACCAATTACCTAATGAGTTGAGAGGAAATGTTAAAAGATGCAATTAATTTAACTTCATCCAACCAAAGGATGTGATCACTGTCAGGACATAAATGAATGATGCTAAGGTCAAAGCACAGCAAACTGTGATGAAGGATTACTGAAAGTGTACTTTCCTGAACTTTCTTCACTCAGCAACAAGGAGTGGATTTATTTCCTTTCTTTCTCAGTTCTTTTTAGAGAGCTGTCTGCAGCCCCTTATAAATCTCATAAATGCAAATTTACAGATAGGAGAACACACGACAGGCATTTGTTATCTTAGATGGAGTGGCTGGAAACCACTCTACTTTTTTGTAGAAAAGGACTATTAGGAATCTCAGGGCTGGAACCAGTCCCAAGTGTTGCAGAACACACCTAAGAAAAGCACAGAATTACCCACGATGGTCAAATAATCCAATGCCATTCTTGGGTTTTGCATAGGTTTGCCTAGGTCGAACTGAATAATTTACTACTACTTAGCAATTACAATTTAATGCTCTGAAGCAGAATATATTTATTTTTCAGTCAATAACTTCTAACAACTTACAGAGTGCAGCCTTAAAAAACATTTTGAAGTTGCCTATTGACGGGTGTTGATTTTAATAAACCTTACAATGCTGAAAAGATATTCGTAAAGTCTTAGAAGACCATGCAAATATGCATAAAGGGCAAGGAGGATGACCCAGGCAGCTATTCAGTCCCAAGTAGGTTTAAGAAAGCAGTTGATGAGGGATTCAAGTGATAAAGAATTAAAAGAGGGAACATAAATAATGCCAGTCAAAATGATTTTAATCAAAAATGACATTTTTCAAAAAATATTTTATTTAAAACTAGAAGTGTGGTTGATAATGTTAAAACTCACTGATATACAATACTTGCACTTGCAATCTATATTACATGAAACTAAAAGCCTTTACAGAATACCTTCAGAGCACACATTAGATGGCCTAAAACCAGGTAACTTAATGACAATTCCCTGTTGATAACTGCTCTGATACTCCCATCAACAGTTTTAGATCAGTTCTGCAAATGTAGATATAGAGCCTGATGAGCTCTATTCACCAGCACAAACTGAACTCTCACATGCAGATGTAATAAAATATGCAGGTAACAAGTAAATAATGTAAAGGAACAGACAGCTACAGGGGTGAACTGAATCACCTATTTTAGCTGTAGTGCATAGATTAAGAGACAGATGGTGTTGGAAGCACCTTGCAGCAAGTCTCTCCAAGTTTGGAACTTCTGGTTTAATCAAAAAAAAAATCTAAGATCTTGCCTATACCAAGAGCTTAAAGCAGGATTTATCACAACACAAATTACAATTAGCCCTATATAATACTCTGGCCTTTAACCAAGGTAGTTCCTTCCGCTGCATAATGAGCATAAGGTACCTCAGCTTAATGTACGGTTCTTACAGAGACTTAGTGCTAAAACAAATAATCAAGCAGTTTTTACTTTAGCCATGATACAAATTAGTAAACACTTACAAAAATGTTCTTTGATTTTAAAAAATGCTATTGCCTGTACCATTTTTTCCTTTATGATGCAGTCTTGAGAAGTAAATGATGAGTTTTTCTATTAGCAACACTGTATGTTAATATACCAAACTACATGCAGTTATTTACAAATAATCATTTTTCAACTCTGATGTTTTGTTACACTTATGGTGGCCTGTAGCATAAGGTACTTGAAAAGGCATAGCTTTGTCTGCAGTGCATTTAATACAGACTTTAAGAATGTTCTAGAAGAGTTGAGACACGCACTTACAAGTTATGAAGTTATTGTTCCAAATCCAATAAGCATTTTTCTCTCTCAGACAGTCTGATTCACTTTAGTGTTTCAAATAAAAATATGAAAATGAAAAATTCTGGCACTATTAGCAGCAAAGTTAATGAGATGTTGCCTCTGAAATTATGCACTTTCTCTAAGGATTCAGTTTTGTTACATAATAGACAAGAAATTAAGTGCCATTATACATTGAACACAAGATAGATACATTGCATTTAATTCAGCTATATTTCTTTAATAGCTTTCAACTGAATTTTGAGATATTATTAGATATTACACACAGACAACTTACAAATGAGAACCTTTATCTTTCAACACTGATACAGAAAATATTATATCACTGTAATTGCAGAATAAAAGAGAAAGTAACTTTCTAAAAATACTTAAGTCCACAGACAACTTCACTACCATTGAAAAGGGGAGTTGGGCTCCCACATTGCTAAGAAACTTGGAAAAAAAAAAAATACTATAATCTTACTCACCTCAATAGAGGCCCTCCGTAACTTCAAACACTTGTCTCCTCACAGCATGGAAAAATCTTAGCCTAAACCAAACACCAAGCCCCCAACAAAAAGCTAATTTATATAACTACCCCACTCTGCCACAACCTTCACTCCAAGTAGAAATAACTTTAGGAGCAGATTCTCCCAGGTGAACCTGTTTATATCATTAGCAGAATGGCTAAGTACTTTCAGCTGCAAATGAAGAAAATGGAAGTTAAACTTCAAGCAGAAAGGATTCTATACTGGTTGTACTTAAATCCAGCCTCAGATACTTCAAATTAGGTGCAAGCAAAATGCCAGATTTTTTTTATACTTGGGAACAGGTATAGAGTCTTCTCAACAAACATGCGTTAAGGTGGCAATTTATTTTATACCATGAGGCACTCTAATCCTAAAGCAATAAACACTGCAGAAAAGCCCAGGAGGAACTTAATTATTTCACCTTCAGCACAGCTTTTAAACACTGTGTAGTAAATAGTAGATAGGGTGGCCTGGGACCAAGCATTGAACATGATAAAACAAAATAGTGGATCACTACTCATTAAATCATTATCTTGTACTTGAAAACAATATGAGATTATGTATTTAAAGATTGTACAAGGAAGCTGGCACAAGCAACCCCCAGCACAGCAAAGTCTCCAGCTCCACAGCATTTCACAATCAGCCTCTCACACTGTTCAGATGTGCAGATCCTATCCACAATTTTCCTACCACAGTTTCAGCTGTTTGTTTTTTTTGGTTTGGTTTGTTTTTTTCATTCTTTTGTAAATTATGGTCTTTTTTCAAAACCTAAGCTGATTCCCAATTAACAAGAGAGAAAATTCTCGTATTTCTGCAAGAGCTGCTGGGAAGCCCAAATAGTCTAAAAAATTCACTAATCCTTTACTTGGGTGAGGAAAAGCAAAATACCCTACATATCTAATCCCCCATCGTCTTCCCTCTCCCCCAACATATACCACCTGATATGTAAGCCTTACCTATGTAAGCCTCATTAAGACTTGCAGAAACACAGGTCTCAGAAATGATCATTTAAGCCTTTCCTCCTTGGTGGGACAAAGGAGTCTGTCCCAACACAGGGTTAAATTAAAACTGTAGGCACATCTAACCTTTGAATGTGAGACCCTGCAATGTTAGTGATGTTCTTTTCTTAGTGGGTTTGATGGATTTAACATACATGAAAGATGGTATCATTTTGAAATGTGACATATTTTGTAGCATCTCAAAGAAGCAGCAGTTTCCTTCTTTGCATTCCCATTTTGTTTCACTAAAGAAGAAAATTTGCTTTAAACTCTTCCTCCGATGTTTCACAATAGGAACAGTAGCTCTGGATTGACATATGCAGTTTTCTGATGGCTTTCACAGTATAGTCCCATAGTGAAAAGTGGTGGCAAATACAGTGTTGTAGATTTCCACATTTATTATCTTTCAATGATGTTCCTATCTAATTGCTTAAATTACAACTGGAGAGAGACTTATTCTAACTGCCAGCCATGTAAACACAACCTGGTATCTGAATGACAAGCTGGGCTTTTCCTGGCTCAGGCATCTTAATCAGCCAAAAAAATTTTGCAGTTGAACTTCCTAAATGTTTTTGTTGATGATGCACCATGCAAAAATACAGTCTAGCTGGCTTTTCCAAATATAGAGGGACTCTGTAGTGCTATCAAAATGGGGGAGAAAGAAAAGGGCTTATTTTTGTTAATAACAGAGAAATCTGCAATTCTATAGGTTACAGTTGTGTGCATTGGTGTCATTTTAACCAGGTCACAAGGGCACCACAATGATACAGATCTAGTGGCATAAGCCACCTAAGTTATCTATTTTCTAAAATCAAGGAAAAGACTTCATATTAACTGCTGGCTATTAGCTTATACATCTTGCCTCTTTAACAATTAATATTTAAGATACATATGAATAAGTAATGTGCGCTAAGTGCGCTTCCTTTCCTTGTGGCATCAACAAGAAGCTATAACTGGCAGGCAGGAGGGAGGCCATTACTTGTCTCCCATGTTCTGGAGTGGCCATAAACATTGTGGGATTTTGAAGACTTGTCTAAGGCAGACCTTTTGTTTCATCAGTCCTTGGGACTGTTGCAGAGAGACATTCCCAAAGAATCCCTGAAACCTGAAGAGGTCATTGATGTATGGATTGCTCTAGATCTCCACCTGCGTTCTCTAAAACTGTCCTCTTGCACACAGAGGATCTACCTTAAATAACTGTTCAAAATCATTCCCACAGCAGATTGCAAGCCACTGCTTTCTAAATGAAAAGGATATCTCACAAAGATCATCATGGTCTTAAAGCAGCCCTCTGAAGATTTTAAACTTTTAAACTATTCTTCTCTCCAGTCCTGGTGTATCAGGTCTGTACAGGCTAATTTAAAAAAACACACACATCCTACACATACTATTTGGAGACTAAAATATTAGCATCTTACTGTTTCAGTTTTATTCAACAGAGTGGAAGCATTTACTTATTATGTCTCAGAAAGCTCAAACTGAACAGCTTGTACTTCGAGATGCCTTTCTTGTTGTCCCTCGTTGCCAGACTCTAGGTGGACTGTGGTTTTTCTAACCCATCCCTGCATGCTTAGGCAATGTCTCTATGGTTCTCTCAGGTCACCTGCCCTGGTTTCCACCTCTACTCTGCTTCCTTTTTATGTTTGAGCTTTGCAAGGAGCACCTTCTTCATCCATGCTGCCTCTATTTGAATTCTTGCTTGTTAAGATGGACTATCTTTGGTCCGGGAAGAGTGATCCTTGAAAATCAACCGTACTGCAGGACCCCATTGCTCTCAAGGGCCATATTCCATAGGATTATTCCGATCAGGTCCCAAAGCAGGTGAATGTCTGCTCCCTATGGTCTAGGTTGTGATCCCTTTTTTGTCTTGTTCCTTCCTCTGAGGAGGTTGCATCGTGTTGTTCTATTTTTTCTAGCAATGGTAGGAGATAGGAAGAGAGAAGAGTTAATTTTATTCAGAGACAAGACAGGATTTTTTTCTTTCAACCTTCATGAGTTAAATTTTGCTGGAAATTTGACTGTAACCCATTTCTAATAGTAATGGATGTATCATTTTGACTGAACCTCTGTGAGTAGAATATCATTCTTCATTTATATGTCACTTCCTTAAATACATGTTCTATGTAGGGTCTAGAGAGTACACAATATTAAAATAATTAAATATTTTAACTAGGGATTATTATATCTAAACTTTAAAAATCTACTTATGGCAGTTAACATTCTTTTACTGGGGTTCACTGAAATCTATTAGGGTAATAAAGTCATTAATGAGTCATTGTGGTTGAGAATTTTAATGCACTGAAGCCAAGAAATGAATGTGACATTATCATTCTGCATATAAACTAGCACATATGAAGAACCTAACTGATACGCATATTGACAGAGATATTTAACATTATAATCCATGAGACAAAATTCACCACACCTATCATCCATAATAAATGCTTGCATACAGACATTCAGTCTTTGATTCTAGAACTGTATCAAAAGCCCGGGATTTTTTTTCCTATTTCTGGTTTTAGCACACAAACAAAGGCATTTGGCTTTAGAGGGAGAAAAGAAACACAGTCTGACCAGTGTCAAGACTTAAGACTACAGCTTGTATTTAACATTAAGCACCACCCTATGATGCATATTCTTCTTCCATTTCAATGCAATTGACTAAAATAACAAATACACTTCCATAAGAATGCTAAATACAGCTTTTACTGTAGCATCATGGTGGTCTAACCAAGGCAAAGTTTGGAGACCTCTTCTTTAGCAACAATTATCACCTCTTCTTACACATCATATCAGGAACAGTGTAGTCATCAGGACCAGGGAAGTACTGTACTTTGTACTGGTAAGGCTGCCTCTCAAATACTATCACTACAAGAAATACCTGAAGGTTCTGGAGCGTGTCCAAAGAAGGGAATCGAAGCTGGTGAAGGGGCTGGAGCACAGACTTTATGAGGAGAGGCTGAGAGAGCGGCGGTTATTTAGTTATGAGATGAGGAGGCTCAAGGGAGACCTTATCCCTCTGCACAACTACCTGACAGGAGGTTGTAGTGAGGTCTATCTCTTCTCCAGAATAACTACCAATAGGACAAGTAGAAATGGCCTCAAGCTGTGCCAGAGGAGATTCAGGTTAGACATTAGGAAGAATTTCTCCATGGAAAGAGTGGTGAAGCATTGGACCAGGCTGCCCAGGGAAGTGGAGGAGTCACTGCCTCTGACAATGTTCAAGAAACGTGTAGATGAGGCACTTAGGGACATGGTTTAGCAGCCATGGTGCTGAAAGGCTTACAGCAGGACTTGATGATCTTGAAGGTCTTTTCCAACCTTAATGATTCTGTGATTCTGTGGTTTTGTTGTGGATATTTACCAAAGAAACATTATTTGGATCATAATAAAGTGATTATTTTTTTCCTATTCTTCACTTAAATACATACCACAGTTGAAAGGGTCCTCTATAAGTTCCTGGTAATATATATTACTTAATGCTAAGATTTTGAGATATATAAGAACAGAGACTGACCTACATTAACTTATTTTTAGGTATACCACCAGAAAAATATTGATAATAAATTGGCCTAGCAATTCTGAAAACTAAGGAAAGATAGAAATCAAACAGGAAATGGTAAAAAGTTGTTGTGAGCAGCAACGTAATCCTGCAAGGCCTTTCATATGTCATAATTTCTATTTTGTCTGTGCTTGTCAAGCTCATTGAGTTTGTGAGACCTACTGTGTAAGATGTTCTAAATAACCGCTCTGACTGACTGGGCTAGGACATGGGAATGAGTAGTGTGGAACTGATTTTCTGTCTGGTTTTCTGTCTGATTTTCTATTTTTAGCACTAAATCTATGTAGGATCTGTTGGAAAAAGAGAATGATATATTGTGCCCATCATGCTGGTGAAGAATGCTTGTCCTACCCATCCTGTGTGATGTAATGATGGATCAGCATGCCAATACTAAATGACAAAGGAAGAGCGATGGATAACTTTTGAAGTTGTTTTTCCCTAGAATCCAAATACTTTATTTCTTAATTGGATAATACAACTACTCTGCTTGAGATACAGACATGAATACATTGATTCATTCTGTAAATAAATCAAATTAATGTATAGCCAATGTATAGCCATTATAGCTTCAAGAATAAACTGGGAGCAATTAGTGGCACTTATAAAGTGTGGACTGCAATCTATATAGCCACAGTCCCTCAGGAAACTCTGGAAAGTTGTTAGACGCAATGTCTCACCTTGGTTTTCTCTTCCTGTGTTCAGTAGATACTCACTTCATGCAGGCATTGTTCAACATTAAATCACAATTTTTTTTTATGAAGGCAGAAAATAGCATTTTCATCGCTTTATAGATGTGGAAACTGAGGCAAGAAGATAAGTAAATTTGCCCTAGCTGGTGGTATGATCTTTTGAGTCTTCTTTCAGTGCTTTGTCCAATATAATCATTATTTGAGATAATTAATAGAAAGAAGTTTATCATTCTCTCATTATGTAGTGTTCATTTAGCTACTCTCTGATAAATGCCTTTTATATTTTTACAGTGTTGTTTATGCCGGCCTCCTTTAGACAGGGGTTGCCTGCTTCAGTGACCAACATATGGATCATACGCATATGGGTACACATATATACACATACGCATATGGCTCATATGGATGATACACATCCATAAACATATGGAGTGTTTGCAAATGATTCTCTAAATAAATATACATTTCTGGAAAAGAGATGCATTTCTATGCAACTCTGACACTATCTTTATTATGTGATAGAGATGAAAAAGAGAAAGAACATTTAGTTTCCATATATTTAGTAATATGGTAATAGATTTTGCAAAAGCAATGGAAGGACAAATTGGAATTCTTGTATACCAAAAGCATGAGGGTTTGAGGTAAGGGAGGAGTTAACACTGCCATCACAGGTTCTCTGTAAGTTATCATTACATGACTACAGTTTGCTTTTAAAATCAGTCCCTTCTAATATACTTTCCATCCTTACACAGAGCACAAAATAAGAACTGCTCTTTATAAAAACCTGCAGGAAAGCTAACTCCTGCACAGGGACAGATAATCGAGTGTATATGTATTTTTAGAAAACACAGATAAAAGACAAGGCTCCTGGGAACTGGTGTGTGCAGGCCTAACCACAGCATGCCAAAGGCCCAGAAGAGCTCTTTGGAGGAGGGCAAAGAATTTAGAGCAGCATTCGTTTTATTTTATAGTTAACACCAAAGCCAAATTTCTTCTGTTCTACCCACCTACTGTTCATAAACAGAGAAAAACGTTTTTGTCTGCATACTACCTGTCTTTCGAGATAAAGTTGTAATAATAGAAACTTCACCAATTATTTTCCTTTTTCCAGGTCTAACAGAAAACAAGTCTCATATTGTTTTTGCTAATGGTGCATTTTTTTTAAAAAAAAGTCATAACCAGAATCTGCAGAGAGATTAATCAATTTCTAGTTACCTCAAAATGTCCAAAACCTGACACAGTTGAAAGCATGGAAAGCCCATCCTAAAATTAAGGATCAGCCAATCTGTTTCTCAGTTCCCAAAAGTCAAAATTGCTTGGTTAGGCACCTTTGAGGCATGACACTTCAATTCATTTTTGGATCACTTATCTGAAAATGTATGAAGAGTTTGTGCTTACTACCTCCAGTGGCTGCTTAAAATGAAACTTTTGTCCCCTTTCATGGTTCAAAGATACCTGACTCAGAAGAAGGACCTGAGTTGGGAAGTCTGTTGCACTTTCCTTAAGGAACCGTGCTGCACAGAGGCTTCCTTCTTGCACTACATCTATGTGAGTGCCTAAGACAAACATCTCACACAAATGCAATAGAACATGCACGACTAGCACAGCAATGAATATGCAGTGACAACCAACAAGGAGTTCTGTAGTTTTCTCATTCAATGGAGGAAGAAAACTCCATTCCCCAAAAACTCTTCAGTACACCACACTTTACATGAGGTTGTGTGAGCACAAATATGAGGACCATCCAATGTCTTAAGAGTCACATAGCAGCTCCTTTAAAGATCCTATAAAGTGGTGCACCCCAAGAATCATCCACATGCCAAGCTTAAGGTCTCCAAGGTGTCCTGTCCCAACCTGTATGTCTCCATCTTTAACAATCGATACAACAATGGTGATAAAGGCCATTGGAGTGTCTCTTAGCACAATGCTATGAAAATGTCTACATGGGAGGCATAAGAGCCAATGAATAATGAAGGGAACCCTTGTGGGTCAAGAGCACTCAGTATTATATTTGCCAGATGCATCGACTCTGCACCAGCTAAGAAAATGACATCGACATCAGAACGTTCACCGTTTTCAGATCGCTACCACCCCAATGGGATGCAAACAATAAAATGCATCTAAATCCTGTGCCCTGGGCATGCCCATAGACCTCAGCTTCCCACGCTGTGCCCATCCGCCTTCTCCCAGCTCTGGATTTGGCAGGAAATAGCTGGATGTTACCCTGGATTTGGCAGGGAATAGCTGAGCACTGAGCCTTGTCTTATGCGTCTGCCTGAGGCTCCTACAAACCTGGCAAATAGTCATTTCCTATCACTTAGAGGCATCTCTTTGCAATCTTACAGTATCTCACGTTTGAAAATTAAGCGGTAAAATCTATTTTAGAATGCTCTTTCTTTAATTTAGCAAATCCAAATGTGACAGGAAGGTGAATCCTATTTTAATTTGCTTATTAACATTTTTATAGTGTAGTGCCAATATTATAAATGTGATAGATTGCTGATGGATGCATATCTTGATAATCAATTAATTCAAACTATATACCTTTTATTTATTATTTATTTATACTATTTTATTTGTTACTAATAAGAAATAAATTACTTCTACAGTTGTCAGATGGAGTTTTAATAAGGCAAATACATTATTTTTCAATACTTTCCAAAAATATTCCTATGAATTATTATAATGTTAACAATTATTTTCTCTAATTCTCACTGGTATTTCAAGCCTTTTCCTTTTTTGTCAACCATTAAACTGTCAGAAAATAAAATCTATTTTTCTTTTAGCCATATTATTCCAATTAGATTAATATTTTCTGAATTTATAATTAATTTGATAGAAATGTCATTACAGTAAAAAGTCAATACTCCTTCTGTTCCTTGCTGGCAAACTTTCTCTACAATGTAGAAATTTATAACAGTGCCAGAAATCATCAATTTGCCTAAATATGGATATACACATGTCAAATATTTGTTTCTTTTTACTAATTTCTATAGCATCTATTATCATGTTATCTAGATGAATCTTCTATTATATATGATTAGAAACATAATGTAAACAATTTAAATAGATATTTAATAAAAATGTTCATCATCTTTGCCAATGTCTTCCCACTTATTGGGGATCTAATTTTTTTTTTTAGCAATTGCAATGTATCTTTGCATGAAAGCAAACTTACAATTTTATATTTTGAAATTTTGAAATACAGACAGAAAACATAAGACATTTATAAGCCATTATCATATAAATTCCTCACAATTATTGTCGGCATTAGTTACAATTTTCACATAAAGAGCTATGTACTTACAAGTGTACAGTCATCTTCATTCTCTGCTCTGCACATAGTGTATGAGAAAAAATGGTGATTTTAACACCAGAAATAATGTACCTATAAAAGTATCTTCAGATAAAGAGGTTGATAGCAGGAAGTTCTTAGCAATTTCTGACCTTTGCAAATAAAAAATAAATAAATAAAAAAGTCATGTACACTATTCCAAGAATTCGTGCTGCATTATATTTACAATATTTTTATAATGTTTATTTCTGATTTTTAAATGCTGAGTAATGTAGCTTGTCCAATCCTTACAGTCTGCTGTTCGCCACTTAGGCAAGAGAGAGCTATAAACAGACTTTTTTGACCCAATACCTTTACGCTATTATGTTCTACTACTGCTCATGGAAAACTATTCTAAAGTCTGTTGATACCACAATCAAACTACATTCTCCAACATAACTGGATGTTTTTAACTTCCTAATATTCCACAAAAACAGTATTTTCTTACACTACATTAGTTTTTACGAATTCCTGGGATTGTTATCTGATATTTTAAGAATACTGGGATTATTATCTGATATAATTATTCCTCAAAATTCTCTACCTACAGGTGCTGTTTTTACTTTTAAATATTTATGGCAGATTTTCACTTTTTTTTCTTGTCTTAGATATTATATGATCATATCTTACCCAGGAGAGCATTTAACCAAGGCATGCACTAACCTTGATGTTAGTGTGACAATTTATATCTTTAATCATATTTTCTTTTTCTGGTCCATGGCTGTAGATCTTGTAGTCTATTGTGGCAAATAATTATTTGCCTTTTTTTTTTTAATGAGTTTGTAGTGTTTTTTTTTCTTGGCTCCTTCAGAATATTAGTGCTTTTTCTGGTATTGAGTGTGAAGAGAAAAACGTTTGTGGCCATATTCTTAGCAGCCCCGAAATGAAACACACATTTCTATTCCACTTTCACAATTCCTAATGGAAATACTATTCTCAATAATATATATATTTTTTATCTCATAGGAGACATGTTTTTGCCAATGTAGTTTTAGATTTTTACATAAATAAGAAAAGAGAGTTAACAGGAGGAAGAGCACAAGACCAAATGAGCCAAAACCATAAATAATGAAGAGATGTAAGGGACTGTAAGAAATTATTTCATTCATCTGCTCCTACTCACACACTAGTCACTGAAAAAAGCACAAAACTACCCTTCACAGATACACTTTTAGTACACTCTTTTTAGAGTAACCTTATACATATAAGAAAACTGGCATTCTCCACCCCTCAGTCTTTTATAAATAAAAGATCCTGCAGTCTCTTGTACTGTCAGGTTTTCTATAACTTAAAACCCTTGCTGCACTCCCCTGCAATTTCACCAGGTTACCTCTATTTTCCTTGAAATAAACTCTAGAGCAAGACACTTTACCCATCTTAACATTAGCAGCCTTGCGTAAATTGGAATAATTATCTCATCTGTCTTAAACGCAATACACCCAGTTACATGCCAGAATATGTCCTTTTTTGAATTTGCACTGAATTACAGTAACTCAAATTCCATTTTTGTCTGACTCTCTTTTCAGTCGGAACAGCTCTCTAGTCAGAAACTTCACATTTTGTACTCAAGACTTTCAGTTCTCACGAGGGTATTCTCCATCTCCAGTTCAGGAGACCTTGCACAGAATCCAGCTCAGAAAAGATCTACCCCAAACATCCTCTCAGGTCCACAGTGAAATAAGACTCTTTGAATACAGAATTGTGATTTTCTCTTGACCATATGTTACTAGATTGGTATGAGTGTGTTTAATGGAACCATGTCAAAACCCACCAAAAAACAAGACATATCACACCTGCAGGTCTTAGTGATATAAACAGACCTTTTGTCATCCAAAAGAAAGAAAGGAAAATAATTTGCCAGGGCTTGTCCTTGAGAAAACTACCTTAATTGTATATTGCATTATTCTCACAAAAGCATGTAAATTGAGATGCTAATAGTTTGTTCTAGTTTCTCCCCAGCTGCCAAAGTTAGGCTGATTTCACTACTATTCCACAATTCTTCTCCATTCCCCTTTCTAAGGACAGGAATTTTCCTTTTCTTCAACTTATCCTTTTTCTAATTGGCCAGTAAACCATTCTTAAAATTAACTGTATTACAAAAGCAACTTCTTAAAGTTTTGTGAAAAGCAAAGAGAAAAAAGCACTGAATATTTCCCTTGGTCTCCTACCTACAATGCTCTGCTATGGCCAATATTTAAATTCACAAAGCTGGAGAAGGAGCAACATGAAACTTTCCTGAAATTTTGCCCTTTTCCTTTTGCCTGAAATTTTCCAGTTTTGCCCCAGTTCACTCCATCTTCACTGCCTCTAGAGCAAGCACTTTGGGCATCCCCCTCAGTGACTCTTTTCTGAGCATAAATCCTTGACAATACAGAGATGACTGCAGTGGGTTAATTGGAATCTGCCCGAGAAGAAGCTGAAACGTTGGCAACATAGGACTAAAAGTTTTATCCTTCTGAGCCACTATGCACTAATTTTTATTATTATGAGTATTAAATATTATTACTATTTTTGCTGGGTACCTACTGCATTTCTTATGCGCAAATTAAAGAAAGTGATCTTTGGCACAGAAAAGTAGCTAAATAAAACAGTTCTATATTAACTAGGAAGCAAATTTATTTACTGCTACCTGCACTTTTTCTTTAAGATTCAAAGCAAGAAAAAGATTCTCATATATACCTTTACAATAAAACAAAACAAAGGTTATAGTCTAGAAGACACAATGACAGTGGAAGGTCATCTTGCTGAAGAACACCAATGTATAAAGCACTTAAAGTATGACAAAAAGGTGAAATATTATTAAATATAATTCATTTATTCACTTATGAATACTGTATGCACGTCCACAAAGGTATGCCTCTTAATGCAATTTAATGGCTTTGAATGTAATTTTCACGTTATTTGCAGATCTGACCCCTCGCTGCAACATCAGTTTCTCGGTAATCAGCACTTTTGTGTTTGCCAGCTTACAACAATATTTGTAGAATAAAGGACACGCAGTAAACTTCACATCTGTTAACTTTAATCTAACCCACACCTTGCTCTGCATAGTGCCGTCCTGAGAACCATCCTGGCTAAGCATTGCAAACAAAGGATGACTCTGGTATCAATCTTCCTTCCTGTAAATATTATCAGCCTGGCAACAATGTGATTAACTAGAATTGTAACTAACACAGTAATAGGTAGTTCCCTGCATATTTTCACTTTAATTCCTAGACTGAAGAAGTGCCTTTTTAACATTGGCAGAGAATGGATTTTCTTCATACTAAAAAGTATTAAGAGTACCCAATAAAGTCTTTCTGATCAAACCATACCATAATAGCTTTTGTCTCGTGTCACTTTATGTTAGCCAGCATCAGAAGAGAAAATAAGCAGAGGCTTGCTATTGTGCCTCTATTTTAAAAGGGCCTTCCATCTGGTAGGAAGCAGAAGCCATCAGCACTGTAATTAAAATGCAATTACTGTCCCCCGCTGCAATCCCAGGACGACCATTCCATCTGTGTGATATACAGTGGAAAAAACACAATTTTTTGCACTTTTCTAGCTCCATTAAGTTTATTCTCTTTCTATTAATTAATCTAACAGCACTGAGGGGTCGTTCTTGTTTTGCAAGCCATTGTGTCACAAACTGCGCGCTCACAAAGACCGAAACCGCATGAATTTTTAAAACTCTCCACTATCCTTGTGACATAAAACCTTAATTACTTCTGACTAAATCTGTAATTAAAATATATCACCGCAGCAGATTTACCTGCGTGTGGGTGTTGGAGTGCATGCTTCTGTGACTGTCACAAATGAATCACTCTGAGACAGTGTTATAAAAAGGGAGATTAGGATGTACGAGAGAAAGGATGCAGAGTGGGGATTTGAAAATGAAAAACTGGCAGCAGTCTAGGAAAAAGTTGCACACTGGTAAAATAAGAAAGTCACTCTTATTGATTTCTAAAAATAAAAATATGCACAGCATATATATACAGACATATAAGATATACTTAGGGTTTATTCTAATGTAGCCCTATATTCTAATGTGCTCTCATGACCTTAAAGTAATAAAATATGACGATAAGTAAAATAATATTGCATACTACAAAATGATCTCATGATATTTTTTCTAGCTATCTGTTTTGTATTCAAAGAGATTCTCCTCCTTTTCTTCACAGCTGTGCAGTCCACTGCCTTCCACCTGCAAACTTATAAAAATCTTTATAAGTACATTAATAGTGCATAGCAAAATAAATATATTAGCTAAATATAAAGGTGAAATCCTGATCCTGCCACAACTTGTTGGAGTTTTGCCTTTGACTTCAGCAGAGGCAAAGAGTCATTTTATACTTTTTAATATACTTTGTTAGGCAGAAGCAACGAAACAAGACCCACCTGCAAAGGACCAGCAAGAGGTGAGCAGACTCAGTTCTTCCCAAATGAGAAACTTTGCTGTAAAATGTCACACAAAAGGTTATTAAAAAGTCCTGATAAATAGTAAATTCCTATTCTTGATTTTAAGTATCTTGGAACCCACTGAGGTTAAGCACGTGCAGGAGTTAACAAACTCAGCATGTCTCCAACAGAGGAGAATTTGGGCATTTTGTGGATTTCATAGAGTGTAAGACCAGAAGTATTCATAAGACTTTCAGGCTAACTTTCTGAAGCTCACAGGTCATTAAACTTGCTATTCACCCTCATATTTAGTACAATGACGCATTTTTCAGTAGCGAATACACAATCGAATTGCAAAGATATCACGAGGAAGAGAATCCTAATTTAAGAGTTTGTTCCAGTGGGCAATGATCCTCACTAGTTAGAATTTGTTGATCAACTCCAAGTTGATTTATCTCATTTAAGATTCCAGCATTAGGTTCTACTATGTTTCTATGTTTGAATTAAAAAAAAAAATCTTTAATACACATTATTTTCTACCTGTGAATTTACTTGCACACTGTAATCATGCTACCAGCCAATCTTCTTTTGATAAAATAAACAGATTGAACTATTTAAGTCTCCCACTATAAAGCCTATTCTCCAGCTCTTGAAATGTTTGTGGCTTCTTTCTGTACCACCTGCAGTTTCTTAAAATGTGCAGAACAGTGTATACAGTATTCTCCATGCTCAAGGTAAGAAAAAAAGTAACAGATTTACTACTTTAGGTGATGCTAATGTCCCCGCTCCCTGACCACCAGGCAAGACGAACCCAGTCAGCAGTTTCTCATAGAGCAGTGGTTGTGCTCGCACAGATGCTATGGAGAACTTTATCCTGAATGGAGTAAGTTACTGACGACAAGCTCATTCCTAATTGGCAATATCTTGGCATTTTACAAGGAATGGCTCCCAGGCCAGCCTGCTGCACAGACGTGCAAGAACTCAGTGGCTTCAGAAGTTGCTGTCAGAGTGGAACCAGATGGTTTAGCTGAAGCTTGTCTCTTTGCAGGAAAGCAGTTCTCCCCTCATTCCTATATATTGTTATAGTTGTTACTCAAACTAATATTTTTTTCAATGTAAAAAAGTAATGATTTAAGCAATCTTAAATAAAGAAAAAAAAAGAAAAAAAAAGGTCTTATCACCTGATTTGAAGCTGAGGTTCAAATGCTGAGGATTCCACAAGTAAAACTAAGGTATATTAGTGTATTGAAAGGCAACACAGACAAATCATAATATTATCTGTGTATGATTGAATGGATAAAGCATCAAATTCAGAAAACCCAGCACTTCAAGCAGTTTATAGGAATCATTTTGGTATAGCAAAATAACACAGGTGGATAGTATTAAATATATCACTTTTCTGAGTATAACATAATTAAATGCTAAAATAATTAAAATAATTAATTAAAATGATTGTGTCCTTCAACGTGTAAGAGGGATGAATATTGGAGCAGGAATCTCTGCTCTGCCCTAATACCAGTCTCCCCATCACTTAGTTACTTCCTTTCATGTGTAAGTAAAATTGACACAAGAGAATGTAGTTCTAAAGAATATTATGACAACATTAACACAAAAATACCCAAGCTAGGAAAATATAAATATGAAATGATAAACCTATCGATTTTCATTTAACTGTGCAGGGGAGCTGAAGAAGACTAGAGTCACTATGCCAGTATGTCCCCAAATGCTGTCCTATGGTATTAATTTCACCACTTATAGACAACCCATGACCTTGGTTGTAGTTTTGCTGTAGAAGAAAATGAGGTACCTGCCTGCATGAAGTAGGAGCAACCTGATGAAATTAAACCAGTTACAAAGAATATAGGAGATGGCGATAACTGTAATTTGTCTCAATATGCCTTATCAAAAGCTCCTTCTGTCTAAACCATATTTTAAAATGGAATGTCAACACAGGCTAAAAATGAACATTAAGATGGATAAAATAAAATTGTTTCTTTCTGTTTGTACAGCAAGTTACGAGAAGACACATTTAAAACATGCTACCTCTTTCCAGCATTCGGTGGTTTATGGTCTCGGTACCTTAGTACACACAGCAACCTCCTGCCTGGGCAAAAGTAGCAAAAGAATTAGTGACTGCTGCTCCGAGAAGCAGCTACATGCTGAGATCTGTTTTGCTAACCCACAGCATAAAGCTATACTAAATTAGCTTTCATATCATCCAGTCTATCATTGTTTGACCCTCTGGGCTATTTTTATTTATAGAATGTAGTTTCTGGTTTACTTTAGTGTTTTTATATTAAATAAATATTCATGAAAGTGCACTCTTCCTGAAATTGGGTCATTTAGGCAGACTATCCCATTAAAAATAGATTTACTTTTTTTACAGGTGTCATCCATTAAGGAAGGGAATAGACAAAATCGGCCAATTGTATCTGTCAAGAAGATGTTAGTCCTTCTGGAAAGTCAATCTTCTGTCCTTAACATATAGCACTTAATACCAAAATGACTAACTTCCTTTCTTTAGCATTGATACTTTGGGGAATTTTTGTTGTTGCAAGATTTGTATCTGAGGGCTTGAGGAGATATTTTAGTCCTTCCAAGGTTTACAGACTCTGACATCAGGCATATGAATAAAAGTGTCCCCTTATTGGCCAGGCATGAGCCTGGCCAGGCCAATAAGACCTGGCCAGATCCTTGCAAGATTAGGAAAGGAAAAGGGGTTTAAATCCTTAGTATAGTTACATACATATAAGTGACAGAAGCCAAAGCAGAATATGGTCATGGTCCCTTCTGGGAAACATGAGGTGTGAGGCTCCACGGAGCAGTGGAACCACTAGGATTCTGCTCAACGTGTCTCTTGGTTTTGCAAAGTCTTCTAAGGTATGATCCCAACAGTGACGATCCTTGAATTCAGCCCTCTTCTCCCCTCGGAACCACAGCACAACAGCCCCAAAGAGTAAGAGTTTTAGGAGCATGTACAGAGGGACAACATCTGTGACAGATGCCACAAGGAAGGACTGTGAAGATGTAGGCAGGAGTCAGGGTCAAAGGTGTGATCAACAGTCTGGAGAATGGAGAGAGATGGGATCATTTTTAGAGCGGTTCATTACACCTTGTAGAAACAGTTTTAAAACGGGACAAATAGTCCTTCAGAGGGATATTGTGCAACTTATAAAGGGAGCTCAGACAGCTAATTTAGACAGGAAACGCAAACTTCAGACTGCACCATTTAAGTGAGATGAAACTCAGGATGACCAAGGACAAAGAACGAAACAATATTGAATAGGGTGATCTTATTTTATCCACACTTAGGAACACCATTGGTTGCAATATAAATTTCTGTGAAAATGGCATCTTAGTAGAAGTGCTAATGTGATACTTACTTACATTAATGAAAGTTTGCAAGTGATAACTATTGCATTGTATTCATTACCTAGAGATCATACATATCAGATAATGGGTTCTACGGGCTCTCCATGCTTCACTGCCATTATTTGTTTTATGAAATGACTAGCTGCAAAACATAGTTTTTCCCCAAATTTGAAACTCAGAGAAAGGGCTATTAAAAAGACCAAAAACAACTTGTGGAGTCTTGCAAAAGATTTTTAAGGTATATGCAGTAGAGCATTAATACAGAAATCAATAGATCCCATTCAAATGATAAAATAACTGTACAGAAAAGCAGTTTTTAAGTACAGCAATTGTTGCAAACATAGATTGTTTAGAAACCAAAAGACAAGCATTTTGCCTGCAAAAGCTCATAGAATATTAAAAAAAGAAGCAATTTACAATTAACCAACCTTAAGGCAGCTTTGCAAAGTTTTAATTGCCCACTTGCTGGGGATGAGAAATTCTTTTGACGGGCAAGTAAATTATCATTAGTCTTGTCCATTATCATAAATCATTATAGTAAAATGCTGATGAGTGAATTTATGCTTCAATTGGTACATCTGCATGCAAAGTTTACAAAGCAGGTTCAAATTACATTACAAATCTGGACAGAAAGGAAGTCAAAATTAACTGCCTGAATCTTACTTGAGCTGCTGTTAGTTAGCTTAAAAATATTTTTCTTCTGAATAATTCTCATAATCTTCTCAACTGGAGAATACATTTTTTGTAAAAGTGTGCACATATACTGGTGGACTACGCAATGCTGTCGAATGCCGAGTTCTGGTTATGTTTCCTCAGTCATTTTCAGAGTTACTGACAGCTCTTACAAACTCTAAATATACTCTACGAACAGGGTGAAATCTTTATACCAATCAACTAAGGTTAATGTACTTTGAAAAATTTATGCAAGCCTTCAATTTAGTATCTCAGTTGTCTTTAAAGGGAATATGATGATAAGAAATTAGAGGAAAATGCTTTTAGTATCACATCATAGGGAGGGTGTGCGCTGCGTATTTGCACTGCCTATCAAGATTTATCTTGATATTAATGAGATGGCTCTCTTTTCAAAGAAAGATGTAAACTCATAGGGCTATTGCTACAATAGTAAACAAAGATAATACTCACCAACCTGAAACTTCAGTTTAGGAAAAATTAATTCCTTTTTCAGTCTATTTAGTGCAACAGCCGCCAAACAGTGGCTAATACAAGCTACTTCAAAGGTATCCAAACCTTGGCTGCAGAACATAACACAAGAAAAATGTCCCTTGCCAGTGATCAAATATCAGTATACCCACAAATTTGGGAGCTTATCATCCTGCAAATTTCCCTTCCACTTCAGCCATATGACGACAATGCATTTTCATTTTTGGAATTTGCCTGGGATATGGTTTTTATTCATGTGTATACTTTATATAGGAATACATATAAAGGATGAGTCCTTTTCTACTTATCATGACAGCATGGTTTTGGTGAAAACTTCACAGAATGCTCCTCTTGATAACGTATGTAGCTGTGGGTTTATTTCTTGGAAGAAGAATTTTGTTTATTTGCTTGGCAGAAAGAAAACGATGTAAATAAGTGTTTATAGTATAGACAAGCTCTAGATATATTTTTCAATAGTTTCACATTCTTGGCAGCTACACAGAAGTGAGCCAGACTGCAGTATATTTAGATGCAGCAGCCAACAGCAGGGACCTAGTGCAATGGAACAACCAAAGCAGCTGGAGAATTTCATAAATTTATTGATTAAAAGCCCGAGGGGATCATTGTGATCATCTAATCTAACCTTCTGTAGAATGTAGGCAAGTACTTTTTCTTTTTTGAATTAAAGTATATATTTTAGGGGAAAACTTTCATTGATTGCTAGAGATGGAGAATGAGGCACGGTCTATGGTAACTCATTCCAGTGGTAATTAACCTAATGGCTATAAATAATTTCCAGTCTGAATTAATCTGAACTTCAAATTACAGTCATTCTCTTTATACTTTTATTTATGGGGCAAGAGCTCATTATCAAAGCTTTGTTTTCTAATATTTTATTTGTTCTTGTGGCTCTCCTCTAATGACTTTCCAATTTATTTACCCTTCTTGATATATTCACATTCAATTCATAATTCACACCAATTTCTGGGTTTCTTTCAGAATCTTTCTTCTTATGACAGTTTCCCCCCTGAGTTGCACAGGCAAACCTATCTTTTTCACTGTTTATCACCTGCCTAGTTATTTGTCACTCTGGTCTTTATCAGTGAGTGTTATGTTTTCATGCAGCTCATGATAATGTTAACACCTTAGATCTAAGTAAGTGCTCAAAAAAACACCTACCACTGGAGGAAGCTCTTCCTTGATGCAGCCAGGCAAACATAAGGATACAGTAAATTTAAAAAAAGACCTGATGTAAGGTTTATATCCAAAACATTCGTACTGAAGAACTCACATCTTAATAAAATTTCTTAAGAAAAAGATATCTTCTAATTCAGAGCCCAATGCTGAGAGGTGGGGGATTTTTTCTTTTACAGAATGAAATGAAATCCAAGGAATAATACTTCTTAATCCAAATCTTCCAAGTGTTATTTGTTCATCTGTGTAACTACTATGATACAATAAGTAAAAACAGTAGCTTTACAGAGATTATTTTATTTTTAGATCATATTAATATTATTTTAAAATATACTAAAATATTGGTTTTTTTTTCAAACAAATGCAGGTAATTATGAAAATATTCTCTTCTGGCAAGGAGAGAAGACTAAGGGATTTTTTGGACTAATTTTTAAGTTAATTTCAAAGAGTACAGTCATATGCTGTAGCAAACATTGCCATGCAAAGCCCTGCCCCTCAAATCAATACACCAATCACAAACTGCAACTCCTGGAACTGGTTAAGATACGATTATACTAAAACCAAGATATCCGCAGAACTTAAGCACTTAAGCACTTCAGCATATGGAGAATTTTGGTTTATGTATAGGAATCTTTTGAAAAACATGAAGTTAAAATCTAAAGAACTAGTAATGGTAGTTTGGGCTTTTAGTAATTTACTGATTTACTTAAGAGAATATAAAACTGAAAAAACTATGAAGAAGGAAGATAGTTGACATATGACCACATGTCATTGAAGCTAAGAATCTTTGCTAAGAAATAAAGCCTATTAGCCATAATAAACAATCATGGATCATTTTGAAGAATATATGATCTGATCCTCTTTGAAAAGTGAATAGAGTTTTAACTTAAATATGGGCTAATCTGAGAAAAAATGTGGTTTGGATAGGTTATTTCCTGATCAGATTTCTAAAGATTATTCTATTCTTCTAAGTCTCCTGATAACAAACTTATAGAAACTTTGGTAAAATTTTGATAGTTATTTTTATATGAATTTGCAGAGTACTGAAATGGACCAACATTTTTAAAACCTGCAGACAAATATTACAATGACTAAAACCACAGTACTGAAACGTTATTGATAGTTAGTGTTAATTTTGATAAGAACTCTCCTTGTAAGAAGCTGGCCACTATTTGGTGCCTTTTTCCAGTGTTGAAAAGAACTAGGTCATTTTCTTATATTCCTCAAAGATCCCCTCTGTCCTTAGAAATTTTCATAAGGAAAAGCAACTGTTTTTGCTATGGACTCATTATTAATGTTATATTTTAACCCAGCCAAAGCAGAATGAACTATGTTGTGATTCACCATCTATAAAAATTATCCCACTGGAACAAACCAATCTAAAGATTTTATACATGTACAAATAAATACATATATATACATACATATGTATACACACTAATTTATGATTGTAGGAACCATTTTAATGTATAGCTGTGCTCCCATATATATTTAAACATTTCTCACAATCTATCGGTCCAGATACTGCACTTGCATTGAGCCTATCCTCATTCTAATTAACTCTCTCGGGAATTCATCATTTATACACATTCCAACCACACAAGACCCAATGCTAATGAGAGTAAATCTCCTTCAAAATAATATCACCTTGAACTTAGAATTTAACATTATTTTTTTTCCATAGCAAACCACCTTACAATTTAAATATTTTTACCTGTGTAACTTTAAAACTGGCAAATAATATGCTTTTTTTAATCTCCAATCATAGTCATAAAATGCAAAAAAATAAGTACACAAACATAAAATAAGATATGATATCATACAGTATAGTCTGGATATTAACATTTTATATTTTTTCCTGTTGTCTTAAAAGATGGAAAACATTACATAGCTACACCTAAATTTGCATATTCCATGAAATTGATAATAATTTCAGGCAGCTCAGCAGTAATGCGCCAGATAGGACACTGCACATGCTACAAAATTAAGTATATTCAAACTTTCATACTCCTCAGAAATAAGACTCACAAAAGCAGAAGTGAAAAAGGCAGAAAAAATAATTTGTTCTCTATGTAGTCAATTGCATTGACCTCAAAAACTAGTAGAGGATGTTGCAAAAATATCACTTTGAGAATTCCATCCTCCAAAAGAAGAAATGTATGTGGCGAGTTAATAACAATTGGTTCTATTGTGTCAATATAGCTAAATAATATATAGATAATAAGAATACTATATAGTATATATATTACATATAGGCGGTCCAAAGTACTCAGAAATTCTAGGAATTTTGCAACTCTTACCTCTAGGGGAGGGCACTATGTGTATTGTGGAAGTAATCCTGATGATGGTACAACTTGCCATGGGTATACATCTGTGAAGAAGTAATTTGGCTCTGTATAAAAATGGTTGAGCTTCAGAAATAAAATCTGGAGGCACTGTATTATCTTAATACTTTTTCAGCTCTTCAGGGAATCATCAAGCTTCATTAAGCTAGTTTATAACAAGAGCATTTTAGATTCAGCTTCCCAGAAACATGTAAAATGGGTTTAGGCAGACTTTGGTGACTAAATCCAAGTTTGCATCCAAAACTCGGGCCAGAAGAACCACTTAAACTTGATAAACACTTTTTTCTTACTGAAAAGTTCTGTAGGCAGCTAAAGAGAACTAAGCAGCCAAAGGAGAACGAAACGGCCAAGGCCAAAGCAAGAATGATGATTTAACTGGCTCGTGGTTAGATTACGCAAGATGTTGACTTTTGAATTCTAGTGACTCCTCCCAAAACTACTTAATTTGTATTCAGCAATACATGTCATACTTTGTCTAATAGAAATTCTATAGGTACTACGGGTCACCTGTAGCTGCTTTCTAACTGAATCAGAGACACTCCGTGTACTGTTTAGAGAGCCCAATTTTTTTGAGCTAATATGCCTCTATTTCTTCTAGTGGCCAGGCTAATTAAGTTTCAGTTCGTTAACTGTCTTTTGCAGACAAACCTCAAAAGACAAAAGTTGTGAAGGATATGATAATTAAGTGATTAGCTTACAATACAGTATATTTTTCATTTGATCTATATAATTTTTTTAGGAAGGTTTTCAGCTTCACTTATTATGGTTGGTAGTCTGATAACTGAGGGGGTTTTTAATTTTATAAATACTTATAAAAATTACTTTTGGCATGGCATACAAGGTCATATTCAGTAAAAAGGACATTGCCTTAAGTTGTTCGTTTGTTTTTCGATGAATAAAGAGCTTTCTTATTTAAGACTTTTGACCAAACACTCCTACTTTTACCATAAATGCAGCAAACCTAGACCTACTAATTAGATTTTACAGTGACAGGATATGAAAAACTTAACAATAACTAATTATGTTAACATCTAAATGCATATTAGTTTTCAATCACTACTTAAGCTTGTTTTCTATAAATATGTTTCATAATTAACAAAACTTCACTCTTTATTTATTTTCACTTTTAAGAAGAAGTAGTTAAAATAAATAGTTAGAATTTAAAAATCAAATTTTATCATTCTTCTAATGAATCACACCTCCTGTTTAACATGCTTTATTCTAGAGCTAATTATGTGGTGCACATAAGCACCCTAAGATAAATGTTTATTACGGAAATGATAACATGCCTGCAATACAATAGCAATATCATGATGCAATTACAATGAATCACAATAATCTGTGAAATGTTTTGAGATATTTAGATATACCAGACACTTCAGATACACCACATTATGTTGTTTCATTTATCTAGGCAAAGCAGAAATCCACATTCTTCACATTATTTTACTACTATTGTGTGTCGCTGGTATTAGCCTAATGTCTCGGAGAGCTAGACATGGATCAGCATCTCTTTTTTTTTTTTTTTTTTTTTTTTTTTTTTTTCCTGGATGCTGATCCAAAACAGGAGGAAAAAAATTGGTGTCTGTCAAAGGAGCTTTTAGCACTAAGTGCAGGATGCAAGAGCCCAGATAGATGGGACATATGGGGAAGCACAAGGAAACAATGAGGCAGCCCTGGTCAGCCTGAACGGTTGCGCGGTCCCCATGCCCAAGCGGTCCAGCCCCATCACGTTCTATAATCCGTGCAGGGAGGAGGGGAGGAAAGAGGAAAAAAAAAAAAAAGAGTTTTGTAGGAGAGAAGAATGGCTGCGGTTGGTGAGCAGGGCCACCAAACAGTCCATTAAGGTACCAGCATTCACACTTTGCAGCAAGTGTGAGGTCATTATCTGGGGAATCATAATTTTACTTTAATTTTAAAGATACTTTAGGCCTTAAAAATTCTTTAAGAGAAATCTAGCATTCCCTAGTGGAAACCTATTTGTTTTTTTTTTTTTTTTTTTAATTTTCTTTCTTCCTGACTGTAAATAAGATATTTCCTTTTGCATTTTAGTCAGTACTAGGTCTTCCACATTCTTTGCTATTACTGAATTTACTTTTCTTTTTGGCACTTACAAAAGAAATAATAGTAACTATAATTAGCCATTTGTGTCTTCATCTGCCTGCTTTTCGTATTTAAATTGTCCCTTCTCTTTCTTCTGTGGCACTTTTTCATTCTGCCTTTTACATCTGGAAACCCTTCCCCGGCTCTGTCCTCTTCTCTCACTAATTGGATACTTTTCAGGGACCTGAAAAAGCCTAAAATAGTCCCAAAATAGCTTTCAAAAGCTAAACAAGGATCATGAAATTAACAGAAGTGCGGTAAAAAAAAAAAAAAAAGAAAAAGAAAAAAAAAAGAAAGTCACTCAGATTTTCCTGCATTTTATTACCGCATTTTGCATGTTAACATGTTAATATCCTACATCTGTATTCTGAATATTCTGAATTTATGTTCTCCAAGAAAGGAGTCTTCATCTTTGTATTATCTCCAAAGCACTTAGCACACCTGTGGTGTTAAATGAATAGCTATAATAGATACATGGGTGAATAGCATTAAATGGCAGCAGGCACAAAGATATTCACCGGATCACCTGTTTTGACCAGCCTGATTAGTGCAGTAATTGCGCATGCATTATTTAGCGCACAGACTTTGCTCGGTGACAAAAGCCATATTGTGATCCGCCACTAGTCCTTTCCTGCTAATTTCACTGACGTGCAACAATTTCCAGTGTTGAAAATCTTCGTTAAAAAATTACTAATTTTACTCATTTTGTTGTTTTAACTGAGGAAGGTATTATTAGGGGAAAACATAGAAAATTTTTCTCAAAAAAAAAAAAAAGTTTAATTGTACCTTTATTTCTGAAGCAAACTAAATTCAGTATCCTCACTGTCCGAAACCTTCTGCCTCCCAACCAGCTTAATTGGTCTCTGTTCATTTCTTACTCAGATCATTTATAAACTGCCTCCATGACCCCCGCTGCCTTTTCAAAGCAGCATATGGTCCCTCCTTTCATGACAGCCACGATTTCTATTAGTGAGTAAAGGAGAAGAAAATGTTAATGTTGTATTAGGATTGCACCAGAATAGTCTGAAACAAAATTTGGGATTCTAGAGTAAAGTGATACTAACATAAGAACATTACCATCCATCCTGTATGATTTATAGTGTATTTTAGTACTGAAAAGTACTAAAGTACTGATAGTTTAGTATAGATACTAGGCTATATTTAATAAGAAATTCAGATGTGAATATACAATAAAATGCATGTTAGATATGCTGTTGCTACCTTAAAATATGTATATCTTTGCTTGTGCTTATTCATTTGTTAACTAAATAATGCTGTTAAGTATCTTAGAGTTAAATCAAGCCATGTTGTAGTAAGATGAAAATAAATAAATTAACTCAGAAAGAAAAAAAAAGGAAAAAAGTTCAAATCCAGGAAGCTATGGTCCCATCCCCATCTCAAAACACTAAAAATCACAATTAGAAATCTGAAAATATCAGAGAGAGTTATCTTTAGCTCTAGTTTTTACAAACTATGTTAGCAGAAGGATGCATTTTATAAACAAGCTCAATTTAATTTGTTGTTTAATTAAATAGAAAAATGTTGCCCCAGTCACAGAAATAAACCACAGATTCTCATTCCTTGCAGCAAGCATAGACATTTAATGCAAAAGAGCCCTCAAAACACACATTTAGCACATCTTATGGGTCTCAAACCATTTCTCGGTACCCTTTAGAAATCTCAAACCCTGAGTGTGCTACAACTAGCCACAGGAAGAGAGAATCTATCTATCCATCCACTTTTTTTTTTTCTATAAACTATTTCCTGCCCTCTGCACAACAATCAAATACTTTTAATATATTATAGCAACCCAAGCAACATGCTGTGCCTAACTGAGAAGGAAAGAGGGAAGACAACAGGAGAGGGAAAACGACACGGAAGACAATTTACAAGTCAAAGCGGGAACAATACCTTTCCCTGCTCTTCAGGTAACTATCCTGAAATATAAAACTAACACAATATCAATATGTCACAGCATGCAGAATTAAGAGACAGCTGTTTTCTATTAATAAAAGAAGAATGACAGACCATCACTGCAATTTACTGGTGCTTTATGTAACTCGGGCTAAAATTCTGGCCACAATAACTGCCCAAATTCCCTTCTGTCTGCTGGAATAGAATTTGGTCCTCAGTGCACATGTGGTTTCCCTGCTAAGCCTGACTAGGTTAGACTAGGCAAAACTAGGTCTGACCTACTCTTACTGCAAACATTTTAAGTTATAGCAATATTCATTAAGCTAGCTTTCCAACATCTGAAAACAAATACACATACGAAATCAAGTGGAGGAATGCTCATGGTTTAAAATTATTTTGTCTCTTTTAGTAGCCTTTTTGAATAAATGTCAGAAATTGAAATATATTTACTTCTCTTTTTTCATTGATTTTTATTTCTCTTTTTTGATAGATCATCTGTTTAGCTTCACTCTACTATCCAACTTTGATGAGAAGTTAATACATTGCTAATTGAGATAGACTGGATATAACTTTTAACAGCATGGATAGTTTTTATAGATGGTGATATGAATTCAATAAAGCTGAATTAGCATGAAATAGGGCTAATTTAGCATCTGCATATTTACCAATTGATTTCAGATTTTCTTTAATGCTTGTTTCTCTCATTCAGTTAAAAAAACCTCATTGTTTCATACCTGTTTCAGTCCAGTAAAAGCAATAGATGTGAACAAGGTCTGATGCTTGTTTGTTTGGTGGGTGTATTACGAATTCCCCTATTCTCATCATGTTTTGTTAGTCATATGGACATATATGACCTAGAGCTGAGTTTTGTCTTGAAATCCCTTTAATGAATATGCTGCAGGTCTATTTCTAATTTGTCGATGTTATTTAGAAAATAACTGGTTATGTAGAAAATAACAAGTACAAAAAGCTATCAAGTCTTTAATCGTCTATATTTAGAACATGAAAACGAATGCATTATGATTAAGGTGTTTGACCTGTTTTAAAATGACAAAATCCAGCTATGAATTTTTAAGAGGATGCAGAACTGAAAAATAGACACTTAGAAGATATGTGCACAGGGAGAATCTATTATTAAATAGTTCATAGGAAAAGAAAAGCTTCCCTGTATATGGATATAGATCTTATTTCTCAGTAATTTTATACAGAACAAATTTGTTTCATACAATAAAAATTATAATAGAAACATAAATTTTAATATAATAGACCATATTTCAACAAATTCAATCTGCATTAGTCCAGCACATGTGGTTATTTATTACAGTGTATATACACATAATCTTGATGTTTTGAAGGTGACTCAGACTGGCTGAGTAAGTAAGCCAGGGACAGCCAGAGAAAGCATTTACTCAGCATCTAGAGTGCATATTACAAGCTCAGCTCTGCATGAAGGGCAATTTGGACCATGGAGAAGCAGCAAACTGAATCAAGGACAAGTGTAGTATAATACCTCCAATCTAATGAACTGAGAAAAAAAAAAACTCATTTTTAAAGGAAAAAAAAGATGAAGATAAAAACATGGTTCATAAAAACAGTTCAAGTACAGCTCTGAGAATTTAGCATCATCCATAATAAAAGAAGGTCTATCACTATATGGCAAAAAACATAACAGCTTGTGTTTGTCAAAAAAAAGAAAAAAAAGAATGGATTCCAAGGATAGTGGATTTGTTTCAGAACTTTATCTTTTTTTCCTTTCATTTTTAAATAGAAAGCAATTAGATTTCACATGATTGCTTTTTAAAAAGCTATACAACCTGGTAGCAGTGAGGAAAAAGCGAAAACTAAGAAGATCTAAAAGCAAAGAGAAACAGCAGGATAAAAGTGGCAAGATAAAATCTAGAAGGATTGATTGAAGAAAGTTGAGTCCTGAAAGCAGGGAGAAAGCAAAAGACAGGCATAAGAAAGCACAAAGACATAGATTTTACTCTTGGACAAGCTGGACAAGTGCATTTCTTGTTGACTTTAAGTAGAAAATACCTACTTGGTAAAGAGGCGTCAAAAACACAAAAACCAACACCTGTGAGATAGAAACATTTCTACTCTAGAAACTGTAATTCCAAAATCTGATTCATATTTAATGAAAGTTGAAATATACTATCCTATGTTTACCTCTCAATCTGAGGTTGTACATTTTCCATATTTAACACCGAAAGAAAACTGAGTTACATTAGCTCTGAAATAAGATTTGTCCATTAATAATTTTGTCCCAGTCTCCTTGGTCTGCCTGATATTGCTGATGTGCTCTGCTACTACACTGACAGCCTCATTTGTAATGCCTTGGCAGTAAGCGCCATTTAAATCAATAGATATACATGTATGTACAAAAACTTTATCTTTCTGCCAGCAGGCTTAATTTAGATGCTCACAGTCCTAAGAGTTTTATAAACTTTTTTTTTTTTTTTCCTTTTAGGTTCTATTCAACAAATGCACAATTTTTTCAATTGACCTTCCTTACGTCACTGTCATATTTCACCCCCTAAAATAGAAACTAAATTTAGGTGCGTTACAGGATTACAGTTTTTATCTCAAATCTAATCAGGAAGAAGAAGCACTAGCAGTTCTGTATTGGAAGTGTTTACTTGTGCAAAGAAATCAGAGTAAAGAAATAGCAACATGTTATGAGTTAGCAAATATTAATAGCAATTCCTATGATTCATATAGTGTTTTACATGCATGTATATAGTATTTACCAAATACACTGTTTTCTTCTTCTCTTCATACAGTCAGTGAAACTGAGGTAGAAATATGAATAACCATGAATCCAATCACAGAATTTTATTATTCCTACCTAAGTTTTTATAAATGTTTGGGCTCATATGCCGTAGCATCATTTTTTAACATATTGACATACTTTGATTACCTCGGATCTTATCACACATCATGCTTTTCAAATTTAGAAAATAACAAATGAAGATTGTGATTAAATAAGACGAAGGCAACCAGGATGATGCATATTCTGGCTTTCACCCAGTGAAACACGCTCTTGGTTTTCAACACGAGCACACTTTCACTGATGCCAGACACGCTTAGTTCAGTGTATGCCTAAATTCATTGCTGACTAGGTCCCGGCTTGCACAATTTTGCAGGACTGATCCCAAATATGCCCTGATTCAGGAACTTATTCTTTACTTTACAAGCAAGTAGTTATACACAACTGCTTGCATAAATTACGTTCCTATATGTGAATTAAGTATTATAAAATAATCCCTATGATTACCATATGTTAGCAGGATTGTGTGAAATGATGCTGATTTGAATGCAAGTACAGTTGCACTATAGAGTTTTTACATATTTCATTGCAAATTTACATTGTTCTACATGCAAGCCAATTTTAAAGCAAAATATTTAATGGCGCCTTGGTAATGAGAAAGCAAAGGAGGTAGGGAAGATATAAGTCAAGATTCTGATATTTTCCTGCTAGTGTGACTGTAACATGAATTGCAAGTTTGATTTACCAAGAAAGTAAGGATTATTATTCTAGAAGAAATGACCTCAGATTTCATCTGCTTCACCCCACCGCCATAAAGCAGAATCAGGCCCGCCTTTGCTACTCTGGACTGATTCCTTTCTAATCTGTGTGAAAAGATATCTATTGATGGAGATTCCACAGCTTTCCTAGCAGGTCATATAAGTAATGCCCTGTCTTTACATTTAGGGAGTTTACTTGGTACATATCCTAATTCCTCCTTCAGTAATTCCAATGAGCTACAACAGCCTGAATACACTAGTGACAAGACATATATGAAAACAATTGTGATTTATCTCAGGGGTCTCTTCTGCAGACTAAAGAACTTAATTTCTTCCATTTTTCCCTGCAGATAACCTGCCAGATTTCTCATCATTTGCTTTGCTTTTCTCTCAACTATCTCCAAGCAGATCACAGTTTCTCCAGAGAGAAGCATGCAAAACAGGAAGGTTCAGCCTTATCCATGCTGTGAAGAACTAAAAAAACCACCCCACATGGCTTGGAGGCAATAATTCTCCTTATACATCCCAGAAACCTGTTTCACTTCCTCATAATACTATTGATTTATGCTTCATGTGACCAACAATAACTACTAAATCCTTAGCTACAAACTCCTGCCTAGGAGATTCTTCCTGCCCTGTGTTTGTCTCACTGTTTATTGCTTTCTCAATGCAGTTCCATGCACTTTTATCTATTAAACACCATTATCTTAAAAAAAAAAAAAAAAAATCTGATTGCCAAGATCATTTTGAATCCCACATTTGACTTTTGATACTCTTTCCTAGAATGGTGTCAACACCTACAAATTTAATTCTATCATTTATCTACTTCTAATGAGGAGCTCTAATGTAGGGAGCAGAACCCCACAGACTCTCACCCAGCACTTTCTTCAGTATTCAGTCTTTTGTAAACCGTTAACTACTCTTCAAATAGTTCACAAAACAATATTGTATCAGATATACTACAATATTTTCCCCTAGACCTTATTTCCACAGTTTATTAATGACACTGTTATTAGCAACAGGGATAAAGTCCTAAATCAAGATTATATGGCAGGTACTTCTCCAGAAGAAAAGCTTCTTCTGCAAGACTTAAAATATGATTTTTAAACTACACACTATCATACTGAATTTGTTCCTCATGTTTTATTGGATTTCACCCATTTTTTTCACTTTAGTTGTTCACATTTGTATATGTCCTAACTATAAGAAAAACTTAAAAAGCACTCAAACACTAACTTCTCATTGCTGTTGTGAGACAAAAAGTATCATCCTGCTTTTACAGTATACTGGGGGGAATCTTTCCCTTTAAGAGACACACAGTTGTCTGGTAAGAACGTACATGGTGAAAAGACATCATCCCTGGTGCATCAGGATTCACTAAGATCTGTCAAATTTGAACGAATCATTAAAAATAAACAAAAACTTCTTCCCTTTGAGGGAATCAATTTTGCAAAAGAGCAGTTGGAGGAGCACTCGGCAGCATATGACACAGTGCCTGGACATCGCAATATGACAGAGTTCTTTCCTTGAGCATCAATTACACCAGTGCACCGCTTACTTCGTCCAGAAAGAAATAACGTTTATTAGTCATGTTCTGTTGCCTTATACAGTATCTTAGCGACATATAATGACATTAATTCAGCAACAGTGTTGTTGGAGTAGAGATGGGCCCAAATTGAATTCAAATACCCTTGAGCCTTACTTAGCTGGGAAACAGGTTGGTACACAGTTGTTAGACTGGGTCAAACTGGAAAAAGGGTAAAAGACCTCAAAAGTGCTCAACAGAGAAAAAGGGAGAAAGAAATGGACTAAACTGGAAAAGATTATTTAAAAGGAAAATGCAAAATAATAATAAAAAAGGAATAAAAGAATTTAAATACAAGAAAGACTTGTTTGTGTTGATAAGTTGAGGTTTGTGAAAATTTCTATTTTATTTTGGTGTATGATGGAGGTTCCAGCTATTATAGCTTTTCTATCATCTAAGTCTGATGCAGCTTGATCATGTAGACTTACATGACATTAGTTCACTTGGCCATCAGACTTCCAGTAGGCAGAGGCAGGGTAAGAACAGAGCTATGCAATATAAGTACATTGTTCACTCTTCTTTGGCACTTTTTAAATCTATCTTCAGAACTAGATACCCACAGAAATAGGGCAAGAGAATGGAAACAGAATAAGATCTAGAGAAAACCCTGAAATATGGAATTTCTTGTCCTGTGAATGATGGAAAGTCTGGCATTTGTTGTATGTTTATGACTGAATATTATTTGGTTTCTTCTATCAGACACTGGTGTACAGAGAAGAAGTTATATGACCTGCTAATTTGGGTAAAAAAAGGAATTGTTTTCAGCTCCACAGTTGAACACATTTAATGGACTTAAATAAAACTCTACTCCTAGATCCCTTAGTTTGTAATCCAGGCAGTAATTATGTCAACTGCTTACAATATATAGACTGGATCTATATTCCAAGCAGTGCCTTTTTACAGTTGAGATTTTTATGACTGCTATGTATAAACAAATAGAAATAGCACTTTTTCTGCCAAAAAGCTTTTCCTCAAGTATCTCAATCCATAATTCCTTAATGATCATTTCCTCATTATTTTCCACAGATTGTTGGATACCAGACCTACCTTGGGGAGTGGCAAGGAGCTTGCTGTTTGGGAGGAATTTTTCTCCTTTTACAAGGGAGATTTTCTACAGTTTTTGTTACTGAGTGACAAAGTTATGTGGTGATCATGAGAGAACATCCAGATTTCACTAAGAAGTTGTTGACAAGGAAGTTAAAGTCATGAAATAAAACATCTTTCAAGAGTGATTTTTTGTAAGTTATATTGCTATATATTGCGAGTTTAACATTAAAACTGTAGTTGTGCACCATCACTAATGTATGTGTTTAACAGATGAAACACAACCTGCCTTATCTAACAGCAACAGTAGGAAATCATAAGATGAGAAACACAAACCAAAACACAACCTATTCAATATATTTAGTCAATATTTTCATCTTTGAAAAGTATCCCAGAAGCTTTAATGTTCACCAGTGATCAGAATCCTAACTTTATCTACACCTTCAGACAATCATATCCCCATCTGCAGTCCTTCTGGCATTACTAATTAAAGAATCATCTACTGATTTACCAACATGAGCTGGAATATAAAAGAATTCACACAAAACTGCTTTGGAATAAATAGCCTTGCAATTCTAAAATCCCAATTCACTAAGCCATGACAACTTTAGTACCATTTGGTGGAAAACACAATATAGATATCTGTAAACACATTTAATATGCAAATGGCATTATAATTATGTTTTAAGATGTTTCCTTAAATTTTAGGTCAAGTAATATAAACACTGTCCAAAACTTGACGCAAAGAGAATTTTTTGGTAATGTTATAAGGGCACTGTATGTGATCTTGCAGGAAGATAAAACGGTCGCTAAAGATGCCCAAATATATGACAGGAAACATTTATTTCTATTTTAAAAATTCTTTTGTATAGACTGGAATTCTTTTGAACATCATGAAAGTACAACATGGTTACCAAGTTTTCCATCTTCCTGTATTAATCGAACAACAACTAGGAGAGTTGATAAAGAAATTAAAAAGGCATTGAAGTATCAATGAAGTAAGTCACCAGCAGCCTAATTCCAGTGAGAACATACCATTTCATTTTTTGTCCTCAAATATCCTTTTTAAATATTTTTTAAATATACAGTCAACATTTTCTTTATGGTTTAATTTTCTTTTAGGTGACTCTTATTTTCATACTCTCCTGTCTTATCCAAACTGAAATGCTATTACCTTATATTCACATTTCTAAAATCTATCAGTGTTTTTGAAGTATTATTGTCCTCAGTAATATACAGCATTTTGCATTTTAGTACAATGTAAGAACGTAATTCAAGGACTATTTCACCTCCACATCATTTATAAAATTGCCAAATAAAATTAGACTTATCACCAAACCTGACAGCTCTTTAATGAACAGTTTCATCTTGGTTGTAATTATTTTGTTTGTATATGTTCAGTATAATTTTTCATTCTATGCCTGACCTCCAAAGTATTTTCACTTTTTACATTTAACTGTTGGAACTCATGAATGTTTTCTGTTTTCATTTCAGAATTTCTGTATATTGCATTACATATATCTTTTTATCTTTACATAAAAACTGGTAGCAAATATTAATGTTAGGAAAGTACTTGCTAAAGCTCTTTGTTATAATTATATATCTACTTTGATGTTCTTTTGTCTACGAATTATTATAGCTGGAACTAAATGCTAGTTATACTCGTTCAGTAAACTGTGTATAAATCACTGTTGGTTCATGTTTCCTTTCTCCTACATATACTGTCCTTTTTATCTTAGTTCCATTATTTTTATAAGGCTTTCCAGGAGAATTGCCAAGGTTATTCTCTTACTCTTATTCTGTTATTTTGTTTACAGAGTTTGTTTTCTTATAGTTTCTGGTATTTTCCTGACTTTTCTCTTTTTGCCCTCTTTTAAAAGAAGAAATGAACCAATTCTCATGAGTATATAAAACCATGCTATCGGGTTAATATACAGTTCTGAACTGAAATTTGTCTATCTGAAGATCCGTCAAACTATTTTACCACAAACACTACCTCATTAGTTCTCATTTGCACATACTCTTTTTCTACTTTCAGCTGTCCTACAACAAAAATAAAAAAGTCATCCATTTTAAAGGAATGTATTTCATTTCCTTATTTCCTTAATGATAGGGTTGGGTTTTTTTTTCTAATGATATAATTAGAAAGGCTCCTTAATACATGAAACTAAAAATCCTCCTGCATCAGAGAAAATAAGAATTGTAAGCTCTGATACTACAAAGACTGTCTTAGGAATAATGATTAATCTGGACTATTCAGCCCCTAACATTAAGATTCTAAATACTCTTTTCAAAGCCAGGAAAAGACAGAGTAAAAATAAAATAAAATAAAATAAAAACCAATCTGCTGCTGCTTATCCGACTTTTTAACTGCTGTGACATTCTTCCACACTCCCCCACCATGATGTATCCCCTGGACATTCTTCCCACAGTTTTCCCAAAAGCAAACCATTATTGTCAGGATCTTAAATGCACCCCCCTGTTCCTGCAGAGGCCTTTTGGCACCCGTGCTGAAGGGCAATGTGCTCCTTGCCCTGATCCCTGCCTGTCCCGTCCCATGCTCATCCCTTATCTGCACCTTTGCCCATGGCCTCGATTCCCCAGCACAGACCCTCCTTGGTCCTGGACCGCTCTACCCTGTGCACCCCTGTCCTTAGGGAGCAGCCCTCTCCTTTGATCCCTGGCAATTACTAAGAAAATGTGTAAGAGCTGCCTTTAGCTTTCTTTTATTAATAAAAAACAGATTCTTATCTATAAGTACAACTATAATACTGAATCTCATTGGCCCAGATTTTGATCATCTTCTGTGCTCCTTCAAAAACAATATGATTTTGCTGAAGAACAAATAGACTGCAATAAGTCTGGTTGTCTTTTCAGGAAAAGTTCCTTTTTTTTCCAAAAAGAAAGTCTACAGACCTTTCAGAGGGTTCTCCACTCTGTTCACAAGGCAAAACCAGATTTGTCATTCACAAGCAGATATGCCATGGGTTAAAGTTATGAGTCCCATGAGTGTAATGCAATTTCTGTTGTTGTTGCTAAAAAAGATATTTATTTTACATTTAAATCATTAAATGTGATTTTGAATAAATATAATATTAAAGCAATTCATCATCTCAAATAAAGAAGAATGAAAATTTCAGATCATAACAGTACAATTGGTTATTGCAGAACATTTATTTTTGTCACAAAAGTTATAGCTCAAATTATGAGTATGTTTCTTAGCAGGGTGGAACTGAAGAATTTCTGACAACTAGCCTAAAAATAAATAAATAAAGGCAAAATAGCCATCAATATATCACTGAATAATCTTATTAATAAACTTGAACTGAATTTCAATATTGGTGGAAAACAGGATGATAGAGACCAGCAATGCATAGGAGCTCAGAGTAGTATAATAAACTAAATTTTACTATGAATTTTAGAGTGGCAGTTGCACAAGCTAGAGTTTTCTGTCTTTTCATGATTCTACTATGTTATACATTGGGTTGTCTCTGCTAATAGGTGCTAATTTCTATTTGGTCTGAGAGCACTGACAAAATCATCTAATACGTCTTGTGTTTCTTTGGTTATTATGGCTGTAAGAAATCTTATATTCACAGGGTTTCTGTCTTTTAACTGTCTTTAATTATCGTTAGGACAGAAAAGCCTGAGCCAGATCTCAATATTGCAGGCTAGGTTGAAAGATCAGTTTACAGAATCAAAGTCTTTTCAGCCAAATACTTACTGGTTTAATATTCATACCAATGCAGTGGCAGGTACATATCAAAAAGAACTTGGACTACTGAAGTACTAGTAATACAAACATCCTTTTTATATTAGTGGAAAAAAGTTGGAAATTAGAAATATAATAAAAAGAGTAATTATGCTGCACCTAACTAATTTATGACCACCTCTCTTTGTCGTTTAGAACAAAATTTTTGTGGTGACTAGACAAATGCAAAACACTATTGGAATCCATTTTTATACTTGCAAAGTTTGGCCTGTTTTTCCGCTCTATTTTCCCCCACACACCCCTCTGCAATATCAGCTGGCAATGACTATTATGCTGTTTAAAAGAACAACAATAACGGATATAAAATTTACCATAAATTACAGTGATTTAAAATTTAATGAGCTTCTTTTTTGTATCATATATTTTATTAGCCTCTTAGTGTTTCATACTTTTTTATTAGCTTATGTCATTAAGAAATAACTTTTCATTGGCCATATCAGGCAGCTAAACAGTGCTATCTGTTATCTATTTATATCTTCTATTCAGGCACCTAATGCGGTATTCACCTTTGACTATTTATATTTTGCATATCAATCCATGACTAGCTGTTAACGACCAGATTTTCCAGTGCTGGCAGTTTTGTTATAATGTTATCGTGCTCAGCCTTTTACGAGTTACTCCAATCACCATTCTGAATTGCCCTACTGTGTAAAAAGAGAGAGACCTTCAGGAATTTTAATAAAAGACAGATTGTTAACAATTAAAAATTGCTTAAATTTATCTGTGCCAGTTCAAAAAGCCTCATATATGAAATATCAACTGAAATTAATATTAGCAGGAAAAAAAAAAAAAAATTCCACAGATTTCTCTTATTTGATAAAATTCCTGCCATGACCTGACATAGTATGTTCCTTACAGCCCTACAACTTCCACTTCTCCAATGCTCAGAGGATATCCAAGGAATATTTGAGGTCACAATTGATGTACATTAATTTTTCATTTATATCTTATGATATAGAGACCATAGTTCATATTCATGGACGTAAAGAATTAATGTATTGATTAAATTAAAGTAAAGCTCTGGCATAGACAATTCTTTCTTACAACCCTGATATTCTACTTCAGCTCTGAAATAGCAGTCTGGTGCTTCAATATAGTTTAAGATTCTGAAAAGTTGCACCTGCTATTTTATGTGAGACACAAAAACATGAACTAGCAGATTTTTTTTTTTTTTTTTTAAACAGATAACCTTGAGATAGCTCTACTCACTTTTGAATAGTCTTTGTCTTTTCTGGTATAACATTTCTTCTTTTCAGTATTCTGGGTTGTAGTTTAATTTCCATGTTGAAAAGTAATAGTCATAACACATTTATTCACAGCTTTCATTAATAAACCAAAAACCTAAAAGCACACAAGTGAGATGCTACAGAAATAGGCATTCAAACTGGAAAGAATCAACAGTTCTGCTCTATAAGGGGCAGAAACATTGTCTGTGTGCCAGGAACACTGATGGAATAGCAGGTATTCAAAGGTGAAGAAAATCCTCCTGGTTGAGGGGAAAATTCCACTGATTCTTCAAACAAGATCACTTCCTTCATGTGAGAACACATCACTGAAAAATCCACCAGACAAGAAAAACAGTTGAGGAAGAAGATCCTAAAGGGATCTATACTGAAATTATTTTAGCCAGCAAAAGTGTGATAAAATATCAAAGAGGATTCAAAGACTGATGTTTTGAGGAAAGTCTGTGGATTTTCAGTTACTGAGATACATTCATAAACAAAATATTCTCAGTGGGAATGACACCACTCGAGCTCTAGAAGTATTAACTTTCTGAAGTGCAAGAATTGATAAAAAGAACTATTGTTTGAAGGAAAGTATTCAATATTGTAATTCCAACTTCCAGGTCAATTTCAATGCATAGGAAAACATGGAAAAAATAAGCACTATATGTATAGCAGAAGTATGAATAACAGAAGTAAAGGAAGCAGAAGCAGGTAATTTATACAGTTAATAAAATTCATGATGGAGACATAATACAGAAAAGTTGGTCATCAAAAATACCTTAAGGTAAAGAAATCATGAATTGATCCCATGTAAAGTAAACAGAAAGGTGTGAAAACAGATTAGCTACTGACTTATCTCTTTCAAAAGGGCACATCTTGAGAAATTATGGAAAAAACATCTTGAAGACCTTAAAAATTTAATGGATAAAAAATTTACACATTACATTATGTGTATTTGTTTACAAATAGTAAAATAATTAGAGTAGAATTACTAACTTTTAGATGACTGACATCTGGAACAGCTTTCTTAAAGGAGCACTACGGAGCAAAAAGATATTTTCATTTTAGTGATTACCTAACTCAACTTAGAAGTTAGCTCCTAACTAGCTAGCTGAATATTCCTAGTCAATGGAATGAATTGTCATAGCTAAGAATTCCGTTCTGTAAGATCAGAAGAGAAGTTCTATCTGGTATGGTATTAATTCCATATATTGAGTATGGAGGCCTGGGTGTCAGGGTTCAGCTGGGTGTTCAGCTATTCACAATTAAGTTTTCATCATGTCCTACTTACCCTATTTTCCCTTCTCTACAGTTAGCTCTCTCTGCCTTTGATATATGCTAAAACAGGCTATAATCACATCAGGGTTCTAGGGTTTTTATTTTATTTTATTTTGTTTTTTTACTGAGTAGCAATACAATTTCTGCATAGAAATTCAGAATTATTCTCAGAGCTGATCCTTCTGTTGCATCATAGAACCTCACTGAGACAAAGCCAACACCAGTCACCAAACTTTATAAAGTCATGAATATAATGTTGAGTTTCTCAGGGGACAAGAAAAACAATATTGCAAAAAGAAAAATTATGACAAGCAATGTGTTGGTTATTTCTTTAAACAACAACATAAAAATTGATCAGTATTTGTTTTGCATACTTTTGAACTGCATTTAGTTTTCCATATAGTTAGCAATTAAAATAGAAAAAGAACAGTACATTGGTTAAATAAGTTTCAGGTTACTAAGGTTGGTATTTTGGCTCATTAATAAGGATTATTTTAAATAAAACGATCGCAGTCATTTCATTGCAAGTATTCATTGTATTTAAAAAAGCATATTCCAGAACACAGAGAAAAATGTGTATATGATTACACTTACAGCTTTTGTCCTATACCATAAATATACATAGGCATAACACTACAGCTCCTATGTTCAAAATTATCTCTGATTTTTGGTGTTGAAAAATTTCTTTCTGAAAAAAGTACAGTAACCAAAAACCTATTACAAATGTGTTTTCTACACTGAGGTTCTGCAAATTGAATACCAGAATTGATGCTCAGCCTTTCAGTTCAAGATCATTATCTAGTCATTAACTTTTATTTTACCTTTATTCTCTTCTTAAAACGCTAAGTGTAAATAAAACCTTTTAAGACACTATACTGCATACAACAGACTAAATCCTTACTAACATATAAATGAGTTAACAGGAAAGTGAAACAATTATGTTCATTTATGCTTTTCTTTGTGACTTCAAGCATTGAATCTGATCGTAAGCTCTTTATATGGGCAAACACCTATTTAAAAAAATATAATTCACTCAATTGGGAAGTACAGGATGAGGAAGAGCCTTTATATGTATAAGTGTTAAACATCTCCATGTTAACTTGATCAACAGTTAGATGTCACATATATATCTTATTTTAGTAAAATAAGGATCGCATTACCTTGGAAAAAATAAAATATTCCCTGTTTTTACAGAAAGGCTGAAATAATGACAGCTTACTGCTGAAAGGAGAAATCAAACATTGCAGGCATCATAGAGATAGCATATATAGGGATACTGTCAATTAGGTGGGATTATTCTTTCACTAGCAATGGGATATATAGATACAGACATTGATGAAAAAGTATTTTTTAATCATCAGATCTGCTTGTATTTCATACATATTTTTGTAAGTGCCAAAATATGTGCATACTACTGACTGTTAAGATATTTTGAATATTTTTTTTCTCCCTATTAAGTACAACTTAACCTGAATGTCAAGCATTAATCTTGAAAAAGATGCACATAAGCTGAGCATGCAAAAATGGGCAAACACACTGCTCAAACTGCAGGCCTTGCTATGTTTACAGAATAAAGCATTTATACACACGCATCTAAATCTGAGTGGGCAGGCCTGGGAACCTGACCAACATGTTTCTAAGCTCTTAAATGCATTTGTAGTATAGACAATGATGATACATTTATTTAATAGCTTCATATATTTAAATAATTGTCAATTTCAGCAATAAACATACTTATTTTTCACTTGCACTAAGCACTACAAATATGTCTAAAATATTTTTTCCATGGATCCTAGTGAGTAGCCAAATTCATGCAATCATCATCTGATGTGAAAAATTACCTCTCATCCAGAACTTTATTATAAATATTTAATGTTGTCTAATCGCATTGAAAGTTTGCATAAAATTTAGTTTCAAATATAGTTTGAGAGTCTTTTTATCATTCTGTGTATGTCCATAACCTTTAGAATCAGGATTAGATGTATGCAGAGAGGGGAAAATGTATGTATCTGTAAATCTAGAAAATGTACAAAGCAAATCTTACATATGAGAAAAGGTGTAAAAATATTTGCTATTTTCTTAACTTAAAAAAAAAGTAATCATAGTAGAAGCCTTCCACTATTTCTGCATTTTATATATAACTACATTTGTTTCTCTACAGCAAGGCACAATTTTTATATGATTCTGTTTCATTTACAGATTCAAAATGTGCATAAAAATGTAATAAAAAAGGGATATATAGTTTCTATACTGCTAGTTTAGGGACTTATCACCTGTAAGTGACTCTGGAGATGGGTACTGAAGTGAGGTCATTAATGCATACGGTGTATTTTCTTTCTAATGTTGCAGATACCATTTACAGTGGTTGCAAAGCTCAGAGCACAATTGTAAAAAGGGCATTGGCTTAACTGGGTATCTTTCTAATGTTTCATTGCCTAAGAGAACTAATGCAGAGATAATCTTTGACAGTGAATGCCAATAAAAAGATATTTTGCTAATGATACTCATTTAACGCTTTATAAAAACACAGAGCTGTGTTCTGATTCAAATTACACCAGCACAGAATCAGGATAGCTCCAATACAGCAGAAGTCTATGTGAAAATACAAGATAATACAGAAACAAGAACTACAGGAGTTGATTTTCACCTTCCATAAACTAGGAGTTTTTTTCTTATGTAAATACAGAATATAAATAATATGTAAGATGATGCTGTATAAGGTTCTAATGGAGAATTTACTTATTCTTCAATAACCAATAGAAAATACAAAAAATAGTTCACTTAAGAACTTTCCTCAGAAAGACATCGGCAGAGAAATATCAGGCAGAATCACCAACCACTAGTGCAAAATTCTGTTCATTTTAAAAAAAAGTGTAGTAACACTTGTGATAACTTCCAAAAACAAAGATTAAATTCAAAAACATCTTTGTAGCTGTAATTTTAAGGATTATACAAATTTCCTGCCAAAGAATGAGTATGTGTCTTTAAGAACAGCAGATATCATCAGCTTTGAACATCTTCTAATACAATATATTTCCATCTTAGCTGAAGGAAGAATTTGTTTGCAAAACTTCAGATTATGATTAAGTTAATCATGAAAAAATGGAAATGAATGTGAAATAACCAAAGGAAAAATCACCATTCTGACAGCATGAACTTTTTGATTACACTCTTTACTCCAAACACTACTCATATCTAATATTGTTCCAGTAAGCTGTTTATTCTTGGTAATCAAAAAATAGGGGGAAAAAAAAATCAACTCAATACAACAATGAATGTCTACATTTTCCCCAATGCATTTAAACTGATGCAAACAACATGCAGGATATTTCAAGCCTTTATGTTTAGGTAACCTCCTAAAACACAAAAATACTGCATCAAAGGCTCACAGGGCCTTGGCAGAACTGCACCATTCCACAAAGATGGGCCTAGCTTATATTGAAGACTGCAGCAGCCTAAATAAAAGCATGCCTACAAAGCAATTTAAAGAATTACAAAAACATATGTAAAATCCTTTAACTGAATTTATGACTGATATAAATTAATTAATAAAATTCTGTTTTTTTACATCTAGTTTATGTTCCGGTCTAGCTAGGCCACATTTTTAAACCAGTCAAATGGAAACAAGCACAAGGGTATATTCCAGCTGTGCCTCCATGCTCCCTTGGCCAAGCACACAGAGAGTACAAGGCCCCTAAGCCTGTCTTTCTCCATTACCAATGAGACCCTTACTTTAATCTTCATTCTAAAATGACTAAATGCTATATGTTACGTGAGGTCTGATGAAATAAGTTCTCAGAAGATGGCAAATCTCTTTTCATTGGCAAACTCACATTAACAACAGCTGCACATTTATACCCATATATAACGCTAAATTTTCTTATTTACACATGTTGAGGTAAGTATACAGGTATATCAAAACACACACTGTGGCTTTAGAGAAGCAAAATATCCCTCTTAAATGATCAAGGAATAAAAGCTATGTTTAGAAGAACAGAATAATTTATCCCTAAACAACATAGTTGGATAGAATAAAGCGAAAAACAAAGAAACTAAACCAGATAAAATGCTCTTTGCTGTGCTCTCTGTAAAAGAAGATTATAAAGGTCAAGAAAATTCCAGTCCAGACAAAAATCTGTTAAAATCTTTTAAATCTTTTGTTTTGCTTCTGATTACAAGTTGGAATGATTGATTTTCCTCTTTGACAGTATCTTAAATTGTGTGTCACACAGTCGAAATTTAAAGCTTGATAGGTCCACAGTACAATCTTAAAGTCATTCAAAGAAGCTCAAAATTTAATTAAGAAAAAACATTAGACCAATTAAGTCTAAACGGTAGTATAAAATATTAAGGTAAAACACGTATTAGTGTGACATTTACATTTTTATGAAGTATGAATCACAAAGAAATAAAAACTGCTTCTAAATTTCAGTTAAGACCCCTTTTAAAAAAATCTTGTTTCCATGGCAATGCTGAGAATAAGTTTTCAGAGGATCTAAGATATGGATTTTTTATTTAAAAAAAAGGTTTAAATGAGAAATAGCAACATCGTGGCTTCTTTTCAATTTTCTTATATGCCCGAGAGGCAGCGCGAATAAGTCGCAGAGACATCAACGCCGGGATGAAAGCAGGAGGAGAGGCCCTGGTTATTCCACCGGTCAGTGGCTTGCCCCTAAATAAGCACCTTCACCAACATCATTCTGCTGCAAACACGCTAATTGTTACACAGACAACTGCATCTTTACAGGCGAAGGCCTCGTGGTGCCCATTCAATTAGGGAAGTTTAATAACTCCGCTGCTCATTATCGAGATGAGCTGAAAGGCCACTACAAAGGCTACCTATGACAAAAGTAACCAAGTGCTGCTGCTTTTACATTCCAGATCTAAGGAAAGTTGTTCAAGTCTCTAATGAGTAATCAGGGATTGAGGTTTCTAGGCTACAAAAATCCTGTTGTGGCAAAAAAGGCAGAAACCTAACACCCAAATCAATACTGTATTACTCTCTCCACAGGCAAGAGCTGCTGGGTCAGGAAAATCATGAAAAATTCATAGTGGAGGTGGTCAAGTCATCCATAAGATAGAGAAAATAATGCTATATCTAAAGATCCCTTGAGCAATCGAAGACATTTTATAGATTTCACCATGGATAAGTGCTGGTTTGTTTCATCTCTGTGCCTTAATACTGTTCCTCTCTTATCTCCTACAATAAATGAGGATGTTTTGGTCTATATTTACTATTGCTCTTATTTACTTTATTAATTTGTGAGTCTTTCTCCTCCACTGTTGCAATAGGTACCCACAGGAGAATTCAAAGTCATTTCTTCTACTACAAAAAGTGAGTAACTCATCATGGAGCAGTCTTTAAACCTTTTCCAAATATAAATTCCTCAACAGGGATGTGCATAATTTAGCTACCAGAAGTTATCGGAAGTCCTGCTCCTTTCTGCCACATCACTTCTCAAAGGAGACAGGAAAAAGGCTGTCATCATTTTAAGGTCTAAACTGCCAAGCAAAAAAGGCACAGTTATATTCTACATAACGATGTGGCATAAGGAAGAAAAACAGGTAGAAAAGCCAAAGAAACAAAGATTTATGCATGATTAATAACTCTGCTTCTGAATACCTTGAATACCTCTGCTTCAGCATGACATTCATATCTAACAAGCTCAAGAGCAAAAAAATGTAAAAAGGTAAAGGAGGAGGATGGGCACAACAAATTTAAAGACTATTAAAATGCAACTTTAACAATAGAAAATGATAGAAATTCAGCAATCCAATAATATAACACAAGGCTTTCCAAAAGAAGCTTCACAAACGCCTGAGAAAATTTTCCTAGGGTGCATTCCTCAATCAAACTGGAAAAGCAAAAGCTTTCCCATAGCATGAGCTGAGAGAAGGCACCTCCATTTTGTAATGGTGCAAGAACTAAACTCTCAGATATCAGAGTTAGCCTTTGTAGAAAATAGATACAGTCCAGTTTAAGTCTGCCTTTACAAAATAAGACCACCTTAGGATTTCCTATATAGAGTCAATAATAAATACCATCTTTTCCACTAGGAAACCATTTAGCACAAAATCAGAACAGTTCATAAAGATAAATGAAGAATCAGTGATAAGGGAACCATCAGTACGACCCTTCATTCTTTGATATTTCTATTACTGCTGCCTCCAATTAGTTGTGTTAAGGCTCCGGCTAGAAGTTTGTATTTAAATTGCTCAGGTCACAAGCTCTCTGGCTTAACATATTTGCAAGAGTAGCACAAAACAATTTCCATTTGTCTTATTTTAACTGACAGCTATTTATTATTCATTAGCACTAACATGGCTATTCTTGTGATTGACTTTTTTTTATTACTTTTAAATGCATTTCTCCCTACAGAAGTTCTCTGAAGCACTTTATTGTGACCCCTTCTTATAACATGCACACAAAAATATAACAATTTCTATAGAAAAGAATAGCTGGGAAAAGGAAACAGCAGCTTAAACAAACAAGATCAACGTATGCACAAATATAAGCACAGTGCTAAAATCTCCGCAGTAATTCTTGTTAATTACATACTTCATCTACAGAAACAAGTAAAAAACAAAATACTTCATTTTCCACATACATAGTGCATCTTTTAATAAAATAATCCATGGTTTTAGTAGAAAATATTTTACAAATAGATAAGTATTTCATTTTATTGTAAAGCAAAATGGTTGTAACATTTACTATGCTCCTATCATTTAACGTAATGTGTCTAAGAGCATGCAAGCTCCTACAGTGTTCTAACTTTACATTACTACAAAAACACAATTTTTATAAAATGTAAAGATCTGTACAAACAGGAATGTATTTTGATGCAGAAATCTTTACAGTGTCACTGCACTTTTCTTCAAAAATGTTCATTCCTTTCTTTGACATTTTTTTGGCTTACACAACAGGGTGCCAAACATTTGTGACAGCTTACAATAGAAAAACAATATTGCTTTTAGTTAACAATGTTAGCTATGAATATATATTGACAGCATTTTCACTGCAGATTTGCTGCCAACATAATACAAAGCAAATAGCATTCAATATGTTGGAACACTCAGGGGAATTAAAGAGTTTCAAAAACAAATTTATGGCATTAGGTGCTGAATGCTAAATCTAATGAAAATGCAAATTCAGTATTCCCGCACATACTTCATGCAAAGGAATACAGTTTGGCAAAGTGATAAAATTAAGATGATTTAAGTCAGGAGAAAATTATGTTAAAATGTCTGCACTTGTTTGGCTTTTTACAGAGCTGGTTTTACCACAGAGATTGATATTTTTTGCCAAAAGTTTTTCGGCTGTGTTTTCCTGAAGTACATCATAAGAAAAGTCAAAATTCCAAAAGGTTCCAAGCATTCTTAGAAAATATAAATTCATAGATGTATAATTTTAATATTCATAATTCTATTACTAACCATAAATAAGCAAAAGCATCATTGTTCCCTTGAAAGTACCGAAGCAAAGAATTTTGCTTACAAATCCGTATGCTGATCATTATCCAGAGAAGAAGCAGAGCAATAGATAGAAATTGTGATTTAAGTCTTATGACAATACGGTAAAGCAGAGAAATGTTGCAGTGTCATCTCCTATATATTAAAATACATTTGCTAAACCAAACATTTATTGGCAGTACTTTAAGTGACATGACATTAATGGTTTTTAAAACATTTATTTACAAAACAAATTCGAGCAGGTTAACAATACCACTGTCAAGATTTTAAAAACTGTTCAGATTTCTTAGATCGTCCAGGTTTGTTACCGTCAAATGCAATTTGTTACAAATTTTTAGAAGATCTGGAAATTTATTATCATTCATCAGTATCAAATAGTTTGACACTGATACCTAGCATAGGTTGCAAGATATTAAATTATTTTAAAACGTACATAATAATTTTATAATTACTCACACAATCAGTATCAGTTAAAAATATAACTGACCTACTGAAGACCAACATTTCTTCCCAACATCTTATAACTTTTATGGGAATAGTATTGAATTTGTGGAACAGAATTTTTGTTTAACAGCTACAATTCAAAATTACTATAATGTCTAGTTAGTAAGTTCACTATATTATATATGTATCTATAATATTATAGAATATATATGTATAATATTAAGAATATTCCAGAATTCAGGCATTTGAGTTCCATTAGAAAGCTACATGGATTATACTTTAGGACCAAATTGCCATTACATACAGCTCACCACAACACGCATATTACTAGCACGTTAGAATAGTATAAGCTGCAAAATTACACAGAACACGACACAGTGAGAGAGCCACAACTCTACATATAGAACAACAATTTAAAAAAGCTGAAGTGCAAAGCCTTGTTTTATGCTCAGCTATGAATTTGAAAACATACTTTCTACATCAAGCACAATATGGACCTGTATACCATAAGAAACAAATTAGTTATTTTCTGAAAGCTAAAATTTGACTCTTATATTGGTGAAGACAGAGTAAATACAGTTAATTTTTTAATGTTCGCTCTGTCTCTTTTCACTGACTGTCAAGGAAATCATATTTTACTCTTTTTGCAGTATGAACTTGGAAAGGATTTGCTAATAATCTACGCAAATTTCACTGAAGGGTGACAACAGAAATCAGTATGTGTCTCTGAAGAATAATCTAACCAAACATTTACATTTAGAATATTCATTTGTATTTATGCATGAGAAATTCCTGGCAAAATAAATTATTTTCCAGCATACATACAATCTCTTTTTATATAGGCTGATTTTATAATGAGCAGGCTTTAACTGAGTGAAATAAATTATATAATACTCAAATTAGTTGAAAAATAAAATTCTACTGGAACTCATGTAAAATAACCATCTACTTGGGTGGGTAACTGTATTACCCTCTGCTTCAAGAAGTTTGTTTGGCCCTTTCCCTCCCAGAGGGAAGGGCACCAACTACAAAGAACTACCGTAATTGGATCCTTGCTATTCCAAACCCATGGAATTGCCATTGCACCTGTCATTACAGTGCCAGGAAGGATGTTCTGTTTAATTCAGCTATTAAAGGAACTGTAAATCTAACGCTGGAGGTACTCAGTATCACGATCTTCTTTCTGGGCAGGAATTAAGTTTTCAAGGGCAAGCAGGTCCTACCATGAATCTCACAGTAGCATGTAGTCCTCATATCTGGATCAGTTTGGCCCTCCAGGTTCACAGAAGATCAGAATTCAAGGAAACAAACCAACAAGGCAACACAAGAAGCGTTCACCTTCCTGCACTACTCCCAAGTACAAGATCATCTTGCAGTCAGGTGTGCCAAGGTGTGTAGAAGCCAAACTGCTACGAGAACCTGCATCCCTGTGTAACATATTGATTAAAGCCTTTAGGTAATACAAGTGCTTTGTACAACATTTCGTGTGGGAGTTCAGAGTATAATACGAGAACAATGGAAGCAACTGTCTTCAAAAAATATATATGCTATGCAAACTGGAAAATGAAATAGATCTGCTCTGAAAGTTCACCGTTTTAAGAAAGGAAATGTTACAGTTAGATTTGCTGTTCCAGCAAGTCGCATACATTGTGTGAGGTTAAAGATTTGAACATCAATGTTCGGTTGAAGGTAAAATATATAAAATGTGCAAAAATGGTAATGAAAAACATTCTTTACAGCTTAAAACCATAGGAAAGTAATTATCTAATTTTTTGTCCCTTAGTTTGGAAAATGATTAGAAACAAAGGAGACTGAAACAGTAACAAGAACTCTGCCTAGTTACTGTCTGGAAGACAAATGTTTCTGGGCAGATTATTTATAAGGCTTATTCAAAGCTACTAAAAGCTTTGGAGAGATTATGCTTTCAATGGCAACATAAACTATATCAAACACCATGCACGAGATCTAACAGAAATACATGAAGTTGCTTTAAACATAGACTTGAATAAGTTTCAATATATATAGATACGTTAGTAAAATAGTAATAAAAAACTCATTTCTACTTGAGAAACCTTCAAGTTTTAGCTCCTACATAACATAATGCATACTTATACTAGCATGTTATTTAGTAAAAGATATCCAAACAAGGTGATTTGATGTTAGAATAGTCATCCCAGAAAAACCAGAGCAATGTAAAGTAAAATAATTGTCAAGTCAATCTCTAGCTTACATTTTATTGCAGAAATAAATTGAACTCTGCTCTAGCTTTTTGACACTTAATTCTGATACTAATGGGTTCAAATCCATTTCTCTTTGCTCTCCTTGCTAACAGGAAGCTTTATGTAATACTGTGTCAGAAATCTACCAGTTACCGGCTAATGTTTCCCTTAAATAAAAAGTCTCTGCCTGTAATAGTATTAGCAGCTGCCATCAGTTTACAGTAATGAGCTACAGTTCATCACGGTACTGCTGCTATGAAAATTAGAAAGCTTCCATGGAGCTTCTCATTTGCAAAAAATTATCAGCACCATCACGAGCAGTGGTGCAGCCGGAGGGTTTTTCTAGAGCTTAGACGCCAGAGCCTAAACTGGTGTAAATAGCACTCAGCTAAGCGCTGCTAAATTATAATCAGCTAATGATGTGGTATAATGTGTCATGAATCCAGTAGCTCTATTTTGAGGGTTAATATAGAAACCCAGTGTTATTTTTCTTAACTTCTAAAACCAAAAAATTGCATACTCTTGCTTTACATGGGGTTTCCTAGCCTTTTCAATTAGAAAGCTTAAGGATTTTTGTTGCAGGAAACAATTGCTGTATCTCAGGTCACCTACACAGTCAGAAGAATCTTCCAATTTTTATTAATAACCAAATAATAAAGCTATAAATCATGGCTGAATTTTATTTTCCTTCCTTCATTACCTAAAGATTAATTCCTCCAACATTTTACACAAATATAAGTAGTATCACAGCAGGACAAAATATCTAGCAACAAATTTAAGATGTGACTGATTTTCAGGAGCATTTAACACTGTATAAACTTGGCTCCCACTGAAATCCCTGGAAGATTTCCTATCTCATTCTACCATAGAAGAGACAAGTGCTAATTTGAGGTCCTAATGACAGAAATAAGACTTTTATACAGAGTTAAATTTAAAGGGTTATACAGAGTTAAATCTTATATCTGTATTTTTTTTCTAGATAATACTCTCTTTGCCTACCCTCAAAATTCCTGGTAAAAATAGATGAGAAGACTAAATACACTAAAAATCTTCAACTTGGATAAACTGGATGAATAAGGAGAAAAGGGGAAAATGATAGGAGTTTATAAAATCATAAATGTATTCAGAAAGGGAGCAGAGAAAAATTATCCACTCTTTCTCATAACATAAAAATGATATTAAATATTAACCAGCATACTTAAAACAGAGCAAAAGAAATTATTTTTACACAAACTGCATAATCAGCTGCAGCACTCATTGCTATGAGACAGAAAAATGAATAATCCTATGAAAAATATTGGCTCAACTCAGGAGCCCAGGTGTGAAAGAAACTTGATAAACACCATGCTGGACCCTGGAATTAAAAGTGAGTTGCTGGTTGGTGTGCACAGAATTAATCTGAACTGTCTGAAATGGTTTCCTCAGAAATACAATCTTTTCAAAAAAGTAGAATAATCTCAGTTCTTTGTGGCACTTGAGGACCTAAGGAACTTCCAGAATTGACATCAGGATCAGTTAAGGCTTTAACAGGTTTCACAGCTCCCTGGCTCCATCTAATAGCTTCCATGGACTCGAGGTGGAAGGCTCTATTGCCTAGAATATAAAGTTAGTTCATCCTTTCCCTATTAACTTTGCAACCACCAAAATTTAAGTTTCTTCCTCTTTTGATTCACTAATTGTTATTTATCAGAAATGTAAAGAAACTCTGTGCACAAATAATGCCATATATTTCACTCAGAGATTGCAAACAAGAATGATGAAGTAAATGTGCTACAAGAGCGAGATCTCTAGTTCCAACTTCAACTGTGAATGGCAAAACAGGAGGGAAAAGATATTTGAGCCTTGTGCTTAATTCAGACTACCACAGTCTGCAGCCAAAATACCTAGGTTTTCACTGATTTTTCTAAAGAGGGATACATACAAAATAATAACCATCTCCTGTTGAACACTACTACCACTTCGTGTCTCAGGCTTCCTCAGTGGGAAGCAAAAGACAATTTTCTACAATTACTCTGCAATAGCTTCTTTTTCCTCTCTTGTCAGTTAAACAGAAAATGACAAGCTCAATAACTTGAATTAATTTATGCATATTTTACGGGTTTTTTTCCTCCTTAGGCTTCTTTGACAATCTCTACATAGCATTTCAGCCTGCTATCGTTCAAACATTGGATGTGGTGCATGTAAAAGACAATATGACATCTTTTAAAGGTTCCTACGTTTAGATTTTTTTTTTTCATTTCTGTAATGTGAACATTGTTTTCTTTTATTTCTATCCTGTGCTTCCACATTTTGATGTAAATACTTTTCAAAAACAGAAACAGAATGAATCCAAAGTTTGGTAAAAGACAACTAATACTGGAGCTCAAAGGGGTAAAGGCAGAGGAGATATTTAAACCATAAATTAAAAAGTTCTTAAATTATGAGAAAAGCGTGTCCCATCACTGACATCAACATCATCATAGACAGTGCTGATTTTGTTTATGGCATTTATAATGTATTTTTGACATTCTGAGTGACAGGTGCCACCATAATAGGAAATTAAACACACCTGGCCATCAGACTCCTATAAGCAGAAACCCCCTTTAAGTCTGAAGCACACAGTATGTTTGCAGTAATTACAAAACTCTGACATTCAAAATGTTCTTAGAGACACCTGGAATAAAAAGTTTATGAATTTAACACTGTCTTGCCAAGTAAGAATATTTCATTAGGACAACAGTTGTTTTCCTAACACTAAATATATTTCTATATCTACTAACCTATCTGTAGTCATTACTTTTTAAAGGATGATACATGTCATGACAGCTTTGGATAATTTCATGGAGATGCACACTGTATTGCATTTAGCAAAGCTTCACATGTACCTTCAATCTATTCCAAGCACAACAAAATTATTGATCCAAAATAAAATTATACGTACTTGAAAGGCTTCCAACTCAGAAAAATCATCATTTATAAAACTAATTTTATACATGACCAATATAGGCACAAGTTTCCAAAATGGCAACATTATTTTTCCTCAAAACTGCAGTATGTTCAATTGATTTTTCTTCTTTAAATGTTGAGACAAACACACAATCTATTTTAAATGTCATCACTTTGTTTCTTATTTAATTAACATTTCATATGACTTCTTCAGTAAATAATTAGTTCAGTCACTATACATATCTTCTAACCCTATGCACTTTTGACTTAGAACAAAATTTTATTGCTATTCAATATAGCTATCAGCCAAGCTACTTAAGAAAAGTTCAAAAGCCCTTTTGAAGTAATCCATTACATTTTTAATACACATACCAGATAATTCAAGCCCTTCTCTTACCATAAGTAACAGATCCATATTACCACATGCTATGATCCCATAAGATCTTACAAAAAATGCAGTCAGGTGTCTGGCCCAAGGATTCTTTCTTCCAGTTTTTTTCAAGTATTCCTTGTTCTAGGCATTACATATATTTTTATCAAATAACCATCTACACTGAATCTTTTAGATTTACCATCTAGCTTGATAGTATGAAATGCTACAGCATTGTTAGCCAGCTGTGAACAAGATGCTCAAATCACACCACTCTTTCTTATTTCCAATCTTAGCTGTCAGCGTTAAGAAAAAAATTAGCTTATCATACAGGTTTTATGGGTCTATTCTTCACAACTTCTTTTCAGCAGGTATATAAAGATATACAAGAAGTTAGTGAGGCTGTGGGGTCATTAGCATGTGCAACATATGGAATGTAGGTCCTTATGGAACAAATCCCAAATAAATGGCACTGGAGTGTTTTAATTTGGTAGGGAAAAATCCTCGTCGTCCTTCACTTTCAACTGCTGAACAAATTACCTAGTTTCAACATTCAGGAACAAAACAGAGAGCGATTCCATCTCAGAGATAGGAAAAAAAGACACCCGTTTTAATCGCATACATTCATATACTATGGCTACTAAGTATATTAGAAAGCAGTTTAACTTCCATTCCTTGCCTCTTTTCACATTATGTCTACCTCAATCTTCTCAGCAGTTTCTGTTGGGCATAGGATTCTCAATGCCCAGCCATAAAGGATGCATATTCTATTTTCCTAAATAACCATTGCACTCAGACACTGAATAGGCTGCATTTCAGAGGTAAAACAATGATACATTTGGGGTTTATAAATAGGCTTAGAATGGCCTGCACTATATAAAAACCAGTCTACTTACCATCTAAATACTGCAATTACTTAAAATGTGTTGTCCAATCTCATGTTTTCCTGACAGAAACTAAACCGAAAACTAGCAGAAAGTCAAGATTTTTGCTGCTCCTAAATGGTGAAATACACATCCGAAGGACTCACACATAAAACTCTCTTAATTGGCATCACCTGCTGTCATTTTTGCTATCTCACAAACACTAGAGAATTTCCAGTGAAAGCCTGCTCTGATCCATATTAAATTTATTTCCCTGGATAGGAAATTGAATTGTCAAAAAAAAATGTTTGAAGAGAGCTTCCCTTCCTTTTTAATATTCCTTAGAGAAAGAATGATAAATTCAGCACTTCTACAGTATATGTCCCTCTCCAAAGCAAAATAAAACACTGGATGATAATGACTGAGAAGCACAGCTGTTTCAGATGAATGTCAAACTTTAAATCTTGATTAAGTTCACCACTAAGAACTAAAACCCACTATTTGGTTACTAAAAACAAAAGTCACTCAGATGGGAAGTGCATAGAAAGTTAACACTGGTCTAACCAAATCAGTACTAAAATTACAGTAAGTGGAGAAGAAAAGTTCCTCACGGCTTCATTTCAAGGATGGCAATAGAGCTGGAAATATGGGATGAGAACTACAACTTAATTGCTGATGGCTTTTCAGGATTGGTCCAATTGCTCAGAGAGGACAGAGGTACAAACTCAAAAGTCTCTACTGGCTGAATGATGTCAATTTCAAACACACAAGATAGCAAAGTATACACATAAAATGTCCTCAAAAAAACAGAAATTGACAGTTTTTATAACTGAGAGTCGTTAATTCGTTTTACACAATTGAATAGATAGATAACAACAGCATAAGCAGAGAAAGCCTGGTAATTCAAGCTGAGATGATTAGATAGTTAGGTTAGGCTTCAGCATCAGCAGAATGGGATCAGATTTCTTGGAAAATTGACATTTAATATCTCCACTCCAGTTGCTATACATTACATCAGCAGAGGTAAAATTGAAGAGGATCCAGAGTGCTTCTTACAGATACCAGACGCTCCCAAAATCACAGAGAAACAGGCTACTTAAGCACATATTTAAAGCAAACACAGATAAACAGATTATTTACTAAGTAGAATATATAATTTTTATTTAGGGAGGCAGAAAAGCTATGGAGGAAGAGTTAAAAAACAAAATTCAGATTTAGCGTTTTATTGGTCAGATGCATGGAGTGGTTCAGAAAACGAATCCTCAAATCTCAGTCTTTTAGGTCTCATGAATTTCTTGGTCTTTCCATTTCATCTGTGCTAAAAGAAAAGGATACTTTTCAGATTGCATATAAGTACTGATTCTGGCGAATATTGTAATAGGAGGAATCAATGATAGTTTTGCCTGTGTCAGTAGGCACCTGATGTTTGTTTTACAACTGTATCTGTCTTTTGACAGGATAAAGTCAGTAATTCCAGTCTCATAAAAAGAAGATTCAAGAACTCAAATGCTCAAATATAGAGATTTCCAATCTTATTTCAGACACATTTCCTTTTTTAGCATTTGTGGTTTTTATCCCTGACAGAAGCTCAAAACTTTGCATGAAATGTGAATATCAGTATTTAATTTTCTTTGGTAATAGATCAATCAAGCAGCATGGACAGCTTTAAAACTCACCCTGATGTGTTGCTAAAATTCTATTACTCAAAGTTTATTTACATAAAGTTGTTTTTTTTTTTAAGTTTCTTTTATGTTTTACATTACTGACGATAACAGTAATAAATATACATTTGTATCACAAAGTTTTCATACAAAATTGGATTTCATTTTAAATGTTTACTACTTAATAAATACATAGAAAAAAGAGAGGAGAAGCAGTTATATGTAGTTTCTATAAGGACAAAACGTAAAACAGTTTACCTTTTTTGTACAACGGACAACTTTGTATGCTAGATACTAAGCATATTGTAAAGGTTACCCAAAATCTTTATTTAAAGCCAAGTTTATAAAAGCAATATAAATTTAAAAAATCTTTTTAATAACAGAGATCTTCTCTTTTGCTCTTCTCTTTTGCAGATGCTCATTTGCTTTAGAAGCAAATGTTCTTACACAACTTATATTTTACCTGAGTTCCATCAGGATTCTGCTAGGATACTCCAAAACAGTTTAATACAGTATAAAAATGAGTTAAACATAAATAATCCCAGGAATCAAGCTCTTAATACATTCAAATATATCAGTGAAAACATCTAACATGCTGATTTTGTTCAGACTTTTTATTAGGCCTACATGCTTATTTGTGATAAATTTCCATATTTCAAATTTCTAAATTTTAATTCACAACATGTGCTTGCATAACAGATAGATCTATCCATCTTTAGTCTCTCAAAATTACGTGATGCTCAAGAAAAGTGTTGGTAGACATGAAAAAAAAATTAATATTGCAAAACAAAATGGGTGCATGAATAAGATTAGTTTATATTGACCTATGTAAAGGGTGAATAAAATAGCAAAATACAGGAATGGACAGAGACAACTTTACAGCATGCTCAAGAGGAGCATAATGTAGGGTACGGCGCTCGGAAGATCTCGCGATGTACGGGAAGAATAGGGAACTAAGGCATATGCCATATTAGGTAAAGAGCAACGCTTATTGGCTATATAGGCATGCTTCCGCCTTCGCTACCTTTATAAGATCCAGCCTGCGTATATTAAACGCCATTTGCAGCATCCTCATATTGGTGTCTGTGCTCTCTGGCCCAGGCACGGGTGGGACGTGCCTGGCCGCCTCGGCGGACGGAGTCGATTGCCAATGTCAGACAACAAGTGGTGACCCCGACGTGATACTCCGAGGCGGCGGACCGTAGGCGGCGGACCGTAGGCGGTCGAGGGATCCGCGGATCATGGAAGGGATAGTCAAGGTCGTATTATCGTGTGCTCGTGAATGGGGGATTTCTATGAAATCGAACGCAGTTAAGAGCTGCATTGAGCGGCTCCTTGAAGAAGGGGCGGTTAACAGTGCCGGGGACGTTTTATTCCCCCAGCACTGGCAGAGATGTACCACCGCGTTAACGGAATATGGTATGTCTAAAGGGAGTGCGAAAGATCTAAAGACATGGGGAGTGATACGGCAGGTCCTCCAGAGAGCAAGGGAGGAGAGGGAGACTTGGAGGGCAGCACGGGAGGCGCTCGGGAAGAGCGAAGCAGTGGGAGTGCAGACAGAGGCTGATGAACAGACCCTCTGCAAGCTTTCGATCTGGTGCAGAGAGAACGGGTTCAAAGCCGAACACCACCTAGTATTCAAACCCGATGTGAAAGCCAAAAGCAAAGTGGCCATCGGAGCCACGGCAGCCTTTGCAAGCACTTCAGGACCGGGACCGCCACGCCACTGAAAACCGCTGGTGTTTGGAGATCCATTGCTAACCCCCCCGCCCGTGCCTGCCTCTGTGCCTGCACCTGCGGCGCCTACACTGTCTGTGCCCCTGCTTCCGCTTGTTAGATCGCCTTGAAAAAAGGAGAAAGCGGGGCTGGGGAAGAGAAGGCGAATGAGATCAAGGAAACTTATGTTGCTGAAGGCTTGATGAAAGCCAGGAGGGAGGTGCAGAGGAATTTGATCTGTCTTTAAAAGTGGGGGTTGAAGAACTGTAATGCTTTAAGTGAGGACGGAAACCGTTATTAGGGCTATTATTTCTATTTGCTATGTTCATCTCTATTATGTGTTGTATCCTTTGTATATTGATGCCGACACGAGGTATGGTTGAAAGGTGGAAATTTGTATGATATGTAGAGTCATAAAACTATTGTGCAAAATAGGATCCAAGACCCTGAGAAAGAAGATGTTTGCCTGCCCAGGCTGAGCGATAAGGAGCGCGGAGGCGGCTGCCCAGCCAGGCTCAGAGCCGACCTCCTCCAAAAGCAGCTGAAGGTGGCTGCTCGACCGGGCTTGTAGCCAACTTAACTGCAAACATCCTCTAAATTAGTTTGAAGGTCAAACACCCGAGAGGGAGGGAGATGAGAAAGGCAGGACCCTCAGACTGACGACTGGGACAATTTACTGACATGCGCACCTGCGCACCCAGGAGGGAAGATTATGTGACTGAAGGCGGAGTTTGTCCGCCCCCCGGTCTGCCTGCTGGCACGTACTGGCCCTACGTGGCAGGATGCACCGGGCATAAACAGACAGTGCAGAGAGAGGAGGGGTGAGACTCCTAACACTGAGACCCACGTTGTCTCTGCGGGGACGCCCGCTGAGTTGGGAGCCTGTCAGCAACCCTCTCATCTGCCAACTCAAGAGAATGTTCAGGCTCAGTGTCCTGCCGACAAGTATTACCTCACGAGTAATTAGGCATACTTTGCTTCTTTAACGTGCTTTCACCTGAATAGCCGTAGCCACTTTGTTCTGTGTGATTATTGCCGAATCCCAAACCCATTCGCAACCTAATTGGCAGCGAGGATGGGATTAGGCAATTGAGACAGTGGAACTCACTAGTGGAGTGCACAGCTACGTGAGGTCGTGCCACTGGATGGAAATTGTGTTTGTACTGTTTGTATCTGTGGTTTTTAGATCTTTATTGTGTAATATATATCAGCAGAGAGGGCTAAATAAGCACAACAAGAAAGTCCAGAATTTGAAAGTGGGAAAGTCAGGAATAACTCAGACTACGGCGTCCCCCCCCACCTCCCCCGCCCACCCACCCCACCGATGGAGGACTGGGAGCCGTACTCTGACTTGTATCCTTGGAAAGAGACTAGGGAAGTACTTCAGCATGGGAAACAAGAATGAAGCGATGGCCAAGCTCCAGTGCAACTGACACGGAAGGACCTGCAACAGTCCTTACAAATTGTAAAAGCCTCAATGCTACTGGAGCGGGCGCCTCCTTAATATACAGAAATCCCAAGCAATTTCTGGGGAGGATACCAAATTGAAGCTATGCAAACATAAATAGAAATGGAAATCGAAAACCTTTCAAAATGATTCGGACATCTTAATAATCGATTTAAAAGATTGTTTTTTCACCATACTATTACATCCTGAGGACCATGACATAGTGGAACATATGAACCAAACGCTGAAACGCCAGCTACGAAAAACGAAAAATTGGCAAGAGCAGAATATGTTTTAAAATTTTGAGATTGCCCCAGGATAGCCTAGTCCCTCTGATGGTCAAACACAGGGCTGGGCTAAAGGGAGGCCTGACAGAAGTAAAGTCGGGTCCGAGTAAGGTGATGCTGAGAGACTGGAACACGGGAAACTGGATGGGACCCTTGGGCTTAATAACCTGGGGAAAAGGGTATGCTTGTATCGTTACAGATACTGGAACCAGATGGGTGCCAGCAAAAATGGGCGAGACCTTGGCTGGAAGCAAACTCGCATACATCAAACGTAGCAGGCAGGCAGCTGGTACCCTAGCTGTGGAAAGTGTGAGCCTGCAGAAGAACAACATGGGAGGAAGAAGTGTTACTGTTATTATTAGCTGTATATTGTGGCTTTTAGGAGGAACAGCTGATGGGACGACCCCCACAACCCATACACCTCAGTGATGGAGGATTCGACTGGACCCCGACCTACTAAGAAAGCACCTTGTCCGGTTGAAAAGGAAATATTGGAGAACAGCAAAACAAACGATCGACATGGCAAGACGAGGAAAGGGTCTCTTTGCGTTATCCTGCTGATACAGGTTGTATGGAGTTGACCAGGAAACACAGAATCCTAGGCCCGACAATGGGCGAGAGGCGCATCCCATTATTGCCTCCCCACCGGGGTGGAAAAAAGGGGAAAGTCCTGATCTCAACCTGTGTTGAAAATGTTGCAGTTTGAAAGCCGTAGTGGTAATGGTGGTGGGGGGGGGGAAGGAGGTATCAAAAAAGGTATCGGATTCACGAACAGTCTGTCAACTGCAGGTCCGATTACCCCCCCTCAAACAAATAGTCGAGTTCACAAACAGTGTGATTTATTCAAGTGCAGCATTTACAAAGCAGGTTTCGATGTTAGTACAGGAAATTCTCTACTAGAGCATGGGGTTTTTAGCTAGCTCTGATGTACAAATATGCAATCATCACTCACCCCAGAAAATGGGAGAAGACGTCCAGTCTCGAGTCTCCTCGGGCAGCGTCCCGGCACAGGGGGAGGGAAGGGGGCTCAGCCTCTCGACTGACCCAGGAGTTACGATGAATTCTTCCCTCCAGACTTTTCATCCTTAGTTCACCTTTTATACTTTCTTTACATTCAGGTGGAGCTTGAGTGACTAAAGTCATACTTAACCTTGTTGTTGATTGGTGGCAAAGTTTCTCGCTTTCATTTAAAGGTACAGTCAACCGAAAATCTAAAGCGCATGCTCAGTGAGGGGTGGTCGTACCTCGGAGGCGGGTAACTTCTGAGATGGAGGTACGGTTTTCACATTATAATGAGCAAAGTTTAAGCAAAGTTCATCATTTGCCACTTTTGCTGGCACAGCACCGGACATGTTATCGTATATCTCTCATTAGACAGCCACTGTGCAGCTTATCAGCAGCCCAGCAAAGGGAGTGCAACAGAGTTTGGCCGTGGAGCTTTCATCCCGCTCCATCCTCCGTTACTCCTTTCGCAGCTGCGAGGAGGGCAGATTACGTTGCCCAGGGAACCGTGGAGGAGCAGAGTCCGTGCATACCAACCATCCTAGAAGTGGCAACTGTGTAGCACCCCAAGCAGGCCTCTGTAATGCCAGAGCTATGTGAGGCCCTAGTTTTCCTCTCAGTTCCTGCTTTCAAACAATTCTTCTACAAACGCTCCTTCCACACAATTCACTAACATGCTTTGCTTTTGTAAGTTTTGCGGCTCCGCTAACAGATAACGCTTTATGCAAATTAATGGCACAAAGAGCAGCAAATCTCACAATACTGCCTAGTGGGACAGTGTATGGGGAATCATGGTCACCATATGGGTCATATGTTAATGTGACATACCGCTCCCATCATGTGAATTTCACAGGGTACCTAGAGATAGTCACTCAGAAGGCTCAGAAATGGGAGAGAAAGATTACATCAGACCCCTCTGCCACCTGTGAAAGTTATAACACAATAAATATAGACAGAGGTGTGGGAAGATTTAGCTGCGGGGATGATGAAGGAAACAGGGAGTGGATTATACCCGAAGACTTGTTTAGACACTCAGGTACAAGATGGACGAACGGTACTATAATTCTCCCCACCTGAAACGTTTCCTGCTCTAGAGCGCTATGCTTGCTGGCTGCTGCATACCTACCACCAGACAAAATACCCCCAACCCTTGTAAAATTTTTTGCCCCCATGTCACCTGATGTCTTTTTACCGGGTAATATGAGCGAGGCACCATTCCTCGTCCTGGTGAATGCTAATATTACTTGCCTCGGCCCGATTTTAGGATCAACAGGGCTATACAAAATTCAAAGCTCGACCTGTCACTTGTTGCGGACGAATAAAGCAGTAAACATGTTGTCTCAACAGATAGCGGCAGGTTTTAGGGATGTCAACAAGATACTCAAAGCACATCACGAGGTCATCAACGTAATCTTCGAGATTCTCCAGGTGGGGGGAGGCCGGTCCAGAACATTCAAAAACCTAAAATTTTGTTGCCTGACCACAGAAGACTACGAGAAGATCGGCAAGAGGTCGGAGGACATTCAAAACGTAGGATCAGATCTGCTACAGATGATAAGACGTAACCCAGGAAACTGGAGATGGCTTGAGAACATAGGCAACAGTATCTGGACATGATTACTATCCTGGCTCAATTGAATTGATTGTGGAAGCTTGGGTTGATTATCATTATGGTATTGATTGATGTCTTTTGCAGCATGCCTATTTTGTCATGTATAACCCACTATGTATTGCATCAGCTACGACGCTCACAGAAACAAGGCAGTCACAATGTATGCTATTAGCAGCTTGTTCAAAGTAGTGATATTTAGGATATTTAGATTAACATGGGGGGGGGGAGATGTAGGGTACGGCGCTCGGAAGATCTCGCGATGTACGGGAAGAATAGGGAACTAAGGCATATGCCATATTAGGTAAAGAGCAACGCTTATTGGCTATATAGGCATGCTTCCGCCTTCGCTACCTTTATAAGATCCAGCCTGCGTATATTAAACGCCATTTGCAGCATCCTCATATTGGTGTCTGTGCTCTCTGGCCCAGGCACGGGTGGGACGTGCCTGGCCGCCTCGGCGGACGGAGTCGATTGCCAATGTCAGACAACACATAACAAGACTTCATAAAGATGAGTAAAAACTGGAAGTTTCCTAAGCAAGCAAAATTAAAATAATACATAGATTTTCTTCAAAAATAATTATAAGGGAATATTTAGAGAGCTTATGGAACCTAACCAGAGGAGGATTAATAAAATATTAATGGAAACTATTCAACAATGAATGTGTTATGTGTTATTTAGTAAGAAGGTGTGTACTTTGGATTGGTTAGGAAATAGTGTGTTTCAAAAATCGGTTTAGAGAAACCTTCAAATTTCAGAACTATACTTTTCAAACAAAAAAGCACTGCACAACTCACAAAGGTAAGTAAATGCAATATGGCGTTTAACATACAATAAATAAAATATTTAAGTATTTATCTAAATGAGAGGCTGGAAGGAACATAAAAAGTTATAATACATCTTGATACTGGAAACTTGAATCAGCAAATGACAGTAAGGTGAAAAACCTGTGCTTTAGAAAAAGAATATAAAAATGTGGTAAGTTTCCAAAGGTAGACCACTTTTGATGTGATCCTTTTTCCATGTTACTACTGCAGGCAGCTTCTGTAGGAATTAACTAAGCAGATGAGTTCATAAAGAGATCAAGTACGTGGTTATTCATCTTAAATCTTCCTGTTTTTTTTTTTTTACTCCTCCTTTTTCACCCCAAAATGTATCAGTTGGTCTACTAAAATGTATTATCTCTCCCCATACACCTTATTACTTTTGTATCTTTAAACAATAAGAGCTGGAACAATATCTTTACTATTTCTCAGAAGAATCAGGTCTCTGCTAAGACTCTCTTGGTTGTGTAAGGACACTTATAAGAGAGCTGAGTACACTCTAAAATCTAATCCTTGGAATCATTATTTCCTCAAAATAAAATCAGACGAAAGCGCTAGAGATTATATAACCTTTTTATTTACCAAAAAAAAACAAAAAAGTATATGACAAAAAAAGAGAAAACTCTAGCAATGATAGCTCTGTGCATTCATAGCAAGGTTCACATGTAATATTATCTCTTACCTTTGGATTCTTTTCTAAAGAATAGACATTTTTCCTGATCCATATATATACATTATATAACCACCTAAAATTATTCTTAAATCAAAACTGTAGTCTCAAACCAACTATAGCTGAATCTGCTGAATTAATTCTTTGGAAGCAAATAATATTTGGTTCTTTGATTTTAACCTTGACCCAAACTGATACAAATACTCTAAATTCAAATCCTAGTTGCCAAATATCCTAGGATCAAATCCTAGTTGCCATTCTTCCTCTCTATCCTACTTGATATATTTTGTACCTTTGAGATGACAAATTCCAAATGTGTTTATCAACACTTGCAGAACACTTTTTTAATATTAGGAAACCCCTTCTGTTGAAAAATCTTCTTTTAATTTCAGTGAAAATACTATTTTTGATCATTCAGCAGATAGCAAAGCTGTTCAGAATATATATACATGCAGAATATAGTGTATATGTGCATTACCAACTGGTATAATTCGGTTGCTGCTTTTCATGTAATCATCCCAGGGATATTTCTAATAATGTCATCAGTTAATTGTGATACTTCTTAAATTCCTCAAAACTAAATTTTCCAGGACCCATCTTTTTCTAGTGCATCTACACTAGGCACAATGAGTACCTGTTTGAGTGGAGTTTTTAGGTGAGGCCTCCAAAAGAAATACCAATTATTTTCCACTGTAAAAGCCTCCAATTCCAGTGTTATTAGCAAATCGCTATAATTTACCATACGTACACACATTTCTTAATTTCTTTTTCTTTTTTCTAAAATTCTCAAATCAGTGCTCCTACAAACACCTTCTAAGGACATTCTAGCCCAAAAGTAATTGGACACCTGAAGCACTGTCTATTTAAAATGCAATTTGGATGTGACCCTTGACTGTCCAATTTCCGGTTCTACAGAGACAGAATTTAGCAAAATTGTAAAGCGTGTTGTAAGGGCCACGTTTGAAGTTAATAGGAAACAAACTCGGGCCAATAAGGAGCATAATCTAGAAACAGACAGCAGCCTGTGACATGTATATAATTAGAGAAATTGGAGACTTTGCCCATGAGACCATGTGTTCCACAGCAAATCCTATTTCCTTCATTCTCTCTTTCATAGTTATTGTAAGAGTAATCATTGTGCGATTATAGCCCCTAAGTATAACATATCAGTTTCTTTTTGTTCTTTCCAATATTGGTGTTAATTGAATTCACTGAACAAATGACTAAATAAATCCACAGCTCAGATCTTATCAGGCCAACTGACTTGCAAGTCTCAAACCATATAAGACCAAAAGGCCAAATTCTACATCATACAGGCATTCTACATGCTGGCCCTTTCTTCCCAGAAATATAAACTATTAGCTATTCCTTTTGATATTTCCAGGCTAAAAAAGTGCAAAATCAAAATGACAACATGAAACGAATTTTGCATGAAGTCCAAATTGCAAGGAGGAAGTTCATTTTTTAACTTCCAAGGAAAAATAAATAAAAGTTGTAAGTTCTATGTAGGAGAAAAGCGCATTCCAAATAAAACACATTTATCATACAATTATAAAAATAGTTTTAAAAAGATTAGAGCTCCCACTGCTATTCAGCACAACTGAGTTCTATTTCCTGACCTTCTTACTGTAGCACATCAGTAACCTAACACATACTTAACAGGAGGAAGGAAGCAATCAGTCTGAAAAAGACTTATGTATCATAGTGAACAACAAATTAGGCATGAGTTTCCATAGCGATAAAGAAATAAAAGGCTGCTGCAATATTTGGTTGTCCACAGCGAGACACTAGTGAAGTAAAGAGGTTAGATTTCCTTCTCCTTAGGTTGGGGTGTTAGTGTACTCAGAATTCAATGTTAAATTCTGCTTCCACATTCCAAAGAAAATATTGAAGGAACTGGAAGAGGAATAAAAACAAGTAGATCTGCAAGAAGCAGAACTATTAAGTCTTATGGATTTGGATTTCATGGTTGCATTCTCTGCCATTTTAAAAATGTAAATTGCAAACAGTACTTTTTCCTGTGCATCTCCTTTGTGGATTCTCTGATGTTTAATAAGAAATGATCTCATACTACAGCCTCTCTGCCAGTGGGAGCACTAATGGGGTCTCCGGCCCATCTGGCAGGCAGCTTTCCTGAAAGTTACAGGAATTTCTGCCCATTGGGGTTGAAACTGGCCAACAGTCAAAAAGCTACTGAGGGATAAAGGAGAGGAAAAATACTGCCAGCCACTCATAAATCTAGTCAGACAAGTATAACATAGACACTGTGATCATATAAACCTTGTTTCCCTGGGAAACTTGGCTAATTATCAAAGGGCTGGAAAGATTCACTTATGATGAAAGTCCAAAGGCCCCAAAGCAGAAAAATACTTAAACACTTAAAGCTGAAGTGCTTTATTGGATAGAGGACTGAAGGAACTAAATACGATAGCTAGGCTAAGAGACAAATGATGAGGAACGTGATAATCCACAGAAATATAAATGTTAACCAAGGATGAGGAGGATTTATTTGTATCAAGAGGAGCTGCTGCTAAGCAGAATTATAACCAGGAATGATGGGATTAAACAAAGGAGGCTTTAAGATAAATATCAAGAAATGCCATCAGTGAGACCAGAGTCCATGGAAGAGTTTCTGGATGTAGATAGTGGAAGCCCCATTGCATGAGACAATTAAACCTGGACTGGAAGACATGGACAGGGAGATCAACAGGAAGATGTGATACGTCTCTTTTCAGTTTTCACTCTTGGATTCATGGCACAGAATCACAATCTAAATAACATAGCAAAAACTGCACTACAACTTGGTAATAAATTGAAATATATATATATATATAGTACAATTAAGTTTTAATGTTTATACAATCATTGTCTTTATATTCCATATACTTTCACTTTTTTTTTTTTTTTTGTCCACTGTTGTGTGTCAGTGACTGGTCTGATACAACAGGAGAAAAATGTAGTAAACTCAGATAAAGAAAGAATGTCAGGTTTTCTAATGATAGCTTTAATTTATTTATTTTTTTTTTTTTCTGTGAGCAGAAGCATGTGTGAAATACCAAGCAAGACTGTAGAGTTTCTAATAATAAGAAAAAATCTTCAATACATTTTCACATCTATGTAGATAAGTTAAGAAAATGAGGTTGAAAAAGAAACAATAAGAAGGAAATGTAATATATACAATATATAAAAGCTGTAGTGTAGCTACTAGCTGTTGCTATTCCTGTTGATTCTTTACAAAAATGGCAGAAACCTGACCTAGGATGTAAAAATGGATGTCTTACTAGCATATCACCTACATGCTCCATTAAAATAAATATCATATTATACAGATAATCACTTTATTTAGAATTACTAAGAAAGTCACTATGTACAAACTATAAAAATTACTTGTGCTTTAGTGTTACAGTCATGCTATACTGAATGGTATGTTTTTATATTTTTTAATTTTCTAGTAAAACACAAAACAAACAAAATTCATAAACGAGATTATACAGTGAGTTTGATGCAGCATTTTTTAACATTCATTTAATATAGCTGAGCTGTAATGACTAATACTGCCCATGTCCGCTAGTACAAAGACCTAAATAAGGTTCCAGACTAGATTACATTCATGCAGGTCTCATTTTAACGGAAATTGCAGAGATGAAAAAAAGATTGCAGGAAGACACATTATAAAAACAGACCTCACAAGTCAAACTTAATAGTGAAACCATTCTCTTTCATGTAGACAACCATGAAAACAAATATCCTGTAAGCACTAGATATATATTGTATCTTTCTACCAGATCTCTTTGCCTCCTTGAGACAGATTCCCATTCATCTCATGACTATATAATTTGATCATAGTTGACTAAGGCACAGCAGGGGGAAGGGTCTGTCTGATAAAATATCAGGCGCCAGGAAGATAGATAAACAACTTCATGATTTCCAGTTGTAACAGGAATGGCATAGTAGTGGATACAAAGATATTAATTTCATAGGAATACAAATACTCCGCATTTTTTTTCTCTTACTAAATACAGTTTTTCCATTAAGTGAAAATGACAATCTGATTAGGATAAACTAACACTGAATGGCAGAATAATACACAAGGTACATGTGAGAAGTGAAATGAAATTTTTGTTGATCTGCCAATGTGCAAGTTGGTACAGAACATTTTTTAAGTTTAAGTGAAAAAATGAAGACAAAGATTTTTCCCTCCTGTGGAGTGTTTTGAAATCAGAGAAACAATACTTAAAAGTGGGTGAAGCAGTTGCTTATCAAATCATTTCACATTTAAAGATAAAACTCATCATTCACAAGGTCAGGCTGGCAAAAACACTTCTCTTGTTCTGTATGGCACTAGAGTACTGTCTATATCTCACTCCACCTCATTAAGTCCCAGAGGCAATAAATGAAAGTTTGACTGATAATATTTGAATAGTTATTATAGATTCCTTTATATTTCGTTTATACACATTTTTTGTATATATTAACACAGATACATATATGTCATCTATTACTAATCCAAACCATCTTAAGAGACAACTGTTACATTCTCTTTGGAAATATTTCCTGTCTTGGGTAGCTGAAGAACATGGTGACATTCAGTCATGGTGACACTTGACTTATTAAAGTTTAAAGGACAAAATCATATTTTATAGTAAATTGGTAGTAAAAAACCCTGCATGGTTCTTTTTTTCTTTACTAAAGAGAATACTTTATATTCTGGAGTAAGCGTTTTTTTAAAGCCATCGTACTGTTTAATTTAATATGAACATACCTGGGATTCTTTTACATTTTCAACAGTGAAGTTGAACCAAACTCGAAAGCGTGGGTTACAGGTATCTGGTCTAATGAAGAGGTCATACTCAAACTCTGTGATGTGGTCCACCCGTCCAAGGTTACCTACCAAAAACATATAAAAAGGAATGCATTTTAAAGAATGGTTGATAAACTCTGTAACACCAACTACACTGAGAAAAGTTTTATCCCTGGTGAAAAAAAAAAAAAGAAGAAGTTTGGCAGTGGGAAAACTAGACAAGTGCTTTTAAATTGTTAAATTGGCATGTTTCCTCTGAAGCATTCAGAAGTATTTTTTAAGGTGAGGGTTAGATTGTCCATTTTATTTCTACACTACCAAAATAGGACTTACTTTTTCCTGATCCAACACAAAACCATCTCATCAGATATTATAATAAAAAGAAAGGTCTCTGCTCTATCTTAAATGCTAAAGTAAACAAAATTATCACTACACAGCGGCTGTTCTTTATGGATTGAGATATATTTTTCTTTCAAGATATATTTGGGGTTGAATATATATATGGGTTCAAATAATTGCTTATAACTCTCCTCGAGCTCCCTGCCCACCATGTCCCCTTTAAGTCAATGAGATTGTCCATTGCCTAATGTGCTTCTCTATGTGAGCAACAGTACCTAAATCTGGCTGATTGGCTGTTTGGGGTGGAAAAGAGGCAGGAAAAAACATTTTCAGCTCTGCTCATCAATATGTTTTCAGATTTCTTGCTTATTCTAAAATGTGTCTCGCTTTGCTAATTGCACAGTGAACATTTTTAATCTTCCCTATTTTTAATGCTATCCTCTTTACTTTCCTACCCACATTCTTTTTCTTAGAACAAAATTCTCTTAACTGATTCCCTCTGCAGAAAACCATTTCATGCTAACAATCTGTTCCTAAACACTTGCCTAAAGGGTACATTTGGAATATGAAATATTTGAAAAATTGGAACTATTTTACAGCTATTCACCTTTGCCAAATATAAATATAAATAACATAATCTGCCTGACTCCGGGTTGAGGCCCTTCCTCATCAAAGCACACTTTCTGCCACAAGGGTCAATTCTATCACTGTTATTCACAATGAGAGAACCAGAATCTTCATGTAGATTATTACTTCTCACAGATTACTACCCAATATAAACAAAAGCAGTAAAATGTTATTGCATTGTAATGCCTTTAATGAAAGGGCTTTTTTTAGTGCGTTTTTCCATTAAAATGTCATGTTCATTTGACATTTTGGGGAAAATGACATTCCTGCTCTATTTGAGAATTTAGGTGGTCTAAAGCGGATAATATCAGAGTCTGGCTACCAACTGCAGAGCCTGACTCACCAGTCACTAGGAGATGACACGAATGAGACGCAGGTCCAAGCAGTCTGGACGTAGCTCCCCGGATCACCTGGGGTCCCTGCACCCTGATGTGTGCATGGGATGGCAGTGGGTCATCCCACTAAGGCAACGGGCTGGATGAACATCCACTGTGGAGCAGGTACAGCCTGTGAGTTGCTGGGTGTACATACCCCCACCTCGAGCCCAGTAATTCCTCATACAGGGAATATTTTTGACTGAACTATTTTCAAGTAAGGAAATAATAGCTCATTCCTTTTACTTTATAAGTTCAAAGATCATTAGTAAAAACACCCTGCAAGGCAAGATAAACTAAAAAATTATTAAGAAAATAAATAAATACAGACAAGAAAACTCATACCTTGATTTCTGACCTATTGCATATTTCAGCTTCTATTTCAACATCAGATTGACCTGAACTGAAGGAGGACAGATGGTCTGTTCAGAACTTCCTCGGTGAGTCCATAAGATCCTTAAATTTGCAATTGAGGATTCTACTGATGTCGGGGAATTCCCTCCTGGTGTAGAGCTGGGATGTTGGAACCACTGCTAGCCAGTGTGCTCTACAAATCTATAAACCTATCGCAAACCCAGCAGAACTTTTAGCAATTCAGTCACTGAATGTAGCATTCCCCAGGAGTCACAAGACTGTTTTCTCTCTTTATCTGTAAGAGTTGATTTCAATAGTCTCCTTCTTGTAGATGCATTTATTTTTCCTCCTGTGAATTGTATTTCAGTTGTGAATTGAATTTTATTACTTTTTGCCTATGGAACTCCCTGTAACTAGGCTCCTTCACAGTATGTCTCAGCTGCCAGGGTCACCTGCAACCCTTTGCAGTTTAGTATCATTTGGACCTTTCATTCGTGCATTATTTCTTCACTTTCTTCCAGATGCTAAGTAGGCTGCACCTAATGCTAATGCCTTCAGTTACCATTCAACAAGTTCCTCACACTCAATAGACTATTGTTTGGAATATCACAGCCTTTGCTTCGCAATCTGTCAACCTAATTTCAACCCACTTAGCAATGTCATTAAACAAGACAGCAGATTTTGGTTAAAAAAAAAAAAAAAAAAAAGCCTAAAACTGCAAGAACAAAACCTTTCTTCACCTTAAGAGAGATTTTGCAGAAATCGGATAATGCCATCAAAGAACATTTTTTGGTGTCAAAGAGAAAGAATCAACCTCCCAATGTTAATCTCATAGTAAAAGTTAACAGTTTTACAGAGCTGCCTTCACACAGCTCTAATCATGGGAAATGGTTTTATTCTAACATGCAAGATATATTCCAATCTTACAAGGCTAAAACAGTGAAATGCATTAGAAACTATTAAACATGAGTTAAATGTTGGTCACAGTCCTCTATCCACCATACAACTCAATATTTTATCATTGAAAATAAGTATTTTTTTTTCTCATGTAAAAGCATCTTCTAAACTGTTTTTGCTTCCTGAATACTTTAAAAAAAATCCTAATATTTGTGTTCTTCTTTTTGATAAAAATTGAGCAAAACAGAAAACTAATTAATGGTTAGAATACATACACTCTGCTCTACAGTAAACAGAGGAGGACAATTTCTGTACTGAAATGAATTTAAGAAAAGCTGGACAAGACCAATCTTGCATGATATACCACTACTTTTTAGTTCCAGTACAACTTCTTTAAGACTTTCCTCATTCACATGTTTCATCCTGTGTACATTGCTAGTTTGGTAGTTAAACAAAATAGTTACAAATAGCGGGAGGTACTATGCAACCATTTTGATCAACAGTTTCCTTTTAAAATAAAATTTAAAAGCTCTCATTACTAAAGCAGCAGCAATTACTTTAATTCGGGTTCACACCTGCATGATAGCGCCATCATGTAATTCAACAAGTGCAAGAGACCTATATTATAAGAATAGATTATTTATTTTAAGTAACTTCACTCTGTTGTTTGTGTTTTGCCTTATATTTTTGAGTAGACACTGCAAAACATAAGATATTAATAATGTTATTTAAAATACATGTAAAATTAATGAACTGTTTGAGTAATGAGATCCACAGGGGGAAAAAAAGACCAACAACATGACAAGTGGCAACATTTAAACTTCCTAGCATTTTAAGACATTTCTTGTTTTTATTTATCTCTACAGATTGGGTGAATTCATGGTTGTAAAATGGCTGAGTATTTCGTAAAAGTAAAATAGGCAATTTTTAGGATAGCCGGCACTTTAGCACATACTACGGATTTGTTCTCATGTACAATCTGATTTTTTTTCCTGTTATTACTTTACTTTACAGAAATAATGTCATAGACTTTTGTAAACAGATGGAAAGATGTGAACAAACCAGATTCCCAAATATCTATAAACTGACTTTCCCTTGGCCTTGGGGTTTGTTTTTAAAACTCAATTTTCAGTCATACTCCTATTCAATATTCTTAGCAGACTGAGCAAAAAGGAGACAGCCTTTTTTTTTTTTCAATCATTCAACTTAAAATTCTTAATTATGTTTGATTAAATTGCTTTACTGAGTAACATAGAGCACAATACTTTCAAAAGTTGCATAGCGGAAGTTGTCAATAGTATGTTTCAAGTTTCTTTAAAAGTCACGAAAAAACCAATGTTACTATTTTATTAATCATGCAACATACACTTACTCCTCATAAAATATTAATGTATATTGCTTCCTACATCAATAAAAAGTATACTTTACATGAAGAAAGAAAATCTGCTGAAGAAAATGCTGGCTAAAGTTGCTAAGCATCGTAACAATTATCATGAAAATGCAAGAAAATAAAATATAGATATGTTAAGCAATCCTAAAATCTTCTTAAACCACACATTGTGCTTTCCTACAGAGAATTTTAAGATGAAAAATAGACCTTGAGGGTCTTAGACAAGCCTGAGGCAATATAAAGAAAAAGGTCAAACACTCTGCTAAAAAGGACCGTTATCTTCAGAACAACAACTTATCAGCCAGCTTGCAGCCCTGCTTATTTACAGTTATTGGTCCCAGAGGAAGTGCACTTCAGTGCAGGGCGCGATTACTTTGTAATGAGTTTGCCAGAAATGGTAAAGGAAACTAATTTGTAACAATGTGCTGTTCCCTGCACATGAACTTTCTCAGCCACTTTTTTTTTTTTTTTTTTTTTTGGGGTCCAGCAATGAATAACTAACTTCAGCCTCCCTAATAAGCAGTGAAAACAGAAGTGCACCAAAAACAACTGAGTTGCAAGCGTGAATGTGCTGAAATATCAGTGATTATCCCTCTCAGCTGTCCATTACAGTGCTCATGATGACCACCAATTCCCCTGTGGTGGATACATAGAAGGCAGGTTTCAGGGGGTGGATTTGCACATGAAAATTAACACCATTTGGAAGAAAATAGCCTGCACCTGTCACAGATTAGCAACAAAAGGTCAAATGCCTCCTTTTACACCTAGAGCACTTGCATATTGTAAGCTTTGCTTATGGGAGCCTAATTCCAGTTTCTTAATTCAGAAAAGTGAGCACCATGGTGAACAGAGCAGGAAAAAAAGAATTAAACCTTGGCTAAAAGCTATCAATAAATCTATTGATCAAGATACATATGAATGGAAGTAGCTGAGGCAATCTCTGTCTCTAAAAGAGGTAGTTTTTCAAAAGAGAATTACACAAAGTGCTCTTCTGTTTTTGTCAATATGTTGCTAGGTTTTGAAATACTATTTTTCATCCACACAATAAAAATCTTGACAAGTAAGCAATAGAAAATCACTAATACACTTGCAGCTGCATTTCAATCTATACAAATTCTTTAAACAAAAACAACCAAAGAACAGATTGGCATATACATCATTTTCACCAGGTGAACCTGGGATCAGGTCCAAGATAGCCAAACAGCATTAATCTATATTTTCATGCAACTCGTGGCTCTACAAAATAAGGTAAAAAGTATGAGAGTATGGAAAAGCCTCAATGGAATTCATCCTTAAAAGATAACAAAACATGTGGAAAGATAGCATAATAAATTTTATTGATACAGTGTATATGGAAGAGGACCATGATTTGTAGGAAGTTTTCTTGAGTGAAGGATTAGACGCCTACTGAAAGAAGTGCATCTAAGAATTGCAGTTTGTAAATTCCCATTGGTTTTATGATGTTTGCCTGTGAAAACAATACACACTAAAAAAATCATGGAGAGAATTTCTAAACAATTTCTAAACAGTATTTGGTTTGTAAATAACTGGGGGGGGGGGGGAAGTGATGATTTCTAAAAATGTGTGAAATGTTTTTGCATCACTTCCTGGATTGCTGCCCAAAGCATATGTCAAATCAAGATTCCTGAAACTGCAAAACATATGATTTGAAGAAAAAGAATAAAAACACAGACACAGCACCTCGCAGGCTTAAGTTTACTTTAAATTATTAGAATTGCATATATTAAGCTCTGCAGTACAAAGCAAACTAGTGCTGCAGTTAAATCAATTTTGCAAAAAATCAATACTCTTCAACAGTATAGTACTCTTTGAAGAACCTGATGTTTCACATAAGGCAATAGTAGTGCTCATGACTCAGCTTTCAATCAAAAGCTGGATTGTTTTAGATATATGGTCTGGACATAATCAGAGGCAAATTATTTCAAAAGCATCTGCTTTAAAAACCTGAAAGTTTCAAACTTGTATTAGCCTCTTTTCTATCCTCACATCTCAATTAAGCAAATTAAAATTGCCATGTGTTTTAAATGTTTTTATCAATAGTGACATCCCAAGGACAGTAAAGCAGTAAGGTGTGTGAATCTTTGTTGTAAAAGAGGTTGTGGGGAAATATGGACGAACTTAGCTCCTAGTAGTCTTTGGTAAAAGGTCAGCTCCCAGCACTGGAAAGGGTAAGTCATGGAAGTTATGTAACTCATGGAAGTTTAAGTATCCCAATTGGGTTTTGATAGTGATCAGAAAATGTGATAAAACTGTGACTGACAGCACATGAATGCTCCAGCTTTTACACTTAGTATTCTTCTACAATACTGTGGGTCAAACGATATTACATACAAAACTATAGGCCTCTGTTTACTTCACTACTAAGTAATTCATGAATGATAGAGAGAAAGATGGAGGCACCTATAACTTACCTATGTTCATATCTTTTCCATTTAGTAATGAACAGTTTGGCTTAAAGTTCACATTCATGGAAGTTTTATGAGTTAGAGTGGGAGTCAGAATTTATCACCACTAGCAGCAAATCTGAATCATTAGATTAGAAGACGACTGTGGAAGCAGTCTCTGAATGAAGAGAAAAATTACAAGACCTTTTTTAAGCAGGCCTGAGAATTGTCTTAGACACAGGAAAATTTAGGGAACTGTAGGGCTTTAAAGAGAAAAGAACTAATTGTAAAAGCAAAGAGGTGTAAAACAAATTACATTTACTTTACTAGACTAGTACAGACATCAAGAAAGTGGTATCCCAACAGGTATAAAATTGATGGAGGATTGTTTCTTTCTTTAAATACTAAAAACAGTTACAAAAAGATACTCATGTATTAGCAGCCTGGGCAGTACAAACAGTTCGTGGTTTTAGGATGAGTTCTTCCTTCTAGACAAAACACATGTCTCAATCACTAGTATTTCAGAGATGTCAGGAGTGGGGAGGTGACAGCAGGAGACCTATAATGAGTATATCTCTTTTATAAAGGTGTAAAATACAAATGATCTACATTTTTAGCATATGTTTTATCAGAAAACCTTCAACAAAGAAAAGTGGAGTATTTTATGCCCTTTAGGAGGATAACTCTTAATGTCAGTGCCAGTTTAGAGCATGGTGAAAAATGGAAACAAGTAGTCCTATATATTTACTGATCATCATGACACAAAAAATAATCATTAGGAAGACAGCAAAATATAAATACTACAAGCAAGAGATATTCTAATAAACTGAAAATATTGTTTTGTAAACAGTAGGTCTGTATATGTATAAAGAATTATATATATATATATGTATGTATATAATGAAATATTGCTCAAATAACACTGAATAGTTTTGATCAAATCAAACTGATATTTAGGCACTTGCAGCCAGAGTCTTATTTCAAAATTGTCCTTACCAGTAAACAACGATGCTTTCAGACAAAGGACCCCAAAACCTGGAATTGTAAAGAATAAATTGCCAGTCTCTGTAGAGCGAAATTATGAAAATAAAAGGAGCATGATCTGTCTCCTGACTCCTTCTCCACCATCTGTGAGGTCCTTAAGAACTACAAAAGCACCAGTAGAAGTCAAAAATCATGTAAATACACAAACTGGCAGCACTAGAGAAGCAATGCAGCAACTTACTAGAGTGTCAAGAATCCTTAAAAATCACAGGCCACTATTCTAAGATGGCCTGGACACCAAAAATACCAAATCCCCAGGAAAACAGTAGACTACTCTGTTCCTTCCTTATCAATCCCCCAAAGGCCTCAGATGACAGATGGACAGTTTTTTATCCATAGCACTGAACCTTCGTTAACGCAAAATCAGAATACAAAGAGGTTTTGTATTAGTGTCACCGAACTCGGCTTTATTAACCCAGCTGATGCAAACAAAACTGGTACCTCCCTCCTATGTATAACAGCTTTCAAAGCGAAGTTCTTCAAGGAAAGACATTTGGGAAAATTTCTGTTTGGGAATCAATTAGCATATAATGGGTGCTATCTAAAATAAATAACTAATGAGTTAATAAATAAATTATAACACTGTCTGCAGTCTTTACCAAGGAAGCGAGCACCATGGCAAATCAGAGAATATGCAGGACTGTACCACAACGGGAAGGTACCATCTACTGGTGTAAGTCATACTGCAAAATACTTTTTGAGCATCTGGTGCTCAACGTATGGCATTGAAGCCTGTTGCTACCTATCATCTCCAGCACAAAACATTCTCATATTTACTTGCAGCCCAGACATCACAGGTATGAGAGTTACACATTACAAATGTTAAAAAATGTTCCAAACTGTGTATTCATTATTCTTAAGTACACCTTAGTAGCCCCACTTAATACTTACTATTCCATAAGATTATCATTATCTTAAGAACACAGATCTTTCATCCTACAAGTGAGGTCATTGCACTGATTTGCTACCATACTGTAATAGTGCAATTCTGGTTTTGGAATTCTAATGGAATCTTCACAATAAAACTTAGATTGTAAAGTCTAAGACTTTCATTTGTATTTTTAGTCATTTCATCAGATAGACGGATAACTTCACAGTTCACCTACTCCTCTGCTGTAGTTTTTAGTCTGAAATGCTTCTGCAAAACAAGGTGATTTCTGTACTTTCTATTTTACAGTATTTTGATCCCTCCATAGGCAATGGAACTTGTTCCTGTATTTTCAGGGTTATATAATTTTCAGACTCCTGTGCCTTGTTATTTGCCTTTCCTCCAGCCATCAATCTGTTCTAGAAGCCCCCCTGATTTCCATTCTCACCGCTACTTATGAAATGTCAATACTGTTTATATCCTCGTTTTACTGCAATGCACTATATATAGTTATGTAGGATGAAGGAGCTACATTATACTGTTTTGTTTTTATACTACTGATCGAATTTACAGCAGGACTTTTTAACTATATCCACACAAATGTATATAGAAAAGAACTGCTTACCCTCATTTATCTTTCTTTACTTAAAGCTTAAAATAGACCTTAAAAATGATCTACTTGAAGCTATTTTTTCAGTCAGAAGTGATAATTTAAATATTGACATTTTGGATGGCACCAACGTGTTTTTTGTCTTCTGTTATGGTGAGAACATTTTATTAGATTCGAATGTCTGCCTTATTTTTTTTTCTTTTCGCCAAATCCAGAAGCTTTTTCCTTTTATTTCAAAGTATTTCTATGTTTGTAGTAAATTAAACATTAATCTTTCTCTGCAAATGTCAAGTGATATTTAAATGTTTTTCTGGCAGATAAATGATTATTAATATTAATGCAATAAAATCACAGCTCTTTGTCCTTTCTTTGATATTTAAGAAAAAATTAAGGATGTCAAAACAGCTCCGTGAAAAGAGAATTCATTGGTCTACCATCCACTCTTCATTAGCCTGAGAGGTAAAAAATTACTGATCTTGTGAGACAATGTGTTTATGGAATCAGAAAGGGTTGAAAATGAATTACTCTATCAGTGGTAGAATGTGTATCACTTCAATGTGAAAATGCCTTGTTAAAGTTCATTTTAATTTAAAGCCCCCTTTTTGTCATTCAAAAAGCTTTAGCACAATGAAAGAGTCTTTGTCACTTTCATAATTAGCCCCTCTTGCACTAAATGAGAATAAAATCTGATCAGAAGTCCATAAAGGCAAGGTCATAAATCAAACAGAAAGGCTCCACGAGCAGTTCTGTAAGACGTCCAAAGGCACACGCAGCTTGGAATTGAGGCACTGTAGTCAGGATCCACTCCCAGGAATACAGCACACACACACACACAAAAAGCCCCAATAATATCTGTTTGACAGGCTAAATTTATCTCCATATTCCGAAGCCCTATAAACACATTTTGCTGTTTAGATACAAAAGCAATTTCAGCACCAAGGACAATTCAGGAAAGCAAACAGCTGTTAAAGCAGTGCTATTACCATTTGCCAACCAAAGTCAAATTAATTTAACTTAATGCTCTCACGTCAAACTGTGGCAGTAAAAAGAATATATATATATGATAATTGTCATAAAGCAGGAACAAAATTGTATTAACAGATAAAATTCCGTAGGAAATCAAGTTCAATTCTATATACATAAGTAAGTGTGTACCATAACCCGGCTCAAATATGAACTGCACTTTATTCAACTTGTTTTCATTTTCAGGTGAAAGTAAAAAGATATTTTTGTAAGATGTAATAAAATTTTCAATCTTAGACTGTTATGGCAACAACACATCACTCTCTCCAGTCAGGATCATCAGAATAGCAACAGGAATCCAAAGTATCAGCAAATGATCTTACTCCCCAAAAGGATTTCATCCGCAGGAATGCCAAAAGGAGGAAAAGGAGGGCAGAGGATAGAAGTGCAGGAGAAGACTGCTGGGAAGAGGGAGTTGGCAAAGAAAATATGCATTCTACAACAATTGTATTTTTAAAAGAAAGGTTTTATGTTAAAATTAAAAGCTGATTTTGGATAGTAATCAAGTGAGATCTCTTTGTAAAATAGTTACCTCCATACAAACAGGAATTTTCGTGCATATAGATATTTTTAGCCATAACTTGTACATGTATACACCTGTACCTTCAAATAGGTAGTCAAGCATATTAAAACGTGACACTTCCTTTATCACTTTCCATTCTCTAATAATAGAAATAATATTTCTAACAATATTTTCTGTGCAGAACCTAGCCATTAAAGTCATGCCTCCAGTCATGCAGACATCGAACTACCGTGAAAGCAACAGATAGGTTTGGAGGGGTTGCATCTATGCCCTGTCTTCACCAAATTTCAGATTACATTCATTATGTCATAGGGGTAGGTAATTAGATTCCACATATTTACAAGATATAAGAGGATAGGTCTGCTCAAGACTGATGCTGCACTGATACATCAAAGAAAAAAATAAACAAACAAAAAAAAAAAACCCCAACAACAAACACAATGACACATTTTCTCCGTCTTCCTAGAGTCTCGTATTCTAGGAAACTTACAGCAAACTTTCCAAATTACTTAAAAAGTTGTCCTACAAGTGAGGGCCCTATTGAGTGCAGCCACCTGAGTTTTGAGAAATAAAATTTGCCTTGCTGATCAAACATACAGGTATCTAAAAAGTGAAAATTGAAAACTACTGTACAAGCAAACCAAGCCTGGAAATTGTGAGCAGGGCATGCAGGTGATTAAAGAAAGAAAATGGATTTAAGATAGATGGGATAAGAATTCAAATCAGACATATTTTTGAAATTAGTCTGCCTAAAACTTTTTCCTATAAGCAAGCACTCCAAAATAAAAGCCAAAACAGGAGTATAAAGAAAACTCCTGTTGCCTGACATTGGCAATCGACTCCGTCTGCCGAGGCGGCCAGGCACGTCCAACCCGTGCCTGGGCCAAAGAGCACAGACACCAATATGAGGATGCTGCAAATGGCGTTTAATATATGCAGGCTGGATCTTATAAAGGTAGCAAAGGCGGAAGCATGCCTATATAGCCAATAAGCGTTGCTCTTTACCTAATATGGCATATGCCTTAGTTCCCTATTCTTCCCGTACATCGCGAGATCTTCCGAGCGCCGTACCCTACAACTCCCCAACCTACTGAGCCCTTGCTTGCAGGCAGATCCTGTTCCCACAATTGGCTTTGATATCCTACACAGTGAACTGTTAGGAATTGCAGCAAATTCCAGATAGTCTCCTCTGGATCACTAGGAAGGTGCTCTCTGTCCCCTTAGTGCCCAGCGCTGGATGTGGTCCATGGGTTTCTCAACTCTTTCCCGGTCTCCAAGTGCTCCAGCATCCCTTCTTGCTGCACCCTGCTCTGTCCCTGCCACCCCTCATGCCATGCTCAGTGGAGGGGGATGCTTCCCCTTCCCTCCGGATGGGTCCTCCTTGCTCTGTCATTCCCTTTCCAAAGGAACATCAAATACACAAGGGAAACAACTACTATCGGTTTCAATGGATTTAAACAATAAAGTTCAAATTTGCCAATTCAGCATTGTAAAAGACACCTCCAAATACCCTCCCTGAGTCTCCCGAATATCTCCTGTTTCGCACACTATGTGTATGTGTGGGTACAATGCAAACGCCTCAGTCAGTCAAATAACTCATAATACCAGGTAGAGTCATCTCACCTGCCCCTGGCATTCAGGTCCTTCAAATATCCTCCTTAAAGGGAAGGAGGGTACCAAAGGAGAGCCTTTGTTATCACGGTTTTCAGATCTTGCCTTTTCCCAGAGGTAGAGCCATGCCAACAAAATCTCAGATCCTTTTTATTTTTGCTGTTCCTTTTCACCTTTATCTGCACTGTATAAAAGCCATTGGAAATTATGACTTGAAAAGTCCTATACAATTACTATGACTATGCCTTCCTAACCAAATTCTTAACCAAATACTGTCACTATGGTGAAAAATATAGTACCTCTGCCAACATAGTCTCAATATAACCAGTGTCTTTCTGGCTGTCAAAGAGTTACTACAACTGAAACATCCTGAAGAAACACCTCTCTGTATTAGGGCTGTAAAGCAGGCAGAATGGCAGGCAACTAATAAGAGCCAGAGCCCCAGAGGGGGCAAAAGGCACAAGAGACAGAGAGATAGGAGAACCATATCCGTGAAATAGTCAGCTCCTCCTTCTAGCCAGACTAGTAGGGAACCCAAACCTTTCGGAGACAAAGCAGCCTCTCTATTCATAGATACGTCCTCAGCTTCCTTTTTCTCAGTCTCTCAGTCACAGTGTAGGTCCGTCATCACCACAAAGGAAGATGGACAGCACACATATCAGTTTTATGCTAAAAGGGATGCATGTAATCTTAACTCTTCAGTCGGTCTTCAGATGAGATACCTTGATATTTGAACTTTTATTCTGTATGAAGAAAGAAGCAGTAAGACATAGACAGAGATCATTCTCACCCTACTCTTGTCTATACGTAGCCGGAAGTGCAGGCTATAGTCAGCGTTATATATGAGTCAATAAACTATTTGAGGAATCTTGGATGGAGAGTTAAGGGACAGGTTTGGGCTATACAAGTGAATGGTCTGCAGGGATGCTCCTATATTAATGAAAAAAGTCAGTCGGACCAGATATTGAATTTTTCTGCTCTTTTAGTAATTCTTGGATATCCAGAGGCTCCTAGCCTACTAGGTTGTCAGTTAAGCTAGGTTTAATTAGAATTAAGTGCACATACCTAAAAACTTTCAATTCAAATGTTTCTTCTATTGATTATATCTCCAAATTTATTCTTTCTTGGTGTTTGCTAGGAATAGAGTATTCTGAAGAGCAGCAAAATGAAAAATGAAAGGTGTAGATTTGCTAAACAGACAAAACTTTCTTACAAGGTACCTGAGCAGGGCTGAGGTTAATTTTTTTTTTTTTTAATCTAAGAAAATCACTATAAGTGATTGTTGAGCTGTACTGTTATTTCTTGTGGAAATAAAGTGACCTTGGTCAATTACAACTCAAATATTGTTTTTCAGGCTTCAAAAGCAGTGACCTACACACATTTAGCAGCATTATTTCCATTCAAAATTAATCTTACTTCATTTCTAAAGAGAGGTACCAGTTTATCGCTATTTATAAAACCTGAAGAATTAAGAAAAGCAATGAAAAAGTATTACAGTTCTGATAGTCCACTCTCTAAGTGAATCCATAACAAAGTCATTTTATACTAAAATTTAATCATAAAATAATTCTCTGTTCTCATATAAGAAGCTGTTGGGCATTAATATAAGTCCTTTGGCACATAAAGTGTATTAACCACAAAATAAAAGGGTTAACTAAAATTATTTGTTTGAATAAATTGAAGGATAATTCCAATTTTGAGTTTAAATCTGTATGCATGCACTTTACAGCATGTTCATTGTGATATACAAAAGTCTCTCTCTCTATTAAATGTATCAGAATTATTTATTATACTAGGAAACATCATGCAAGCAGTTGCCTAACAAAACAATTATCACCTTAAGAAGTAATTAACTAATTATTTCTGGTTCCTCCTATTACCAATAGTATAGCTCTTTAATTTTTAAAACCTGTACTACTTCTGCTTATTTACTTAAAAATAATAAAAAGTATTAATTTGCAAAGTACTAATAGTGTGCTTTTTAAGTCTTCCTGTCTAAAGTGAGAAAAAATTTAAATAAAAGATATATTTATATAAGGCACTAGCTTTAACCAGACAAGAAGAAAAAATACTATTTCCAGAGGCTAATCTTCAAAAACAAGAACTTATAAAGTCTTTCCCGTCATTTTCATGTTCTTACTAAACTGACATCAAACATTAACTCTGTAACTTAGAGATAACCTTCCTGCCAGACTGCAGGAGATGTGCAAGGAAGTCCTATTACTATAAAACATCTCTGAACATCTCAGATCCATGAGAAAAATGACGGACCCACTGTCCACGCTAAGGAAATGGTTTATAATACAGAAATCTAGAGCACAGGTAGCATCACTTCCAAAAACCAGTTCAACACATGCTTAGGGATTTAGTCACAGAGAAGAACCAGTAGAACTAGGGTTTATGCAGTCATATCAATATCAGTATCTTCTTTCTTATTATTTTTGCATTTGTTTTGTGTATCTTACCAGCAGTAGGGCCTGGAACCCAACCAGAAACAGAATGCACACAGACAGATCTCAGCCTGAACAAGTTCACGTGTGCTCCAAGGTAGCAGGCTCCGTCTGCGTGTATTTCTGCCACCACGAGACACTTACACTGGCTAGATAACGAACTGAGTCTTCTCCTCATTCCTTTGTAAAGCATTTGCCTTAATTACAGCCAAGCCATGTTAGAACTTTTCTCTGCTATAACCTGACAAATGATGCTAATAAGGGGCTAGTAACTGGCTAATAATTTTTCTAGACTCTGTTACTATGAGCCAAGATTGTTTTTATGGAAGGAAAAAATGTTAGCTAAGAATATTAATATTTATAAATAAATTTACTTTAACTGGTTAGAATTTATTTTTTCTGAAATCTTTCAGCAAGTTTAGAAATCACAAATTTGGGCATTTCAGCTGTATCACCCACACTAAAATCACACTAGATTGTATTAAACAACCTATACTTAATTTTCTCCACATTATCTAATTCATACCCTTTTGCATATTATTTGCAAAAATATGCTATCCTATACTTGCTAGTTCACTATAAAGCCACATAAAGATTAAATTACAATTAACAAATTATAGTAATACATTCTTTTGTCTTGCATTTTCTTACAAATCAGTGATTCAAAACAGGTCTTTCAGTTATTATCACTTAACAAACCTTATTACAATTCTCCCAAAACACAACAACATTCTTTATCTCCTCATCTAGTTCATCTAGTTTAAATCAGTCAAAAGTGAATAGATTTTAGAAGATAATAATGTTTGTTCTCCCTGCCCTCTATTTTCTGACCTTGTTCATTCCTCATTAGCCTGCATCAATGGAAACAATCTAACATATTTTCTCCCACAGGACGGAGGTATTCCTGTATTGCTAAAATAATATCCATTTTTATCTGTTATATCTGAAATAATACCTATTACTCACAACAATATCTGTTGAAGCATGGAAGACTCTAAATTATTGTGCCTACAAGTCCATCTTACCCCTGTAATTCAGAATGACACATACTTACTTCAATTTTAAAGAGTAATCAGAGGTGTGTGGGCTTAAATCCAATTAGTGTTCTTCAAAGAAGATAATGTCAAAATGCTTCAACTGGTTCTTCCACTGTATAACACTGAGCAATTCTCTTAACTTCTGAAAGTCTTGGTTTTCCAAACTATAAGATGAAGATGAACATGCCAAATAACCAACAAAAATAAGGAGAACAGTTCAAGAACCTGGTTGATTCAAAAAAAATAAAGAAGTGAAGGAATTTTTGAAGAGAATCATGGAAAGATGGGTTTAAGAAAGCGAGCCTTCTGAGGAGCAATCATAAGGATCTTTGCAGAGGAAACCATGTGAATATGGGAAACCAGGACTGAAATAAAAGGGACAATAATGTTTGCTGATGAACATGCAAATGCAAATATGAGAGAAGGAAATAAATGGGATCACTAAATCCAAAAGTATAAAGAAGAGCACATAGATGGGAATAATGAAAAACAAAACAGATGCTAATGGAAGGAAGATAACATAGAGTCCTGGAAAACAAGCTCTAATTTTATATGGTATTCAATGTACAGATTCAAGAGGTGGAGCACTATATTCTTTCAACACAGAAAAGCAGATACCTCTGCAATAGCATTTGCAAAAGTTTATAGAAGAAAGATAAATGAGACCAAAGGCGGCTGTGGTAATCAAGAAAAAGAATGGCAAGAGTTTGGATAATTGAGAATAAATTAATTTTAAAGCTATCAAAACAGAAGGACCGCAGGAAATGCATATAGTAATGATCAAGAGTTGAATTTTTCAGCTTACTATCATATTTTTCAGATGAAAGCACAAGCAAATTGCAACAATACTGTTTATTCTTTGTGTTAACTTCACTGCTTAGTAAAGAGTGTGTCTACAATACATTTTAGGCTAATGAGTGCATCGTATTTCATGTTATCCAACCCATACACAAATCAGCTTGCTCAGGTATACTGGGTGCAGAGTATCTGCAACAGCGCAAAGCTCAGCACTACGTAACCACTTGAGCAGTTCTCCAGAGTCTCAGGATATTTGGGGCTCTGGGTAGTCTAATTGGAGGGTTTCCACACACATGGCAGGCAGCTCTGTGCAAGCACATGTGGGATTCCATGATTTTTAGAGCATGGGAAATGCTTCATCATTCAGTGGGAACATTAAAAGGAAAGGTATACGTAAAGATTTATAGAAACAATACTGAATATAATTAAGTATAAAACCGCAAGTAAGAAAAAAAGACAAAAAAAGGAGATAAATATCCATAATATTACTTCAATTACTTTAAAACACACCATGAACACAAATTTTTAAGCTGATCACCAAAATGCTGAAAGAAACAAAAATTATTCTGTGGCTCTGCATACTTTTGAATTGGATTCATAGAAAGGGCTTAAATGTCTTTCACAACAGAAGTCTGATGTTCATTTGCAATCTTAGAAAAGGCTACTAAAAATGAATTATTCATCACATACTACAGTAACAACAATAAACATTCAAAAATATATTCTTAAAAACAAAGTAAATCATACCTCTTACAAACAAGAAGGTAACTTACAGCTTCAGATGAGAGAAACAGAGGTGTGAGTCTGCCAGAAATTGTTAGAATATAATAATATCTCCTGAATATATTCTGGTAATTTACCTTCACATTATGTTATTGTAGTAGATTCTGGAATTCCAGCAGCTTTCTAAAGAGCACAGAGTGATGATATATGGTCTATTCCCAGTTTGTTTTTAGAAATACAAACACTAAATCAAAATTAGCGTGCTAACGGCTGAACCTAGAAGGCAATTAGGTTACTAAGCAGAATCAATAAATGCAAAACAAAGCTATATGTGTAACTAAAATAATGTATGTTTCCAAGATAATAATTGGTAACCAAATTATGTTTAAGCTGAGCAGGAAAGGTGTTTCTACATTTTTTTCTCCTAAAAATCAGATAATATTGCTCTGAGAATAAAAGCGTTGGTAGCTTATGCACAAACTTGTCTTCCAAAATGTGTTTTTCAAGCAGGATTCTTTCAAAAGTACAGGCAGAACACATTTCAGTGTCTTGTCTCTCCCTGCCCTTCAAAACAATGACAGCACAAGCTATAGATAGTTGAGAATATTTAAACAATTTGAAGGAAAAATAAAACAGAAAGTGAATCTATTGGAAATGCATTTTAATTTCAAGGGAGGAAAAGGTAACTTTCTAAGGAATTTCTAATGGATATCTGGAAGTTGTCTGGTCCAAGTGTTTGGCTCAGAGCAGTGTGAACCAGAGCAGGTTGCTCAGTACTGTGTCCAGTCAGGTTTGCAATATCTCCAAGGATGGAGACTCTACCACACCTCTGACACAACCTCTCCACTGCCTTTTTCTTTTTTTATAAAACAAAATAGGATCAAGCGAAGACTTTAATTTGTCTGGAGCTGAGAAGCAAACAGAAGAGCTATTCTTCTCCCTGTTAGTAAGGCCTAAGCCAGGTACTGACCAGATCATTAGCACCACATGTTGCACGTCACACGGGAACACGCTGCTGTGGCAACCCGGCCTCCAACACTCTGAGTGTAGGACCTGGAGCAACGTCTCAACCCATCCTGCATTTTCATTCCTTCAGCCTCTTCCCTCCTGTTCCCTTCTTCCCTATGATATCACTAGCTGATCAAATCTTAGTAGACATGATAAAAGAGATAAAATCTTCTAAATTTCATTCATCATTTGATTCATCTGAAATTGATGCCAAGCACACTAAACATTTTTCAGCCATTCAGCACTCATTTCACACTGCTGAAATTTACTACAAAAAGTGCTCTGCAGTCAAGAACTCTTTTGTGCTACTGTCTTCTACAAAATAAGGATAATAATATAGGTTATTATAAGCATAGTTGAACTAACTGAACAAAATACCGCTATTTAGTCTAGCAGAAAATTTCAGCCTTCTCCTAGGTGAAAATAAAACCTTTCTAATACCTCTTAGCTCCAAAATATTTACTATTCTGGTGACAATTCATACTTTATTCTGAGAAGGACCATTCCTTCTGAGCTACACAGCACCACCTGAGCAAGCAGAGTAAAGAATATCATTTCCTCAAGTTTTCAATCCTCTGATTCAAAACAGACAGAATTTAAGAATATGGACACGATAGAGAAGCTATAGAGCTACTGCGGAGCAAGGGAGGCATCCCCAACAAAATGTATAATGCTAAAAATTTTCCGTTATCACTGGTAGAGTGCATCTGAGTAACCAGTGAGATACAATTCTGAAATGGTGACTAACAGGTCATTTCAAGGCTCAGAAAGGACAGAAACCTAAGGTAAATTTAGGCCTGCGATACTACCAATAGCAACAGAAGAGACTGACCTGGACCAACCAATCATGATTCAACCTGATTTTCATGATTTTAAATAAGTATTCAAAGAAATTATTTCCTTAGTAACTTCAGAGAGGTTCATTTGATTCTGTAAAGAAAAACTATAGATTTATTCAAGTCAAAAGATTTTACATGATAAGAATTTTGGATCTTCTCATGATTGACTTCCAGTGCTACTGCAAAATCTTCTGGGCATACCACAAGCTCAGCTAGACTGTCTCCTTATTACTTTCTACTGTCACAGGTGTTTATTGTGTCACTATATATATTCACCTCTGTACATCCATGAGTGATTAACGGATGTCATATTCGTGTTCATACTAACATGTGCAGTTTGAAATAAACACAGCTGCATTTATGTCAATGATTTTATATTCAAATATATCTGATTATGCCGAAATAAACACAGCTGCATTTATCTCAGTGATTGTACATTCAGATAAGGATATTTGTTCAGTGTAATGTAATGTTCCTCCATATTGGCAGTGACATTGCTATTCTTTCTTATATTGCCCTCTATCCTTTTTTGAGATGGAAAAAATTGAGCCAAGCCAGAAAAATGGGAATTGGAAAATTTATCACAGGACCTGGTATACATGAAAATCACTCTGGTTGTTCTCAAAAATGACCTAACCATCTTTGTATAAAGTATCTTTGTTGTTGTTGCTGTATTAATTCGTTGTCTACGAAAGAGGAAACTTAGATAAAACCCCACTAAAAGCTGAAAGTCTGATGCAGTTACAAGAAACCATGAGGAACATTTAGTGCTAAATCATAAGAATGGATCTGTAGGGGTTGTGCTTCTGGACAAGTGTTGCTATGTCGGAAGAGCATCTTCAACCACTAGTTTCACATGAAAAAAACTTTGAATGGAAACATTAATTATAATTTTTTTCTGTCCTATTATTTGATCAAATTACAGTTTTTTCATGACGTTAATTTTGACTTGAAAGGATAACTGGTAACCTATTTTTAGAAAAGAGCAGAATGAAAAATATTATCATATCAACTAAAAAGGATTAATCATTTAATCAAAAGATAACATAAAGCAAGATTTATCAGGTGAAATCAAGGTCTAGCTAGTTACAGTGGCAGAAATGAATCCCTAGAGAAGAGCACAGGAACTAAGGAAGCACAGAGCGATACCTCCCCAGAATAATCTCCCAATTTACAATGTTCGATTTACAGACTTTCTGAGCCAGCGATGGCAGCTCTGTCCAGTAGCTCTTGGCTGATTTTTCTTCTCTTTGTTGTTTTTTCATTGGAAAGAATGACACACATACATTTTTAGCATCCACAACATCCTGCAGGAAGGAATTCTACAACTTGCCTAAATGATATGAGAGGAACCATTTCCTTTTGTTTGCTTTGAACATGTTAACTGCTGTCTTCATTTGAAACTTAGTTTTTACATATGAACGCTGTCATTCTGAATGTGAATCATGGCTTTATATACCTCTAATATACTACCCCTTAACTGTGTTTTTTTTCCAGGATGAGGAGTCCTACTCTATATGGTTGTTCCTCATAGGAGGAACCTCCTGTTAAAACTCTGCTCCAAACATAAAATTTTTCATACTAAGAATCTTCTGATTCAATTTCTAGTTGCTTAATCCTGTCCCTCTTCAGGTCAGTCAAATGGCAAGTCAACAGTTTGTGTGTTTGCACACCAGCTGAGGGGATACAAATATCTTGCAAGAGGCAGGAGAGTAAACGGGTAGATTCTGAGGAGGAATGCAGCATGATAATCAGAAGGTAAACTGTCTGTGAAGATGCTAATCAGCAGACCAACAAGAATTACACTCTAATTCTGAACTGATGCTCTTATACAATTCTTCTCACAATGTCATTAGCTCCATAAATCATTAATATCCATTTCCCACAAGTTAAGATATTTGACTAATGCTGTATTTGTTAGCTGATATCACATCAACACTGAGCTCTCCTCCATTTGTAAAAATGTCTGCCATACTGTATTCTGTTTAGATATTTAAAAGGTTAATATTTAGTTCCATTTGCAATGCTGACCTGGCAAGAAAGAAATTAATTTGGCATTACAGCAGTAACATCAATTTCCCATGTAACTTTAGTAATGCATTTACTGGAAAGAGATTAATATCAATTCCATAAATCATTCACATGCTTTTTCCGGAGTTTGAGACATCTGAGTAATGTCATATATGTTAACTGATATCACTTTGTGCATGCTATATCCATTAATCTATGCCCAGGGTCATCATTAGGAAACAAAAAAAAAATTAGATCAATCTTTTATTCTTAATTTTTTTGTGACTTCTAACCTGCAGTAGTCCAAAGGTATAGATACTTTTCACAGAATAACACTGATCTGAACTTCAAGAAGATATTTTCAGAAAAAAGAAATATTTGTTACACTATCCCTACTGGTAACAATAACCACTTAATATCTTTATGCAAAATATGGCATAAATTACTTCCAACGATAAGAAAATTTCATTAATCAGACATACCTCAATGCCACAAAAGTAGGTGAAAAGGGTGAAAACAGATATCATTACAGGAATAAAGCAATAACTTTCATTTGCATTGTTTCTGCATTGTATATGAGTATTCTCCTAGACGTGAAAGCCAAAACCAGCAGCTTAGCGATTCCAGCTAAAAATAACCTGTTATAGGATACCAGGAATAAAAATTATGTTTGACTTCACACAGCAGCTTAGTACTCTACTACAAAGGTTTAAATACAATTGATATAAAATAACTTTAAACACTTTTTTTTTCCTGTTTCTATTACTCTGCTATTATTATTTCTGCTTGCACTGTTCTATTCCTGCTACAGAATCACAGAAGGTTGAGGCCGAAGGGGACTCGTGGAGCCCACCCAGCCCAACCCCGCGGCTCAAGCAGGGGCACCCACAACAGTCGCCCAGGCCTGTGCCCAGGGCAGGGTGGTGACGTTGTGCAGCCTTCTCAAGGCAGGGTACTAACCTGTTCTAGGTCATTACAGCAGCACTACTGAAATCAAGGTGAAGAAGGATATTTCTATTCACCTAAATGGAAATACAGTCAGAATCAGGTTGTTTAACCATTTTGGAAGCACATTGCAAAGGTGTATCAGTTAAACAGACAAAAATACAGCCTTTTTCTAGGGTGAATTTCAGTATTTCTTTGAGCATGCTGTTAGCAGCATTGCTCTCTGTGTTATCTTAATTTCCATGTTTAAATTTTGCTTCCGGTGTGCATTTCAGAAATGTTCTGCAATTCAAAATTTACAGTATTTTAATAATCACAAGTAAGATTAATCTTACCTAATTGTAGTTGTCTAAAGTTACAGTCTAGACTTAGCAACTGGGACATAGGCACCCCCAAAGGGCAATTCATCCTCTATTATCTTTGCTTTTGTTCATAAGATATCTTTCATGGTGAAGCTCAATGGCCTATTTCACGCCTGTAAGTGGTTACAATGAGATCAGTGAAATTACAATCACTTACTGCAAGTCTGAGTGTTGTGCAAAGTGTTATATAAGTGCATTATCCTATTTTTGAAATACGGAAAGATATTTCAAAGTTTAGCAAGAATGATATGAGGGTACTTATCAGTCACATGAGATTTCTTAATACATTGTAGATGATAACTTTGTCCAACTGATTAATATCATTTGCATGCCATCGGCACTGATTTTTTTTATCAGGTTTCTAATATGAAATGTGATATTTGATACACTTGCCGTAGGAAGAGACTCAATAATGTTTGTCAGTTATGTTCACTTTAAGGTGGTAGAGCATCAGCCAACATAATAATATCAGGTTTACAGTAATTGAGGTTGGATCTAAAATTTTACAAACTTTAATTACAACCTTTTGAACATAAACCACAATACACGAATTACTCGATCATAACATTTTTTTCATAAAAAAAATAAGAATTCATCCAAAGAATGGAAGATTTAATGACTCTTGGCAGAGTTCCACTTTTTGGTTGATATGAGAATAAAAGCAGACGGCAGCTTCCTTTTTAATTTCGAGAAACACAGTATTTTTTAACACTTAAACATCATTATATTTGACTAACAAGCCAAAATATATATTTTCAAAGCCTTATAAAAAGCCCTTCCATTTAACAGTATGAATGCTGAGATTTAGGAACCAATGTGAGCAAACCCTCTTCCTTCAAACCTTAGAAAATGCAACAAAACAAGCAATTTGAGCCACAAGCACCAGAAACCATCAAAATTTGTCATGGTTTGTGGCAAGTTTCAGAGCAACAGAGTCACTGTTGTTGTGTTTCTAACCCCTCAGAACTTCTTGCTCTGTGGTCTACTCAGTTAAGCTTGGAAAGAAAGTGGTGACATCCCAGTTATCTCCGGGTCCTTTCTTTTCTCTGAGTATATCCTGACATATCCAGCAGGCAAATCCTTAGCTGGAATGTTTTGGGGTTACTGCCAAAATTCCCACTCCCTTTGTGGGCCCCCCTCTGCGCAAGGGGCCATGGCAGCAGTAGCATCATGGACACACTGTTCTCTTTTCAAGCATTGAGGCATCTTCCGTCTCATGGTTTTTACTTCCACCTTGCAAAACAGGCATGAAGGCTTCAGTGAAAATCAATAAATTAATAATTATTTCTTAATGCAGAAGGTAAACTTTTTCTGTTATATAAAGTCACTAAAAATGGTTTTCAATGTGAATCCTCTAAAAAAATCTGCTGGTGTAGTAAAAAAAATAGTTAAGCAAATAAAAACAAAACTTAGGAACAGCACAGAGAGGCTGCTGATCAAATTGAGCCCCTCAGAAATAATACATGCTAAGCTAACAAAAGAAAGCAGGGGCAACTGGCCAGACTGAACTTTAAAGTCATTTAGACCCACACAAAATAAAATGCCTGAAATACCAATTCACCCTGAGTATGTAAAGACAGCAGATTCCCTAAGGAATATTTATACTTCAAAGTCTGGGCCTGACACAATCAGGAAGGGCTTGTTTGTACAGCAGGAGTAAATACATCCATTTCCCAGGAGCTCTCTCTTCTGCAAAACTCCCAGTATCGCCAGCACAGATAAAATGAGAGATGAATATTTGTAGAGCACTGCATCGCTGCTGAACTGCCTCTGCATTGATAATTTAATGCATTAATGAATAATAGGAAAAAAGGAATTATAACTGACCCAAATTTATATATTTCAAAAGTGACATTTATTTCCTTCTGACTGATTCTATGCATAGATAATTGAGTTTCCATCTTCCCCTGAAACTATCTCATGGTTTCCTAAAAAAACTGACATAATCCAAAATTATGTTGTGGTACGCATGAAATCTGAGTTTTCATCAACTTCTTTTATGCTAATGATAAGCAGTCATAAAAAGTTTCTATTGGTCTTACATATTCTTAAATATGAATAGAGATAACGAGGAAGGTGCCAGTTCTTAGAACGTTAACTTGGACTAGGGGAGACCTGAATTTCCTGAGATAACTGCAGACTAACTATATTCTCTCTCCTTTTCCCCTTCATCTGTGGATACAGGGTAAAGGGTTCAACAAGCACTCTTAAATTTCAATAATTTCACATCAAATATTTGTAACAAACTCTGCAACGAGTTATCCACCGGAGCATCTGAGTAGTGCATCTGTTCACTGCATGTCAGTCAAGACACACGACCATGGAAGAGAGGCCAGAAGGAAGCCAGAAGAATGAGTAGAAGTTTGGAAAATAGGACCAGAGAGGAACTACTGAAAAAAGAGTAATTCCTTAACAGAAGGAGGGAAAAGCAAAAGGAAGATACGATAAGAGTTTTCCATTAAATAAAGGAAGAGAGGAATAATCCGCTTTCTGTGTCAGAAGACTGAAAGAAGAATGTCCATTTCAATGTCCATTTCAGCTCTGTTTTTTAATTTCACAAACACAGAATGCAATACACATCAGCAAACTAGGCGTATTGGTCTATTTCCTTTAGGGATACTTAAGACTACCAGATAAGAAGAATTTCAGGATTATATACATACATAAAAGTCTATTTTATAGTCTGTTCTTTTAAAAAGGTAAATCCAATAGGATGCACTAAGCAGAGCTAATATCAATATTAAGGGGGTACTCAAAAGTACAGCAATATTCCACTCTATGTAATGTTGTATATTATTTTTGGTTGACACAAAAGGGTAGATTTCAGCAGTAATGTAATTTGGTAAAATATTCAATAATTAGTTAAATTTCTTTGATCAGTTAAGGTGCTCTAAACAATCACTTGGCTGACATGTAGCAAAGGAGAGTGAATTTACAAATGAAGCATGCACAATATTATTACCATTCTTGCCAATACATTATTTTAATGAGAAAGTAAATGAAGTTATTAATTTTATTCTTATTTGTATTTTGGAGATGGCTGAATATGCAAAGCAACACCACAGCCTCATCATGCTTAAACAAACACAGAGATTGTCAAAATATACAAGGTACGATATTTACGTTTGGACTTTTTTAAAACAAAATTAATTCTATAGTTCAAAAATGGTATTAAGCAAACTTGCAATGATCCACATTACTTCATGGATAATCTGATGGGTGCTACTGTTCCTTTTTGTAGCATAAAATAAAATAAACAATAAAATAAATTTCTGAGCTTGGCCATCTGATTCACTTTATTAGCTATTTTCTGACACAAAAATCATAACTATTGTGAAATAACATCCCAAATATTTTTAAAAAATAAATAAGCATTGCCTGAACTTTCAGAAACAGACTAAAAATAAGATACTATTTATTACTCACTGCATCATTTACACCTTTTATATAATGTAATCAGAAGATTTAAATAACTCAATTTAATATTTATCCAGGAACTGGCAGCCAGTATTCCACCCTGAGGGATCTATTTTTTCATAAAAAAAAGCTCATTTTACAAGACACTGTAGTAGATTTGGCATTACCAGCACCTCTCGCAAAAACCAGGCTGGAAACTATAGTTTATCCTGCCAAATGCCTTTTGTACATATGGTGTTTAACAGCGCTTGGTAAGTCTGTAAGCCAATAATAATAGATTTCAGCTAAAAATCTGGAGACACACATATATGTAACACAAAAATTTAAATTTGCTACATGTGCATATATATTTGCTTACATACTCACACAACATATATAAACTTAGGATTCTGAATATTCTTTAGATTAATACACTAACTATAACACTGCAAAAAAATAATTTCTTTCAATTTGCAGTAGCTTCCCAAAATATAATTCTGCTCTCTTTGACATCAGAGGCAGAACTTCCAATAACCTCCGCAGTACAGAATGAGGCCACCAGAAATGCAAATAAGGCATATATTTAAAGACACTAAGTATATATTTGTAAAATCTTCTAACTTGTTCAAGGACAAGACCAAGGGCAGGCTTGGCACACTATCCTCCCCAGAATACTTGTAAAAGACAAATGAAAATGGGGAAAATCCTTACCGCTCTCGAAACAGGCGTCAAATGTCAGGTGCCCCTTTTTAGGCTGTCCACAGTACCCGGCTGGGAGAACGGTGTATTTGCTCACATTCCCAGCTATTATATCATCACTTCCCATGTCACCTGTTACTGTAAAAGCAAACAAACAAATAGGTAGATAAATATGAGTACGAAACAAAAAAAAAAAAAACCCTGCAAGAAACACCAAAAAACGCTTTTCCACATAACATGGAATCTGAGCCATTTTAACATAGACACAAGCAAGGACATTCTTTTTCTTTAACATTAGCCCAGGAATTTCTATATATTAATGGTATCATGCATTAAATCTTCTCTAACTACAAAATCACACAAATATTCCACTTAAGTTCCTGTTTTAGTAAGAAGAAGAGACAAAAAGGAGACGTTTGGGAAGCCTTCTGTAGCCAGTCCCCATGGCACTGTGTTTCTGACAGTGCTGAGGTGCAGCGAAACCCTGGGAGGAGTGAGAGATGTATCAGAGACAACATCTCTCTGGTCTCCAAACTTTCCGGCCCTTTCTCTAGTTTTCAGCTTGCTCGCATCAGCACTCAACTCAAAAAGAAAACAGGAATCATTCACTGAAGCAGTGTGAAGTGGTTTAAATACAACACGGAAAGTGATATGAATGATAACATCTATAACAGGCCTGGAGGTCTGAAAACAGGACTCCCTAGAGCCAAGGATTCCACTCCAGCCCGTGTCCCTCCCTTGGTGCATCCCAGGGAAGTCTCCGGAGCGCAGGTCGGTCTTCGGTCGGCACCTCAGCAAGGTTGAGGCCTCTCACGCAGTAAACCCAAGCACTGCCAAGGGCTGATGCTCCGACATTCTCCAGAGCCTCCCAGGAACTGGTTCTCCTCTGACTTGGAGAAATCCCTCTCCTGCTGCAGGAGGAATCCCGAGGTCCTTTACTGGGCAGATGGTTTATTGGCAATTCACAAAACATCCAGCCAGGAACTCGTGCATTCATGACAATGTATATGGCACAACCAAAATAATTTACTCTGTTCTGTAACATTGTTGCAATAATAACCAGTAATAACTTGGTTATTACTTGAGGTTATGGAGATGGCAGCTTTCAGGATGCTCCCTCAGTTGGCAGCCTCACACAAAATACTCGTCACATTAGCCACGCAACCACAAACTTGTCACAGGACCTGCAGTACCCCTGATGTGAACTTCTTCAATGATTTGGGAAGGAAACATTGATTTTTTTATTTTATTTTGGAAATGGACGAAAAACATATTTTTACTGGTTTATCCCTAGTTTCCTTGGTTGGCAGCTTGGACTTTCTTATTAAGTGGTATTTGAGAGAGCTGGTTGTTAGATTTCTTAAAGCCATCTGGAATTCTGATCCTTAATTTTACTTTTTTCTTGCACATGCATGTACTGCATCCATTTTTAATTTTTCTTTATACCATAAATAAATGGTATACATTTCTTTATAAATAAATAATCTCATTGAGAAAAGTATTGACAGTTCGATTATTCTATTGCTCATTTAATTTTTTTATACATATCTTGAAGACACAATAACACAATTCCTCTCTTCTCTTTTTGTGTAGGGAGAAGGTATTTCCTTTCTTTTTCTGCCTCATTCACCTTTTCTTCCTATAAACTCTCCTGGAAATGTCTTCTCCCAATTTCCTGCTGATAAACTCTTAAGACTAGTTTAAAAAGCTAAATTAAAGAGCAGTGCAATTTGACAACTTCTTGCTTCCTGAATCTACTACTGAATTAACTTCTGTAATTTTTACGCTTTAGTGATGGATATCTTGGCAATATTTTTTCTTCTTTTCTCTAAATGCAGCTGCATACGTGTCATGGGCAACAAAGGGTCATCTTCAGTTGGACCTACCTCTGTCACAGGAGCACTCTACTACATATATTGGGCAGGGGTTCTCCAGCATTACAAGAGCTGGATCCCTATTGCAGCCTCTGTGGGCACTAACAGGATCCTTCTGCTCTATCCAGCTCCCTATTTTCATGAATCTTAAACAAATTTAGAACTTTTGAGACTGTAACTGCCACTCATATTTGGAAATTAGAAGTTATTAAAAGGGAGAGACATACACTCACAGAGGAATGTGAAAGAGTGATTACCTTCCTAGGAAATGAAACTCAGGGAAAAAAACAGTAATAAAGAAACAGCTTTTTAAAAGTTTTCTCTATTTGATAATAAAATATATGAGGACAGAAATTTTCTATACTACTGCATGATGTCTCCCCAAATATGTCTGTAGTGTACATACTGAAAACTTTGTCCTCTCTATTACACTGTCCAATAAACTGCAATACCTAAAGCATTCATTTCCAAATATGGATGGAAAAACACAGTGATACAGGGATTTTTTTAATATTTGATAAATATGGGGGGGGGAGAGAACACGTTATCATTTGCATATTTTATTATACATGAATATGAAATAACAGAAGAAATGCATAAATATAACTATTTATCCCTGTGACATTGGTTCAGCACTTTCTTCACTGTGTACTCTTTGGACAACAAATATTTAACAATGGAAAAACTATCACTATCTTCTATGCTAGAGAAAATGAAATGTGTAGAAGGCATATGATGGAATAATGGGATGATAATATCTTATTTCACTCTGATAAATAGGGCTACTGAGGCCCCTAGAAATAGACTTTTGGTCTGCAGTGATTTTTTGACATTTAAATGGGTTACTGGGGATGATGAATGTGACATAGAGCTCAATTTGTTTTATTTTTATATTGAAAACTATTTCACACAAATGTTACAAGCAATTCATACTGGCCCTGAATGATGAAAACAGCTTATTAATTAAAACTGACCTTTCCATACATAAATGTATTCCACCTCTTCAGGCAAAACACCTTAGCTGAGGTAACAAATTATATCCATGTATTACTGACACCACAGCTAAAGGGTCTGTCAGGCTTTCTATTATATACCCATATTTCCAGAGATATATAAATCCTGAATTAAAAATATGTATATCCAGGTTAACACTTGGCATATAAATTCCCAGTCAGGAAAGAAATTTGAAACTTTATTCTCTTTGAGAAGTGTTGTAACAGGGAACAAAGAAAACTTACACCTTTTCTTCCTTTTCACCACCACCTCCCCCAAAAAAAGGAAATTTAAGTGTGCTATTATTTTTAACAAAATTATTATTTGTGATCTCAAGATATTTGTTTAGACTGAATAATTACCTGTAGATAGCAATCTAGGTCACTTGAACTGTTTTCTTCAAAGGCCAAAGCTACTTGCTGGCGATACCCCCAGCTCTCTGGTTTTGCCCTGTGGAGCTTGGCAGGACTGTCAATACAGTTTCTCCAGGTCCACTAACACTGCGGGCAACCTCAGGCCTCACAGGAGGTCGGTGTAGCCGCACGGCCATGCAGCTCAACATGAGAACCAGGGCACGGAGAGAAGTTGGGGAAAACCTGCAGGTCTGCCCCAAGAATGGGTGACTTGCCAAGGTCCACAGAGAAGGAGTATCAGGAGAATCAGGGAGCCCCCTGAGAGCAGAGGAGAGAGACAACCCACCTCCTTCTCCTGCTCAATACTCACCCCTAAGTGCCAACTAAAAGTAGTACACGGCTTGCAAGTCCTAAAAGACAGCAGGGAAATACTTTTTACATAAAGATGGAAAAATGTGAAGAGGTTGTATTCATAATGCTGCCACAAGACAGTGTGGAAGTTGGCAGAAGAGAGAGCTACATCTCCCCTGCCCTGGAGACTCCCCTGGAGTCCTTAGATGATGCAGAAGGAAGTTCGAAGTGTCTCAGCAAAGTGTCTCACCTGCTTCTCCCTGGCCTAAAGTCTTCTACTCAGGAGCGAGAAGAAAATCATCAAATAGCCATTAATTCAAAGTCAGCTAATAATACTAACATCCCCTTGTAGGATCTTTATTACACAGTATTTTGAATATTCAGGGGGGAAAAGGTAATATTTTGTAGTATGTTAGCTTTAATTAATCTCTGAAGACACAAAAGTGCAGTTCAGCCCTTGAACTTCGTGTTATTACGGAGTCCAGACGCACCCCGACCCACGGGTGCGGGTGGCGAAGGACAGGCCCCGGCCCACGCACGTTATCGGCTTCGTGTCCGTGCAGCGGGGCCAGGAGGGGCTGCTCAGAGGGCACCGTCGTCTCCGTGCGGGCCCAAGGGAGGCCGCTGCCTTGTGGCAGGAGATCTGGCTCCCCAGGAGATACTGTCCTCACAGCCGGGGAGCCCCGCGCAGGTTTTCCTGACTGAAAGCCAAGGCGTACGAGGGAATCTTGTGGGGAAGGGAAGCAGGACTTCGATCAGAAACAAAATTAATGGGCGGAAAGAGAATCGGCTGCAGCACATACTGCTCATTACACTAAAGGAGATCAGATTCTTCTTTGAGGAAGGCTTATATAAGACAAGCAAAGGCAAAAATAACTTAATAAAGAACTTTTCTCCAATTGTGCTTCAATTTTGTCCATTCGTTTAAGAGGTTGGAAGTCACACAGCTATTTTATGCTAATTCTTCATAGCTTAAACTCCTGGAGTCTCCAGCAAAATCCCTTGGATTTACTTTTACCACAGTATTAAATGTTAATGGCAATTTTCTATCAAGCATAAAATCTGCAGGTGTCTGAAATCTATATAAGGTACTATATAAGGTTTTAAAATAAGACCTGGACAGAGTTTTCTGGTATCAACATTCATCACGGGGTTGTCATCGTGGATCTATTTCACATCAGAGCAGTAAAAATGAACAAATCAGCTCTAAGGAACAAGGACTCAGCAGAGGAAGAGTTTGAGAAGTTCCAGAACTTTTTACTATTCCCTCAAAATTAAAAGAATAAAGCCAAGGGTATTTTTTTCTTTTTCTTTTTTTTTTCATTTAAGCAAAGATAAAAACATAGTATTTGCCGCAGAAAGTAAATATCATGCAAATCTTGGTAGGAGTATATTCTCTAAAAGCTGCAGAGTTTCTAGAGGGATCTCTCTCTTTAGCAAGCAATAGTTATTCTCTGAAATGAGTAAACAACAAGCCCACTTCCAGCTGTGACAGACTTCCGAATCCATGGAGTTACCAGCCGGCAGCTATGCTCATGCTACATTAGCTGGAAGGAAAGCACAGATGCATTAAAAGAGACACAGAAAAATACAGAGTGAATTTGCCTGGAAAACCTGCACCATTTGTATAATCAGACTTTCTGCCTAATAAGGGAAGCCAAGTAGAAAGGGCAGCAGGAGAAGATAGGACAACGACAACGCAGTTTCAAAGTCTCCTCTAAATATTACAAATTCCAGCAAGAAGTCTCTCAACTTACTCTGTTAATCAGATATTAATGTTAGAACAACAATAGGTTATATTTTTACTACTGATTTTTCTATCATTAGCAAAGGAGAGCTACCACTGCCATTAACAAGCTACCACTTCTTACAGCAGGGAAAACAAACAGGAAATACAGTTCCTTGACTTTGGTAATTTTAACTTCTGCACAGTCAGATAAAAATGTATGCAGTGTTCTTCACAGAAAACAAGCAAATTTGCTTCAACTTTGATGATGTATTTCCCTTATGACTAAACCAACCCTAAACAGAATAAAAGTGTTAGAGATTTTAAAACGCAACTATGCCAGCAGCTCATTCCCCTTACAAATACTGGCCAACTAAGATTTCCATTGCTAACGGATCTGATATCCACCTGCTCATCCTCCAGGGTGAATGAGAAGTTCTGGGATACCCCAGCAAAAAGTGTTATCATCCGAGAGCAGGATAGTTATTGTAACCCCACATATAGGAGTGAATCTGAACTGTCAGTATAGTTTGCAAAAAATAGAAATGCAATCAGGATAAATTCACATAAGGACACAATCAGATTAGGAACTTCTATCAGCTCTTAAATATAACACATCTCTGCATGAACACTGCTCAGCTCATCTTTTGGACTGGCAACTTTTATGGAGGGTATGCTGGTAATGGCGTCTTCTACCAACAAGAAAACTGCAAAATACTTTGCTGTAAGTGTGTGCAATTTTAGCAAAACGCTTTGATACCTGCAGATGAAGAGAAGACTTCAAGAAATCTCTGCACTCCTAATGGCTTTAGGTTAAGTTCTGCCGTTCTTTAATTTTTGAAACAAAGACTGTTATATCAATGCCCAGGGCTGCAGCAATACAGATATGCAGGAAGACCTGTTATATATCGCATCTGTTCTGGATGCCCTATGGACAGTTTAAAAATCCTATTGCCAGCAGCAGTCTGGACCTGGGAATTCCAATTCCACAGGCTTCAAAAATGCTAAGGGAAACAAGAAAAAATAACTAGCATTGGTAACTTCATAAGCATTTATCCTACAGAAAGGTTTTGGTATCACCCTCAGAACCTAAACATTAATGTTGAGAATCAGCCTGAAATTATCCTAATTTGCAGTATCTGTGATCTGAAAAGAAATGAAAAAAAGTACATTAAGACTGCAATTCCCCTCCCTTGGAAGAATACCCAGCATGGTACCAAGCACACTTGCTGCCTCACATGCCCTTACTGTGCCCATGTTGTCACCACTGCCTATTTCCCAGGTCAGGCAGAACAAGCAGAGCGTTTCACACACAGCAAACCAGCGTTCTCACACGGCCTGCGCTAACTTCGCAAATTAGTAGCATATTGTTTTGATATTTAGAAACCCAGTTTGAGATATAGCATCTTTGCAGTGGCTGGTTGTCAAATGTATGCATCAAAACCATAAGAAGATACCCACATGCAGGAAAATACACAGAATCAAAGGCAAGAAGAATTCTAGCAGAAATGATCAGATAATTTCTGAGCTTCACAAAGGGCTGAAATTACTCAGGAAAAATACACTGCAAGATCCCTGCTGTAGATTTTAAAAAGCTTGTGGCAGGTTATATAAGAAGAAGGAAATATTGTCTTTTTTTTTTTTTTTTTTTGATTTTACTGCACAGGTTACTGTTTCTACAGAGGTTACCAGACAACAAATCTTTTTATCTTCCTAATGCAATTTTTCGTGTAATGCATCATTAACTTTTTCTTTTGGGTTAAAAGGCATAACCACCTCTAAGTACCTCATATGTCTTTAGATATACATGTCCAAACTGATTTACTCAAGCAGAAGGCATGGCACAGGTGTCCAATGAAAGCTCAGAATGGAAAAAATAATCTTGTTCTTCTATGCAAACACACCAAAGCGAAACCCAAATCCATCATCTTTGCCTGTGAGATAACATGTGGGTCTCTACGTAAGGCTTGGTGGTACTGCAGGGAACCTTTTGCTTAAAAGCTCATAGCGAGCAGCAAGCAGGCAGCCTGGGGATGAGCAGGAACAGAAAAGTACGTCAGGTGCTCAGGCCAAGACAAAATCATTAGTTGAGTAAGTCTGAAAAGATGATGAGAAATCTCCCCTATGCAGTCCTTTCAAAAACACTTAGCCCAGATACTTATCAATGGCAATGCCAACTTTCAAAATAGTGTCAAGAGGGCTTTGCTGCCACTTGATGCCCTTGGAGATCACACTCTCAAAAGGCAGAGCCTTCTTGTCAGAGGTAACTGGCAATGGATTTTTTTTTTGTATCACTCCAGTGAACACCAAAGCGTCCCAGCAGGTATGAACAGTTTTTCCTCTGGAAGAAGGAAAATGTAACAATGGGTTCTTCAAAGTCAGTAAGCAACAGAAAAGAATATCCATTATTCTTTTCTCTCCATAATCCCTAGTCTCTCCACTAAAACACTGGATGGGTGGCTTATATACTGAAAATATATATACTAAAATACGCTGAAATATTAGTGGTGCCAAATACATTAAATGAAAATGTTTATTTTAAAATGTTGTAAGGACTAGTGAATTTCATCTAACATACAGATTTTCCTTAACAAGTATTTGGTATCTTGATAATATTAAAGATGTCACGTGATGCAACTGTTGCTATAGTAGCAATACTTCCTTAAACAAAAGAACGGATAAAATAAAGGCATAAAACATATAAATTGTAAACATAAATGTGATGCATCGTATACATCCCCAATAGCAGAAAAAGAAGTAAATAATAGATAGAGAGCTCAGCTATTCCTCATAGCTGCATCTGAAAAAATGGTAATCCTATCAGCAAGCATAACCTGTCTGGGAGATAAGATGAAGTTCAGAGAATGAGGTTTGCACAAGAAGAATAAAAGATGTCAAAAACAAGTCCAGGGGTGCCTAGGAATTCAAATTCTAGGTCAGCAAAAGATTCTGGGGCAAAAATGCTTCTGCTAAATGGGAAAAGAGGCTGGCGGCTGAGTGACACACTGATGTTCATTGTTAGCATCCCAAAATGTTGTAAATATTTCTCATCCTGCATATTCCTGAACAAAACAGATTTACAACCTGTTTTTGCAGTATACTGTTGGGGAGGATGGAGAAAGGGGGAGGAAAGTCACACACTAAAGTGACAGTGGCCATAAGCATGGAGCGCTGATTTAACAAAAACAGGACACACACCAAAACTGCCAGTTATATTAATCAGATACTGATTCAGACAGTTCTAGGTGACACTGATCAAACTTTAATTTCAATGCATAGTACCTCAGGATTTATATAGAAGGTATTAAACAAATAAACTTAACACATATTTACACTGATGAAGTAACAGCACATCTGCCCTGGGGACTACACTGACCATTTCCTTGCTATGCAGTAAATCACATTTTACTGCAAATTTACTATAAATTCTAGTTTTCAGTATAAGAACATTTTTTGCTCCATGGATGTTTTATCTGCATTATATATTCTAGATTTTTTTTTATTTTTTCAATTTAAGAGCACAAGAAAGACATGTTGTTGAGCAACAGTCGGATCAGAGCCTAACCAGGAGTGTGCACTAACACACGCAGATGGTCTTTGTCCTTCAAGAACAGAATAATTAGAATTGTTTTGATGATAGAATAACTGAAATAAGTCATAATAAAAGAAATATTTGAATTGAAAATATCTCATGGTGAGGCAAACTAAATGCAGCAAAGGCACCTGATATTCAGCAACAAGTGTAGCACTCCTGACCCATGACTATGCAGCCTTCAATGACTAATATAAGTCAACAACTTTGTGGATCTCTCTCAAGAAAAATGACTGATCCTTAGCTGGGAATGTGAAGGAGACTCAGAAGATGATCCTGATATAACAGAAGTAGGTTAATTTAAGCTTTCTCAAAAGGCCAAGATTCAATTCACTTTAGTTGTCTTCAGTTTCAGATCGCTCATTCCAGATTATCCCTATAAAACAAAGCTCTACGGAAGTATTTCAAGAGTATTGGAGAGGTCAGGTGAGAAACACTATATAAAGAACATTGTTTCTGTGTATGAAGATTACAACTCTAATGTCTTGATATGTTTGCTGGCTGAGCAGGGACTTTCCAGACCCGTATTTGAAGCGATGTCTATATCACATTTTGCAAGTCATGAGCTTATCTGCTCCGATCCAAACACGGCTGAAGGGAAACAGCCATAGCAGCGGTGCTGTTCCTGGGATAATAAGCTCTGCTATGCATATTAATTCCGGTTCAGCATTGACGTAATACAGCTGTGCATCCCAGTTTGGTCTGGCTTTGTTCTTGTTCTCACACATTCCCCAATCAGAAGCAATCAGCCTGCTGACCCTGCACACACCAGACCCAGCATTCAGAGATATTTCGCTTTTCTGCTGCCTGAAGAGTGGCTGCTGGACTGTTTGCTGTGGATGCACCTGTCCAAAGAAAAATTACATTTGGTTACCAGGGAGTAAGGGTAGCATTCGGAAGACTTGCTTTCAACTCCTGACCCAACCCCTGTCAGCTTTATACCACTAATCAGTCCTTGTGCCATGGAAGAGTGGCTCCAAGGAGCACCAAAGCCTGCAGGGAGCAGCTTTGTGCACCGTCATGGCACCTTTCAAGGCTCCAGATTTCAGAAATTATCACAAAATGGAAGAAAGGGAGTGGTGCAGTGCAGCAGGTGCCAGGGCTATCACTGATGAGTGTGAAGAGGAAGCCACAAAAGTGAAAACCAGGCAGTGTAAGCCCACCTGATAGTCACTCTTGTATATTGCGCACCACATTTCATGCATCCCTCTTTAGCCTAAGTATTTATTTTTGTTGGCTCTTGAATACATGTGATTTAAACTTTTTTCCCTTATTTGCTATTTGCTTTTTGTTTAGAGATTTGCATGTCTTCTGTCAGTCAATTTAAACAATTTAAGCCCATTTAAGCCCCAGTGTAAGAAGTTAATTTCTTCACTTTGGAGTCTAAATCTTTCTGACTGGTGTATATTTAAAATAATATGGGGACTTTAGTACTAGTTTTGTAATAATTTGTTCCCTGAGGTTGTTGAAATTAATTACACTATTAATTACTGGCATAATTATCATTACTTATTGAAACAAATGTTGTTGTCAACTTAGTTGGAATAGTTTCTTTCCCTCCACTCTCTGAAACAGTCCATTCCAAAAAGCAGTAGTTTAAGGTATTGATAATTTCTTCCACAAACCATTCCATTCTCATAGCTGAATTTACCCTTTATTTAATAAGCATTTTAGCAGAAACTAGTATTTCATAGCAAATCATCAGATGATGGGGGCCATCCTTTTTTCTCACGAAGTATGAGTATTATGGGACAATGGAGTCCCTTCAGACTCTCTATTCTAAAATAATAACATCAGCAAAGCAAAAGATCTATTGACACCCATGCATCAGAAATGTAGTAACGGGAATTTAGCTACATTACTAACTAATACACCATCTACAGCTTCTATTAGCTAAGCAAGTGTTCAGTTGACAGGATCTTGAGAGGAATGCGAAATGTATACAAAAATATTCCTAGTATTCAGAACACGAGTCAAAATTTGGTCTATAACACATGTGGAGAGAAAAATGAAATCAAACTACTGATTACTGCTACTGCTTAGAAATGACATAACCAACTGATTCAGTTGGTTAATACAGATACAGCGGTATTCTGCATAGTTACAGGATATCTGTGATTTAGCAGTACTACAGATCATGGGCACAGGTAGGTAGTACAGGGGCAAACAGGTGCTGTTCTGCTCTGGGTTATGCTAGGAATTTGTGTTCTGCTTGCTTTTGTGCATATTCAGACTCTACAATTTTTTCAGGCTGATCATGACACAGTGTCTAAGAGCAAAACCCTACCAGTTTTCGCTAGTGGTTGGGAGATCAGCTGCAAAGTAGGTAGCTTTATGAGTTAGGAAGTAAATAAAATGCATCAGAATCACTATACCCATAGTTTATTTGTTTAATAATGATGCCTTAAGATAACCACATTTTCCTTCCACTCCCATTTTTTTTAGGAATGATTTTTGCCTTCACATCTCTTCCATCTCTTCTAAGTTATTTCGTTAACCAAACCATGATACCAGGGGCATATATGTATATTTGAAATCATATGTATCAAACGGTGTAACTTCAAGCCTCTAATTCCTTGTCTTAGATCAGAGCCAATCACGAAAACACTCTAGACACGCAGACACCTGAATAGCTTGACTGATGTAAGCAGTTACATCAAGTTGGAAGCAATTTCATACTCATTGGCATTTGCAGCACCAGGACCTTTAATATTATTAAAGTCCACATCTTTGAATTTGCACAGCCTGTGGCAAAATAAAAATGGAATTCGGTAGGGCAGAGTTTTTCAAACCTTTCCAAAATCTGAATAGTAAGATTACTCAAAAAAAATATAAAGGTTTAGGGTTAAAATATATAGCACTCAAGAGTTATTAAGTGGCAAAATGGGCTTCTGTGGCAAGAAAATGAGGAGTTGTGGGAACAATGTGACACACAAGTTGGGACATGGAACACATAAGATGTGTACTGACAACCAGCTCCCAGGTATGTTTAATTTGGGTTACCCCCATTGTAGATTAATTGCATCTCCATTGTAGATTAATTGCAGAGAGAGTTTGAGTCTGGAAGGAGCAGCCGGGGTGCATTACAATCTAATAAACATAGCAATTCTGTATCAAGGCTCTGCAGGACAACTGCTTTGAGGAATTACTTGAGAAGTCTGAGCTGGTTGCTAAAGACCCACATAGTTCTAGAAACTGATAGTGCAATTAATCCTCCACAAGCAAAACTGATGTAGCATGATGCAAACATCTAAGCGGGTCTGCTGGAGACAGACTGCAGATGAGACTGTGCTGGACCTAAGAGACATAGCAGTAAATAAAAATATTTACTAAATTCCTCTCTATGGATCCAGCTGGATCCATGTGTGAAAAGTTTTTTTTTTTTTTTCCATCTACTTTTTATTTTCTCCGTATTTATCAATGGTCTGGTGTCTTCTGTTATCAGGGTTTCCTAACTATTTTTCAAATGAATTTATATATATACATGAATTTTATATATATATATGCAAACATATATATATATATATATATAAGAAGCAGGTGAAAGGCACAAGGTCTTTAAGCACAGAGCAGTTGCCCCTTTCTGCTGTGAAAGATCACCACTGTTGGTAACCCTCTAGATAATGAGGCCTGTGCTGCAGATCTATCTTTCCTGATAGTGGCTCCATGCAGAGATCAAGCTAGTTACCTTTTAATTTAGCTAGCTGAATTTAAAAACTATTTTAATGAGAGCTGTAATTAGAAAGCCCGACTTGAAGACCTAGAAGTACTATTTAAGCCATATATGTGCATCCTGAGGTTGGTTTGGTTTTTTGCATGAAACTTGTGCCAACTGGATAGAGTGATAGTAACACTTTTAGAAACTCGCAGAAACTTCTGTTTTACAAATTTCAATTAAAAAAAAGCTATTAAAATTCTCACTATGTCTCATTTTACATTTTACAAATTCAAAAACCTCCTCTTTCAAGTGATGATAATTAATAGGGTGCTTTGAACTCCAGTGAAAGAAAAAAGAATGGGAGGCTTGAGCTAAGTAGCTTTCAAAAGCTTTGATTATTTGTCAAGGAAAGAACTGTTTGATAAATGCCTAGGAAATCATGGCAACTGGAATTTCCAGTACATTCCTGTTTCTCTTTCTTTTTCTGAAATTTTATCTTCTGACTGAAAAAAGCCTTCCTTAGTATATGAAAATATGGCAAATTATGTAATAGAAATGTGATCAAAGTTATAAGCGCCAAAAACATATTAGTACCTCTTCTTCAGCAAATTCTCCCAGTGACGATTCTTTCTACCGCATAATTGAAAAAGTTGGCAATAAGTCAAATATCAATCTCAATGGTAACAGAGTATAATAATCATTTTTCTGCAGCTACTACAGTTAACTTCCTTCTGTAAATCCCTTCAGTGAATACTTCAACTTAAACAGTAAAAAATGAATAAGTTAATAGTCTTACACAATACTTCCAATTTGCTAACAGTTTTCCCCTGTATCCCACAGACTTTTGTTTGAACTGCTTCAGCAACACGGATAGACTTTAATGGCTACATTCTAATGTATCCATGTTGCCAGTCAGCGCTGGCAAATCAGTTTCCTGAGCAAAGCCCGCTTTAACCTTACAAATAGCTCCTGCATTTCATAAACAGCGGCAAGCAAACAAAACTCTTAATGGGTGAGAATATCAACCAGGCAGAGCCCAGAGCCCTCATGGATTTCCATCACTTTTTTATCTCTATAAACCGGACTTTTTTATCTCTATAAGGAAGACATTGTAGGCAGATGCCTACATCACCAAGATTGTAGCTCCTTTTCCCAAACACTGCAATTCTGCTATGCTGCAGGCCAGCAAATGGCAAAACTACGTATCCGTGTAGTTTAGGAAATAAGGGATATTGTTATTACACATTTAAAATCCAAAAGACATTTAAGAAAGGACAATTCTGCTGATGAAATTTGCCTAGAGGACCAGAAGTGCCAATGATGTTGAATGTTAATTTTGAGAAGATTAAGATTAAATAATAGTTACTATAATTAGCTGATTTCTCCAATGTTACATTTCCTCATGACAAAATCAGTGAATGAGAAATTCCAGTTATCAAAAAGGCTTAAAGAAAAATCAGCTGGTGACTACAGAACTGGTTGTCTAAGGCTTTTTATTTAACAATTAAAGCCATGGGATTCTTGACATTTGAATGAGTTTGTACTATTATTTACTTAAATATTTTTAAAAGTATAATTATTATTTTAGAAAGAATAATCAGAAATTACCTTTTCAAAATAATTTAAACTCAGCACTATCACATTAAAATCAATTAGAACATTACAGAATTTACACAAATATCCACAAAATTCTCCTGTGAACTTCATTTGTGAAGATTAAGACGGGGTCTCATGCTGGGAACCAAAATAGGGAAGTATCCAAAGTTATTGCATATCACAGAAAGCTGGTGCAACAATTTAGGGAAAACAGCAAGACTTAGGAGCCAACTGCGATGGGAAATTCATCTCTCCAGGGTTAGGCAAGTTGACTTTGCAGCACTTTTCCCAAACATTAGAAGATATAAACTGATTTATCAGGCCAGATGTCCACGCAGGCCGAAGCAGATAGCAGCAGAATACGAACTCTGCAGTAGACAGCTGTGAGATAATCTCCCTCCTATGCTAAACCTCAGTCTCACTGCAAAACACAGATGGGCTTAAACTGCGATACAGAAAATAGCGCTGAGTACAAGAACCTAGTACAAATTCCAAGGGCTTAGAAGGGTTGAAAACAACTCAGGTGTGTACACGCAGCAAGGAGAAGGATGGCCCACAACATCCCACGGCCAAAGGAGTTCGTGTCCTGCCTCCTGGTGCTCTTGGAGCTGGCCAGCAGTGCTCCGTGCAGTGCTGCACCACGCAGCAGATGGAAACGGCGCCCACACCATGGACAACTTCAGTGGGCAACACGCTGCGCAGTGCGAGCCCGGGGGTTCAGGAACAGCACACGTGGAAACAGGCAGCGGAGTCTGGAGCCTTATGGTCGAGGCACATAGATGGAGCCTGGGGTACCGTTCTCCAGAGCACAACAACACCTTATCACCTTTTCTTTCTTTTTACATAGTCCAAAAATACAAAATCAGTTCTATATATAATGCACCCCGATTATACATGCCGTCACTTTGGATGCAGAGGAGGATACCACATGCACAGCAGCCAACACAGCGGGCTAGAAAAGGGGACTTGGGTCAAGGCACTCAGAGTTCATGTGCGGCACTATGGGATATTAAACCACCATTATGGTAGTTTCATCCTCAATACATTAGCGTCCCTAATTTTTATAATTTTGGGGGGACTTTTATTTTCGTGCTGGGTAGAAAACACCTCCGTTTGGTTTTATTCCAACAGGAAAGCCCCCGTCAAATGCCATCATGCACCGAGAACCCCGGAGCTCCAGTTCCACCCACAAACTTTTCTTTGCGTCACCGCCAGCGCCTCATGCGCAGGGAGCAGCCTGGGGGACCCTGGCTGCGGAGCGAGGCCCGCGAGGGCACCACGAGCGCACGGCCCCGCTGCCACCTCAACGCTCCTCGCACACAGAGGCCTGGGAGCACCCGCAAGGCGCCAACCCCGTGTCTTCGCCTACATTTTATATTTATTTTTTTGCAAAAGAGAGCTGATGCGGGTTTGTCTCTGAGGGGGATTCCTGCGGCGGTTCTGCGCGGCGCGGATGGAGGGGAGGCCGTGCGGAGAGCCCCGCGCTGGCAGCCTCCCTGCGGCGCCGGGATCCCGCCGCGCTGCCCTGCGGGTCCGGGGCTCCCGCCACCTCCTGCTCCCCGCCACGGGGCCAGGCCCGAGCGCTGCCCGCTCTGCCCCGGTGCCGCCGCCGCTTGCCCCGCACCCCGCAGGATGATCCCCGCGGGGCCGGCGCCTCCCCGCTCCCCTCTTCCCGCTGGAGAAGGGAGGCCGCAGCCCGCCCCGTTTCTCCCCCGAGCCCCGGGCGCGGCGGCCGGCACTGACCCGTCTCCGCCGCCCGGCTCCTCTCCGCCATGTTTGTTGTCATCCCCGCACCCCCCCACCCGGCGCGAGACGCTGCCCGGGCGTCGCCATGGCAACCCACGTCACCGCCGGGGGATCCCGGGCTCCCCCGCCCGCCCCGCGCCGCCGCCGCCGCCGCCGCCGCGGCAGGAGAGGCCGCCCGCGCTGCGCCCGCCGCCCCCGGGCCCCCCCAGCCCCGCACCGAGCCCCGGAGGCGGGAGGGAGCCCGGCGGCCGCGCGGAGCGCCGCGGCGGGAGGGAACAGGCCGCGCAGCAGCGGAGGGAGCCGCCGCCGCCCACAGCGCCCGCGCGCCCAGGCTGGGCGGGCGCCAACGGCCGCCTGGAGGAGGGAGGCGGCGGCGGCTGCAGCGACGCCGGCCTGGCCGGGGGGCTGTCACCCCCCTCGGCGGTGCCAGGGCTGCGGGGAGACACGGGATCCCCGCGGGGGGACGGGACGTGCCAGCCCCGCTCCGCCCCACAGCCTGGCAGCACCCGGGACGCGTGTCCGGTGGGGACGGGCTGAGGGGGAGCCGCTGATGTGGCAGTTACGGCCGTTTATTTATGTATTTATCCACGCACGGAGGCGGCCCGGCGGGGAGGGCTGTCCTAGCAGGTGACTCTGCCCACAGGGCAAGTGCCGCGACGCTTCCCGGAGCGGAGGGTCTCTGTGCACACGCGTGGGCCCAGGCCCGACGGTGACACCCGCCGCGTGGAAAATGCAGCCGCGAAACCTCGGGTGCGGAGGGGCCAGCAGCGTGTGCGGTTCCTTTCTTAGGGATATTTAGATCTATTTAATCTGGTTCCCATTTTTGATGTGGTTAAAACATTCCCCATGCGTAGAAGCATCTTTTCTCTTATATTGCTTTTCCAAGCTTTCTTCCTTGTTTCCATACAAATGATCCTGGGAGAGCTCTCCTCAGAGGACACTGCATGTGCCCTGGTATTTCTCTCTGTCTATCCAGACCTCAGGTTTGATGGTTTGTAGGAAATATCCTGCATATCCACTAAGAAGCATCATCGGGACCAACTCAAACTTGACACACGTCTTTGCGTTTTCTCCTGGTGTCTCTGCGTGTGTGCGTTTTAACACCTCCAACCTGTCTGTCACAAAAAGCTCCTGATTATTTGTCTCTTCTTTACCTGTCTAGCCCATTATCAAGTCTTGCTTTCTCTTTCTCTCTCTCCAAAATGAAGACCACATCTGTCTTTTATCATGTCTGTTTTATTGTGTCTCTCTTCAGTTTCCTCATAACCATGTCCCATTCTTCCTTAAAATATTTTCTCATATTACTCCATTTTTCTTTTTCATTCCTTTATCTAAACTCCCCTTTTTTCCTAGCTTGTACTCAGTTATGCCCAAGTTTGCAGCTTCAGTGTGGTTTCTTATCATGTCCCCAAGTCCCCTCATCCTCTTTGTTCTACTTGCTATTCCAGCTTCAGTGTCCCTTCATCCATATTTCATTCCTATCTAATAATACTCATATTGCATTTTTCATCTGTAAATTTCTAAGAATTAAGTGCTTATGGAGAAACCTTCCATATCAGTTCTTGAGGTGACATTCTCTATATACTCATTTCTCTGGGAGAGTCACTTCTATGGTGTTCACAAATACCAATCCAGAGGCCTTTTGCATCAGTCTGCCATTCCATTAACTCAAATACCTGTGAGAAGGTGTATTGAAATTAATGACATCTGGAGGAAAGCACTATTTTTTTTTCAGCAAGTTAACTCTTCTGAACTAACACAGCTAAAAAAAATAGAAATGCCACACTCATTTTTTTTAATCTGACTTTAGTGCTATGGTATAGTCACTTCACCAAGCTGAAATGATGTTAAATGTAGATAACAATATAAACATAGATCCCAATACCAATAAGCTAATTTGTCTAGGAAAAAGAACCAGAAACTTCTTATAGAAACTTCTTTTGAAAAGAGCTACTTAATTATGTAATTTTAAGAATGAGCATAGTGGTAATCAGGAGAGCACCTGAAAATACGTTAGGGTGCTCTTAAGAGAACACCACTGCGAAACTCTGCTGTACTGGTTGTCATCCACATTCATTGTTTCAGCCATATTCCTTTTCCAGCGTATCCCTTCTCCTTCAAAATCTTAGCAAGCAAAACTACTTCACCTTTAAGGCTCTTTACAGCTTATTCCCCCCTTATCGTCTTTTAATATCCTGTAGAGAAACCAAAGTCTTCCCCCTACACATTTCATTCAGTAATAACTCTCTACTTGTTACATTTTCAAACCAGCACCTTCGTGCTTTCCCTCACTGCTGCTTCTCACTCCTACTCACCTAATTTTCCTCCTTCAAATCCCTCCCTAAAATCTCCTATGCTGTGATGTCTACTGAAGGAATGATAATGAATAGTCAGCTGTGTGCCAAGATTACTGTCTATCATGGTGACTAGTGTAGTCTTATTCTGATCCCTGTCTGTCTTTTGCATCCAGTTCTTAATGTCTTAGACTGAAAATCTCTCAGAGTAGCCCCCTTCTTTTCACTGTGTTAGTAATGGGTTCCAGAGTGGACTCTTAAAAACAATTACATGAACAAATAAAAATAGATTGAGGTAACAGAAAAAAAAAAGGAAATGTTGGCTAAAACCAAGAAGATTAGGCAATTATTCAGTTATGATTCATCAGCTTAGGCAAATTTACATAAAAACTAATGTGACTGACAACTCTCTTCATTACAAATGTCGAGGAAGAAATTATTTTTCTGAATATGGAATCGTGCCATCTTCCTATGTATTTATCATCTCCATGGGCTTGAAAACTCTTTTACTTTTTTTTTAACCCCGCTTATATTTTAAACATTAGATATTCAATTTTTTTCTTTGTTTATCTTTTGTCTGCAGCCTGCAAGACTGTACAGAAACTAAGGAACACAAGTGAGCAAAATACTACAAGAGGAAAGAATTTCTGATTACATTTTTTTAAAAATGTTGAGTATAACTCAAATATGTTGAAGATAGAATGATTCGCTTTAGGGATTCAATACTTTGAATTCAGTAGAAGGGGCTGCTGTCAATATGTATCTATCCAAATCCCAAAGATCTTCCAGGAAAATCAATGAAAATTTCATTTTACAATCCTGATATTTTCAGAGTGACAAAAAAAAAAAAAAAAAAAAAAACTTTTCTGTACATTACCAAAAGAGGCAGTAAGATATATTATTGATATATATGAGATATATATTTTCCCTGTGAGGAATAAGGAGGTTCAGGCATTCAGACATATGTCATATCAGTACCTCAGCTTTGACAACGGTCAGGGAAGAAAGGGCCAAGAAGAGGATGTTTCTGCTGGAAAAGGGTGGTCTATGTTGCCTATACAAGTAGAGGAGCCAAAAAACTGGCTGGCCTGAGCCTTTAGCCTGGATGTTATGACCTTTGTGGCTTCAAACGGGAAATTTAATCTGATAAAGAAAAAAAAAAGAGTCAAAATGAAAAATCAAAGCCTAGACTGAGGTAAGAAAATTGAAGTGAATTTTAAAACATACATACACACTGGAGGAATGCTATAATCTTATTACTGTAAATTCAATCCATTCTTTCTGTTCCTCCAGCATTTATTGCTCTCATTAGTTATATAATATCTAAAAGTAGATTGTAAATTTCTTGTGTCAAGACAGTGTTTTTAATGTATTCTGAACATGCCTAGTATATCTTTAGATGTTCTATACAGAAATAATATTACCTCTTGGGTTTTTTCTTTTATTTCTAAGCATAGGAAAAATTAAAATGCAGGAAGTCTGGAAAGGTCAGACTGTGTCTACCCTCATTCAGTGCATGACTTCAGAAATAATCATAAAGTTATGTTGAGATAGCTAATATGAAACCTGAGACACTGTGATCACAAAACCTGGATCAGTTTGCACCCATGTGGGCAAAACACCATCTCATTTCGCTCCTGAAAATATTTTTAAATTTTATATATTATGAATATTTTGAACTATTTGCTCTTAATAAGGATTGTCCTCCGGGATATGCATCAATATCATGTAATTACACAGAGAAACTGCCAGTCTGAAGGAACCCAATCTATAAATTACTGCCATACTGAATATGGAAGATGAGCAATTCGTGACTCCAGGACTGAGCACTGCCTTCCTTTTCTGCCCTCCTACACACACTTTTGGGTTTGTAAAAGCAGGGGATCACCAACATGTATCACTTTCTCAAGCAGACGCTCCTAGTCTCTCAGTATTTCTCCAAGCAGCGCACAGCTTTGACCAGGGTTTAGTTGCCAGCGTGCACTTATGTCCTGCGTTTAACTAGGGAAAGGTCAGTGCTCCCAACCAGGTGCAGAATGGAAAAAGAGATGGTAGCCAAGGAAAGGAGCAAACGCTGCTTCAAAAGGAATATTTTAAAATTATTTGCAGAAAATAAAGAACCTTCATTTTTGAAGTTCCTGTTAGAGAGAGATATACACACATCCATGGCAAAGCTGAGCTTTATCTATCTAGGAAAGATGAAGGGCTGAGTCAGTTCTCCTGGGATTTGAACATGTGGGTCAAGACAGCCTAGGCATATCAAACCTGAAACTTAACACTAAGCCAGAAAAAGTGTTCTGTACTGTTCAGAGGCTGCCATAAGGGGCCAAAAGATCCATTCTGCACTGAAAACCCACAATTCGCTGAAATGTCTCAGTAGTCAAAGCACTTTCAAACAGTTTCTAAACATGTAACTACTAAATATGCTCTGTTACCTTGTGGATGGCCCCAGAACTTTTTCTCAGATGTTTCCAAAGCCTTTCCATGATCCTGATACAGTCCTGCTGGCAGCGATTGCTACACTGATGTTTAGAAATTAAAATAGATGCCTGTGTGATTTTTTCATATGTTTACCATAAGATATTTAATATCAAAATATTAGTTTAATATGAATCATGAATCTTTCTGTATTTTATGGACATTTGCCAGACCTTGTGTCCTGCATTTATATCTGCAGATATATATTATGCATTGTCTTCTAAGATTCTGTGATCTCTACAACTCTCTTCTATCTTTTAATTCTTTTAAGCATCTACTGTAATGAGTAAAATTCTTTTAATGTAATGGGAAAACATCTGGAAAGATGAGAGAGGCAAAATCAGGACCTAATCTGGGGTGTGTTGAACAACTGTTTGTTGTTCTGAAGCAGTGATTACTGGGCCCCAAACTGAAATTTAATTCTTCAGGGAAAAGGACAGTTCATGATGGATTTAAGAACCACGCTAACTTCCATAATTTTTAAACAAATGTATGGTTTTGTTTTAGTTCATATCCTCAAAGTTCCAGTGGCAAGGAAAAGGGAGCTGTAAATCACTGTGAGACAATCACTGCATGCAGCAGCTGGGAGAGAGGAGGTAAACTGAAATTGCAGGATTTACTTCAGACTGCAATAAACTTGTGTTAGCTAACACATGGCAACTAATACATGATAAAATCCCAGAGCAGAAGGGCCATTTTTAGTTATCACATTTGTTAGCAGATCATGGTAAACAGTTGGCTCACCCTAATATGCACTTGTCTTCCCTAGTATTTTTTTCACATGCTAAGTGGCAAGAAAGTATCTTTTTTTTTCCCCATCATATGCAAGGGCTATGAGTGCTCAGATCAGAATGAAATAGATCTGTACTAATGTAAGCCACATGGACAGAGTGATTTTTTTTTCTCCTTTAAAACAATCCAAGGAATGAATTCAAATGATCCGTCTACATTATTGTATTTGGGATGTGGGTTCACATGTGGGCTTGAGACTGTTGGCCCCTGTGGTCCTCATTCACCTCCATCTCATGCCTGCTATTTCCATGGCACACTTTTGCAGGAACAATCTCTGCCTGTCAGTTATTCCATAACCAACGCGGTACCACCAAGAAAGTCCTTCCAGGGGACATTTTGTCTCACTTTTTTATTCGCATGTTCAGCGAGCCTCCAACAGAGCCTATTTCAAGGGTCTCAGCACTGCACCGAGCCTGATGCATAAGCATACAGCCTGCAGCGTCTGCCATTGAAACACGCGGGCAGCAGGTCCAGACGGCTCATGGCTTTCCTTCTCCTCCCTGCTAGAACAGGCATTTGAATAAAACTAAAATTCTTTGAGTTTAAGGAGAGAAATTCCCAAGGCAGAAGATTGCCTATGATCATATGATGAGGGACAGAGCTGTAACCAGACTGAGCTGTGGACACAGCTATTCTCTTTCTCCATCCTCTGTAGAATGATGATTGTAGAAGAGAGCTATCAACATCTACTGGTGGGACAATTTCACCTTCCGCATCTCAGGTAAGCAATGTTGGGTGCAAAACTATCACGTGCTCAGAGTCACATTTACTTCAGTGCTATCGTCCTCCGCTAAGGTCTACTCCCAAAGCTTCAAGGGCACTCACTCTCAAAACCAATACGAAAGAAGGAAACAAAACACTAGAGAGCTTCAAGGGTATTGCCAAGGCTATTGGCAGCTTTCACTAACAACTTTAAGAACTGCAAAAACTCATAACCTGCATTAAGGTGTTCAGCCTTGGGTCATCCAGACCTGGCTACATTGGTGAGCTACTGCAGACACTTCTTGAGAGCACGGCTCTTGGTCAAGCACAGAATACCTCTGTCTTTAGGCCTTTTTGGCCTTCATTAGGACGACATACTCTTCCAACCCGGAGGAGTATCAGAGACGCAGGAGCAGCACCCTCCGCTGTGGATGGTATTGCTACCCGGGACAGCTCCTCCGCAGGTGACACCAGTCCTCAGACTTCTGACCCAGCGCCTCAGCTCTTGTAAGGCAGTTGTAGCACACACGGCGTGCTCGAAGAAGAGCATGCTAATTGGTGATGGTTAACCAGAGGGTAAAGATTAATGACCTCATGGAAACTGCAGCCTTACCGTCTTGCTATAGGCAGAGATCTGGCTTTACTATCATGAGAGAATTGTTACACTGAGACAAAACTCATAGTATCAGTTTTAAATCACTATTTCGTATGTTTCAAGATATAAAACACACTCTTCATTTCTCTGTATTTTGTCTAGGTAATGTCAAATTATAGGTATCACTGAACACCATGATTACCAGAGTTGTCTTCCCTGTTATAGCCAGCCATGTTGAGATGCGGATATTCAGTAAGGCATAATCACACCCAGCTATCTCTCCCCAGCTTTGAGTTCAGAGTCTACAGATAAATAAATAAATAAATAAATAAATAAATAAAGTCTATTAATGACTTTTTCTACAGTCTAGAGCTTCAGGGACTTTCATGGCACGCAAACTTTCCAGTCCCTCCCTGCAAGAGTCAGTGGCCTAGCAAAGACAAAAAGAACTCTAAAATTAAGATCTTAAGAAAACTACCAAGCATATTTATTTGATCAGAAGCAGCAGAAAATATTTCTTACCTAATGCATCTTGAAATGAAGTCTAATTTTTAAATGAGGATATTAAGATTAAATTAAAATGACTCTGTTGAAGTTGGAATGGTAGAAAAATACAGTAAAAGTGCAGTTACAAATGATGTGTAACTTCTAAATCAAGATATTTGCTAAAGAACAGATGGGATATTGTATTTTTTAATCTTCTAACTCATAAGAATTGGCAGTGAAACAGCGTACCCATTAATAAGCTTCTACCTCACTTTGTTATATGGTGTTGAATATTACTTTTGGGAATCCATTGACAGACCTAGGGAGGGGGCTGTATAATGCACACAGCTATATCAGAGAAAGCATACTGGTTTCCCTTTCATATTTTGAAATTATTCCCTTTCACATAAATTAGGCCTTAAAAATGATGGTCCTTAGGAACCAGCTCTAAGAAATAGCACCTGGAATGCAAAATATATTCAAATCTTTCCTGCCAAAAAATAATATTCCATTATACAGTAGGACTGAAATTCAAATACTCTCAGACTCTGATTAAGAGGTGCAGACAGCACTGCTTAGGACAGCTCACAAGGACCATCCCTGACACTGTCCAAAAACTGGTATGGATGGTAGAGTCGATTCCAAATCAGACTCTTGTCTCTGCAAAGTGACACAGTGTCACTCTAGGATGTTGTTACACAGTGTCACTATATCACAACGTGACACAAAGGAGGATTTTCATTTAAACTTCACCCTTGCCTTAAAATTCTGCTCTGTAAAATGCAGGACTGGACAGCAGGAATTGTAACCTGGTCAGTCAACCTGTTATACTGTCCTGGCAGGGATCATACAAGACTCAGCATCATTTGAGAAGTCCCTCATACTAAAAGGAGCCGTTTTGGCTTCCCAAGCCTCAAACTTGCCCTAACCATCAGGGCCTTCCTGCCATACAGGGAACAACAGCTTTTCAAGGGAGAAGCTACAACCAGTTGAAGCTGCAGCAGAATCTACGACCGCCAGTGAACTAGCAAGTGACAGAAATGTCAGTAAAATATCCCAGTGTAGCATTGCACTCCTACAAAGATTTACACAATAGGCAGGATATAGAACAAACACAGGAATAGATGCTATTTAATTAGGACCTTCACAGAAAAACATCTAGTATAATTGGTTAAGGGGAAGCCTTTACTCAGGCAACATTTATTGGAATATAAACAATGTCCAATTGTAAAAGCTAATTAAACAGCAGGGCTAAGATAACAGAGTTTTGCCCGAATGACTGGGATATAAGGTTTATAATCCATGCTGTTATGGGACAACAGCAGCAAGAACAAGTAATCGTCCACCCAAAAAGTCAATTATGCCCTTCTTTTAGTAATAACATGCTCTAGAGCTCGGAGATACTTTGTTTTTAAGGAATACAGTCACTTTTCTATAGAGATTGACGCTTGCTTACTGTTCACTGATTGTTAGGAAGCTGAAAGTAGCACAACCTGCTTGATGGATATTCAACTGTCCTATTCTACTGTCCACTATCAGTCCATCATTATGAGGCTCTAGGCACCCTCGTGCTCTTTATTCTCACTGAGCAGATTCTCCAACGCTGGACCATCTGACCTAGAGAAGTTTTCAGGGAACTCATATTATTGGCCTTATTTTATTTCAAAGTTTCCCATATAAAGTTCATTTACAAGTAGCATGGACATTTCTAGATGTATGTTGTTCAACTATGGCAAAGGAAATGGAAGGTGCACACCCGACCATGTAGCTACAAATTCAGGGACAAATGCAACTTGCAGAGCTTCTCCAGAGCTACTGCAGTGGGCGGCAGCCTGGCCTTACATTAGCCCCACATAATGTCTCCCAATTCGGTTGGGCTCCAGGGCTGTTCATCAGAAAGCCTTGAACTTCTGCAGAGTCTCTGGCTCTGCTTCCCGGATCTACTTCTCGGCAGCACCATGCCTGCCTCTCAAAGTCCATTCAAATGCCCTCCCCATAACAAAGAAGCTTCTGCTTTATTGGCTTTCGGCTTCGCTTAGCTTCTTGGTCGGGCCGTGTGATATGACTCTGTAAGTTATAGGGAAAGGGAGCAGATGCTTAAAGGCCAGGCATATACTCCATATGCTGTTAAGAGAAGAGATATTTTCCCTAGAGTGTCATTCTGAGCACTGATATAAGCCATGGGGATTGAGAAGCACCCTTTACCCTGCACTATGAACAACAAATAATGGCATATCTCCTAAAAACTCCTCTTCCAACCAATGATGTCCATGAGTGCTTTACTGTCCTTAATGCGAATGCTATTAAGACATCAATTTTTTTAATTATCCTTTTTAATTTGGCTGTGCTCTCCAACACAACTCCCTCAAACAACTCGAGTTCTGTGAGCAGGCTGCATACTGAGCAGCGATATGTAAATCCTAAACTAGTTAACAGCCTTTTAAACTGTACGTAATTTTGTCACTGGCCAAATATCTGCACCAATCCAAGTGGAAAAACTAGCTTTAAAATATGTAGCATTTTTTAAAAATCTATAGTGTTTAGCAATATTTTATAACAAAGAGCAGAACTATACTCAAAATCTTAAACGCTTCCACAATAATTTTAACTTTTAATAATTTGATTTACCTCATTTGAGGTGCCAAAGTAGCAAGGACAAATTCAAAAGAAAACTTCAAAAACAAAACACAACCAAAGACTATTTCAGGATGAAAGAATACATGCAAAAAGGATCAAGACCTTACAGTGAGATCAGCTATTAGCTAATTAAATATGTGACTAAAATTCATCATTTTAAAAAGCAGACGTATTGATGGTGGGCAATCTGTAGGCAAACAAATGATAGTGGATTTTTTAATATATATGTATCTTCAGAAGGAAACATTTATCTTAATAAGATTCACTATGCCATAATACATGTGGAATAAGTCAACGTCTACTAATTAAAGGACACTGTCAAAGTAGTTTTCTAAACAGCTAATTAAAATATGCAGCATCTAATAGAGTACTTCTTGCAAAGTGTGCTCTGTTTAAAAAATACATTCCTGTAAAAGTTACTTGTTTTTCTATTCCCTTGTGTTCATTTTTAATTGGTTTTTCAACAAAGGAGGATTTGCTGAACTAACATTCTATTTCTGTATCAAGTTCCATTAACGCACACCCCTATACTTATGCAGAAGCCCAACAATTTGTAGATCTAAATAGCTGTATTAGAAAACAATGAAATAATCCTAAGGGTTTAAAGCTGTTGCTTTTTCAAGGATGCTGAGATTTTCTCTTACTGCATTGAGGGAGATTTTAGATTTTTCAGTGTTGCCTGAAAATGAAATTCTCAGAAAAAAATATAGTTTCCATATTGATGATGAATATTCAGCCTTGCATTTTATAAATTAAATTTGTTTCTCAGAATAACAGGATTCTCTGTTTCTTATTCTGATTTTGTATGTAGCTTTTTCGAGAGAAAGAAGTTGTTGCAGATCTGTCAGCAAGGCTCTGGGAGTAGGAGGATGTTTGGATTTCCGGCATATTGCAACGCAGCTCTTGGCCACCAGCAAAGATATGTGTGTGAATTTCATTTTATATTCCTTGTTTGCAATAACACATATTTTAAGAGACATTTGAAATAGTCTCCGTACTCCTAATTCTAGATAAGTTAACACAAACCATTCCCTAAAAGAAGCTGAGGAGGCAAAATAAAGACATCTTTATGCATCTCATGTCATGAGACTGTGGACGAATTGATGTTTTCATGGAAAAAAAAGTAAATCGTGTTGTATGTTAAACAATTTAAGCCTATGTTCAAAGTTCTTACTTCAGATCAGCCTATTGTGTGCTATACTTAAGGTTTTTTCACATTTAGATTTTGTTATCTTTTGTATATCTTTTCTTATATTTTTGTTATCTTTTTAAAAATGTGTATTTTTGCTAGGCATAGGTCTGACAGTAAACTATGAATTCCGTGATTTCTAATTTGATTTTGCACTTGTAAGTAGCTCCTCTTCAATTCATATTCACATTATTTTTCTAAAGATCAGCCAGCTCACCACTTCTGCTATTTCACTCTTTCCTATCCTCAGTGAAAACATCATCTCTCCAACCAAGGCATATGTAACATCCTTCAGAATGCATCAGAGCAGGCCCTAAATCAGCTGGAGGAATCACTGTGTTCACAACATGAAGTTCTTCACGCCTCAGGCAGCAAAAAATAATCTTCAGATTTCCAAATTCTTTGACTTCACCAGCAAAGAGGTGATTCTAGCACATGTTAATTAATACCTTATAAATATATTTTTCCCTGTCATGTACAAGTGTCCCATTGTAGTTAAGGCCCCAGACCTTCCTGACTGAAAACAGAAGTTAAGCAGATGACACATGGAGACTTCAACAATCTCTGCACAGGACAATAACTTGAAACCACTCATCTTCATTGTCAATAATTTCAGAATAAAAAAATTAACTTAGAACTGTGTTGATAATGCCCCGGGAGAGTAAAATACCTTTTATTCTTCTATAACAATATGCATTCTGCAGTTTTACCAAGAGTAAAAACTTGGTTTAGTCATTAAAGTAATCAGGTATGAATCAAGGAAACCTCAGGAGATGCTGTTGTTGAGAAAGCAGATATTATTTTCACACAAACAAGCATTTTTCTCATCCTAACTTCATCTTAATGGGTATGTATCTTTAATAAACAAAACCATTATTTTGAATTGTATCAGGAAATTTTCGTCTTCATTATTGCTCAAACAAAAAATAAAATGCTAAAAGCATTTTGTTTTTTATATATACCTCTAACATGCTCATTACCATAATGCAATATTGTAAATGCCAAAAAAGCGAAGCAGTGATCTATGATTTTAAAATGCCAGTGATTTCCAAGCTATCACTGATCTTGGAATATTTCCCCAGTAGCATGTGGAGATCAATAACAGTTCACAGATTTTTCAGTCCCAGTTTATTGGGAGCATATCACTGTGGACTATGTCAAGTCCTAGTTTATCAAGAGCATATTATTATGGACTATGTCAAATCTCTTACCCATGAAGTGAAAGCCTGATTTCACACTTAAATCCCACAAGCCTATAATGCTAAAGAAGGGCAAGGAGGATAATCCAGAGAACTACAGACCAGCCAGCCCCTCTTTGATCTCTGAGAAAATCAAGGTGCAAGTCATTTCTGGAGAAAAAGGAAAAGATGCTGATTAGAAATAGTAGTCAGCATGGTTTTACCACAGTTTACCATGCTTGAGTAGCCCATTTTTTTTTTTCTGTGCTGAAATGGCAGGATCTGTGGACACGGGGAAAGTGGTAGATGTCATCTACCTTGGCTTTAGCGAGGTCTCTCACGGCACACTTGTGTCCCACATGGAACATTATAGACAGATAGGTGAAAATCTGACAGGATTGTTGAGCTCAAAGGGTAGTTGTTAATGGTACATCCTTTACCTGGCAAACAGTGTTCCTTACAAACACTGTCTACCCTCAGACCTAGCTCATTGAATATTCTTATCATTAGCTTGGAGGAGAAGACAGAGGGGTTGGACTAGATGATCTCTAGAGGTCCCTTCCAACCCTAAGCATTCTATGATTCTATGATTCTATGATTCACCAGGTTTGGGGAACACAGCAAATTAGAGGACGCCATCAGCACGCTCAAAAGCCAAGTATATCATTTAAGACAGTTGTAACTGACTGGCTGCCTTGGTAGCAACTGTGCAGGAAAGGACATGGGGTGGCGAGGTGGTCCATAGAGGCTAAATGTGACCATCAGTGCCCCTGGCAGCAACGAGGGCTATCCACGTATTGGGCTGTATCAACAGGCGCACAGACAGTAGATCCAGGGAAGGAAACTATTCCCCTTTCCTCAGAGTGCTTTAGCCTGCATCTAGAATAGTGTGTTCAGCTGGGGAGACACAAGACGTTCACAGACTTTGGCAAGGTGAGCACAGAGGCACCGAGGTGGCAGGAGGCTGGAGCACTTGATGGATGTGTTGAGGGCTTGTTTAGCTTGCTGAAGAGACGGCTTTTGGGGGTACCTTGGACAACCTGCCAGTGCTTACAGAGAGGCTACCAAAATGTCAGAGCCAGACCTATTACTGCAGGAGAACCAGAGGCAATGGCTTAAATTGAAATAGGAGAGGTTCCAACTGTTTTTTTTTAAAAAAAAACAGTAATAATTAAATATGGCCAGAGGCCTGTAAATTCCTGAAGTGAATTCAATGTTGACCTGGCTTTGAGCAAGAGTCTGGGCTAGATGACCCACCTAGGTCCCTTCCAGCTGCATGGTTCTACGCTTCGGAGTACAGATTATGCAGTATTTACAAATGTAGGCTTCAACATCCATCCTACCCATAGAGCTGCAAAACCGTATGGCCTGTTCTGCACTGATGCCATAAAAAAAGTGTATTGGCATGACCTTCTGATCCTTGTATCCAGCAGCAGCTTTAAGATCAGTGCCTTGTACATACTGATCCTGAATTCCACAACAATTTTAACATACCCCATTGTCAGAACTTTTAGTCACATTTTTTTTTTCCCATGCACGTGTACTTAACAATAATTGGAGGTGATTTTTATCCGGTATTCTCTACAAATAACTTGGTCTTTTTATCCAGGTATCCAAGGGGAGTGTCTTAGCACTCAGTCCTCCTGGCAACAAGCACATTAGTAGCCAGGAAATTCTTCCCATAGCTCATCATGTGCATCTGTACACACGGATTGCTGCATCGCCTGCTTTTGGTTGACGTCCACTTCTGGAAACTGCCCGGCTTCAAAGCAGCGCTGCAAGGAGCAGCACCTTGTACTCCAACTACGGGAAGCAAGGACGAGGCACCCCAACACAGGGAAATGCAAAGCAACTTGCCAAGCACCTCAGTGAAGGCAAAAGGTAACATACTGTAGCACCTGTGGAAAAAAATACAGAATACATATACAAAAAATACAAAAAATACAGAAAAAATACAGAACCCAAACTGTGGTCAAGACGGGATAGGAGACCTCTCTCATGGCTGCGGTTTAAGTTCTCTTGCAGGCTCTGCCAGGCTCCCCTACTCGTTTTGTATTATTTTACACTTCAAAGATTTAGAATCTTTTAGTTACTTTTTTTTTTTCTTTTTTTTGGATGAGAACTACTCTCTGAAGGAAAATGCTGTGGTGAAGGGTGAAGTCTTCAACACATTCCCCAGCTGTGGCATACAAAGATACTAATTGTGGTTTACTACAGGCCAGACATCATTGCAATGCTCACATTGCAACATAAGTAACACAGTGCTAATTTAACCTGAAATGCACATCCTGAAAGCTTTTAACAATATTTTTCCCATACGAAAATAAGTAAGAAATTCATATCACAGATATTTTCTCTTCTAGGAATATAGATAGTTTTCTATTTGAAGATTTACAGAAAAAGATGCTGAAAAAAGTTATCTTTCATTATTTCTTTTCATAGCTTATTCATCAGTATTTGTAGGTACAGTAGACGAATTGAGTTTTATGCTTATCCATTTCTCTTCTTTTTGGTTTGTCTTTCCTCAGTTACCTCTTTTCCTTGCGTTACTGAAACGTGAGCTATGATTGCATGCACATAGCCTTGCCCGTAAATCCACAGTTTTGGGGTATTTACTGGAGAAGCAACTGTGACACAAATTGGTAATAAAACATGCTTTAGCCCTGCACTGTGAGGAAATGTGAATTTTGCAATGATCTGCAAATGTAAAATCCAATTACACCCAAGTCAAACATAGTAGAACGAGCATCCTCTTACAACCTTAGGTTTCTTTATGCTTGCATTTACACTGTACACTCCCCGGTAAGGGCAGCAGGACGTTGCAGGCAGTCCCCAACATGAACAATAATGGTGCAGTAGAGTCGTTGTTGGACGCTTCCACATTCTAAATGTGACAGTACTCAGCAAATAGTAGAAATATATACTGGAAACAAAGCATATATTTTCATTCCAATTCCTCTATTAAGAGTGTGCAAACATGTTAAATTATGCAATTTCACGCCAAAGGTCTTATTCCCAGTACTATGCAAGACTGATTTAAAACATTTTTATGTCATATGATCATGAAGTAAAAACCCAAACTGTAATAGCAAGCACGTAGAATTAAAATGGCCAACAGAATTCTCTAACTTTTGTGCAGATAAAATGACATAGACCAGAATTTCTCAAATGTAATAAATATACAAAGTTATTAAGCATCCAAACAATTTGGAACACATTTTGGGTCAACTATGGTCTATGTTGGTGGCTTTTACACAAATTAAAGCCAAAGACCAACTTCTTTTAACCACACAAAAAAATTAAAACTCTTCCTGAGAGGCAGTAGCATGGCAAGCATATCAACACAAGAAGCAATTTTAACTTGTCTGAATGCGAAAATATCTTTAAAATCCAGAAGGATAAGAAACAAACAATTATTTATCACTGTTCTTTTTTGTCTCCTGTCTGTGCAAACCAGAGAAACTCAAATTTGGAGTAGCAGTGGAAGAATCACCAAAATATATTTCAAAATGAAGGAAAGCAGTATAAAAATAACCAAGAATAATGTTAGATTGAAGGCAGAGCGAATACAAAGTCATGTTGCTCTGATCCTTTAAGCTGGTCCTAATTAAATGCAGCTTTGCTCCTACTGGATGCTAAGAGTCTTCCAGGTTGCTGCCTGCATTAAATGAAAATTAGATACTTATTCAATGCATCTATATGAATGTTACAAAGTTGATTGAAAAAAGATGATACGTGAAGCCTGTGTCAAAAAAGAAAGAACATAACCAATTCGTTCTCATGTGCTTAGAAGTTCCTGAACTCCAATGGTTCATCAGTACCTCACAGTATAGGTCATAATCCTTAGCAGATAAATGCTTAATCCAAGATAAATCGTAATAAATCCAAATGAGATTAGGCCTTTAGCTGAAGTATTCAATGAACGGTGTAAAAACACATTTGAGTGACTGTGATTAAATCAGTGGGAGTCACTGACTAAAATAGGTACAGATCTTCAGAAAAGGTACAATAGTATTTTTTTAAGCAGAAATTTATTGATAAGCGCTCCTCGAGGGACTGGGGTTGAGTGGGTTTTTACCAGTCTCTCTTCTTAACAATATTTTCTGTATCAGCTAAGGACTGCTAAGGGCTGGGAATTCATGATTTAACTCAGCGCTCTGACAAAGTCACCTACTTTCCAAAACAAATACTTTGTTATCTCCTCTTCCCCACTCGTACTCCTCTGAATAGGAAGAAAAATAAATAAACAAATAAATAAACTGCAGAAGCCTTAAGGCTAAAGCCTTCTATGGGCTCCACCAGCATTTTCCTCCCCTCTGTATTTGATAGCATATGATATTTGGATGATGTAGTAAGTGTTTGCATAATATTGTACAAAATAAAAAGACATATTAACTAAAACCAATAGTATTATGATTGACTAAAGGCCCTACAGTTAGAGATGGGCAAGAAGAGTAAAATATGTTTTGAGCTAAAATGAGAGACTGCAACGAAGCTTTAAGTCCAGCTCTTTACCAGGAAGAAAGTTTAGCCATCCAGACTTGTGACACTAGTGTAACCAGAAGAAAGATGTATTTCAGCTACACTTTTCACAATTTTTTTGCTGTGCGTAACAAACATACAAGAAATCCTATTGCAAAAAAATGTGTCACATTACATTATCTGCTTTAAAAGAAAAAAAAACACTAGTCAAAAATTGTATCATGAAAGAAACGGAAATGAGTGATCTTGGTCACATAAACATGAGCTCCATTAGTGTTATGGATCATACTGAGAGTGGTGATCTTGGGACAGTGTCTTCACAGCAGCTTTGATGGTGTAAAGAATTAAGGTTCATGTCTGATGTCCTCAAAGCCTTTGATGTGTTTTTATTTTTATATCAGTTGCGAAGATAAGCTTTGTAATTGGTTTCTACGTTTACCTTGAAAAATCACTTATACTTTCTTTTCACTGCTTAAAATACATAAATAGTTACTTCAGCTTGCATTTGCTATTTATTCTAAATGCATTAACAATGTATTGATTTAGAATGTCACATTCTAAATTAAGGTAATTTCATTGCTGTCCTCTAATAGCACTGTGAAGCCATTAGACTTAGTCCCCATCTGACTTTATCTAGTCTTGCCGTTTCTTCATAAAGAAATACACACAAGATTGTGCATTTGCTACTACGATTCCAGCAGTAGAAACAGGGCGAGCTGTTTCCCATTAGCAAATCGCATCCACTCCCTTCATCCCAGGTTTCCGAACCTGTACGGATCCTATTGTCTGTTTGCTCGGATTAGACAAAGAAACGGGGCGGATTGTGGGAGGAGTAGCGGGAATTAGGCGCTCGGGCAGACAGATGCACGTAGACAAAGCGACACGGGTGCTTTTCGCACCCATGTGCAGGATGAGCATCCACCCCCTTTGAGTTGAGGCTTCACATCACTTGCATTGCCTGCAACCTAGAACTCATTTTTCTGAAGGAGAAACGTAAGTTCTCGCTGCATTTCTTGTTTTAGAAGATGTTTTTGGTGGTGGTGGTGTCTTATGACTAAGATATGAAGTACATGAAAATGAGCTAAATCTGCATAGTACATATCTAGATCATTCATTAACCATATTCAGTTTTAAGGAACATACTGATTACAATTCACATTTTCTGTCATAGCTGAACAGATCCACCTGGAATTCTCTTTTCAAAATAACAATATTAGCCTGTACTTTTGTCAAGAATACAGAAGACTTTTCTATGACTATTTGCTAGTCTATTTTTAAAAGGCAGTTAGGAATATCAGATGTATCTAAACTGGTATCATCAACCAAATGCCATAGAATGATCATTAGTTGTTCAACAACGCAGACCTTTTGCTGTGCTTGTGTAGAAATATTTGTACTGTAAACAGATCTAGAAGGAACTGCAAAATTCTAGCTTTTGCAGTACTAAGTAGAATTTTTAAATCTTTTGCTCAGAGACATTATAAATCTAGGCAAATAGCTAAGATTTTGAATTGTGGAGACTCAGTACACTGCAAATAAAAATGCTGTCCAGGAGATGCCATTTTCTTTAGCTATACTGGGCTTCCAAGTGAACTCATCTTAGAAACGTAATGGTGTGATCCCTTAGCATTTAATGCATTGATGCCCTCTTTTGACTGCTGTTTGGAGCTAGACTTCTCAATTTTTAAGGATACCACCACCTCAAAAGACAGCTATAGAGGCCGTACGGAAGGATTTCCACAATTCTAGCCATCAAAAAGCAAAAAAAAAAAAAAACATCCAATGCACCTACAAGTACAGCAACATAATCTTGGTTTAGAGAAGCATTTTGAAATCAGGTAACTTAAAAGATGTACAACTTTTGATATAACGGAATTGTTATAGTGCATAGAAGAAGTTTGTTTCCAGTGGGGAAGGGAAAAAAAATCTTTTTTTTTCTGAGTTTTTGATAATCACACTTTGTACCTCCACTTCTAATTTATGTATCTTAGGGGATGTCTGCACATATCGCAGGTCCTCGCTGTACGTGACAAAGTTTCTCTAAAATAGAAGATTTTGACCAAACTAACAGATAGGTGAAGCCAAACAAATTGCTTTTATGCTAATATCTGAAACAGATGGATTGGATCCAGTCTTTCGTAGTGAATGTACTTCATTGCCAATCTACCACAGAATCATGGATGTCTCTGTCATGCTCTATGTAGAGCATACAGGGAGAAATCTGGCTCAGGGTACTCCACCTACAGCTAGATTTATACACGGAAAAACGAAAATCAAAGTGCATAAACAAGTACAAATTCTGCCATCCTTACTGAAAGCAGGGATTAGGGCACCGTTTTGAAGTCTCAGGTACAGATCTTCAAAAGGCCCGAGATGTTAGGGCTGCAGACTTCCCTCGCTTTGTGGTAGAAATACCCTTGAAATTAATGCGAGTTGTACACATGGCTTGAAGCAGGAGAGCAAACCACACTATAAACCTTTAATTTGCTACACACAGGATATTCTAAAGGCTTTTTATTACCTTTAATGAAGCCAAGGTAGACAAAAAATAAATAAATAAAAATGTAAATAGTTCTGCATACAGCCTCCTGACCAGGCCATGTAGTTGTGGGCCTAAATCTTTTTTTTTTTTTAAGACATTTTGTCTCCGCTGCTGGTGTATCTTCAGCTAAATTTAGCCTAATGTTAAGAATGACCTACACAGCAGGGAAATAAAACCGTTTGAAAAAATATAGGACAAAGCTTATGTTGAAGGGAAAGCTTCCCACAACCTTCTATTTGTGGCGCACGATCGTACACGGGTGTCGCATCATCCTCTCCTTCCCTCCAGCATCGATTGAGAAAGAAGCTTTTTTTATCCGACTCAAAATTCTTCCTGAAACATCTTTATCGGAGGGGCATCGCTGCCCGGGTCAAAAACAAGGGGGAAAAAAATAAAAAGGAAAAAAAAGGAGGAGATCAAGGTAAAACCTATCCCATGCGCTGCATTTTATTGTATTTTATTTTTATTTCGCAACCGTGAGGCGCCGGTTAGGGGCGCGGGAGGGAGCGGGCCGGCCCCCGTCGCCGCGGGCCGCCGCGGTCACCCCCCACCACCTGCTCGCTCATTACCCCCCTCGCTGCCGCCCCAGGTGCCCCGAGCAGCCCCCGCCGCCACCGGCGCGTCGCGACGGTTAAAAAGCGGGGCGGGAAAATCCCCCCTTCCGCGGGCGCCTTGACCCGCCCGCGCCGCGCTGCCCCTGCCAAGATGGCGGCGCCGCCGCCGCCTCACACCGCCCCTGGCGCCGCGCCCCGCCCCGGCGGCGCGGGAGACCCCGTGGGCGCCGCCACGTGCCGCCGTCGAGCGCCGCCCCGCGAGATGCGCGCCCGAACCGCGGTGAGGGCCCGCGCCGGGCCGGGCCGGAGCGACCCGGAGCGGAGCGGCCCCGCAGGGCGCCCGGCGGCCGCGGGGGAGCGGAGCGGGGCGGGGAGGCCCGGTGCGGGACTGGGGCCTGCGCGGCGCGGGCAGCTCTCCCCCGGGCACCGTTAACGCTGCCCCGCGTGGAGCGCATCCGTGCGGCTTAGAGCCGGCTTCGAGCCAAGCCCGTCCCGAAGCGAGTTTCACGGCGGTGGTTTGTGTCTCTTGTTCGAGCGGGGCCAAAGCAGCGTTTAGTAGAGTTGAACGGGAGTTTGGGCTGGCCTGGAGCAGGAAGAGGCACTAGGGCCTTGCAGCGTGGCAGGTGGATTCCCAATGCTGCGAAATAACTGATTAAAACAAACAAACAAAAAAACTCACTTTCTACTACTCTTGTATGGAGTTGCCTTAAGTCTTTCACAGACAAGATGGGATGGAGGGGAATGTTATCATTTTCTGTTGGTTCTGGATATGTGTTAGAGCAGTGTCCAATGCTTTATTTCTGGAAGGGTTTCCTTGGCTTTTAGGGTTTCCTGGTGTTTTTGCCCTGTTTTGGCACTTTAGCCATGGACGGGATGCAGGGAGGCAGTGGGAGAGCGGCAGGAGGGAGTGAGGCCTCCTGTGCATTTAGTGGTGTTGAATTAATAACTTTAATGAGGCTTAGAGGCTTGATTGCATCAAATACGTAAGAACCACAAAGAACAGGTTAAATTTAACAGCTTAATGATACTGTCCAAATTGTTTTTGGTTTTTTTTTTTTTTCCTCTCTATTTCACTGTGTATATAAATGATGGCAAAAAAACAATTTTAAGAGTACTTCTGTCTCAATCTAGTTTACCGTGATTAGCATCATCAAGGTATGTTTTTAATTAAAAAATGTTACCCATGACAATATGTTTTTAATTGCATAATGCTTACTATGCAAGTTAATAGCACTGATTTTGTGCCAATAGCAATTTTTCCTGCAGCAGTTTGATAGTATTAAGTATTCCAAACCATTAAAAAGATAGAACTTGAGTATAGTGCAACTTCTGTTTGCTTATTGTTCCTTAGATTATAAAATGATACCACTGAAATAAATGTTGCCTATGAACATGCATGTTGCAATAATGTATTTCTATAAATACCCTCTTTGAGCACTTTAAGTGCGGCAGCATGTGTTGAATGCGAGGTTTAGGCTTGTACTGTTTGTCTGCTGACTGTGGAGACTTGAAAGGAGGGCTGCATATGGTGATAAATCATGTTTTAAATTCCGCCAAAGCAAGAATAGCATAATTCATATTACATTACCGGTTCAAATTGTTTATCGGTTCTTAAGCAGGTCTCCCACTGACTTCATTGGAAGGTCATTGTACAGAATTGCACCCTTAGCACCATTTACAGTTTCTATTGTCTCTTTGTATTAGTAGAAGGCCACATAATACTATTTAACAGGTACATTGGAGGCTTAGTTTTGTGCCAAACGCTTGGCCTTTTGTTTTAAAAAGGGCCAGGGAGAGCAGTTGAAGAATTTTTTAATAAAATTAAAGCGATTCCTTTGTTTAAAAGCTCTTGAACAATATTGGAAACCTTAAACTAGAACACTATTCTACTGTTTGAGAAGCAGAACCTGCAACATATTCAGAGCAAAAATGAAACTGATAGTTTTACTATCAGCACTGAGTGACAAAATAGTAAGGAAGCCTAAATGATGAAAAGTAAATTAGATTTTTAAATTAGGTAATGTTTGAAGATGTTAGAGTATTATTACATTTATTTTATTGTTAATATTCTGAGATGTTTTAGGGAAAGATAAGGCAAGATAAATCATACCAAAATAATTTAAATGACATTTAAGAAAAAAATCAATTATAGTGTGAGGCTTATTGCTATGCAGAGGAAGAGCCCTTTCCACAGAAATAAGCCTTTTACTTTACTCCACCTATTGAACAGAAAAACGTAGACTAGAGGAAAAAATGCCTGGCTAGCTCTGGGAGTAGAGAAGCCTCAGGAAGGCCCTCAAGGAGGGAGATTCCCAATCTATTCCAGTTTGGCATTAGTGGTAAGATACATGGTGAGTATCTTTGTCCAGGCTTTAAAGGCAACATTGTTGTTGGGTTTTCTGTTTGTTTTTTAGTCATATGCAGTAATACCTGTATATTTCTCTCCTAGTATTAGAAGTTTAGACATTAAACAAAGTAATTACTGCAAGGCGGAATGGGTGTTACATAGCATTTCTTAAGACGGGCTGCTTTGCAGATCCAGGGTACCCTGGACTTGTAGCAGGAGAAGCTCTGGGCAGGTCAGCACTCCAGGGAGGCCCTGCAGTTCTGTAACTTTGCAAACAGCCATGGAAAGAGCAGCAGCAGCAGCTTGGGGCTGCCAACGCTTCCTGGAGTGCTTAAGGAGGGTTCCACTGGGCTAACCTGTGGTGATTATACCCAAACAGGACTTTTCCTAAAAGCCTGTCAATCTCTACTAGATGTAAGAGCATATTTGAGGTGGGGGGAAGGAGAGGAAGAAATTTTGGATCCTGTTATTTTGCGAGGCAGAAACAGTTGATGTTTATCTCAGTAGCACATTGGGTTTCATATCAACACTGGAAATTTGAATGGAAATTTGTTAATTTCACTGCTAATCATGTTGATGCCTGTGTTTTGGGCTTGTGGACTTTTTTCTTCTCCTCTTACAAATCTATTTGATCCATTATTACTTTGCCTGGGTGTATACCTGGAGTTACTGAAGTTGGGAATTTGCAGTTTTTATTAATTTTCTAGAAATAGATGTGTAGCAAATGAGCTCTTAAGTAACTTTTATTTCAGCATTTTTCTTTGCTTGTTTCCATCAGTGTTAACTAACTGTTCCTGTTCAAATCAGCCAGGCAGCAGTTGGGAAGAATAGGAGGGGTAATCAGAGTAGATATATCCACATGGAAGGAAGGAAGGAAGATGTGAAATCTTAATGTTGCTGGTTAGACTTCTATTATCTGTAGCTCATTTTTTGGCCTTAAGGCAACTGCATACCTAACAGTGAAATCTGTGTGAAATTATATCATATTTTTATACAGGCCTAGCTGCATGGATAAAAGAACCATATGAAGTGTAGCATCGTTGATGGAGCAGTTTATCAGGAACAAATTCTAGTAGCTGTGGATTTGTTCAGGCTGGATGGGGGGGAATGAGTTATAGTTAAAATTGAGCCTGATAAGAATCATTTTGTCCTAGGCAGAAAAAAAATATTTCCATGTCAATGGCCAAGTAGGGCTAATTCACGAAGTTATTTTTATTTTTTTCTTTTTTTGACTTCAGTATTGCTAAGTTCTTGAGAGGAAGTACTCTGCAATAAAACAGGGGTATGAACAGAATCTAGAATTAAGAGTAAGCAGAACAGTCATGATAAAGCTCTTATCAGAGCGACAAAATAATTGTGATCACTTAGATTTAGCCTGTTCATTTCACAGGACCAATTCACATTTTGCTAAGAAAGCATATATGCGTGTTTTTATTTATTTATTTTCAAATAAGCCCTTGCTGGTTTTTCTTAAGTATCTTAATTAAAAGTTTGGCTGTAGTTGCTAATTATGATGTACTTGTTCAGCCTTTTGTTTAGCCTTTGTTCTGTTTATGAATGCTGCCTTCGAACAGCATTGCTCTTACTCAAACATCTTGCACGGTAGTTTTCCTTGGGGGTTACGGAAATGATAATCAGCCTTATGCTAGTTCTGTTTCCAGGTGCCAGCAAGAGAGGCTCTCTGGAAATGATGGCTCGACAAACAGACATCTCATGTTCTACCATGACCTAATACAGTGTTTTCCAAGATTTAATTTTAAGATTCAAACTAGCCTGAATTGCTAGTGAGATTCTCCTATTTCCCTTTGTTTGGACTTCCACATTCTGTGTGTGTATGTGGAAAGAGGATTATAGTGCAAGATCTAAGCATTTATGTTTCTTGTAGCTTTTTATATTTGTCAGGTTTTTGTTTTGTTTTTTCTTTTTTCTCCCCGTACTGTTGGTAGCAGGTGTAGCACAGAAACATAGAAAACTCTTAACCTCTTGCAAAAAGGAATAACATGTCAGATATCACAGTATGCTGTTTGATTCAAAAAACAATTGACTCGTGAACCGGGCTTGGCCAAGCATTTTATTCATAATGTCTTTTCATTACTTATTCAGATAATTGATGCTTTGTTTGAAGTCCCTGAAGTGCACAAAAGCATCTGTAATTTCACTTAGAGTAAACTTTTTTTAAGGGAACTAGCATGCGTGTTTTTTTTTTTTTCTCTCCTCAGAATGGCAGAAATTTGCAGAGTTTTTCTTGTTAGTAATATCAAGTTAGTTCATGGGAGACAATTTGGAGTTTTTACAGGTTAATTTAAAGTGTTTTTTCTCTTTTCATTCCCCCCACTACTTTAAACAGTTAGTTTTGATACTGAAAACATGTGTTTTTTACTAATGAAAATGACTTTCTTGTACTTTCTTCTTCTGATTATTAAAAGTACTAATAGCAAATAGTTCTTGCAGAACTGTCTGGATACATCTCCCATTTAAGACTATACTGAACAGATGCCTTCCGTTCCCCTCCACCTCAGCATGTTTGTGATGTTTTGTAGAGCGTAGGTCCTTCTCTTGTTTTCATATTTTTAAGTGCTCCTGTAGCCTCTTCCTTCTGAATGCAGTCAGCTGCTCCCTGCTTTGGGCTGCGTGCTCTTAGTGTCTCCCTCGGGTTCTTGCCATTCACTGCTCTCACAGGGGTCTCTGCAGCCTTCTTAATCAGCTCATCTATTTGCATTTTTTTTTTTCTTCCAATGCAAGTAAACTTGTTTACAGTCCTCGCTGCTTGCTGTCATTCCTTAGTTTGGAGTAAGCACCTCTTACCTCCTGGTTTATTATCAGATTTGTCAGTTGCTATACTCTAGACACAGCTCTCATACCTTTTGTTTTGTTTTTAAATATGTATCTATATTGTCTGGCCCCTTGCCTGCTCACTCACTCTCTTGGTTTTTTTTAAAAAAACTTTCTTCTTGATTGATTTCTTCCACTTGGTTCCTTTCATGCTCTTCACTGACTAGTAGGTTTGTCACTTCTGGGATTTCATGCACTATTTCCAACACTGTTGACTTTGTTTGAACTGTTGTCCTCCATACTGCAATGCAATGTATAGCTAAAGAGGTTTTGTGTCTTATTACTGTTCAAGGTTCTGCCTGTTTTTTTAAGGCCTCTTTCACAGTTGCTTACTCTAAAAGAAAAATCTTTCACCTGCTGATGCTTCCTTACAGGTAGTATATAAATAGTTATTTTTCTAACTTCCCAAACAAGCATAGCCATTGTATTTTTTTTCTTGTTGTTTGTTTTTCTTAAGTCTGCATAATTCCAAATTTCAAGCCAGTGTTTCTGCATCCCAGTTCATGTATCTCGACATCTTGCTGGATTCTTTAGTTGCAGTAACCCATGGCTACATTTGGCTAAGCTGTTGCTCATTGCTTATGCAGAACCCCTAATCCTCTGAGGTATATAAAAACATTTATCATTTAGTAAAAGGGTGGTTTTTTTTTTTTCTTTTATTGTATGAGTTTTCTAGGTCAAAAGAGAAGGCCTGGTACCTTTGGGGCAAAGAAGCCTTTCCTATTTCCTGTGGGAATTGCCTGCCAAGATGACAAAACCTCATCTTCCTGCAAGGTTTCTTTCACCAGCTGCAGGATCTTAAGGCCTACCCTCTGCTGTAGGCCTAGCTGTAGATTACAGAAGATTTACTCACCTCCTCATGTGTGCTATTTTATAGAAGTAATAATACCCCCAGCTAATCTGCTTCAGCTTGTTAAGGGATATCATGAGTTGCTCAATGGTGGCTGCCTGCAATTTCCTGTCTGTCTGCAGAACACTTGCCTCGGTGCTGCTCAGGGCAGCGTTGCTCGTGGGGATGGGTTGCTCCAGATCGAGCTGTACTGTAGGGCTATATTAAGCACCTGTGGCTTTGCTAGGAAGGTTATTGCTGTTTCTAGATCTGAGATTGGCAAGTTTGCCTTGTAAAAGTTTTGATATAAAGCTGTTTTGACACTTAAGAGGCCTGTTTCCTGCTTTCAGGGCTGTCATTTGCCATCAGCCTTTGTTTTAATCATCCCTCACTTAAGTAGCAGTGTTTTTAGATTTCGTTTCTTTGTTCCTAATTTTTAGTCCTTATCCTATCATGCTGGGTTGCATGTCACTCATTTATTCCTCATGTAACTGCTCCCAAACTGGCTGGGTACTCTTGAATGAATGACAGGAAGGTAGAAGTTTCAGAGATGCTTGAGTTCCTTATGCAATGTGAAACCAGACTTGTATGAGAAGTCTCAATTTGAGTTCCTTTTTAGGCACAAGAGGACTCCCACAGTAGCAACAGTGAACATGGAAATTGTAGAGAACCAGTGTTTCCACTTGATGAAGTTCTAAGGAGTAGCTCTAATATGAATGAGATTATTTCTTTTGTACTATGAAGAGATGACATAAAGCACTTTTTTCCTCTTTTCCTTGATTTGTGCACTGCACTGATTTGATGTTTGACTCATTGGAGCCTTTTTTTGGATTTTGGTGTAAGCTGAGAGCTTGTAGCAGCATAAAACTGCTGTCTATCTGCAGTTTGACTTTCTGGCAACCAAATGAAACTAATGAGTGCAACTAGGAAGAGGGTTTAGAGAGTGAAAGAATTGTGTTTTATGAATTTAATGGGGTATTTGAGCAGATTTTTTAAGACTGTTCTCAAAAGGGAAGGTGATATTTGTGGACCAGAAAAGTAAAATAAGGCAGAAAAATATCCCAAGAGGTCTTTCTGTGAGTCCAAGCCCTCCGTTCTGTTTGCACGCTTTGCTCAGTGCTAAGCTGTGCTCTCACTGCCCCTCAGATCTGCATAGATCTGTGCTGTAGTTGTGAGCTGGGGGATCTCTGTCCTGAGTCTCGCTCCTGTGCAGGTAGGAGGAACTTGCAGCCAAGTCCATCATGCAGTACCTTGTCTTACCACATAGCTGAGTAACAAAGAAGGAGTAAAAAACATAAAGCAGTAAATACTGGATATTGCATAATGTCATTTCATATCATGCTGGGCAGTTTCTAGTTGGTCAAGTAATTTATGCTGGCTGTGAGTAGTGTCAGTGCTATCAACACTAACATCTCAACAGCAACAGGACAGCCAAATTTCCCACTTCACCAGTGGGACCTTAGAGGAAGAGAACTTGCCATTCAGCATTTCCACTGCTGGCAATGTGACTGAAGGGGTGCAAAACTTGCTTTCTATCCCAGATATTTTCCTCTGGCAGCCAAAAGGGAAGAAACTGATGCCAGACTTTCTCTCTCTCCTCTTGTCCTCTGCTGGTGTGTGGGGGAAGATATTAAGGTCAGCCCCAGGCTCTGTGCACTGCCACAGCGTAGGTTGTTCCCTTTACACAGATGGTCTTGCTAATGATAGTACTTTGCTGAATAGAGTTTTGAATGGGGATTATTAACACCCATAACTAATCACTCTTTAGGAAGTGACATAGTTAAAAATCATCTATAATGCAGCCTACGCAGAGCACCCACGCTTATGTTTTCGATTTATGTGTGTATCAGTGCCTCTAAGTGATCTGTTCTTATAGCTGTTTACAAGACAAATTGTCAAAACCCCCAACCCTGCACCTGTGGTAAGTGCATTATCAGAGGCTACAGGTGGAGGAACACAGGCAATTGCATCTGTGTTGTCTAGCACAGAGTGGTCTCCTTAAAAATTAAAAGGTGACCTTTATGCCTTATAAGTCTCCACATTTTGTTTTTGTTTTGCACCTTGTTTTCCTGTTTGTTCACTGATCTTTGTCATCTCTACTCTTGAGTTAGAGAGAAATTTCAAATGCTGTCTTTTAAAGCGTGGATTTAACACTCCTGAATGCACATGATGGATGATTCTGTGGTTGGAGGCTGGCTTCCATATTCCTTTGCTATGTAAGTTTATCTGCTAAATAGTCCATTTTGCCCCTGTTAAATCCCTAGCCATTAATAAGGACAAACTGGCAATCATCATAAATGCTGGGAAGAAATAGGAAATATTGGGAAGAATCCTCACCCAAAGCAGGATCAGGGAAGGGACAAGCCTGAAGGCAAAGCTGTTGGCAGATAGTGCCCTCGCCAAGCAGGATCCTCCAGCGTGAGTAGGGCCAGGGATAGGGGCCCTCAGCCATCCCGGGTGAGGAGAGTCCCTGCCAGTGGCACTGCCCAAAGTTGTTTCCTTATCACTCGTCTCCCTGAATCTAGTTCTGTGCTCTGTAGTTTGTTCTCCTGGAAACATGCTTGAGACTTTGCCAGGTTAAGTTAGTTATGTAGCATCAAAAATGTATTTGAGATCCTCCTGTGGTATGAGACTGTTAGCAGCTGACATGCTTTTCTTTTTCTTTCCGTTAACCCATCAACCTTGAAGCTCAGCAGTCCCACTTTAACAGGGTGGGTAAGCTGAGTTTATGGACAAGGCAGCCCAGTGCTGATGGGCAAAGTAGGTACAGCAGAGGAGCTGGCCTGTCTGTCTTCATCTCAGCCTTACAACCAGTGTCTTCTGTAGAAACTGTGAGGTTTATCAGTTGATAAACAGCTGAGTAAAATGAAGCCTTCATTAAGCTGCACTGGAGTGTTTTTAAACATTCTTTTCTGTCAGAGCCTTGTGGAAGTGTTTGCAGCTAGATAGTAGTGTTTACACTTGGATACTGTTTCCCTACCCCCACTTCATTTTTAGTAACTGGTCTTATTTTGCTTAGCATAATTGATGTGACTGTATCTGTGAGGTTTTTCTTCATTTATTACTCAGAAGCTTATGAAATATGTGTAATAGGGTCTGGTTTTGACAGACTTTTAAAATAAATTGCTGTTATGATCTTGTGATGCAGAGGGAAAGGTTGGCCCTGCTTTCAGTGTGGAACAGTGAGCAATGAGATCCACGGAGTTCATTACTTAGGACATTTCACATCTGTCAGCAAGGCGTGCAGGGCCCTGTGGTCTGTATCAGGGAAGTCTTCATAGTCTGTGGTGTTGTGGGCACAGGCCGTCCACACCAAGTGCCTCAGTGATCAAGGCTGAGATCATGAACTTGAGCTTAAGCTCAGGTGGATGCCAGCGCAATGAGTCAAGGGAAAGGTTTGGTGAGCTAGAGCATTCCAGGTTGCTGAAGAGGTGCTGCAGCCTTGAGGATGAGGAGGCACTTCCCAGGTATTGGAGTCTTGGTGCCCTAGCACGTGGCAGCTGAGAACCGGCCAAGGTGACAATAATGACACTTCACCACTGACCAGCCTAGGAGAGGGTCTCCTGGCCAACAAAGAGGATGGCTTCCCAGATGTAGGATACCACCTAAATAATTGTCCTCATTTGTGATGCTGAGCACTCTTCAGTTACCACACATGTTAGTGGGGATATTGGTTCATAATTTCATTTTCTTACATTTAAATAGTGCTGTTAACCTAAAGTGTCACCAGCTGGAACTTCTGCTTGCTCAGCTACCTAGCCTCACTGTTTTATGGTGTGGTTTATGTTCAACCCTGCTATCTGACACTTTGACAGAAAGCAAAAGATAATCTAGGCAGCTGAAATTGAAGGAAAGAATCTGGGAAAGAGAATATACATGTACCATAGGAATTCAGCCAAGGCTCAACAGATAAAAATATTTCTTGGAAAATGGTCCACCGCATCACCTTATCTTGGTCTGTAAGCCTTTACTTTACCTAAAGGGATGAGATGCCTACCGCATCAGAATAAAACCTCATCTCTTGATTGGCGCAGTTTTACAAATTAGGTGTGTTCTTTGCTCACTAGATCTAAGCTGATCATCTGTGCTCTCATAGATCACACATTTTAAAGCAAATTTTTCACTTGACACATGGTCCTGTTAGCTTTGGGGCTTTGGAAAAATGTTAAAAATAGAGGCCTGTTTAGCTTATTCGGTGAGTTTAAAGTGTTTTTTCATTGTTCGATGTCAGAAGAACAATTAAGTTTTATCTGAGCAGAGCAGGGCGTCCCTAGGCACAGGTTACAACGCATCTAGTGATACTATTAAAAGAAGGATTGTTTGTTGTTGCATTGGGGAATCCTTATAAAACATCAGGAAAACTGCCTGGAAGAATATCAATGTGCTCAAGCAATGAAGTGAAGTACTCTTAAACTGCAGGGTGATGGCCTGTAGCTGGATAGGTTTTCGAAGTAGTTGTTTGGATGTGATTGTTGCTTTTTTGCAGCAGTCACTGGATTTCCCCCCCACCCCCAGCTCCTACTGCTTGGAGCTCTGGAAGTTTTCAGACCTGTGGCCCAGAATCTAAGCCTCTCTTCAAAAGCAGGTTTATAGCTTAGAGCTTGTGAAATAAGCCTTGGTAAAGATTCGTAGCAGAACATGCCTTTCCCTCCCCTCCTGCCTATGATAAGGTGGGTTCTGTACCTTGCATCCTTCCAAATAAGATATACTTTGTCAAGTACTGTCAAGACCAACACTTTCTTGCAAGATATATTTTTATTTAGTTCTTATGTGTGGTGTTCATTTTGTTTCTTAACCTGTGATCTGGATCATTTCACGTAGCCTGTGAAATATGACTGGGAAAATGTTTGCTATTTGGAACTTCATCAGTATTGATTTCTAAAAGAGGTATTAAAGTTGAAAACCAATTCAGAGAGAGTAAATGAACTAAATTTATAACTTTCTTTTCTGTTATATGGAGCCCTGATCGGAAAGTCATGGTCCAACATATTTCACTCTTTTCTCTTTAAGAATACCAAGTATCTCCTTAGGAGTACCTGAATTGGCAGTTTTGTGGCAAATTCTGAGACCCAGCTTCTCTTTTTTTTAGAAGTTCTTGGGGCAGACTTGAATTTGATAAATCCCTATCCAAATTAAGGCCTTGACATCCCACTTTGGTAACTTCAAAGGAAGCTTCAAATACCACCAGGTACTGAAGTGATTCACCAGATCTGCACAGCTATGCAGTCAATGACCATTTCTAAAGAAGTTCTTCATTCCCTTGCAAACTGCTTGCTTATGAGGCAATAAAAGATGTTTTTGCTCTCGTGAGTAAGCATCAGTTATAAGAAAGAGGAAGAACAGCATTAGGGATTACATGTCTAAATCTGATGCAGTGAGTCATTGGCAGAGGTTTGGATACTTGCGCTTTAGCCTGCTGATCACAGAATCTCACTAAATATATCTGGGACTTGCCTTGCCTGAGTCATCGCTTGTCTTTTAAGAACTAGAGTGCATTAAGCCAAGCATTTCCCTGGAACGGTAAGAGGTGCATGGGAAGTTCAGGTAAACCGCTGTCCAGGTGCCTGACTGCTGGAAACCATCAGTCCCAGCCAGGTGGGCAAGCACAAGGTAGGACTCATCTGACCAAAGAGGGACCTTTGTATCTGAGCTGGGCTCATTTTGTAGTCACTGGAGATTGGCTTTGTACACTGTGAGTGAAGTCAAGAGAATGAGTAAGACGTGTCTAGGACAGGTCAGATGAATTGTGCTTTCAAATCATCCATTTTTCATAAGTTTTTTCATAATTGCCTGTACAAAATTTGAGAGATGAGTTCAGCTGTTGATGTATGTCAGGTGAGGTAAATCCTTCCACAGGATTTACCTGCAGACCCTACCCCGGGAGCTGGTCCTCACACAGAGGGCTTTTATGCAGGGGCTGAAAGAACAAAAGAAACCCAGCTACTTTTTCATCTTTAGGATGACTTTCAATTCCATAACTACTTTCAAGTAGCCTTTTATGCAGCTGCCAAAGAAGAGGGAGTTCAGAATATAAGTCAGAGAGCTGCTAGGTGCTCCCCTCCTGGCTTCAAGTCAGCCCCATGGGCCAGGTCTTTGTAAGCCAAGCACCAGCTACAAACTCTAGTGACTTAACTCTATAGTCATTTAACAAGTATAATGGATACCAAAAAAAAAAGTATAAAGGAAAGGAGTGAGAGGAGAAGGAGAGAGGGGGAAAAAAAGAAGCTTCCTGTCAAGAGACTTGCAAATACAAGTATAGGCTTTGGGGCATGAGCTAAGCTTGATTTGTTTATTTAGGCCATTTCAAGGCTTCTTTTCACTTTTTAAGCAGCTTGAATTTGGGCAGTATAGTGGTTACTACTTGCTGCACGATAGGGTTGACCCAGGCATGATTGTGAGGTGTGTGTGGTTTTTTTGTTTGGTTGGGTTTTTTTGTATATGGAATTGTAAGACTTATTTACATGCTGCCTACTGTTATTAATGTAAACCGTGCTAGTGCTGACTCTTCTAACAAAAAGTAATGGGGAGAATTAACTCCTGAGATGTTTGATTCTCCTTGGTACCTTTCCAAACTCTTCTGCCTCCTTCCTGTGTAATTGCAAATTCCTGTCAATGTTGCCCCTTGGTGCTGCTCCTCGGCCTCCTTTGATTCCTCTGTCCCTCCTCTCTGATGTGTCCTTCTACCAGCTGCCCCAGCTTTCCCCAGATTCTGTTTCTGATCATAGTCTCACAGCTTGGGAGCATCACTTTAATCCTCCTTTCATTTTTCTTTGTTCTTGCTATTGATATAATTTGGCTTGGGCATAAGGCAATATTATGTGCTCTAATATTGTACACTCATAGAAGATAGAACTTCTCATGCATGTTCTCGGAACAGAGATCAGTTTAAAACCAAATCCATGAGCTTTTTTAAAAGGAGGCAATATTGGTTGAGGGATCCTGTTCACCTATTTTATGAGGGTTTCTGTGCTGACGCATAAGCACATTAAAAATGGCTGAACTCATGTAAATCTCACTGGTAAGCGTGGATTTTTTCAGCATCTAGGTCCTTTCATTATTTACAAGTAAATACACTTTAAAAAGGCAGTCATAAATCTTTGAAAACTTCTTCATTTGTGCTCAGCTGAAACTTTGCTAACCGTATTATGTGGATTTGCCATCAATGTAGAAATGTTTTAACTCTCTCTGTATGCAGCATTGGATGCTACGTATAGAAAAGCAGCCTGTGGAATTTATGGTGTCTGGTGTTGAATCCAGATTTTAATACCTCTAAATTGAAAAAGAAAAAGAAATCATGGGACTTGAAGCACTAAAATATATATTCCTGAAGCCCATTAAAATGAGCTCAAACTGGAGAAAAGAATTATTTGTGTATCTTGTTATAAGCCCCAGCACGCATGCTGCGTTTTGCTGTTCAGCTTTGCAGTGCTGAATGTGGCTTCTTTAAAATGCAGCGGAGATGCTGGCCCAGCTCCTCAGCCGGGCTCTGGCGTTCCCCGAAGCCCTGGCTGAGGTGGCAGGCAGTGCCCGTGGGAAGAACCAAGTTCTGGTTCCTCTTGCCTTTATTTGCCTTCTCACAGGTAGCCTCTGTGTTGCTGCGAGTCTTCCACCTCCTGCTTTTGTCTCCTTCAGTGGTATCGCCTGCTCTGCGCCTTTTCCTGAGCCCTCCTCATTTTATCTTGCTTGATTTTGTTCTACAAAATGTATGTGGCAAGGGGGATGGCTGCTTGAAGGTCTTGTGCTTTCTTGTGTCCACAAAGAATTTTTCCAAGTTTTTTCTAGTTGGGCCATGCCTGACATAGGTGCATTCCAGAGTTGGCTCTGGAAGCCCAGTTTGCCGTTTGGGAAATGGCCATGTGCTTTGTGTCACTGAGGCTTCTGTCTCCAATGGAGCTATTTACATCTATTCACTTTGTTGCTTCTGTGCTCGGTTACACCCTTGAGAATTTTGTTCCAATCTCCCTGCATTCACACCTAAGTATCCCCAATGGGATTTGAAGATGCCCACATCTTCGGAAAAATTGGTGTGGTGCAGCAACTAAGCAGCATCCATAAGGCAAGAAAAAAAAGGCAAGCAACATTAAATAGCATACATATGTAGAAAGGCACCTGAATAATGATTTCTGAGGGAGCTATGAAAACTTGCTGAAATTTTGTGTATCTAAATTCTAACTTTGTTTCATTTATCTAATTGAAGGATTATATGTAGAGGGGACAGACTGGTCTGGTTTTGCATCAAGTGTCCTTTCACTCCAGACCTTTTCAGTCAGCTCTCTAACTACCCTTGGATTTTTTTTGTTTCTGGACATAGGTTAAAAAAGTGACAGGACTTCCAGGCATGGCGTATTTGGCCCCCCTTGCAGCAAGAGGGATCCCAGCGTACATGGTAACAAGCCACATCAGCAGTGGAGCTTGTTCAGGTAGTGGTTCACAGCAGGGACAGAACAAGATGGGGTTCACAGCAGGGACAGAATGAGAGGGAGGAATGGGTTCTTGCATTCCTAAGAATCATCAAAAAATAAAAAACAAATAAATAAAAACTCCAGACCACATCAGATATCTCTTTTTTTCCCTGACCATTTATGCAAAAAACAGTTTTTCCTCAGGAACCTTTTTATTTCATTAATATTTGATTATTACTACCATTTTATGTTTAATGTAGTCAAACATAGGCAAACTTTAATTTTCATCTCCTGTTCTTCTCAAATATTAGAGTTCTCCAGCCTTATAGAGGAGTTGCTTGAAGGACGTTTTGTGTTGTGCAGTGTTGCAGTTTCCATCACCTACTCCTGCTTCTTCCACACAGTCAAGTTGGTAGGATTTTCTTGAAACATTCAGCAACTAAATAAACTGTATTACTCTCTCTAGATACTATGGAGCAAGCTATTCAAAGACCAGGTAAAAAGTTACTATGTGGGAAAATCCCTGTGTACTCCTTGTTAGTGCCTTCTCCCCCATGCTCAGCAGCTCTGCCTCATCTCCTATGCATGCACGTGCGGTTTGCTTCATAGGGCTGTTTTTTCATTTTTTCTGCTTTCCTGAACTCTCACTTTAATTTAGACAACATGGGTGATTTTATCTTAGTGTTTTTTTTTTTGTTTTGATTTCTCTTATTAACCAAACTTGAGAGCTTTCAACATCAGTAGATTGTGCCTTAAGCTTTTCAGATTTTCTTGCAGTTTTGTAGAAGGTTTGCAATAGTTCTGTGCATGCAAAGGGGGGTTCAATCCCATTATAATCACTTTGTTTTCAAGTGCCTTTTTTCTCTGAAATTCATGCCGTGGGTTTGGCAGTGGCATACATGGTAATGACATTATAAATTGCTATGAGATCTGCTGATGAAAATGCTATGTGTGAGCTCAGTGCTGTTAAAGGCAGAGTGGATGCGATATCTTGAACTGGGGACTGTTTCTGCAGAGGTTCTTGAATTACTGCATAGGGCAAACCCTAGTGCTTGCACTGTGTAATGTCCCTTCCTAGCCCATTGTTTCCTTTTAAATCACTTTATAGTTCAAATCCATCTCCTTGTCGCACCCGTCTCCTTTGTTCCTCGCCCGCTTCACCCTCCCCTCTGCCAGCAACAAAATATTCCTTGGCCGGAATTAAATGCTGACTTTGATAGAAATGTCTTGGAAAAGAATAAATGTAGCTTTAAGCGCAAATGTTTAATCTGCTGGAAGAGTGAAAATCAAGTGATGGAAAATGCCAGGTTGTAGTTCATGGGCAGCAGCATTTAAATGGCTTGCTGTAACCATATTAGGATGGAATTAAACTGAATTCTTTATGTTGTGCTACAGCAAAATAGGACTGTTACTGATCGCTTTCTCCTCCCTCTTGCACTGATGATTAGTGTGAAAACTCGAGAAGCAAAAATGATGGGAGTTCTGCAGCAGCGCACGGGAAAACCGGTGTGAAAGAGGTAGAGTTGGAGTTTTGTGTCCTTGCACATGAGAGCTCTGGTGCCTTCCTAATAGACTGAAAATGAGACGAGTGCTGCTTTATAAGAGGTCTGTTCCAGCCACATTGCTCTACAGCTTGGCAGATGGTGGCATGTGAATGGTCTCATATTGATTGGATGGATTTGCCTCGGGGTAAGGGGAGTGCAGGTCCTTAAAGATGTGCTTCCAGCCTTGTTCCCTTTTTTGGTTTGGAGAAAAAAAGTGTAGTGATAAAACATTTCTCTCTAAATCACTGGCATGTGTGGTAGTCAAAGCCCTGAAGTTACCTGGAAATAAAAAAGTCACTAGATTATCACAAAGGCCAGAAAGCCTAGAGTGCTTATTTACTAAATGATTACGTTTTTACATTAGAAGAAAGTGACACTTTTAATTAGTGTTCAAGGCATATGGTGTATGAGGAAATAAGCTTATTTCATGCAAACAGAAATCGATGCAAATAACCTTTCTCCTCATATAAAAAGGGATGACTTGAAACTCAATACATATTCAAGAAGGTTAAGTCATTACTGCATCGCTTTAATATTAGCTAAAGGCCAACAAAGAAAATGGCCATTGTGCCTATACTTACTCAGCAAGGACTGCTAGACATGAAGGAATTGGGTGGTGGTGCTTTGTAGGTGATAAACCCAAAGAAACCCCTATTCCTATTGCTTCTATCCTCTAACCTCAGCTAAGCTTCTTGAGTTCTGCCTTAGTACAGGTAGTTGGGAAAAGTCCCTTAATTCCTACCATGATTCATCCAGGCCAGTTTTCTATGACTCCCTGTGTCTCCAATCATTCCTCTTCCCACCTCTCTCGAGCTTTGCTCTTGTGAATGTTGTTTTGGGGTTCTTCTGTGCACCATCTCCTCTTTACTGTATTTGTGCAGCACCTGCCAGTGTCCTGATCTAACTGAAGCCTCTGGGTGTTGCTGTAGAGCGTTGAGTGGGGAAGAAAAATTCCATATATGTAGTAATAAGAGTATTTCTTCATGAGTTTGACCTTAAATAAGACAAACCCAGTAGTCTGGTGCTTGATTGTTTATAATGGTGCTTTCAAAAATGAATTTAAGCCAGAATACATCAATAGCAATATCTGATTAAGTTTTCCTCAATTTTGCTTGGAGATGGTTTGGATTTTCTAACAGCATCTACCCACGTGTGAATTACTGCGTGCTGGATTTTGTGCTTTCTTGAAACGACCTTGTCATGCTGAACTTGCTGTTAATTTTATTTCTTCTGCAGCAGAGAGGGTTTCTCTGGGTGTACTCTCCCTCTTAATTACACTTTATTCTCAGAATTGATTGGGTTTTGTCCTTCAGTTCATTTTGCTGAATGAAATGCTCTGGTGTAAATGTTTAGGTGCCTTATTTAAAAAAAAAAAAAAAAAAAAAGGGAAAGTTAAGTGATTTAGGGTTGTTGCTTGCCTTACTTTGGGGAAGAAAAGGGCACAAAAGAGTGCCAAAAAAAAAATCCTGCTTGATAAATGGGAGGGGGGAGAGGGAGTGGGTGGGAATTGTGCTGTATATCACTACCAAAAGCTATTCCAAGAAAAATCTTTAAGATGGTTACTTGAATCTGTGTACACTGCCCACCTGGTGGCTACGGAGTGAACTGTTACTTTAAAGAATAGTTTAAACAACAGCCATGTTTGGGGCAGGCTAATCTTGCAAAGAGAGCAGTGCATATAACAGGAGTCTACTGTGTGATAAGGGGAAAATTCAGCTCACTGACTAGATGTTTTAATGTGCGAACTCTAGGGAAATAACATATTGACTATTCCGTTGTGCGCAAGGAAATTGAAGAACCCTTTGCAGACAGAGGGGCTTGCAAAGGATTCTTTCTGTTTCTCTTAACCAAAATCTGTGGCAAGATGTTTGAAATCAGCAGGACGCTTAATGCTGCTTTGTTAAATAATGAGGTAATATTTTGTCACTTTTTTTCTGGGCAGCATCTGCTTTTTTTTTCTCTCTCTCTCTTTTTGTGTGTTTGTGGAGGATTCAGTTTAATCTTATGGAAGTAGGAGATTTTTAAAAAAGAAAGAAAAAGAGGAATCATTCTTCAGTTTATTTTTTTTTCCTTGTTTCCTTTTGATGCTTTTGGAGAATTGGGTTGGCTTTTATTTGCGGTTTCAATCGGCTGCTGTTGCCTAGGACATTATGCCACGTAAGGCTTCTAAACTGCACAGAGTAGGTAGTTATTAACGCTGAATTGGCTTCTGGTATAGTCCATCTGGGCTCTGTATGAGAGAGCTCGCTAGCGGCTACTGATGCTAAGATACCCGCAACCTTTGGGATGTATGCGTGGTGGAGAGGGGCTCAGTGATATGAGATCACTTCTTTTAAGGGAAACTGTCATTAATGAGTCAAGAAACTGCTCATTTATGGTAAGGAGAGGGAAAGGGAGGGGGGTGGATTGGGGAAATAACCCTGTGATTTCATTTTGATATTGGATTAGCTGCTTAAGACAAGTTTCTTTTCTGTGGGGCTGGAAGATTGTATTTAAAAAATATCTGTGTGTGTGCTTTGCTCAGGGGTTTTGCTGGCTGCTTTTGGAGAGGCTGTGTTGAGAATTTGATGCTTTGCAAATGTGTCACAAACTGCGATGCAGCGGTCGGTCACTTTACCCCGAGAGCTAAATGGTAGTGTTGGAAGCACGGGAATAAGGTTGACTTTTCCAACAATAGGATTCTGCCTTTGTCTTTCCAGGGAGGCCTCCGAGGACGTGGGAGCGCTGGCGCTCGCGCCCCTCAGAAGGGCTGCGCGTGTGGGGCGCTCGGGGGGGACGCGCTCGGTGCTCAGAGTACCTGGATTTTGCAACTGCTTAAAACGGCTAATTGTGCCTCAGCCCTGGGTGCGACGGTTGCTTCAGAAAAATGGCTGATTCTTTTTGATATATGTGTAAGAAATTCATAGCAGCGAAGTAGGCTGAAGTTGAAAAGACTTAAATATATATATCTATTTTGTCGGTTCCTTCTCTGGTGTTATTAACCCCTGAAGAGACCTTAAGCAAAAATTTGCATTACAAATTTAATAGGCAATGTATATTTGCACGAGAATATATGGTAATATACGAGCTCTGTAGCATTTTGATGCCGGTGTATTCACTCTATAGGTCACTCAGTATTTGAGTTAGGAAATCTACCTTATGAACTAGTATTATATTTTTTTATTTATTTTTTACTAAGCTACAAATGTGCTCAAAGAGATGCCTGGTAAGAGAAATCCTTTGCAGCCTTTTAAATTGTGCATATTTTAATTGAATTTGGTGCTCATTCCACAGATAGGCAGCATGATGCCTATAAACGTGATTTTCTTCTTGCTTGGTCTGTTTGCAGCTAGGTTTCTATGAGCTCACTAAATTTTATATATTTTATTGCTGTGTTTTGTGTGTGATTTTGAGCCTGTATATGATTTTAGAGAAATTTAAGGTGTACAAAATATTAATGTGGAGCTTAATGGTTCTGAGAGCATATTAACCTCTTTTTCTAGATTTTTTTTAAAAGGATAATCTGATTAAATAATACTGAAAGTGTATTTGGTGTTTTGTAGCCACATTTTGTTTCTCCAGAAGAGCCAAGTGAGCCTTTACCAGGGCCCATCCTAGTTTCTCCAGTTTTAGCCCTCACATTTAAAAGCGCTTGCAGTGATATTGAATCTTTAGAAAGCGTTTTTTAGCTGTTAACTCAAATGATAAAATTAAATGGTTCCTATGTACGTTTCTAGATTAAAACGCGTTCGCTTTGGTTTAGGCGTGCGTTTATTCAAGGTTAGTTGCAATTAGAGGATGCCATGCCTTGTTAGTTTGGCCAATACACGCTTCTAGCAAAAGAGCTTCCCAACCCAGAGAAAGCAATAAATGTGTTGCGATTAAGAGAATTTTTAATACGCTTGCTGTGGCTGGAAGATGGTAAAATATTGCTGTTTGGAATGGAAGTTACGTTAGTTTGTTAGTGGAAGCCAGTGGAGGATTAATGAGTGTTCATTGTTACGTGGAGCACGTTCATCTCTCTGAGGCTGGGGGAAAAAATTCTTTTAAATGCCCAGAGTTAGTCATCATTTTACTTCCTGTAAAACTGAAGGATAATGAAGGGAGGTGGCGAAATAATTCCGAAGCGCTCCTTCCACCCTGCGAGAACGTTCTGCTCAGACGAGATCTACGGTGCTTTAGACAAAGTCAAGTGACACTAGCATCAAATGCGGTTCTAAAAATATATTTAATTTTTGAAAACAATCTTGCTGCGAAAGGCAGGGAGAGCGCAGTTGATTAATAAAATCAATAGTACCTGGAAATAAACGCAGCTTAGGCGCCCGCTCAAGTGCTTTTGTCGTAGCTTTAAGCCTAGAGGCAGATCATTAAATATGCATTTCTCGGGAAAGCGACCGCCGACCAAGATAAGGCGGTTACAGCGCTCCGGACCTCGGGGCCGCGCGCGCCAGAGGTAGGAAGATGCGGCCGGCGGAGCCCGCCGAGGTGCGACACCTCCGCGGCAGCGGCGCCTGCGGCCTGCGCCCGCGCGCGCCGGGTGGGGAGAGGTAAAAATACATGTATGCGTGTTGTTTCTTCAACTGGGCCTTAATTACTAGACACAAGCAGCAGTTCAGAAATCTGGTCTCTGTTGTTGTAGAGGTCACCGAATCATTAACATTGTCAATCTGGCGGCAGCTAATTTCAATAGCACCTGATGTTGCAACGCCTCCCGCCGCCGCTGCGGCCAATCCGCGCCGCGCCGCTGCTGACAGATGGTCCCATAAATGGATGTAAAAAGGAGACGCTGCGAGCCAATTTCAGCACGGCTCTGTTCACTTGTTCTTATCTACATCCTCGAATCGGGGGGCTTCAGCACAGTGCAGCTTCTTTCTTCTTTTTTTTTTTTTTCCTCCTTTTATATATATATTATTCTTTTGCCGCACAAACGTCTGCACTGTGCTTGGTGGATCTTTAAAAAATAACAATAAAAATAATTCCCTGAAAACCTTAGCAAATCTTTAGAAGAGTTGAAGCCTTTCAAGACCCAATATTTGCCATTAAGAATGGTTATGGTAGGTATTAGTAGATTTAAAATCTGCTTATAGCGATTGTGTGTATTGTATATATATATAGTGCTAGATGTAGCATCTAACATATAGATTTCCCCAAATCTGCATCATTCTCAGTCTGTGTTTTCACATGAATTTAGTTTTCTGCTACTGATTTCCTTGTACATGCTCTCCCTTGTCTTCTCTCCCTTTCTCTCCCTGCTTTCTCCCTCGTCTCTGTGTGCGTGTGTGTGTCTTTCATATTTAATGTGTGCACATCCTTTAATAAAGGATGTACTTTGTCGCTTTAAGGTAATCGCGATTTCTCTCGGAATAAAGCAATAGCTCGTTTCTAATGCAAGGCTGGTACGTGGCTAACTGAAATACTGAAAATGCAAAAAGGAAGAGGCTTTTTTCTTTTTTTCTAAGTGGTGGGGAGGTGGGGGGGGAGTTAATTTCCACATTGACATTTTGGAGCTACAAATGCAGAGCAAAATCCTCGGGAGGAGGGAGGAAAAAAAAAAAAGCCTCGAGATCGGTAATTTTCTTTCGGTGGACTGCGCAATAGGTATGGTAATTTTAAGGCGAGTGATTTATATGAGCTTCAGTAAATGCTGCATATTGTATTTCAAAGAGTTTCCTGTCATGACCTCATAAAAAGAGGAGGAGGCTCGTGTGTGTTGCGGCGCCTGGTATATGTCGATTTTGTTGCATCGCTGGGCAGCGGTACTGTAAGAAGGAATGTCAGCTTTTACATAACGCTCTCTTTGCTTCCGACTCTGTGAGGGGCTGTGAGGGTCCATCTTTGTGCTCACAGATGGAGTGGAATGGCTTGAAAATGGTAAGTGGCTGCCGAGGGGCTGCCGCGCGCCGCGGCCGCTGCCTTTTGTCTCCCGGAGCGCAGGGCGAGGATGAGCGGAGCCGGGATGCCTCGTTCCCAGGATTGTCCCCTTTTTAAGGGGTATCGGGCTCTGATGGCTCCGGGTGTCGCGGAGGTGATGGGGGCCCCGCCGCCCTCCCGGGCACCCCCGACATTTCGGGGGTGCCTTTCCATGGAGCCGGGCGGGGTGTGTGTTTTTTGTGTGTGTGCTGGGGTGTGGGGGGCACGGGGCGGAGGGAGCTGTTTTGTTTAGGTTTTTTTTATTATTTTTTTCCTCTTTTTAAATACCGGCAGAATCAAAGCCATTTCTGCGCAGATGAGGGGTGGGGGGGAACATAGTATTTCTATTTTTAGCAATATTCTCCTGGCAGCGAGCTGGGAGCGGGCTCGGCTTTTATGCCTTCCTTACAGATTGTGCAAAATGGCATGATCAAATACAACTATTAGCGACTTTGGATTTTCCAGAGCTGGGCGATCGCCGGCTGGGGGTGGGGGCGGCCGAGCCCTCACAATGCGCCGCTCCTGCAAGGGCCGCTGCTTTTTTTTTTGTGCGTGATTCCTTTTCTCCCCCCCTTTTTCTTTCCTCCCTTTTCCCCCCCTTTCTCCTCCCTCCTCTTGCTTTAACATTTTGCAGCCTATATATATAATTTTATTTTTTACCGCGATATTTAGGATATGGGGGTGTCGGGGGCCTGGGAGGGGGGAACAAAGCGACGGTCTCTGCCCATTCTTACAGGATTGTCTTTGTCTCGCTGCTTGTTTTGATGGGTGTAAAACAAATAAGATTAGACTGAGCAGCCGAACTGAAAGCGATAGCTGGGAGGAAAAGCCAATGAAAGGTTGCCGGGGAAACGAGCATAGGGGAAGCTGAGTGGGGGAGCAGGTGGCAATCATGTGGGAATACTGCAAACAGTGGGGGGAAAAGGGAGAGGGAGAAAAAAGGGGAAAAAAAAACACCAAGTCGGGGCTACCTCGATTATCTCTGCCGCTCTTTGTGGCAGTCACAACTTTAATTATTCCGTATAAATAGGTGTTAATTACATTTCTGGCTCAGGCTTGCAGTGATTTCTAGAAATCTGTTTTTAAGCATCTGTTCTTTCTCCGCTGCAAAAGAAGGTTATCTCCCTCTTTTTTTATTTTTCTCTCCCTCCTCCTCCCTTTCTCTCCACCCCCCCGCTGTGAAATTGTACGTGCAAAAAATGGCAAGGAATCCTGCGAGGCAGTATTGGGGGGGGAAAATGTAAATTATATTGAATGAAGTTGACAGAGGTATAATAGTGAACTCCCACAGCTGATAGCTTCTGCAAATCATTTCTTAGAATTTTCCAGCAAATGTCCCTATGAGAACAGTAGGTAGAATGAATTTACCCTAAGCAGTGATTTTGTGTTAAGTGATATTGGTATTTTTACGAAATCAGATGGTTATATGGCAGGATAATCAGTTCAGGGGAGTTCATCGGATCCTACGGCTTATGCGCTGAGCAGGATTTGCGCAAATAATGAGATTATTCTGCCCTTGGTCCCAGCCCCACCTTTGGGCACGTCGCATCGCGGCCGTGGCACTGCCGTCCCCGCGCTCGGCTCCCGCTGCCAACTTTACTTTTGCAGCCGGGGTTGGCTATTTAGCTCGTGGGGACGGTCCCCCATGATGGTGGCGAACAATAAGGTGCCACAGCAGAAGGGCATCTCCGGACCGGGCTACGGGGGCCAGAGGCTTTGAGAAGCGTAGGGGACTGTGCAGGGAGAGACACTAGTGTAAAAGATATATAAAAAATGAGCATTTTCTGGGCGATCACATCTATCACACATCAGGAGGCATGAGCGCGGCGCAGCGAGGCAGGCGAACACGCCTTCCTTTCTCTGCCCGGCATCTCGGGTATCTCCACTTTCTTTCTCTCTCCTCAATGCAGGATTGCTTTGCATGCAAATTTGGACGGGAACGCTTGTGCTGTGGCGTGAAAAATGAACAAAAAAGAAATCACGTCCCCCCTTTTAATTTGCTTTGTGCAGTGTTGCCTCTGCTGCAATGCTTTCTGGAGAGAAGTCATTGAATGGCCCTCTGAAAACTACACTGCAAAGGAAGGGGGGGAATATCTTGAGGGGGTGTGTGTGTGTGCGCGTGTAAAATTGTCTCTTAGAGTTGGTGCCTGTGCCCACAGCTGTGTTCTGACATGTATTATTATATAGTGGTACATGAGAGTAAAAAAAATATATATTCTCCCCAAAACAGAGCTCCTGTGTTCTAAATCTGCTAACTCAGTCACGAGAAGAAATAAGGGGGCTTTTATTATACACAGCTGCATTGTTTGCTCTAAGAGGCATCAGCTAGTAGCTACATTTTCATTTTCTGTTCGAGTTAGTATTTCTGCAAAGGTTAGAAAATGTATTTCTAGGTTTATGGCGCACGTGTTCCTGCCCCAATATTACTCTTTTCTTTGTTTTAAGATAATATTAATGAACAGATCCTGCACGTACGGAGTGGCATTCATTTTTTCTTTTGCGTGTAAAAGATGGCATTGTAGATCCTCATGGAGGAACATAGTTAAGTTAGTGAAATTTAATTAAGAGGATGCCATTTATGCTGAAGAATGATTAAAACGTAAAACCGTTTTCTGCTCAGACAAAAAGATGGAGATAATGTAGTCATATTTAGATAGGGTATTTCTTTAAAATATTGCCTTTCTGACCAGCTGGTCAGAAATAATGAATTTTTACCTTGAGCTATGGGTGCAACATCAATAGTAGCCATCAGTTTTAAATTCTCAACCCATGTCCTTTGCTAATCAAATTCCCGTGTTTGATATGGAGATGCTCTTCCACTGTTGACTGGCTTGGTAGCCTCCTTTGCTTTCCCTTCCTTGGGTAATTTTACCTTTTTGAGCTCCCTCAAAGTGAGCCCGAGCTGTTGTGACAAAGGATGGTTACAGAGAATTAGAAGGGGTATATTTAAAAATCCCATTTGAATGGGTTTGGAATAGTCTTGATCATCTTTATTTGGTCCTGTTAAATATTTTGACTCTGTTGAAGAAAATTCATTTGCGTTAATCTTAAATACATTTAATGTATATTTTTAAAATAATTTCTTTTAGGTTACAGGAATTTTTTTTCCTCCGACTTTCCCACTTGGTATGCTGTGAGTGTATTGGTTAAATGCAGGTTATTTTCTGCGTGTAGCTGTCATGCTCTTGGTATATAACCTAGAGCCACTCTCCACCCCAAGGTTTCTTTTAAGTGAAATAACGTATTATTGCATCCCGTGTTCTAGCAGGGGAATTTTTCTTTGGGAACTTGCACTTTAAAAATATTTCAGCAAACACCCTAGGCAAGAAATGGGCAGTAGCAGAGAATATTGTAGTGAGAGAGATGCATGTAAGTTGACAAATCCACTTGTCTGTTTGAGCAATCTGTGTCCACCAGACAACTAATTTACATGCCTGGACACATTAAAATGTACATTTGTTTGTCGGTGGGACAGCTGACTGGAGGCACTCTCATGCACTGGCAAATGCTGCAATGCAGTATTCTTTTCAATGTCATTGGGGTTTTGGGGGAGAAGTGGGCGCAAACTGTCTTTTAGTAAGTCAGATGGTGTTAAAAAGCAAGGTACCTCTGTGGATGATGGGTCAGATTTTGTAAAATTTGCTAATCTGTGATGGAAAGCCACCTTTCCTCTGCACTCCTCTCTCCCTCTCCTCCTTTTCCTTTTCCTCTCCAAGGAGGATGGAGGAAGAGGTGGGTATGTGTGTATTTTTTATCTGTATGTTCATGCACATGAAGTGCATGTTCATGCATCTTCCCTTCCCATTTGTGTGTTTGTTAAAATGTTGGGATTTGTAGGAGAACAGAAAGGGCATCCACGTACTGTAACACTTTTCAGGCATTCGTGTAAATGTCTAGTTACCGAAAGGGTAGGACTTTCATATAGCTTCAAAAATAAGATACGTTTTTCACTTGCTAAAAAACTTCGCAAAGATGAGGGTAACGTTTCCGTTCAATGAGTACCATAAATTTAATGCTAGTAAAGTCTGTATTTAGTGTGGCCACATACTTAGATTTAGACTTTGCATTTGGGCATGTTTAACCATTTGAGATGGTGCAAAGTAAAGATGTTAAGGAAACTGGTAGTCAGATACTATTTGCTTGTCTTTTTTTCCCCCCTCTTGCTCGAAATGATCCATCTTTACTTTCCAAAATTCTGAAATATTTCAGGTGTGGGGGGTGTTGTGTGTCACGAGCTTTACAGCAAGAATAAGAAAGGAGGGAGAAGAGGTCTCGCCGTGTCAGAGGCAGTAATTGTCTAAAATTAGGCATCTAGAAAAGGAAGGAAAGGCTTGAAGGAAGGCGAACGAGGCACAAATATGTGCAACTGCACTCTGCTAGTCGGGGAGATAATGAGTGATAAATCTGAACTGGTGCAGTGGTGTGATGCCCATTAATTTCTCAGAACCCTGACTTTGCAGGTTTGTTACTTACTTGGTTGTTCACACCTTTAATTATAGCCAGTTTGGGATGATAGCTTGGGGCACTGAAGATGAGACCTTTTGTTTGTTGTTTACTTATTTAAGTATCAGGGAGAGGATTTGCGATAACATTGGAACATCAGTGTTAGAAATCAAATACTTTCAGATGAGCTTATAATAAGAATACAGTTAATTTTTCTAACTATCTAACATTGTTATTACAATATTTGGGTTGCTTGCATATAGTCATTAAGAATTAGCTCAGTAGCATCAGTATTATGTTTATTTTTCTGTAAGGATAATCCATGTTTTCCCTAGCCATTTTGGAGCTCTTAATGCATGATCTTTTCTTTAGGGCCTTGTAAAGTAGGGAACAAGCTGAGAGTCATTCCTACCTATTGTACTACCCTTGACTGTGTTTGTGGTGAAGGCTTTTCTCCTCAGTGAAGAAAACTATCTGCAAGCGTCAGGAAATGCTATGAACCAGCAAGGAATCCTTAATTAGATGGAATGAAAAGGTTCAGAAAACCAAAGGCGGGGTATGTAAAAAGCATATGCCTTCTGGGAATGGTCGCTACTTGGTGGTAGTCACCTAGTAAAATATAAGCCTGGCTTTGACAGTGTTTAGTCGTGATGTATATGAAATTCTGTAGTGCGCCTTTGTTGCTAAGGCACGCGCAATTGCGTCAGAGATGCTCTTGTGATGGGGAATTGGATGCCCTTGAATTCCAAAAAATACTCTTTATTGGGTTCACTTATTTTAATCTTACACTTTGTTTATTACTAGATGCCCCACCATACATTATTGCCGGTATCTTTTCCAATTGCAAGTTGTGCACCGGTATTTTTTCAGAAGCAGAGTGGCAGAATATATGGGCCCTTTAGAAGTCTTGGAGGTTAAGGTGACATGATAATAAATGTTTGCGGATGCAAACAAATGTTGAAAGTTCTCTCACTTGGAACACCTCAAGAAAGCTTCCCCGCAGCGCGCCCTCCTCTTGGCGAAGAGCTGTGCTGTGTTGGCAGAGGACAGTGACACCGCGGGAGGCTGCCCAGGACCGCAAGTCCTACAAGTCTGGTTCGTGCCACTGCGTAGCTGGGTGTGATTGCTGAGGTGTGGGGCAAGAGCCAAGCAGCCCCCTCTGCTTTCAGTTCCCTCCAGCAGATTTGAGGAGAACTTTGTCCCATCTGACTTTCCACCTAGAGATGGAAAACTGCTCCCGGAGCAGGTACCTGCGCCATGGGCTGGCTTCTAGCTGTGTGCATCCTACTTGGGAGTAGCCATTTGGCTTCCTTCCGTGTGCTTTGAGGCAGCGAGCCCTGGCTGAGTGCTTGCAAATGCTTTTGCAGGTACAATGAAGGGCTTTGTTGTTGTCTTTTTCCTTTTCGGTCTTTCCTTATTGTGTACTTAAACTACCCAAAACAGTACTTGAAATTTGTAATTGAAAATAAATCTGACTCACTTTGTAGTTTGAGGTTCTTGTTGCCTCACGAGAACGTGGACTTCTAGGAACCAGCTCTGTCTATTGCAGTCCAGTTGCCAGAAGTCACACCTTTTTCCTTGAGAATTATTGCCAGACTGAACTGTCTTGGAAGAGTTTGCTTGATTATTATTCAATACATGGATTAATTTGAGCGGTCAGTCATATGCTTAGATGTGTGGAAAGGAACCTTTTTGTAGCAGTTCTGGTTGGTGAGAATCACAGCGAAGCACACGGGTGAAACACCGGTGAACTCCCGTGCTGATTCTTGTGCTGATTGTGGAGAAAGGCTGCAGCTTTTCTAGGTCCTTTTAGCTGGCACGTATCCTCCCACTGTCTTCAGTGATTTGGTATTAGGTTACATAAAAATTCACAGTTCAACAGCCTTAAGCAAGCCCTGTTTAAGTGAACTGCAGTGAGGCATTAGCAGAGTCTGCACTTGGTTTGGGAGGTGTTTGGAGGTCTGGGTTTTTATCTGTTCTTTAGCCTGGTCCAAGTGCTTGTGAATGTGGCTGTTAATTGCTGCCCTTGTCTTGGTCCTCTCCTCGTGGCAGTCCTTGCTTCTCCAATGGTGGTCAGAGTCTCTGCAATGAGCAAAAGAGACCGAGAACTGGTGGGCAAAGACTCATCTTCTTTTTGCAGAGCCAAAGGCACATTCGTGACACCCTAGAAATAATAATGCCTGTAAACAGATACTTCTTAAGTAAAAATAGCTCGAATACCGCTCCCTCTATATCTTTGTTCCAAATGAAGCTACTGGCAGTAGATGAGTAGGGGGAAGCTGATTTTTTAGCACAAAGCGTGAACGCTGGAAATTCTTCCTAATATGCGTGTGCCAGCTATAATGTGGCAATATTGCTGCTAATTTTCTTCCTGTAAGAGCAGCTGTTCAGGGAATTATCTCTTTGCTTGATGCAGGCTCCTGAAAAGGTCTGTGCAACTCCTGTGGTGGATGTGGCCATTATTTTCATGTGACCACGGGCAGGAGCTGGCTCCACAACCCAGCACAGCAGCATATGGTTCTGCTGACTAACTGGGCCAGGACAAAATTACCATTTTTTTTGGTGTTTTGTGTGCTTGGTGAGAGATTGGAGTGCACTTCAGAATTTGACATTGTATTTGATAATTTATGGAGCATGGTTTATATTTAACTGTAGACACACTACTATTTTTTTTTTCTTGGATTAGTATATATTTAGATTCCCTTTTCCGCCCCCCCTCCCCTGCTTCTTTTCTCTGTGCTTGTCACTACCCAACAGCTGGAAGAAGTGTTCATAAATGTGGATGCTCAGTGGGGTAGAAATTGTTGAGTTTCATTCCCATCGTTTATCTTTGCTGTATACAAAAATAAACGTTATTTGTGTGATGTTCTTGGTGATTAGCAGGAAGCTTGGGAGCATTAGTGTAGCCGTTGGAGGAGCCAGGGTCCTCTGCAGGGATCTGACACTGGGCTGGACTGTGGGGCCTAGGCTCAACGCCCAGCAGTCCGAGGTGCTTCGGTGATATTATCTTTAATAACGAGGCAGTGTCGCTTCCGATGTCATTGCCAGGATTTCTTTGAGGTGAAACATGCTGATGGACTAGATCCAGCTCTAAACAAGTTGAAAAAGTCTTATCCGAGTGTTACAAAGGGAGAACTAACCAAAAGAAGGGACATTAGTTTCATTATTTTGACTTCTTTTTAGTATCCCAGTAAGCTCTTTTGATGTGGCTGCGCAGTTGGAGATTAATAGGCAGCAAGGTCAGAGTTACACTGCCGTTTTTGTGGTTGTCTGATGTCTGAGCAGAATGTCATGTTTTGTCCTCCTATTCCTAGATGTCCTGGGACTGGCTCCGTGCAGGCCCCCGTGCATCCCAGCCCCAGGGCCGCTCGCGGGGCGCGTTGGCCAAACTGTGGGTCAACTCAGTAGGTTTTCCATGAGCAGAGCAGCGGGGTTGGCTTGCTTAAAGATGAGTTTGAAAATCTTTGAATTTATTGGAATTCAAGTCTTGTTCATTTACTTCAACTAGAATTCTGTGAATTTGGGTATGATTTTTTGGAAACCTGAGGGAGAAGGGAATTTCTGTAGAAATTGGAATAAGGAAGATGACTGAATTGCCCTCTGGCATGTTTTCCTTCCTTAGTACAGAGATTAATAGTTTATGTCCAGGATAAACCATTGGAATCTTTCAGCCTGACCTGTGGTGAATAAATGTGTTTGTTCTTTCTGCTTTGCCCTTTAATGGTGATTAATGTATTATTAATATACAGTAATGGCCTTTGCTCTCAGCATAGGTACTTAGGTGCATGAGATTTCCAATCTAAATAAAAAGATAAATATTACTGAGATCTCATGTGCAGTATATTAAAAATTAAATCATTGTATAGATACTGTTTTTGTGTTGCCATCAAGTAAGCAACTACCTCTGCACACTGAAAGGTCATTTATGATTTTTTCAAACAGAAATTTCTCAAATCCTCAACTTTCCTTCTCTCTCCATCTCCAGACAGTAATGGCCATGTTACTTTGAAGTAATTCACTGCAGCTTTGTTGACTCTATGGTGCTTAAGCAAGAATAATGTTTCTTGTTTTTTCTCAAAAATATTTTAGTAAGCAATACTAGTTTGGACTCAAGACACTCATAGAAAAGCTGTCAACTTCTGTATTTCTAATCCAGTTGAGTTAAGATTAGGCAGGGAAATACACGGTTAATTGTCAGTAAGATGACATATCTAATGAAGGAGATGGAGGTTCTAATGTTCAGCTAAGGGGTCTATAATGCTTAGACCAGCGAACAGTGGTATTCATAGAGATAATGTTGCCAGCAGGTGAGATGCACACATGTTGATTAGTGCTTCCTAATTGGGTTTTCCAGGGTGCCTTCATTAAGGCCCTGTTGAGGACAAGGCCTAAAATCTCATGGTAGTGGTGGGCATTTTCCTGTGTAATGTAGGCCTTTACCAATATATTTTCAATGCAAATAATGTTTTCAAAAGAGGGTGTGTGATGTAGGAACCAAAGTCTCCTTGCAGTGAATATGAGGGAAAATTAAATCACTCGCAGGCTTTTGGAGATTGTAGTGATTCTTTCTAGAATTTTGTTAGTCTTAAGAGCAGTAGGGTGCTTCGATAGTCATAGGTTTGATGGGCTGCCTACTCTATACTTTGGCTTTACCTTCCAGTTAATAGACTTTTTTTTTTTTTAACACCTTTATCAATAGCCTGGTTCTCCAAGATGGTATGTAATACAGCTTCCACTGTCTAAACTTTAGGGATTGCAAATGATTCTAGGTTATCTTGTTTTCTTTTTATTTTCTTCCTCCTTTAAGAAAATAAAGTGAAATTGTGGCAGGTCTGGGGTGGCTGAAGCCCTGCAGCTGTCTGCTTCCCACACCAGCATGTCCACAGCCGTGGGAAGCTGGGCCTGGATACACATTGCAATGTACATTTTCCCAAGTTGGTGATGCAGTTCAGCAATAAACTAAATAAATAGGTAGTGATTAGGAAACAGATTTCTGACCTAAGAAAAAAGCTCATAAAGCAACCCAAAGAATATGATTTTTTATTTCCTTTCCTTTTTATTTGAGTGTATTTTTAGGCTGTATGTCCTTTAGGCTATGGAGCTGTCTAAAATGGTTGTCTCTAGCATGCTCTGTTACTACTATTTCTACTATCCAGACATTTGGGAAACCCTCTCCAGTCTTTCAGGGGTTGCCTCATATAGTTGTTGTCTTCGTTGGTGGGTTTTGTGTTTTGTTTGTTAGTTTATTTTCTTTCCCTACCCCCTCCCCCAGCAAGATGGGAAGGCAAGTCCCTGGGAGGCCTCTGCCTCGGTGGCATCTACCGCCTAATCATGAGGGAACAGGGGATGTTTTGATCGAGTTGTGCCTTGAAGCACAAAAGCAGCATCTCATCTCAAAATGGAGAGTGTTTTTCAAACTCCTTTCGCTTTCGTATGTGTTTTGGAAGAGCAAGGAACACATCAGTCAAAAGCCAGCAGGAAATATGGAGTAATACAGAGTGGTTTAACCAAAACGGTAAGATTTTTAGGTACAGAATTGTCTGACACAAATTTGGCCAAAGCAGCAGGGCGAGATGTTCCTTCAGAGCCTGCTCCCATTGCCTCTGCCCTGCCTTAGAGAAGGTCCTGAGCGCGGAGCGGCCGCAGGGCGAAGCGGCCGTGCAGGAGCCGGTGCCGGAGGTGTTGGGACGTGGAAGTGGGACAGCTCCTATCATGGCCCTTGTAGCCACCTGCAGCGGGTTGGAAACGAGGAACCGTGCGAGCTGCTCACCTCATCTAACCACGTAATCCTCGTGCTTGGCTGGGAATACATCCAACTGCCTTTTGGGGTGTTTTTCCATGATTGTTTTTTCCATAACTGTGTTCCAGAGCTTGCTCTGAATACCATAAAATCAAGGCTGTATTTTCCTGTATCTTCATATGTAAATGAACTTTAATGACAGAAATGATTACCAGCAAATTCTAGTGAAATTGCTGGAAATGAAGATGGCAGCAGAGGCTGATGGGCTTAAAGTCAATAGAAGTCAGTTTGTCTCTGCGAGAAGCCTGATTCCGATGCAGGGATAGTAGGTGACTTCAGTGGTTGTCACCTGCTTTACTGGATTTTTACGTAGGCTTTTCTTAGATTTCTTGAGCACATCTGTTGTATCTGGTTTTTTTGTTTGTTTCTTTTTTAAAAAAAGGCAAATGTTTCCTGTTCCCACAGAGAAGAAAAGTTGTGAGGAGAGGGTACCTTATTGGCCAGGCTTGGGGATGAGAATTTTTTTTTCTCCTCTCTTCTGCAAGACTTGGAATAAAAGTCAGAATTTTTGCTTATCTGGTTTTGTTGTGCTGGCTCAGAGGCATTGCCTGCTCTTTCTGCTTGTGTCGTATCTACCAGAACTTGGTATCAGTAGATCCTTCAGGCATCGCTGTGATCACATGTAACGCTGCCAGGAAATGGCATTCATTGCACTGCAGATTGAGGACAAAAATTTCTTAATGTACATCCAGGCCAAAAGAAAAGTATTTAATGGACTAGATCAAGATCAGTTTAGCTATTTAAGAAAATAATTTCTTCTCCTTAGATTCAAAATTTGCCTTTTAAAGGGAAGAGATTTGTTGCCTTCTCCATTTGGACCATTGTGTGCTCTGTGTGATCATCAAGGTGCCCAGTAAATATAAACTTACTGAAAATATTTGAACATCATTTCAGACCGATTACAGTGAATTTGAAAGCCAAGCTTTTATGGTAAGACTAGAGCTGTGCTGCTAGAGCTAGTGCATGACCCAGGGACTGCTGGTTTAATGTGCTCTCCAGGCTGAGACTTTCAGCTCCATCTATGTTTAAAATATTAAATACAACTTTTACTGGAAGGGAGGGAAAAAGAGCTTGTGAAACTGTTATGTGAGTGGGGAGTATGTCAAAATATGGAGGGTTAGATAATGATTCATTTCTGGGATATTGGATTTGCCTCCAGGCAGATTTGCTCAAAAGCTTCGTTTCCCTCCTTTATTTCATGTTCATGATGTATTTATTAGGTAAATAATAGCAAAGTCTAGTTGTGCAGTACATAAGCTTCAATAAAAATGTAATTGACAGTGACATTTGACAGTTGTGTTATAGAGAAGGCAATATGTATTGAAGCTGCATGCAGCATAATCTGCCCCTCTACTAGAGTCAGGTTTGCAGGAAATGCACGGTGGGTTTCCAAGCTTCTGGCACACTGACCTCCAACTCTTGCTGGAATTACAGTTTTGAATCACTTAGTAATTACTCTTTATTAACACTCCCCTGTGGGAAGAGAACAGGATCTGTCCTGAAAGATTTTCAATCCTTTACCTTATCCTACAAAAATGTAGAGAAGGGCTGAATCCCGCTGAGGTCAACAGCCCTGTTCCAGCCATACCTTAATGTCTGTGTGCATTGTGCCTATGTTTGTGTGTTCAGGGCTGAGAGACTTCATCCTGAAGGAATATTTTTGTTCTCCTTATGGATCTATGCTTCTGCTTTGATGTGACTCTTCACATAGATGTTAGCAGATGAGCCCTGTAGATATCTTTTTCAGAGAGCTCCTGTCAATTGGTTTTTTTCCTATTTTTTGACCCATAGAAAAGTTCTTGGGGGGCTCTGGCTTAGGCCATGCTGACTTCCTTGTGTTCAGAAGAACAGATATCCTGGGAGTCTGCTTCCCATTGCAGAAGGAAAAGCTTTGTGAATCTACATTTGCTTTGTTTTGAGAGGTTTTGTTTGTTTTTCCTTTTGTCATCATTATTCAGGAGATGGCTATGGGACCTCTGCCATGGCACCATTTGTTTTTGCATGTAAAAGCAAACAACTTGCAATGCTAATTAAAGAGCTTTTTTAGATAAAGTATGATCTTTGCATTATTTATCGAAATTCTCCTTTTTTGTAGGAGAATGTTCTGAGTTTGTTCATTAACTAACATTTAGAAATAATATAAAATTAGACCTCATGAATTCTTCATGAGGCATAATTTATCATGATCATTTTTCCTGGCATTTAGGTGCTGTGAAGAGTTTACCCTGCACGGAGAGCAGTTTTGACTTCTGAGTCCTCAGAATGAGCTGTCCTTGTGAATACTCCAGAGCTGCTAGAGTTTTATTCAGATTTTGGTTTCTTAGGAATGCTGGTAGTACATGCAAGACATTTCATCTATAAATAATACTTAAAAAAAAAAAAATCCTTGCTATATTTTGTTTTATTTCAGCTTGATTTATCTTTATAAGTAGAAAAAGGATGATGGAGGATACATAACTTTAACTAGAATTAAAGGAGTTATTTGCTGAATATATGCAGATATTCTGTGTACGTATGTGACAGTTTTTCAATTCGGCATGCAGACCTTACTCAGACTATATTTACAAAATTTGTCCTTAGTAAAACATGAATATTTACACTTATTGAGCTATTGGCTATTGTTTATGCATGCAATAAGGAGATAAAGCCATCTTAGTCTGTGGGTAGTTTTCTAAATGATTCATTAACTGAGCATTGTAATGGTAGATGGATGTAACATTTACTGTAATAACAACTGGAGATTCATGTCAGTTACTGTGGTTTAAGCATTGTGATAGTTTTGTTTATACATGCAGGTATTCTTTGCGTTATTGCTGGAGCTAATATTTCAGGAGGAAAAAATTGAAATTAATTTATTTGGAAAAATGTATATGTGGATTTGACAGAGAAAATACTTCTGAAACATTATTTGGAACGTAGGAGTCTCCGTAATAGATATTTGACCATATTTTGTGGGAGGGTTTATTCCAAGCATTTTCATTAGCTACATTTTGCGCTGGCAAAGCTTATGTTGTCTTCCAAAACAGCAAAGCATCTCCCTGGGAAATCTGTCAAATTAAAATACCTTATATTTGCTGATATTTACCCTGTAGAAAAATAGTGCAACAAGAAGCATTTTTTTCAAAGCAACTGAATATATCCAGGATTGGTCATACAGATTGCCTTTGCAATTTTGTAAGTTAAACAATCTTGAAACAGTCTCATACAATACTTATCCTTTTTATTAAAAAACAGTTTAGAAATAGACATGCTAAATTAATTGAATAATCTATTGATTCCTATAAGTAGTTACAGTTTATTCTTTCTTTAAAGATACTGCTAATTATGTATATAGAAAATAATATTGCAGTACTGGAAAGTGGTTAGGGGTTTACTTTTGAAATGAAGCTTCCCTTTATATACCAGTCACATAAATGTTGTGGCAAGAGTAGAGAATGTCTATAGAAGCATATAGAAATGAATTTTAAATTGCACGTATGTATAGAGGTGCAGTGTTTAAGGAGCTATGATGTGCTTTGTACATTATTTTTTTATGTACTGTTGGGGTTTAATGATGTGTTTTTCCATGTTTATTTTGCTGATATTCAAGCAAGCCCCAAATGAGTTAAGCAGAGGCTGTAGCTTTGTTCAGTGCTCTCATGGAAATGAATTCCATCTGAGTAAGTATTTTACTTAATAGCTAAGATGCTTGTTTGTAAAATAATAAAAATAGCAGTATTATCAGTAACTATTACATAACGAAAGTAAAGTGTGTGCCCAGGAAACTATAGTAGCCTTTACAAAAATAGTCATCCTCTGGTATAGGTATTGAATTAGAAATTTAAATCTGAGTGCTCTGAATAGAGGAGATGGTGAGTGGCATGTTGAAATCCCTTCTTTGAATAAATAATGTAGTTCTTATGTAATGTGCTGACTGATATGGCACCAACTCCTTAATATTAAAAGCAGTCATCAACTGTGAGTGTCTTACTACGTGCACAGTGAACTCCTAGTCGGGTATTTGAGGTTTAGATGTGTCGGTGGGAAGGACAAGAAAAGTCTGAGAAGGAGAATTGGGAGCATTCCGTTTTGTTAGCATTATTAGGTTGTCTTTAATGATGCTGTGAATCTGTGTGTGTCTAAAATAAGTATTATTTCTTTGTGCCCATAAGAACGTTCAATCTGTGCTGTGGTACGTAAACTGCTTTTATACAGAAATCTCTGCGTACCCGGAGACTTAAAAATATGCTGTGAAAAAAAAAAAATCACAGTATCTCAGACATGATAAATGTTTCTGCTAAATCTTGAGATTCTCAGCATTTTTTTTTCTATATCCATTATTTCACTCTTTGCATAGCAAAGCAATTATTTGTAACCTACGACTTTGTAGTAGTTTAAAGGGCAAATAGATGTCTTGATTTCCTTTTCCACTATGGAAGAATCAGGAAAACTTAATTTGAGAGAGAGTAACTAGGAAAAAAATCTGGCACCCGGTGAAGCAGTAGTTTATGCCAAGATATCTTGATGAGAAATTTTATATGAGGAAATCTATTTGCTCAAGAACAGATTGTTATAGAGCAGCTTATTCTTGTGTTCTGGATTTGCTTAATATCGTAGCTGAATTATATTTATTTGCTTGGTGTGGAAGGCAGGCATGCTGAAAATGTAACTAAAGGGAGTTTGCACAACACCTAAGTAGGGCACCAGCCAGCTTTGAATTTTGTCAGCTTTTACAGATTTTTAAAGATCCAGGGTTATTGTTTATTGTGGGAAACTATACATAGCTTTTGTTTCTGTTGCTAATAATATCCAACGTGCTTTTCTCAGTGTGTTGTATGCAAGTCCCGCTTCTGCAGTAAGCGATGCCGGTGGTGATATTCCTGTTCCTTTTAGAAGGCCAAAATCAGTCCCTAAAATAGCAGTTTGCCTCATGGCCCTCTGGAAAGGATGTGGGAATGTGGTTTAAATACAGGTAACTGGGACTTGCTGTGGGTATCAGCTGCATTACTCTCATCACATGTATCATGGTAAATGATAGTTATTTGCTGGCTAAAAGAATGGGTTTTTTTGAACCATATGATTTTTAAATAGAAATATGCAAGAACATTAATACTGTCCCTACTGGCACGTTAGTGTAGAAAAATGGAGAAATGGTGAAAGTTCCCTAACAGTAGAGGAAATAATCACCTTCCAGTGAACGATGATGCCAATTTATTAATTTTGTTCAGTGTTTTGAGTCACATTAAAGCTGTAGTATAGATCTGGCCTTATGGGTTAATGACCTCTAGTATTTTCCCTGGTTTGGGGGGAGATTTAAGGTTTAATCAAGAAAAGGACTGTGCTTAGTGAAAATGATCTGGATTTTTTTTCTTCTTTCTATTCAAGTCAGTGCTGTTGTGCAGCCCTGGTACCTATGGTCAGTTGGGTTGTGCCTGGAATGCCCCTTATCCATAGGGGGAAAGATCCCTGTGTATCCCTATGCCCGCCATAGGTTAACAGCAGAGCTTAGAGTTGGAGTAAGTATTTGCTCCAAGGATATCGAGTTAGAGATCAAAAGATTATTCTCCAACTGGACTTTTGAGCTAAACAGTTTGATTAGCATGTGTGAATCAAGAATATATAATATATTATGAGATATGTCTCCTAGGTATAGGAAATAAGGAGTTTAAAAAAGGAAATGGTGTTACCACTGGTTACAGTGCATGTCCCATGAACAAGGAAGGTGGTTGAGAAGGCTTCACCAAATCCACCAGCAGTATTTGGTGCTACATGATGGGGAGAATTGGCCATGGGGTTCAGGTTGGGATGTGCTGTTTCTTTTGAAGCAGTTTGTCTTTGTGACTTAGGTTTTCAGTTTTGTTGTCTGTTTGAAAGGCCTCCCTGCTAAACACAAGGTAGCAAGGTTTGTTTTTGGTGAAAAATTGTTAAACCAAGTGGCTGTTGCTGGTCTTAATCAAGAAATAGTATTAACTCAGAACTTCTGTTTACATTGATGAATAAGGAGGTTTATTTTATACATGAAGTATCAAAGCCAACACTGAAACTTCAAATTAAAAAAAAAAACTAGAATTAATTAGAAATAAAAGCCATGTAAAGACTGAACCACCTTGATACAGTTAATGTTAAATACTCTGTCTTGTTCAAGGGAAGGGGCCTGTAATTCCATGGGGGGGAAAAAGCACACAAAAAAACCAAGCCTAGTTTGTCACAATATGTACCTCCCTGGCTTTAAAAAAGAAAGCAAATTAAATCTTCAGTAATTATAATAATTACAGGCTCGGTGATGAACGGGAGGTTGGGGCTGTGCAGTGTCTTAGTCCTCTCTTCCTCCTGCGGATCCGTCCGCGCTGCGTTTCCCGTCGTGCCTGGGGAGGCTCTGCCGGTCCCGGCCGCGGTCCGGAGCAGGGATGTTGGTGCGGCTGCCCCATCCCGAGCTGCGCCGGGCCCTGCCATTCCCGCTGCTGTGTTCTACCCCTGTTCCTCTTCCTTGTCGGTGATGGTGCCTTATCCAAACTTGTGCAGTTTTCTGATGAAAACTTGCATTCTTCAATCCGTACCCCACAGATGAGCATACAGACAGGTTGACTTGTGTGATGAGTTGTGCTGGCAGCAGTGGGGGGACGGTCGTGCTCTTGCCTTGCTAAACTGGATTTGACATTTTTAAAAAGTCTATTTGGGTCTGTTCTGTTCTAATTAGAGTTTCACATTTTGAGGCAGAGCCATTTGTGAAAATTTCAGCTTCTACCTATGCCTCATAAGCCATCCTCTAATTAAACCTTTCTGATTCTTGTAAATATCTAAAGCTCTTTGTATCTCTGAAGTTTGCAAATCTAGGGCTTTATTATTTAAAGACGTGTCTGTGCACTAGTGAAAAATATAACCGGAGAATATAGGTCATCGTCACCAGAACCGGTAAATGTTATGTCTTGGGACACTGAGTTTATTAATTTAAGGCGATCCAAATGACAACGCTTTGCAGATTGACTGTGCCTGGTTAATGTTGTTGTCATTGCACTCTGTGATACAGTTATTAAATAGGTAAAATATTTTACCTTTTCCTATAGAGTCATACACTTACTTCATCTGTTTTAATGGAACTGTAATTTTAATTATGATTATTACCTTAAATTATAATTAAATTTGTGGTTTAAATATACATTTGTGAAAATGGTTGTGTGATGAAAGCAGAAATCAGGTTTGCATTAACAAAAAGAAGGGATTTTTTTTAACTGCGTCTTCGTATATGCTCACAGCCAAAGACTAGCATGACCTACTTTGCAACAATACCAGAGGAATCAAGCTGGGTTTTTTTGTTGAAGTATCTGAATTGGCCATGAATGCTACCTACCCATTCGTTTGTAAGTATCTTTAAAAATAGCAATTGTATCTATGAAACTTCAGGCTTTTTTTCCTCCTTCTCTTATTTTTACGTAGATAATTAGCACCATGGAGCCTCAGGTGTCGAATGGCCCTACTTCCAATACAACCAATGGACCCTCCAGCAACAGTAGGAACTGCCCTTCCCCTATGCAGACAGGGGCTGCGACGGATGACAGCAAAACCAACCTCATAGTCAACTACTTACCCCAGAACATGACGCAGGAGGAGTTCAGGAGTCTCTTTGGGAGCATCGGTGAAATAGAGTCCTGCAAGCTCGTGAGAGACAAAATTACAGGTGAGCCCGTGCGTGTCGCTAACCCGAGCGCGCCAGCCCGCGCTTTGGGGCTGGGGACCTTGGTGCTCGCGGCGCAGGCGCGTGGCACGGGGACAGCCACGAGCAGCAGGCAACCTTCGGTGGGTAAATCGCTGGTTTTGGGGCACTGCACCCTGGATCTAGAGCAGCTGTAGGAGGAGCCGCTTGTCCTGCAGCCTCTGTGCAGGCCTAAGGGAAGGAACGACCGTTTCTGGTCTGCATTGTGTGCGCCACACATGAGGAACACAGGTTCTTTTAATAGATGATATTCCCTCCCTCATCCTTTTATTATTATTTTTATCATTTTTTATTTAAAATTAATTTGTAGGAGGAGAGCCTAAATTGCTTGATCCCACCACACTTAATCCAGGCCATTTCTTTCAAACCCTACCATACCTTTGTTAAATTTTTTGACTATGAACACTACAAAATCAAGGTAGCTGTGCGCACCCATCACAGTTTATTTACTATGGCTTTTGGAGCAGTGATGGTCTCCGGTCAAGAGCCACATATCTGAATTTCATTCAGACATTAGGGGTTATTGGCTGATGATTTTAGCTTTGTTTTCCCTGTAAAATTTGTGGGTTTTGGCCATGGTCCTTTTCATTAGTGTGACACTTGCTTATAAAACTGTGCCTACCAAATCTAACTGGTTAGAGATGGTATGTCAAAAAGGGAAGACGCGTGTCTGCACCATCGCTCAAGGAGATGTGGACGTATACGGATAATCCCAGCCTGGTCTGCATCCTTCCTGTCACAGCCAGGAATTCACTGATGCCCAGAATGAGGAAGAAGACAGTGGGATGAGCCATCAGGTTTTATAGCTTGTTTTATAGGTTAGTTTTATAGGTTGTGTCTATGTGCACTGTAGGTGGGGAAGAGCTGGAATTTCACTGCTGTTTTGTGCATCACCAGTGTTATGTTTAGCACAGCGCAGCAGTCTTGGGAAGGAAAGGGTTCCAAACAGGAGCTGTCTGTTCCATCAGATGTGCTCCTGGCCACTTGGGTTTGCGTTCTGAGAAGAGACACTAAATAAAAAGGAGAAATTTCAAATATGAATTTTCATACCTGCTTCCGTAACAGCATGCGTTGGCAGTATTACATGATCTATATAGTGCTTTTAAACATGCAGTGTTTCATTTTATGTAACTTTTTTACTACCTTCTGTACAGCAATGTGCACATATAACATGAGGCACATAACAAATGGCAGAAGTTGCAGGGCAGCTGAAGTCCTCAAATCTAGTTTAGCTGAGTTTTCTTTTGCACATTGCCTACGATGTGGCGATCCATTTCAGGGATTCTTCTGACTCGGACAACTTCAGAGGTATGAAATAACTAAAAATCCGGTTTTCCATCTTTTTATCTGTTGATATTTTTATCTATAAAAAAAAATCACTTGTACCCTCTTCTAACCTCCAAAATCTTTATCTGAAGAACTGAAGTCTTCTGTTTTTGTACGAGTAGCTGGCCCTGTGTCCCTGTATGACAAATCGCCCTTGATATCTGCTACCGAGCAGTAAGTCAGCTCCAGACTGCTGCTTTTCTTTTCAGTCTGAAAATATTCTCGAGAAATTAAATTACAGGTTACTTCAGTTATTGAACAGAACTAAATAAATAAGGTAGATTTAAAATCATGGTCTGCAGGAGCCTAGAATATCTAGATTGAATTTTAAACACGGTAGGTTCCATGTTTTAGCAACTGGGCTTTCTTGGCTTCCTATACACCTCAAATTTGGTTATTTCCTTGAAAAATAATATTCATTTTAGATATTGTGCGTGTTGTTGTTATAGAGAATTGGCAGCCTGTGGAACGAAAACCGTTACTTCATCTGTTATGAACAGTGTTCTCTTTGTTTTATTCCATCTCAGGGCTTTTGCCACTCTATTTAAGGAGGTGAGAAATTAGCTATATAGGCTTTGAATGTTTTGGGGTTGTTTTCTGCTTATGCATTTTTTTAATACATAGTGCATAAATCCTTATGATCAATCAAGTACTTAGTAATAACCATTTTTTATATTATACAGATGCTTTGAGAACATCAGCCCCAATAACTTAGGAGCCTACATGCTGCTTTTAACACACAGCTCCATACGCAGCAAATACGCAGTAAAATTGGATTGCTATCCAATGTCTTGGTCCCATTTTTGAAAACAGCATTTAACACTCCTGAAGCCTTAGGAAATTATCAAGGTATTCTGCACCATGGCTAACTTCTAGGGGGCATTTCTATGCCCCACATGAGTTCAGAGTTACACGAGTTCAATGCAGTTCTTGGCCAGAACCGGTGCGTACTTTTTAAAGGTTCTCAGCACATGCTTAGCAAACAGAAAATGGTCAATTCTTAAAATACTCTTGTTGAACTAGTAGGGATGTCTAAAACAGTTTGGTTTGTTTTCTATATGCTTCTGGATTTTTTCATTGTTTCAGTTAACTTCTGTGCCCTTTTGTTAAATCTCAGCTGAGTATGTGCTGTTGTAACCCACTTAAACCAACACTGCAGCGCTTGCCCCTAAAAATAGGGGTCCTCATAGGCAATAAATTGGTTTCTCCTTTCTCTTGATAAGATAAAGCATTAGGTAAAACAAAGCAACCAAATTTAAAAAATTATCTGCAAACAGATGTTGCTTCAAAAAAAAAAAAGGGAGAGAAGATGCCAGTTAGCCTAGCAAAAACATATTAAACCTCAAATGTATTTCCAAGGCTTGATGGGATTTAATTGTTTCATGTAAAAGATTGTTTCCCTTGTCCTGTTAGGAAGTGTGCTGATCTTGTGAAATAATCTTCAGGCTTCAAAAATATTTTTTTCAAGGAGTTCAGAGCTAAAAAAAAGTCTATTTAAACGTGCAAGATTCCTGTGAGAATTTATGGTCTGGACTGCTTTATTATTTTTAAAATGGATTAAACAGTTAATATATCAACAGTAATCATCTGCTCCAAGTGTTTTTGCAGGTCTTTTAGAATTGTGGTAGGTTGGTGGGTTTTTTTTTTTTTTTTTTTTTTTTTTTTTCCTCCCTAAGAAAATTGATTCGTGATGTTACCCCTCGCTTTGGAAAGACACATGTTTAAACAAGCCTATTCCTTTAGTTTAAAAAAAAAAAATGTTAATTTGGTAGTACACTGTACTGAGCTGAATAGGAATGACAGCTTCTAAGACAGCCTTTAATTTGGTATTCAAAACCAAAATTGTAAACTTCGATTTTGTTTGGTAGCTTCTCGGAACAGGCAGGATATACAGTAGCATTTCTAAAAGATGCTAATGACTTGAAACAGAAGATAAAACTCAGCCCTACATTTTAATTATGGGAGAGGGGTTGCAGTAGAAAAATGTGTTGTTTGTTTTGTGTTTTTTGCTTTTTGTTTTTTTTTGCTGTTTTTTCCACTGCAGAAATTAGGGAATGAGACAAGGAAAATCAGAGCGACTGCAAATCCTTGCCTTCATTTGGCAGGGGTGTTTAATAAAAGCAGAACTTGTGGTTGTAAAGTGTGCTTATTAAATTCTTCATTTACACTACCTAATTAATTCTAGCATTTTAAATTAACAGTGAAACTGGTCCCTGCTGTACCATTTCATAGCTACAGCATATTTCGTCCAACCACCCAGTTGCTCAGGTTTAATCAGCTGCTCTCAAAAATGAGAAGAAGCAACTTGAATTAAAACAAAACAAAACCAAATACCCTAAATGGCATAAAGAGCGTGAGCACTTCAGAAGAGGGGGAGATGACAGGAGGTGACTTTAGAGGAAGGCGCAGCTGTACATGGGTGCGAGAGCCTGCACTTATGAGCAAAGTTCAGCTACGTAGCATTGCAGATGCAGAGTATTATGCTGTCCCCCAAAAAAGCTAGTGATAAATCTCTTATTGACTTAACCAGGAGAAGGGAAGGGCTCGAATTCATCGGGGAAATTGCAAGGAAAGAATCGCTGAATTTGTTTTGTCCTGTGTTTAGAAAACAAAAGGTCCAGTCAGCAGAGTGTCTCTGAGAGACATTGTCATTGCTGCTGGCCAAGTGAGTTGTCCTTGTTGACTTAATTTGGGGATGGAACGGGGGTGGTTGTGCTTAATTTTTTTCAAATGACTTGGCCCGAGCTGAGCTCTTGGGAATTGTATTTTTGTGTGTCTGTAATCTACGTGGGGATTCATGTCTCTTAATCTTCAAATGATCAGTATCTCAAATCTTTGCATCTCAATTAATCTTGCCTGGATCATTATAAGACCTGAACATTATAAACTAGCATATTTGTTGATGCAGGATTTCGGTGCATTGCTTGGGACAGGACAATGTTTGCATATTCCTGCTGGGGGATGCAATCTGAGGTTTTTCAGATGCATAATCAGGAGCTTCATTGCTCCTCTGCCCAAAAAGCAACCGTCTCAAATTATTCCTTTTGCATTGTCAATTCCTTTAAAATTAAACTACAGATATTACCTTCCATATATTATTATTTCAGGCAACTTTAATGGGACCGATAGAGATTTAGATCAAGATTGCACTTCAGAACTGGATAATAATATAGCCTAGTATAGACACAGGGTGAGGAGGGGTGCAAATGAACCACTGACTTGAAGCATTAGCATGTCTGTTGTTGCATGCTCGGGGAAAAAATAGTATTGGCTGTATTATTTGTAGTCCTGCCTGGAAGTTACAGATTACCAAGTTGTTATTCCTTTGCATTTTTAACCATTTGATCTGAGAAACAAAAGCTTAAAAAAGGCAAAATCAGAAATAGTGCAGCATTATGACAAAACAAATCCTTGTGAGCAATATTTAACCTATTCGGTTTTTCTCATTTGCACCATTAAATTGCTAATCTGCAATGGGGGGGTGCTCTGCCATGCTCCCAGCAAGCCAGATAGGAATCTACCCTGGACCAAAACTATTTCCATGCTACAGTTAGGGTAGGACCATTTGTCCCTCTATGTTAAAATATATATATACATATATATATTTAGCTCCCTGTATAACTTGTGAAGCTGCAAGACAACGGAAGGGAAGAAGCCAGGTATAATGATGCTGCCTTACAATAAGGCTTGTCCAGGAGCGAAGCATTTGAATCTGGTAACAAGGGCACAGTAGCAAGCAAAATCTGTTTAAACTTTCTGTAGAAAAACCAGCATCTTCTCCTATTGCCCCTCTGTCTGCTGCAGACAACAGGGTGGCTTTAAATATTTAAACTGGGAGGTTTTGGTACTGGTGGAATAGATGGACCATCTTGTAATTAAGAGGGGAATCTCAAAAACTCATAAAACTAAAGTCACACTGTAAAGATACAAAGCAAAATTAGGAATAATAGTTCAGCTGAACCATAGGAAAGAGGCTTTTTGTTGATACGGTTCATGAAAATAAAAAGTGCTTGCATGCTTAAGTCTACATTTGAAAATCCAGGGTGGAATTTGCTGAGATATTAGTAAAACTGTGCTGCTTTGTCATGGAAAAAAAAATTCATTCAAAGAAAATGATCAGTTATGTTTAAAAAGAGCAAATTGAATGTGAATTTTCAATGAAATATAATGAATACAAAGGCTATCAGCACTTTTTATAAATTTTCTCCAGGAATTTTGCGAAGTGTTTTTAAAAAAAAAAAAAAAAAAAAAAAAAAAAACCCTGTAGAGTATTTCCTACTGGAAAAGGAAGATATATGACCTATATGCAGATAAATGTAGCTCACTGCGAAGCCCTGCATTAAATTACCTGATCATAAGTGATTGAAATGTTAATCTGGACATAAACCACTTTAACATTTCGATGTCCTATTTCCTGATCGTGAGTTTTGAGGTATTAGTGGCTCCAGCGGTTTGCCCATGTAAAATACATTAACCAGGATTATAGAATGCAGGGATTATGTTAGATAAGATTTGTAAACTGTTTAGAAAGTATGTAAACACTTGTGCCTCATGGCATAAGCCCACCTAATAACAGGGTTTAGGAGAAAAATACCTTCTAGGAGTTCATTGTTGATTTAAAAGTTTATGTACATGTATACATATGTGTGGGCATATATATGTATATAAAATTATTTGTGAAGCAGCAGTAACTAGTCACTGATCCTAGTCAGTTATTTAGTATTGGATGAGTCTGCTTTGTGCCAGCGCTGGACTAGAATAAATTTATATCCTGTAGTGTTCATCATTTATAAAATGAATATAATTCTGGAATTTGCTTTATAGTGATTCCCTTAAGCAATATTTACTACTTATGCATGGCTCTTACTTGAAAACACAGAATTTAGTCTGCTGCATGGACTTTCTCCATGTTTCAACAAGGATTGAGCACTCCAAAGACAATTTGTCTGGAAAAAAGTCCCAAATTAAATGAATTATTTCAGTGTTTTATTTATTTCTTTTTACGAGCTGACTTGTAAGCCAAACTAGTCATGATTATTTTGATAAATATAAGAAATATGTTACAGGGTTGAGGATTGTTTTAGTTAATAACCAAAATGTAGTGAAGAAACAGTGATTGAAGTATGAAGAAGAAGCTTAAGTGCTGAAGTCTAAAATATTGTGTTTTAGGTCTGAAAAAGGAAAAATATTTTTGTAAATCAGATGAAATGTAGAGCATGCCTTAACTTCTGGTTATTATTTCTCTGTTTGGAAATAACTGTGGTACTCTCAATAAGATGCAGACACTGAAATATTTTAAGATGTTAAAAATGGACATATTTCAGGGTCTGTTAAGCCTAAAATCTAGAATTATTTTTTAAAAGGCATGGTCCTGAATATCGTTACAGACCTTTGATAAGTTGATCCTAATTTTGGTGGTCTAGTTATTTTATTTCTATAGCTTCTTATTTCCTGAAATATATTCTGCTCTTTAGCAGAGATAAACCTAATTTCAGTGTTGCATATCCTATTCTCGGGGCTGCAGATTCAAGAAAATCCCCCAATATTGATTATCTAAATGAGTATTTACATTGACTATCTGAACTAAATTCATTAGCACTGTGGGAGAGGGAACACAGAAATAGACATGGTTATCTTACAGTTGGGATTCTAACAGGCATTTGTACCATTTGATGTCTCTCCTAAATGCCGAGGAAAACGGTCAAATTTGCATCCGTCATTTTCTTTATCGCTTCTCTGCAGTTGTCTGGTGCATATTCTGCATGGGGGAACAAAAGAATTTTGATTTCTTGATTACTGGAGAAAAGCCATTGAAATGAGCACTGGGGCAAACAGGCAGCAAGCAGGAAGGTCTGACCCTAGTGCTGTGAAAATTCCTTCTAATTAACTTCAGCAGTCTCCATCCTGAGATTTTTCTGAAGGGTATTAAATGCCTAAAATGCATGTATATTTTATTTTTCACGTTTTAACTGCCTGTTTTGGGTAAACAATATCACCTTCCTGTCAGCTCTAATGAGGATGGATTTGCCATGTGGCTTTCCTCAACAGCAGAAGTGCACCTACACGTCTGAAGTTGTGTCTTCCAGGCATAAGGCTGTTTATGATGCTTTCCAGTGTACACGATGACTTTAGAGCATGTGGCTTCCTGGTGTCCACATGAAGATGTGCCATCCACCAGGAAGCAACCAGACAAAATGGCTCTGTTGGCAGAGCTGTCGCTTGATGGCTGTCCATCCATATCTCCTTTACTGTGTGCTTTTTTCTTCCTCTCCATGGTCTCCTTCTCCCTAAAAGCATGAGCTTTGTGCTTCAGCACTTGTTCCCAGCTTCTTCTGTCCCTAACTCTTTTTTCTTTTCTTTCTTTTTAGCCCAAAAATGACAAGGACAAAGGGGAGGGATTGAACAAGGAACAGCATTCATCTGTTTCTTGCAAAGCCCAGGAGAAATGAGTGTAGTTTAGAACTAATCTTTAGCTAGAAATATAGTATTTTAGACTCCATTGAACTTTTTTCAGGTCTTGCTCAGATTCTGTGTTTCCCATTTCTGTGATCATAGATATCAAAATCTTGATTTCCTTTTCTTTCCTGTGAGATTTTTGAGTCCAAAAGAAGCACAGGAGAGAAATCAAGCATCATTTCCTTGCGTCTGTCTCTCTGACTCTGCTTACCAGTTCGGTCTCTTGAATACAACTGCTTTCCATTCTCTGCTTTCCTTGAGCAAGATCTCTCCCTGATTTCAGAAATGTTCCTTACAATGTTTCTCAGTTGTCTTCACTAGCTATTTCAGCACAGGTTACTGACTTACAGGCACTGCCAAAGATAGGATATTGGTCTGGGCAGACCTGTGGTCTGACCCAGAACTCCTTATGCTCTCGCAGAGCCTAAGTCAGTGGAATATCAACTAGAGGAAAATAATTTTTTCACTGCTTTTATTCATGAGAGATGAGATCTTTTTTTCAATTGTCTGATTTTTTTTTTTAAAGGCTGTTGCAAAAACAGATGGACAGAAAGCTACATCATGCTCACCTACAAGCAAACAAATGGCAACGTCCCTGGTGTGATTAATTGTTGCTCTACGAGAGGGGCTGCTCTTTCCAGGATGTGTCTTCTACCCTGTATGCAAAATGTCTATCCTTACATGTACTTTAGGCATGTTAAATAAAATACCAGCAGGTTCCCTAATGCTACAGGGTGGTAAGGACCCTCAAAATGAGGCCACCTTCCTCTTCCTCGAGATGCTGTTGGGTAGACTTAGGGGGTGTTTTGCCTTGCCCTGTTGTGAGGGTGGTAGGTAGGACATGTAACGAGGAAGTATTCCCCAGCAGTTCCTTTTTTAGACTCCTCTGTTCTCCCATATACTGTATCTGTGTCATTTCTGTTTACCAGTGCATCCTTCTCCTATTTCTCTACTTGATCTTTAACTTCTTTCCCCTGCTCTGGAAGCCTCTTTGTCTTTAATCTTTTTCTTTAAAAAGAAAAGAAAAAAAAATCCAGAACTTCAGCAGCTTGGAAGCTTCACTGTATAATGCTTGGCTGTTAGGTTCTTTGCTGTTATATTTTCTAATATGTTGAAATAACCACTTTGATATATTTCCTCTCCTTGGTGGAGAGATTGTGGTATGTACTTGTTGATAGTTAGATATGTTTAGGTGAAACAAAAGAAGGAAAAAAAAAATGTATTTCCATCCCCTTTGCTTCCCATCCACATGTTAAATATTGTGAGAAGGAATGTATTTTAACTAAAATCAGGTATTGTAGAATACTCACTGGTGGTCAGGCACCAAGAATGGCTCCTAGTCATGACACTGACACATGGCCTCTGGTGACATGCGTGGGGATATTGCCATAGGAAGAGGTACTGCTGATACAGATCAATTACACCACTTTTCAAAGAAATGAATTTGCCTTTCCGTTTGGAGGAAAATTCAGACATGAGATTATTCATTCTAGTATTCTTCAAAGAGTATCATGTCTAAACCTGTATTTTGGGCAAAAAAAGTTCTTGAGCTGCTTGTCTTTTCAATGAAATTACCAATAAATTTAAGTTATAGAACTAGTTATTACATGCACCCAGCAAAGACATTTTCTGCTTTAAGCAATTTTCCTTTCCTTACTCCTGTTACTTAACAGGAATATCCCAGACATTTGAAGCATCTTGAAAATTTCTGTTCTTGTTTTAAATTTCTTGAAGGTTGAAAATCTATTTTGGTTTTAAAGTTGAAGCATTTTTTTTTCCTTATATAGGCTCAATGGCAGTCTTATAGGGAGAGCAAAACTTCATGGGTAGTGCTTTTTGGAACATGATGAAATGGCATTGCTTTTTTTCAGCATCTTTCCAGATGCTGTGCAAAGTTATATACATAAATCTAGCTATTACAGATTAACCTTTGGAGATGTCAGGCTGCAGCTTTTTATGTTTTCACTGATCAGATTAAAAATGCTGCAGACACAGGTTGTGTTGTTAATATTAAATTTTGCTTTCCGGTCTATAATAAATGACTTTCCTCTGTGCATTGGAAAAACTGGTTAGTAGAGCTCAAAGAGAGTTTAATTAGTAGGCTGTTTGTGAGACAGAATAGGTATTCTGAGTCATTGTTCAGAATTACTGTGACATTTCTTAGTGTTGTGGTGGCTTTTTGTTTTCTGTTGTTTGACAAAGTCTGTTTAGGTATGAGACCCTAAATGTTCCTGAATTAAATCATTTAATGACAAAATTACCAAGGCTTTTTAAATTTGCAGTCAGCCAGGCTTCAGATATTCCTCCTGCAGCATATTGTTATGTCTTGCATAATATTTGTGTTTTGCAAAACATTCTAGTTTTTTTTTTTGCCAGCTTTAGGTGCCTTTGCCGTTCCCTTTAGACTGAATGTGTTGCTGCCACTGCTTTCACAGAAGGTGCTTCCAGGTTTGAGGATTCATCAGGCTTTCATCCTTTAGCTGTGCCTTTCTTTTGCTAGTCCCTCTGCTTACAGGGTTCCTCTGAGGGAGGGAGCATGGTCTTGGCTTTGGGGCAAAAATACATCTCCTATAAAACGCGTTACTTTTTGTTAAGGCAGGATTTATTTTGTGCTTTGCCTGGAGGGTTCTTGGATCCATCATGAAAACTGGATCTACATCAGCACGTGGGACCTGTATCCTGCTCTCTCCTGTCTTTCCTCTGCTCCTTATCCCCACAGATGCTGCCATAGTTTTTAGTGGGCTTCTTAGAAACTGCCTCTGGGTGTCTGGAGTCAAATTTTAGTGCAAAACCAAAGACCAAACTCTGCATAATACCATATGTCTATATTCTGAACTTACTGTTCACCTGACAAAGGCCTGACCAGTGCAAAATGAGAATCAAGCTTGCTTTTCATTTGTAGTTTCTGCTCTTCTGTACAATATTATGTTTTTGAATTGCTTTTCACTTTGGTGTTTTGAAAATTACTTCAGAATGCCAGCTTTGGGAATGTGTTGCAGAGGGGAAGACAAGCTTGCTGCAGTGAAGCATGTACCCCTTCTGTAACCTACTGGCTCTCAGTCGAGTGCTTTTTCTCCTGTCTTTTTATCCTTTCTTAATTTTATCCTCTTTTATGCATAACACTTAAATAGCACAATTCAATATTTCCTCTCCAGTCATAGTGTTCACACATTTGAAATATCTATAGGCTTTTGCATCTCTTTTTAGTCACTGTTTAACTAAGGGACGACATATTTTAATATCGGACTTAATCTTGCCTCATAAGTCATTCTCAAGCCTGAAGTCACTTTTGATTATATCTGCTACGTGAAATTTGCCTCCAGTTTCTCTTGCCTTCTCATATATTTATGATATTACTAGAGCACAGTGTGGCCTTTATTTTTTAAGCTACTGCTGGTCCAGCAGTATTATGTCCTTTCTCGAAGATGTGACGCAGCCTATTTTAGGTTTAATACAGCCTATTTTAGATGTGAAAGGCTACCATATCACTTATTGCACATTTCTATCTAATGCATTGACCTCATTAATTCTGGGGTGGGGAAGGATTGGTTTGGTTTGGTTTCCCTGCATCGATGTTTCCCTTTTTTATGTTTTATGTTTTGCTGTATTTGACATTTTTCCTGGTTGGGTTTGTTTTTGCTATCTCTTAGCCTGTTCCTTTCCAATCTCTATATTCCTTTGTTCAATTTTTCTTCTCTGTGGGTCTGCTGGTCTGGATAGCTGATAAGTCATGGCTCTTTCTTTGCCATTCATGCCTGTCTGCAGAACACTGGATTTTTATAGTACAGTTCCTGTTCTGTTCTGGGACAAAGAGGGGAGGAGTGCAGCCTTGTTCTTCTCAGAACAGCTGCTAATTCAGAGGCTGCTTGCCTCTTAAAGGGAGGGGGAGGAGAAGATGAAAAGAAGTGAAGCAGGAGATGTCAGCTAGGGGAAAAAAAATCCAAATATTTGCTCAGAAACTGAACTCCAGTTGTCTTATATGTCAGGAGCAATAGCTTCTAAAAACATACTTAATCAGTTGCTTGCAGTAGTATGAATGCACCCATGCCTAAAATCCAGTTTTACATTTAAAGAAACTTGAAAAGGAAGCAAGAACAACAAAAAAGAAAAATGAGGGTAATATATTCTGCAGCATGAAATGTGCGTGCTGTTTACAAGATATCTCCAGTCCAGCACCACTCTCGCAAGTGCCATGAGCCAACAATACAGGCGCTGACTTCAGGTGGGGGAGATGCAGCTGTACCTTCCCTTTCTGATAACTGTGTTCCTCTGTCCAAGTTCACCCTAGAAATCTCAAAGCATTTCAGTTTTTCTTCAAACCAGGAATAAAAGTGCTTTCCTCAAAGGTAGTGTTTGTCAGGAAAGGTGCATTCAAGAGATAAAATGTTTCTATGCTCTGGTAAAGGGAACAACAGAAGATTGCAGCCAAGTCAGCAGCATCTGCTTCAAACTGATGCCGAAGCTTTGCATGCAGATTAGTCCGAGTGGTAAAGTACAGTAATTACCCAGTTGACTTTGTTAAAAGGCTGTATAGTCTGCAGGTAAGACTGAAGTCTTGCTTGAGATGAGAAACAGAACATTTTAAATGCTGAAGACCTTGAGGAGTCCCTAAAGCACTGCTTGCACGAGTAAGCATGTTCAATGCCACTGGCATGGTCACGTCTAAAATGGAGTAACTGCACGTTTGCAAACTCCTCTTGAAATGTCTGTCAGATGCTTCAAGCTCAGGGTCTTGTAGGTTTGTAGGTGGTTTTTTTGTTGTTGTTTTTTTGTTTTTGTTTTTTGTTGTTGTTGTTTTTTTTCTCCTCCTCCAAAGGATGAAACTTCTTGGACTAAATTCCTTTTAAGAGGAAGGAAAATCAGTGGGAGTGAGGTTTTTGAAGGTTCCCTAGTGCTCAGATGATGGTGGGCTCGTCAAAGTGTGCCCAGTTTTATTTGTTTTCCAGCTTGATGTATAGGGCTACTTCAGAAGGGGAAAGGGGGCAAAAAAGGTCCTTATGCCTAATTTTGAGAGATCACAGCTAATGTCAACTGGTATTTAATTTTCCTGAGAACTGCTAGTGTTTCAGCATCTCTAAAAATCAAGCCATTAAATTACATTATCTTGCATTAAGGGATTTGTCAAAAATACAGAGAAGAACAAAACTGATGGTGTCTTAATCTTCTCTGGCATAGCCTGTTGAAAACAGGCTTTCTAATTTGGAAAAAGAATTCTTGAATGACCTTGCTCTTGGTTGCAGGGAATTTGCAGTCAGATTTTCAGTGTTTTTCGTTTTGTTTTTGAGGTCACTGTATTCAGGGCCTGGTGCTTCTCTTCCAGTTTAAGTCTTAAGTGATCTGGAGATGGCAGTTTCCTCACCAGCACTAAAGATGCGATCCCTTTAGCTTGGCTTGTAGGAATTTGTTTTACATTTTGGGTAAAACTCTTCCTTCCCCCTTTATTCTCTAGGCTTGTTGTCATGGTACCTCGGCACTTTCCATTCAGATATTAAAATTGAGTGAGTAGCTGTCTGTCTGCTTCGTTTTGCCTCTCATGCTCTCCCTCGGGGAGGGTTTTATGTGGGATGTAGTACTCTGTTTGCAAGGGTTTCCTTTGGGGGATTTTCGTCTTGTATCGGTGTGTCTGGTGGCAAGCAGCCCTTTTCCCTCTGCTGGGGAGGTTTAGGGTCTGCAGGTATGGAGTGCACAGGGCAAAGTCACTGCATCCCCCAAAAATCAGGATGAAGGCAATGATAGGAATCCTCTCCCTGCAAGATTTCTTATGGGCAGGGTCCTGGCTTTCCTGCCTGGAGGTCAGGGCATCTGTGTCCTCTGGGGAAGCATTTGCCAAGGGCTCTTGTTCCATCTGGGCAGGTTTTATGTCAGCATATGCACCCTTGGTGATGCTTGAGCTTGATCTAAGCTTTGGCTGTGGAGCACACAGAGGGATATACTTCTAGGTTTCATTTTGCTGACTTAAGTGCATAAGCTTAAACAAAGACCATTGTGGATATGAGAGGAGTGCTTGGATAGAGATGTTAGCCACTCAGAAATAACCTGCTTTCAGTCAAAAATCAACCCCCTTCTCCCCCCCCTTGTTTTTGCTTTGCTTTGAGAAAGGCTACATATTCTTCCCCAGATTTTTGCAAAAGTGACAGGTGTATTGTGATAGGAAAAAGATGTTTCCTCACTGCTCATGGACCAAATTTCTTGAATCAGTTGTCTGTAAGAAAATAAACTGTTTGTGTTTAGCTTAAACTGGGGAATAGGTAGATGCTGTGATAAAGAGCTACACTAAGGATAGAAGTTACCTTCCTGCTTGGGCGATGTGGAGTCGTGTTTCTGGGCAGCCTTGGCTGAATCCTTTGGTCAAACGAGCCCTGTGTACTGAACCCCCTTTGTTCCTGTTTTATTTCTTTTCTGATTGCAGCACCTATTGCTGCAATGAAAGCAGATTCTTTCACTTAAAGGTATGGAAAATCAATGAGAATGATGCTAATATTGCAAAAAGCATCAGTTAGGGAGCAGAGCTTGAGATGAGCCATCTGTGATGAGGACTTATTTTCCAGTGGTCTGGTAGACAGCTTTATTGGTTGGTAACTGTCATAAAATCACCCCTCCCAAAAAGTAAGCCATTCACTTGACCTTTTTTGTATGTTTTGAAGGCATCTTCTCCATGGTGTTTATATAACCTTCTCCGAAAGCCCGTACTCCATGTGGCGTTTTATTTGAGTTGGTTATTGTCCTTCCAGGAATGTCCATGTGCTTTATTTTTTGTTTTCTTTTAAACTTCTGAAGTGGTTTGGAGGCTTACAAGATTGTGCTGAAACAAGACTAACAACTGCAGTAGGACCCAGTATAACCAAAACATAATTGAGTCCCGTATGTTACTATTGGAGAGAGTGATGACTCTTTTTTAGGGCCTGTATCTCTTTTGCTTGAATGCTTTCTTGGTAGAAGTCCTTGGATGCTACTTATCCTCCAATTCATGAGGATTACCTTTGGGGAAAGCTCAAGGGTGTACCCATTTCTTCTTCAAAACCTCGAGTGGATAGTGGACATTGAGCTACTGTAGTAGAGAAGTTCAGCCTGGTAGTTTCTTCCTCGAGTGTTTCCTAAGGTTTGGAATAGGCAAAACTTGGAACTAGGAGCCATGGGGAAACCACTAAGAGCCTTATTTTGTCTTTTGGTTCCCAACCCAGCGTGACTGAAGGCTGTTAGGACCCGACGGCTCCTGCGTGGCTAATACGAGATGAGCTGTCAGACTTGGCCTAGTTCTCCAAAGCTGATATCTTGTCACAAGGAAAAGCATCGGTGCTCGGTGGCGTTCGGGTAATGGCTGTCAGACGGGCAACTGTAATTAGCTTTTACGTTTGGGCAAGAGACAACAAATCCATGATTTAAGGAAGTTAGCATTACTGCTGTCCCATTCTGTACTTGTTTTCATAAATCACTCTTTATAGTGACAGCCATAGTCTTTTACCATAACTGCCAGTGTAATTCATTTTAAGAACAAATAGGAAAACATCTTTTTTTATCATAGTATTTATCTGCTCAAAGGTGAGCAAGTTAGAAGAGAGTGACTCTTCTACATGTTGCTTTTAGAAGAATATCCAGCAATAGAAAGGCTTTAGATGTGTCTGAGAAGGTAGGATTTGTTTTTATTTTCTTTGCAGGAATGATTGTTAGAAACTGCATAGAGAACAACCAGCAGGAGCAGCTATTCATAGTTTCAAAATAAAAAACACTGTTGGGCAATTAACGCAGTTAACGAAAATCTTCCCTAAATTAATTCTTGCCTGAACTAGAGCACAGCTTTCAGAAAAAAAGAAGAACTTTATTTTCAAATTTCTAGTGGTGAAAATGCTGACGCGGTTCTTGGTAGGTTATCTTCAATATCAAAAGTGGAACCTTCTACAGAAAACATGATTTTTATTTACTTCTAGTGTGGCTTGTCTTCCTGCCAAGCAATGGAAATGAATCTGTAACTATGCATTTATTCTGCTGGGGGAGGAAAACAAAAAAGTATTTTGAGTGTTAATGTAGCACCTTGGAGGCACACTTAGCATTTTCTGATCCCCATCACCTTTCAGCTGAAGGCATGTTTTTCAATCCTTTAGTCATTTTCATGGTGGTTCTCTTCACCATCTTGAAGCCATGAAATACGTGTACCAGAACTGGGTTGAGTACTTCAGTAACCAAGCACGCTGCCAAAACCAGAAGCCAAGATTTTCTGCCCCTCTTCAAGTGTGTGGGGTTCATGCCAGAAATGAAACCCTTTTAACCCTCGTGGTAACGCTGCAAGCCAAGACGTGCCTATTGATTTTTCATCCTCTATTTCCCATTTCCCCATTTGCAAAGAATGCAAGGATTCTTGTGTTTTAGGGAGATAGTCTTGGATTTGTGAAGCACTGAGGAGTAAGGCTTGCTGTGTATCCTTGCTCTGTCCTCTTTGCTAACTTTCTCTCATCCAGTCTTTGTGCTGTCTGTAGCCTTCATGAGAAGGGTTTTTTCCACCCACTGATGGGAAATCTTAAGTAGCTTAAGATTAAACAGCTTAGGGCCAAGAGAGACGGGTTTCCTTTAGTTTCTTTGTTTCCTAAAAGACACCAGTAGGACAATTTCTTTCTGGTGATTCTTTTCCCATTCACGTTTGCAGTTTGAGATCTTTCAGCCAGTTTTTAATCCATTTCATATGTACTGTGTTAATTACGGTTTGCTATATTAATAAGAAGTGCCAAGTCAAATGCTTTATAGAAGTATATCAGTGCTGTTGCATTGATACTCTTAAAATTTGTAAGTCAAACTTGTAGTCTCATCAAGAAGAATGTCAGCTTAGTTTGACAGGATCTGTTTTCCTTAGACCTAATTTAATTGACATTGATTTTATTACCCTCTTCTAATTCTTTATTATTAGAGTCTAGTTATCAAATATTCTTTAATTTTGCGTTGGTCAGCATTAGGCTGATGGACCTGTAATTACTTGGTCATCCACTCTTCCCTTTTAAAATTTCAGTACAAAATTGTGTTTCATCCAGGCTCCTGGAATTTATTCGGCATTTTAAGAATTATTGAAGATAGCAAGAGAACTATTTGCTCATTATTGTGAAAGCTGTTCTGTGCAAATAACCCAGGTTTTCTAAATTCAAAATGTACAATTTTAGAAGCTGTTTTAACATCCACCCAAGTTGCTAGTTAGTACTGCATCCAACTCTTTTATGTATACGTAACACATCTGTTTTCTCTGTATTATTGCCACCTTCTAATGAATCAACCTGAATGTTCAGGTATCCTTTCCATAATCTAAAGTAAGTTCTTTGTTATTCTGACCTTTACTAGCCTGGGACTTGCTTGGCTTTCATTTCCCTCATTAGCTTCCTATGACTTGCTCTTCTAGCTTTTATTGGCTTCTATCTGTTTCTCCTTTAATCCCTTGTAATTTATCTGTGGAATTGGTTTAAGCAGACTGGTTATAGAAGAAATAAAGGCAATATGCAGGTTTTTAACTGGCATGGCCCTCATATTTGTAGCTTCTTGGGTGTACAGTTAGATGTTAAATTGGTTATATTGTTGTTATAATTCTCTCCATTTTAATCTTGATGATTTTCAGGTCTGTGAAACAAAGCCTTCTAAATTATGAAGTACATATATTAGCTTGCAGTTTGTTTTGCATGCGTGGCCTTAAATCTGTCAAGTCATGGTCATTTTTACTCATGATATGGCTAACTCTATACCCATTCTTTGCCAGATCAGAGGAGGTCTTCTACTGACTTTGCTTCAGTCAAGTAAAAAATTTCAAGTAAAAAAGAGCCTCATAACAGCGATATATAAAGGTGTTTTAGGATCAGGTAGAAATATCTTGTGCTCGCCCTACTGAATCACAGCATGTACTGAAATAGTGGATTCCAAGCCACAGAAAATATTTACTATTTACGGTCCTGCTCCTGGGAAGTGTAGCATGGGAATGAACTTCAGTGTCTGTGTGGCATCCCACTGAGAGGTCCAGCTGCTTGCTTCGTGTTGCCAGATTGCGTCCTAAGAAACGTTGGTCGTCTTGAGTACATGCAATAAAAGCACATAATTAAAAAAAACCATATCGCTTCACCATGTTCTGGAACAAATCTTTCTTTTCTTCTCTCCCAGTAACAATTTTTAGTTCTTTCAACTCTATAATCTGCTTTTTGTCTGACATAAGGTATTGCTCTTGAGGGTAATCTGAATGTAGTATTTTTAGCTGGATTTATCTTTTTTGTTTGTTTCTTAGTTGTAAATGTTTAGTACACTAAAACTTTATGATGTCTGCCAGCAGTCATAAAGCTTTTTACAAAATGACTTTTTTTCTGGGTTTATTCTTTTATTTCTTTTGAGACATTAGAGAGAGGGGGTTCTTTTTTCATTTCTTGATAGTGTTATGAGGAGGTGCTGCTCATAGTGAAACACTTAAAAATAAAAATAACCAAAAAAGAGAAGTCTTTTCAAAATCACATGCACTTAAGTGGAAGAAATTTCTCCCTTCAGCATCACGAAGCGTATGGTAGAGTACAGCAAATAGGAATTTGCTAATTGAAACAACTGCACGAGTGTTTCAGTGGGCTGCAGTGGTGGTTGGGTTTTGTTTTATGGTGAATGTTGTAGCTTTTTTGAATTAACAGAAATTCAGCATTCAGGATCATTTCTAACTTTTTGAAATGATGCTGTGAGATCATACTCATTTGATCACTGAAATCATGCTGTGAGAATATAAGGCAGACAATATAGCAATTATTGTACTTGATATGAAATCGGAACCAATAGTGTATGAATAGAAACCTTAAGTTCTATTAACAGTTCTGCATAGTTCATGATATTCAAAAATATGTGCTGGTGAGAGGAAATCATATCTCTATGCATTTATTATTCTAAGCAAAACTTTATGAAACGTAATAAGCCAAGTTCTGCAGGCATGCATACAAATGACTGTTCATTTTGGTACCCTTTATCTTCCACCTTGGAGAAAATATTTGTATATCCAGTTGGTCATGAAGATCAGATATTGATATCTAAATAACTTCCATAATGTTCCTAGAGAACACCCAGGAAAAGTGAATGATCTGTGAAATATTTCTATAATTCTATTATTGTGTTGTCATTACTTTCCTTCCCTGTGGTTTCTGTTATCTTGGGGTTTTTTATTTTGTTTTATTTATAGTCTCTTCCTTGCAGTAGTATTTACAGAAATGAGACTTTTCTGTGAGATTATTAAATCATTTTATGTAGTCTTAGAAGCTGGATGTGCCGTGTGCCTCAGCCAGGACGCTTAAGCTCACGTCCAGGCTGATGCGGGTCCCAGGGCCTTGTGTTAGCCCCGCTATTAGCCACACATCTCGGAAGGCTGATGGGCTCCTGATGGGGAAGGTAGGCATGTAAACTCAAATTATCCAAGCCCTGATGTCGGCATCTCCCTTACTCTTCCATAAAATTAGATTAGTTCCCTAGAGGATGGTTTCTTCCTTCCTGAGAATAATGAGAATTAAATATATTAAGGGTTTAAGGTGTTCAGGTGCCCCATAATTAGGGAGTGTGGAGTGTCTTAGCTGGAGAAGAACATGAGGAAGACGGGATGGAAAGTATCCTCCCAATATTTCTGCTGCTGACTCAGACTTCAGTCCTTTCCTGGCCATGTCATATAACTTAGGTAAGAATATTTTTGTTGTCATTGAGCTCTCCAGGAAGAAGGGGTATAAGTTAAATCAGTTGGAGGCATATATTATAGTTTAAAACAGCCATCTCCTATCCATTGTACTGCACATGGGCATTTTAGGAGCAGAATACAGCATTTCATGGGTTTTCACAGTGTTCCATAACATGGTGAGCAGCTTTCTTGTTTAAGACAGAAGCATGCCTGATATTTGTGCTTCAGCATACGCTGTACTTCAGGTCGTGTCTGATCCTGACAAAAACAGGCTTCCTGGCAGGCCAGGAGAGAAGGTCCCAGAGCTGTGCGCTTCGGTGGCCAAGCCGTGTCCCCAAGGTGCATCTAGGCTCTCCAGGGGCGGCTGCTTTCCTTGCCTTGTGCGAGGAGGAGCTGGGTTGCTGCTCGGCCCTGCCATGGGTAGACCTTCTGGCAAGCCACCTCCTCACGCCTTGCTGCCCTCCTTAGGAGGCTTCTTGCTGCCTTGTCCTTATGGGTTGCGTGTGAGCAGAAGCCCTTAGGCCCCTAAGGGGCAGTCTGTTTTGCCTGGGTGTTCTCCAGACACGCTATGGAATTATAGGAGAACCAGGGTAGCTGAGATGTAGAAACGCTCGCCTGCCTCCTCAGCCTTCTGCTTGCTTTGGAAATCTGGTTATCTGTGTTAATATGCTCTTAAGCATATGTGCCTGAAGGAAAAAACATAACCATCTTCTGCAATCGTCCAGAATAGCCTCAGTAGGATGTGTAAGATGGGGGATTTTTGGAAACTCTTGCTTTTCATGTTGATCTTGCAAAATCGGTGCTTGGGAGTTGAGGAACGGCAGCTTTTTCAGGCAGGTCTTGGCTGCCTCTCGCAAGCACGAAGCTCTGGCCCCGGTTATGAAGCAGCTCTTCCCTTTCTGCTTCATCTTGCTGGTGACAAAGAAGCTGTTGATGGCATTTGGGGCACCGAAGCAGGCTCCTGTGGCAGAAGTTGTGCTGGTTTTGTTTGGCCCTCATGGCCTGTACACCAAGGAAAGCTTCAACACGGCTGCTTATCCCAGTGCAATTTGGGCTGTCCTTGATCTTCCTACTTGGAGGCTGCACGCTAAGCAATGAAATGAGAGGTGATGGTTTGGGGAAATTGCTCAGTCAGCTGCTTTAAGGCTAATGCTATGATGCTGTTTCCTGATTTTTTTATTTATTTATTTTTCTTTTATTGTTCTTCCCTTTTTTAATCCTCTAATGCTGTTTATAAACAGTAGAAAAAACTTTTTTCAGGCGGTAGCCTAATTCCTGTTCTGGTCAAACAATTACATTTATTATCAACTTGGCACCAAACTTTCTCTAATTCTGCTCATGCTGCCCTTTGGGTTAATGCTTGGGTTAAAGAAGAGCGTCTTGAGGGGGAAGCAGAGGGCTTTGGTTTTCTTTTTTTAAAGTAGAAATTTCAGAGCAACTATTTAAACTGTGTGCATTGGCTTCTGCTGTATTTAGGAGAGAATGAATTGCTTAAGGTGGCATAGAGAGTTTAGGTGAAAACAGCTGAGAATGAAGAATGGAAGACTTTTGGTCCCATTTTTTGTGAATTGTTCATATGCTGAAAAGATACTAAGTTCCTTTTTTGTTTGTTTTTTGTTTCAACAGGGCAGAGTTTAGGGTATGGATTTGTTAACTATATTGATCCAAAGGATGCAGAGAAAGCCATTAACACTTTAAATGGACTCAGACTCCAGACCAAAACCATAAAGGTAAGACAATCCAAAGAGCCTTTTGCTAAATTCACAAAGAAACCTTTGGGAAGAAAGGGATTTGGGAGAAAATAGTTGAAACAGTTTCTGGCAATTTCATGCCTGTTTAATCTCCCGTTGCAAGGGGCACAGGCAGCAGCTCATCCCTAGAATGATGGGAGGATGAGCAGCAGATAAAACTTTCTTCTTACTCCTAGTATTTGTTAGGGGACAGGAAGTATCAGGGAGCTCTTTGCAGTGTCGCAGTGGCATTTAAATGTAGAATAAAACAGCTATAGTGATGCTGTTATATAAACAGAGGTGAAATACACAATTGTTTATTCATAAATAACAATTACACATTTTCTTGTGGTGGTTTTACTGAGCAAAACTTGACATGACTTCTTTTTCAGTGACACTCGTGTCATTGTCAGGTATTGGAAGCATGTTTCTCCAGTTAAAATGCATCATTTTCAGAAAACAATATTCCTTTTTTTTTTTTTCCCATCCTTAGTTTGATTTATTCTTTTTAAAAGCTAGAGGGATTAGCGATCCCACTGAAGTCTCATTTCATTGTCGTAATAGACCATTAGTTATTCAATGACCTTCTTTAGTGGTCTCACAAGAAAAGCAAATTTCTACTCTCAGGTTTTTTGCTGCATGGCTGATGAAGCTTTTGTGAAATAGTTTACAGGAAATTTCTCCATCTCAAATTCTGACAAATAATCAGGCTTAAAGAATGTCAGTGAATGAAAAAAATGAAGGCAAGCAAATAGCAAATCTAATTCAGAATAACTGAAATAGCTTTGATTATTTTAGAAGGCTGTCTTTTGATTTGTACTATTTTGCTATATTTTTGTGCTTAATTTCTATTTCAAAGCTAAAAAAAAGTTAGAGTTTAAATAGAAATTTCACTTCTTAAAGTATCTGTATAATTATGCCAGTAGTTTTATATCTGGCAAAAGATACAATATGGCCAATAATTTAGGTGTTCTTCCCCTTTCTCAAGATTGTGATTTTGACAAAACGTTGTTTGCATAACCAAAAGTAGTTGAAATATTAGTTGATTATTTGTTGAATATTCGTTCTTGTGCATTTCTAGGGATTGTTTCAAGAATTTTTTTCCTGTTTAGATTGGTTTGTTAGTCAAGAACAGGAGTGCTGAGCTGAGTATTATGAGGCTAGACTAATTCTATAGATTATATAGAGAACAGTATTTTCAAACCTCTGAAGAGGTCCATCCCATATGTGTGTGTATGCGTGCCGCAATACATAAAAATGCTCATAGCAGGATTTTATACAGTTTAATATACAGAAAAAATATATAAGAATATTTAAGGCAAAGCAGCAAGGTCTACCACCTTATCAAAGGCTGCAGGTGGAAATGTGATGCTCAGACTCTGCAGTTTCCAGTTGCAGAAGAAAGCTGAGCAGCAAGAAAACTGATTAAAATATCTGCTTTTCTTCACATCTCTCTCCTTTTTGGCTTTGTGAGCAATAGCAGTGCTGCTGCAGTTGTGATATTCCAGGGCTATAGGAGAACATGCAAGCTATATTTAAAAAAAAAAAAAAAAAAGGGGGGGTGGGTGGGGAGGAGGGCTCCCAAACCAAAAAACATGTTTTTGTGTATCTCTTTTGCATACTGGATAGAACAAAATTAAATTGTTACACCTTCCGGAGTAACTCTTTCTTTTATAGTTAAAGTTTTGTGTTAGTTAGGAACTTGCCAAGCTAAAATGTCTTTAAAAATGTGTTTTCTTCCATAATATTGAATTCACTGTAGATTGCATGGCAGGTAGTTTATTAGGTTTGGGTTTATTTTGTGCTTGTTAATAACTAGGAGACTTTTATAGAGTACATGAAACTTTGTTGTGCTCTTGAAAGCTATTAAAATTTAATAAGCAAGAGATTGATTTGGCTTTACATACGCAGGAGTCGCGTATGCTTCAGTGACTGGGAAGAAATGCATAGGATGTAAAACAATTTATTTAAATAAGTATTTGCAAGGTCATCCAAAGCTAACCCAAAGCATTTTTTTTTTTGCTTTAAATAACCAGACTTTGTGCACATGGGTGTTTAATCAGCAATTTTCAACATAAACACAAATTGCAGAAAGGCATCTTACTACCTCACCCCCATTTACCCCTTTTGCTGTATTACTGCTTTTAGAGGTCATGTGAAATCACTTCCCCTTGCCTGGGCACTGTTTTGCGCTTGGATGTTGCCTAATGTTCACATTAATGGATCTGTAAACCACATTTTTAATGTTTCTGGCAGCACCTGGGTCATTGCAGGAGATGGCTTAAATTCCAAAATCTTGCAAAGCAGTAAGAAATCATTCCATTTGGCTAAATTCTGCCACCTTCCCCGTTACTGCCAAGCTACCTTTCCAGCATTTCACTGTTAATTGTAATTCTGAAGTATTTTAGTTTTGCACTTCTGTATTAAATTGAGAGCCTATTGCTTTATTCCAGCTAGATGCCCGTTGCAGTTTATCATTGTCTTGTGATCACTGAGAAGCTTCCCATGAAGATCATAGAGAAGATGACTCGGTAGCGCATAGCTGTGGTGTTTGGTGTTTTTTTTGTTCATTTTCCCTGTAAAATGTTTGGTTCAGTACTAGAACACCACTGAAGTAAAACAAGTTACCGAGTCCCTGTATTCTGGGTGCTCCGTGGCTTGCTCGAGGCCGAGGGATGAATCCGCAGGGTCCCAGGGCTGGGGCTCCGGAGCCCTTCCCGGCCGGCCCCGCTGGGGGATTTTTCTTGTCCCCTGTCCCTGCTCTACCCAGCACCAAGGGGGTGGCCCTGGGGAGCACTCGGTTTCTGACCCCAGAAAGCTTAATTTCTACTCAAAAACAGTGAGACTTTTTAAATAGCTCCAAGTTCAGCATGTGTCCCCAAATCCTTTCACTTTCAGTAACAGTTTGTGGCAGTTTAATGTTCTCTCCCTTTCCCGACGCCTTGCAAAATAGCCAGGCGTTCACAGGAGGAGCAGGTTTTACAGCAGGATCAGCAAAACAGTGAGGCACAGCCTGCACTCAGATGTGCAGACCAAAATAACCGGAGAAATGTTCTTTTTATTATTGCGTTACAATAAATAATCCCTTTCTACTGTAGCAGCTAAAATATTTATGTGCATTTTATTTAAGTCAGTGATGCCCTTTCAAGTCAAAGTCAAGAGGTGACTATTTACAGAATATCTGTTCGGGGCAGGCATTGAGGGGAGCGTTATGTGCCTGGTGGTAATAGGTTTTACATGCTATGTTCTTCCTCAGCTGATCATAGTGCATATTTTATTTACGCCATTTCGTAGCTGCTTCATCATTTTGTGAGGGAAAAGGACCTCACTTTATTTTTACAGCTCAAGCTTTACATAATTCTACAGAATAGTTAGGAATGAGTGAAGATGCGGCATGTGTTAAAGTAACTGCGTATTCCAGAAATGAAATCTATTTTTAGAAATTAAATTTGCCCATCCATAAAAGCACATGAAAGGTCACTGCTGCTGCTGAAGATTGCAGTTCAGTTGCATCAAATATCAGAAGGAAAACAAGACGTGTGATGCATGGGGTGCAGACTGCTTAACCGTGCTGCTCCGTGATGGGGAAAACCAGCAGCATCCGCAGGGACACAGGGAAGGATTTTACAATTTGCATAGGGAGGATTTTACAATATACATGGGGATTCAGGTGACCTGGCATCACGTTGGAGGACACTAGAGCAAGGACAGAATAGGATTTTGAAAGGAGGCTGGGAATGAAAAAGAGCAAACGACCTCCTGAAGCGCTGCCTTGGATCCCCCTCTCCTTTCTTTGCTCCTTTTGCTCTAGGAGAAGTAGGTTGGTTTCTTCCTGCCCTGGCAGGAGGGGACAGCCTGTGGTGACAAGAGCCAGACCGAAGAGCAGTGTCTGCGCTAAGGCGAGAGGGAAAGGCTGAGTCTAATAAGCCCACGATTTCTTTCAGTTCTTAAATTTATCAAATCAGTAAGGTGATTAAATACCAAGCAGATAGGATGGTTCCACTGTGGCTAGAGGTTTTCTCTGCATCTCAAATTATTCTACATTTCCAGTTAAATGAATAATTGATGTGGAACGTAACTCCTGGTATTTAACATTTCTTATTGTTAGCTCCAAATGTTTACTTTTATCGTTCTCTCATTTGTTTTGATCAGTAGGGCAGGACAGTTTAAAATACAGTGAATAGGAGTAGGGGAAATTATTCTTGTTTTGGAGGGGCAATAGGAATACTCCTCAGCTCCGGCTGCTTATTTTAGTTTCTCTGGCACTGTTCTAAACAGCCCAAGTGTTTTAATGGACAGAGGTGTGAAAGAACATGCAAGGCTTTATTATCACCCCAGCCTAGATTGCAGGTGTTTGCAAACTGCAGGTTTGGGATGTGGTCCTTCTGTGGTCCCTTTGGAGATGGTCATTTGGTTCTGTGCTGGGGTAGCCCATTGGTCATGAGCGGGAGGTCATCTGCTGTGCCTGCACATCCCCAGGATGAAACCTTGGAGAGGAGGCTCTAATGATTCCTTGGATCTGGAAGGGCTCTCAACCACTTTAATTGTATTTTGCTTTCTAGAAGGAGGCTTTGTGTGCAGAAACTTTTGGCCTTTGCAATGCTTGTTAACAAATCCTTTTTCACCTAAGGGCCTGTAGTGATTCGGCCTCTCTAATGCACGGGACCTTTCAAATCTCCGTTTTGTACAAATTCCAATTTGGCTTTGCCACTTTAAGCACGTACCAGAGCGCCTCTACCTAATAGTCATGTGCATCTGCCCTTAATCAAGATCTCTTTTTAACTGCCTCAGTTTTGCCAATGAGTCCTTTTCATTTTACAGAGCAAGAGCAATTATTTCTCTTAGCCCTGCTCTTGATGCAGCCGGAGTGCTCCTAGGCTTTTTTCTATGGACGTCTCCCCCGAAACGATGGGATAGACCATTGTATCTTACCTGCAATCATAATTAATCCCGGTAAAATGGGATTGAATCACTCAACAGTGAAGTACCTTGTCACTCCCCTGCCTTCTCCCATGCCAAGGACGTGGAGAAGAGGAAGGAAAGCGCAGTGCATTTTGCAGGCTTGAAGATATTTTACATTTGTGTCTTCAGCATCTGGACCAGAGGATTTTCTGTTGGTTTTATTTTTGTGGAGGGGGGGCAAAGTGCACAAGTTTTAAAGGAGAGTTTCTTGCACCTGAATTTTTGCACAGAATTAGGGCATGGGCAAAGCCCTTGGAGTGGCTGTGAGGAATCCATTTCTTACCTGTCCTTACTCCATCCTCTGGCTCTCGGTGAATTTTGTTTCCATATTCCCCAGGTCTGCGTGGCTGAAGCAAGTGGCACGGCACTCTGGCCAGTCCGTGTTAACTCGCAGTTGTCGCTGCATGCAGAATCATGCAGGAAACCCTATACCCGGGGGTGAGGCCTACAAGGCCGCAGTGGAGGCCTCGGGGGTGCTGGCGGTGGTTGTTTGTTTCCTGTCACCACAGCGTGTGACACAGGCAGGTTACGGAAGGTGCCCAGGGAGCCACTTAGTGCAGGCCGCAGCTCACCTGCGCGGGGCCTCGCGGGGCCTGCAGGTGCCATCAGCTGCTTGGTCGGGTGGCCTGGGGCCCGCGCTGTGATTCACGGCTCCTGCCTGGTCTCACGTTCCCCAGGTTAGTAACACCAGGCACAGTGTGTGCTGCTTGTCTCCTCCTGAAGAAGAGAGGTCCTGTTTTAAAGAACAGGAGTCACTGGGTTGCCTGTTGGCAGATGTTGGGAGCGGGGCAGGTGGCACTGCTGGCAGAGCCCATCGTGTTGGTGAGAGATGGTGCCACCCCACTCGGGAGGGAGCAGAACCCTGCGGGGCCTCCGACCTGCTTTGGGCAGGAGGCTTCCTAAGATGGACGTTAGGCCTGGGAAGCCTGGGATTAGTACAGGAGCTGAAGGCATCCCTTAAGATGAGCACCAGTGAAATGGTTGAGTGTCAAGAGCCTTGCCTTGCCTTTCCAGGACATATGGGATGTGTTCATGCCTCTGGGTGCTTTTGCTAGAGGCTGGCTGACTCGCAAAGGCCAGACTGCTTCAATTTGCCTTCAGAGGAGTCTCAAGGTTAGGGATTTTTCAAGTCTTTTACATGGGCAAATCGATAGGGAGAATTACTGCTTTCACATGCAGATTTTTTCTGTGTTCACAAACTGAAAATAATTGTGCATTTCCTTGGAAGTTATGAAATGCTGGCCCCTACCTGTTTCCAGAAGCCTTTAGAGAGAGCAGTGCAGTCTCTTAAGAGAAGAATCCTGAAGAGAAGCTCTTACATGAGCTGCCTAGTGTTCAACGTCAGATGAGAAATCTTCTAGCAAATGCACTTTTTTCCCCACTGTTACTGTGTGTATATTTATAGAAATGAACATTGGAGGCTAGTGAGCCATAAAATGAATTTGGTACTATTTGATTATCTTTCTTGCAAATTTGACCTAAGAGCTCTGGAACTACCTCATGCGGTGCAACATACCACCACCCTCAGACCTGCAGTCACTGGAGGAGCAAACGCTTCCATGCTGAGAAAGACCAGAGCCAGGCAATAGTTTGGTATAATCCAACTCATTTATTTGGATTACTTGTGGTTCAGACTTCCATATTTTTCTCTTTTCAACTGGGTATTTCATTATGGGGCCCTAACACTGCTGTGAGGGGAAAAAAAAAATGATCCTTAACAGGAGGAAAATGTGAATATAAAAATTGCAGCATCTTTGCAGGATACTTTACAGGTTTCAGTGACAAAATGGGAGCTTGAGTTGGCTCATGCCTCTGATAACATGTATATCCCAGGGAGCTTCTGCTGTCGTGGAGGGTCAGGGTGGGTATTTTCCTTCTTTGATGGTCAATACCTCCAGAATGCACCCAGCCCGCAGTGCAAACCGAGTAATAACCTGAAAGCAGGATGACACGGTCGAACCAATCGATTTGTCATCGGCTGACCCGCGAGGGAAGATGAAAAAGATTCAGAAGCTGATGAATAATTGACATCGCTGGCCTTGCATGTGTTCAGCTTGCAACCTTTTCTCCTTGATATTGAAGACAGCTGAGCTGCTTTTGGCAGCTCGTGGCCCAGGCTCCCCTGCAACCTGAATGTTTGATTGCAGGAGGAATTAAAATCAGATCTGAGCGGTGCTACGTGTTGACGGGTGCTCCACGTAGATGAGTTGGAGGGATAGTCCATGATATAGCTGCCCAGTGCGTGTGTGAAGGTGATCACTACCTAGAACAGCGTGCAGTGTTTTTGGTATAGGGTTGTGTATGTGTGTGTACAGATATGCACACAGAAGGAATGGTCAGGCCCTTGGCATTCCAGCATGAGTAGTTTTGCATATCCCCCTGCTCCTCATGCTCCCAGTTATGTGACGTTTGATTAATACACATGCCAGGGAGAAAACCCAAAGGAAACCCCTGGCTCTTTTCCCAGGAACTTTATTAATTTTGTAGATCTGTTGTGAGGAGTAGGTAAGATCCCAAGCCCCTACCCAGGTGTCTTGAGTGTTTTTTAAACTGTTATTCCGGAAGCAGGTTAAGCTCTAGGCGTCTCCTCGAGGTCAGACATTTGCGGAATGTGTTTTTGTGGAGACACGTGCTGCTTTCGTGAACGCTGCGGCGCCGTCTTGGCCACGGAGAAGTCCATGGCAGAATGTCCTTGGGCCGAGGAGTGGGCACTTAGCTCCAGGGCTGAAGTGCTCTTGTGGACATGGGATTAATTCTGCTCATTTATCCCCAGTTCCTTGTACTCCAGATATTCAGCATAGTCCCCAGGTGCCCCAATATCAGGTGCTGTTGCACATATGCTGGTCTTGAAGCATCGCAAGGAATTTGAGAATCCTGTGATCCAAAAATGCATCCACGGCAGAGAGACTTTGTGGACCCTAAGGCCCTAAATCACTAGGACACACAGTAGTTTTGACCCCAATTTTCTTGGCCTTTAGACACTAATTTCCATTTCTGAACACTTCTCTGCTTGTTATTCCTGCGTGTGCCTTTATCCGCTGCTGCCTGAGCTGCCACCATGGATGTAAATGTTTTATCTAACCTTCTTTTTGCGTTTCTTTCCCCTCCTCTTTAGTGTTCTCTCTAAGTGTTAGTTTTAAAAGGTTTTGTACAAACATGCAAGTTATAAAGAAGTTGCCAAGAACCTTAAAATGCAAAATCCTTAAAGTTTGCCTCTTATTATGTGCAGAGGATTGTAGAAGGATGTTAGTCATTCACATCATTTTCTGTGTTGAGTCAACATCTATTTTTAGGTGTGGAGCAGATAAAGACAACGCTTTGACACATAAAGCACAAAGACATCCATTTGACATCGCCTGTGTTTGGGCTCGGGCTGGAGGAGAGGGGAAGACAATTGCTGAATGCATTGTGTTCCTGGCGGGGACCCCCCCATCTCCTCCCAAGACAGGTTTTAAGGCATAATGCCAAAAAGTACTGATCTGTTTATATTTAAATAAGTCAAGATGAAGTGCAGAATATTCAGGTTTAGATCCAGCACCGTTTCGGATGTGCTGCAAACTAATTCTTTGTGATCCATGCTGTCTATTTGCTGCGAGGCTTTATCCTGGAAATACTTTTCTTACTTTAAATGTATATATTATATACTCATTGTATATATCACTTGAAAAGTGCAGAAGGATACTTATGTACATATTGTAAATATAAATCTTATTTTTCACTTAGCTCTGGATTTGTGTTTTCCATAGGTAGAGCAGCAGTGCGGAGAGATCATTTAATAATTTTCCAACCATATATGTGTATTGCCTCAGCTAGATTTTCTTGTTTGTTTGGCCATTATATTTTATGGTCTGATTTTGGGCTTATAGTGCAAAGGAACTTCTGATAAATTGCAGATATGACAGTAAGTGTCAGCTTGCAGTTTTCCAAGCAGATGTTCGTTTAGTCTAATTTCCCCAGCACTTCAGAGTTCATCCAGAACACATCTTGCCAGCTCAGGATAAAAACACCGAGAAAGAGAGAACAAAAGATCACTCTGCAAATAACCTGATCTGTTTCAGACTCTTAAAAAAAGATAAAGATGGGGGAGAAAGAGATTTAAAAAAAAAAAAAAAAAAAGCCACTGTCTTCAGAATGCTACGTATAGACTGGGGTTATTATATGTTGGATAAGGTAAATCATTTATACACCTACAGCATGAAGGGGAGTATTTACAGGGCTGTGTGTGGGAAGTTGCACGCTAATCTACCTCGGAACAATAGTTATTGTGTGCCTTAAGGAACCCTTGCGTTTGCTTTTAAGCTATCTCTGGCTTTTCCTTTGTTCTTCTGATGTTTTCTGGTTTGGCTGCTTTTATAAAAGAGGTAACCTCGGAACTCTAGTGTTATCCTAGCTCATGTCAAAGTGTGAAAAAGGGTTTAAAAAAAAATAAAATAAACTGACCATTTGAACTGTGAAGGGTAGAGCGAGCCAACTAATGTGCATTTTCCCTTCTTAAATCCGTAGGTGTCCTATGCCCGTCCAAGTTCAGCATCAATCAGAGATGCGAACTTGTATGTCAGCGGCCTTCCGAAAACCATGACCCAGAAGGAGTTAGAACAGTTATTCTCACAATACGGGCGCATCATCACCTCACGGATTCTGGTTGATCAAGTTACAGGTTAAAAAGAACTTTCTTGATACTTTTTTTTTTTTCTGAAAAAGGCAAAATGCGAATGCTTCCTGGCTGCTGGATTTTAAGGCAGCAAGGTTTTACAGTAAAACGTAGTACCCAGGTCTCTATAAAGGTGACTGTTTGAGCACATATTTGGCTCTTGTTTATTGAGGGGGTCTTCAAATGCAGAATGCCATTTGGATAAAACCACTGTATTAAACACGGTATCTGTTGATGAAGAGCACAGCTGGGAAGGGCATTTTTACCACAGGATTTTAATTGTGCCAACCATTCTGTTCTTAAGTCAAAATCAACATTCAGTTTGCTTCACCATGAAGATGAGACTGCTCTATGTGTATTTATTTGTCCCCTGTCTCTCCTTCCCAGGCGTTTCTCGAGGTGTGGGATTTATCCGTTTTGATAAGAGAATAGAGGCGGAAGAAGCCATAAAGGGACTAAATGGCCAGAAGCCTAGCGGTGCTACAGAACCAATTACTGTGAAGTTTGCCAATAACCCCAGCCAGAAAACAAGCCAGGCGCTCCTCTCACAGCTGTACCAGTCTCCCAACAGACGCTACCCTGGACCACTTCACCACCAGGCTCAGAGATTCAGGTAATTACCTGGAAAAGTGCTGGAGCTCCACCAGGGACGAAGGTGTGGGGCAGGTGCTGCGCGGGGAAAATGTGCTTGAGTTGCGTGGGCTGACCTGATTTTCTTTGTAAAATTAAATATTCTTTCCTGGAGAATGAGGAGGAAAATCTGCTGACAGCAGTAGTCATGTTGTATTTGCTAAAACAGCTGAAGTACTGTACACTCAGATCTCAGGAAGCCTCAGAGAGGAAGGGGGACAGAACACAGCTATGCTGATAATCACATGAACAGTGACTAGCCTCTTCTTGCTGATTTTGGGGGGGTAATGCTTTTATTTTCTGCTGTATTATTACAATTTTGATGCAGCTTACACTTTGATGTTAATGACAGTGGATTGGTAGCAAGAAAAAAGCTGAGTCTGTTCCACTCACTGGTGGTATCATTAAATTTATTAGCCTGAGATACCTGCTCTTTATACTAAGAGGCCTCGTACTAGTCCTGGGTATGATTCCTCAGGTGCTTTTGGGGATGTTTTATGCTTTGCATTCTGAATGCACTGCTTCCATCTGATACATAAGCCAGGATTAGCATTACATTGTGTTGCTGTTACTTTTATGTTGTAGGATTAGTTTCAGGCAACCTGGCTTTCAACTAAAAAGGCTTTATTCAAGAAAAAGAAAGGAAAAAAGTATAACTGAGTTGCATATTGGTTTTAGAAAATTTTTGGAAAAGAATACCATTTTTTTAGGGTAGAAAGCGCTAACGAATTCAAGAAGACCATAGAAAAAGGCAGTCATTAACCAACTGATATAAAACCAAATATAAATTTAGTTTCTTTGGCATAATAACTGTGTCCATTGCGGTTATCACCAAGTCCTTCAATGGATAAAAGACTTTCTGTACTGCATGCCAAGGTAAAGCAGATGCTTGCACTTATTCTGCAGAACTTGGTGGTCATTTAGATTGATATGTTCCAGATTATTATTCAATGTATCCTAACAGAATGAAAGTTTTATGTTAAAGCAGTTAGAAAATATTGTGTTTCTAGTTTACTATAAATGTAACGTGAACAGGAGAATTTTTTGCAAAAATTCTGTGCCAGAATAACATATGGGGGGGAGAAAATCAAACCTTGAAAATGAAGTTTTTCATTAAGAGTGTGGACAAGTTTTAAAATTACTGCATATGCTGGGATGGAGATTTAAGCACAATCGAACTCACTGGAGCGGGCCGCTAGCCGTGAAACTCCTTAGGCGTGCGGGGAACTTGTTGAACGTTTCTTCTTTGAAACTGGAACACTATGAATAATAGTTCCATTGAGCGATCTTGCCATCTGTGAGACATTAACCCAAAGACCCTCCTTCTCTTTTCAGGCTGGACAATTTGCTTAATATGGCCTATGGCGTAAAGAGGTAATTAGAATTCCACAGATTGCCAGATGTCCATGTTGGCACAGATTGGTGCTACAATTTATTTTTTTTTAATTCACTAACTTTATTTTTTTAATTCCTTTTTTTTTTCCACCAGCATGTCAAATTCTTTTTAAGTTCAGACTTCAGTTGTTTTTGTTACTTTAAAGGCCACACACACATTCTGTGGGTTTTCTTGTTTTTTTTCTTTTATTCAACTTTTTTTGTTTACAGGTGGGCTTCTCAAATGGTTGAGGTGCAACAGCTACAAGCTTTCTAACTCCAGCCATCCCGCTAATAAATGGCAATTTGTCCAGAATCAGAACTATTAACTTGACTTAACTACCCTCTGATCTGATAATGTAAAAGTTACCAGCTGAAAATGGAATTATTCCATTGTTACCTAAATCTCACAGCAAGATTTTCATTCTCCTACCTCTACTTTCTTCACAAGTTGACTCAAAGTTATAGCTGTGTGCACCTTAATCAGCCCTAAGTTTCTTTTGTTGCAGGTTTGATAATTTGTTGCAAATATTTCTTGTTGTTTGAGATTTCTTTTTGTGTTAAACAGGGGGATGTTTATGTGTGTGTATGTGTCTGTGCGTTACCCGCGGGTTGAAGTTGAGCCCATTTGTAACCGTTTGTGCTGTTTCATGGATGTGTCTCCGTGTTTGCCCTGATAGCCACAAGGAGCTGACACGCTGCCCGTGTCTGTTCTCCTGGCACACGTCACCGCCAGCCAACCTCCCTGCAAGGTAGAGGCCTAGTCTCATTCCTGATGTTACCCCAAGATGTCCAGCCAGCCCCCCCATTCAGATGAGAAAACACTTAATCTTCTGAAATGCTCTACTCACCACACTCGAACATTATTTGGGCTTTTTTTTTTTTTTTTTTTTTTTTTTTTTTTTTTTAAAAAGTTCATCCTGTAAATGTCATGGTAAGTATGTCTTCAAAGTAGCTTGTAGTGGATGGAGTTTAACTACTGGCTGCAATAGCTGCTGTGTAAATAAATCGCAAATTTTGAGACTATTCCTGAAAGTGAAAATTAATGCTGGAAACAGAGCCTTAGTATCTTTCCAGAAGCTCTATCTCACGAATTTATCACTACCTTTGTTTTATTAACTATGTGGCTAGTGTGATGATAATATGGTGAGTCCGAAATTACCACCTGATTTTACCACATGCTGCATCCTGGTTTCTCCCCTTGTTTTTTCCCCCTTGATACAATGACCAAAACCTTCCAGAGCTCTTGGGCACAAGCACCACTCAGAAAGATTATTTTATTTAGGGTTTTTTCTCTAAAACCTCTGTAGAATTTCACTAGCCTCTGGTGCAGGACAGATGATACTTAGTTCTAACAAGTGAGAATTTGATTTCTCTTTTCACATGAGCTACATGCAGCAGGAAAATCACTCGCCTGTCTGAAGTTAGGCATCTGCTTTCTTAATGTTCAGTCTATTGATAGCATCTGCAAAGTTAGTTTTAGAAAATCACAAAAGGTTTTTTCCAATAATGGTTTTTAGGTTGATTAAATTAGTTATTTTTCCCTTCTCAGCAAATCCTAAACAATTGCACTTGCTGTTCTGGCAAACCTCAAGAATGCTTTTGCAGGCAAAGGGTTGCAAAATTTTTTTTTTTTTTTTTTAAGAAAAAATGCTAATTTCAGCTCACCTGCATAACTCATGCATCTTATTCCTGTCAAACTCATATGAGTTTCATGTGTAGATTCCTGGGAGTTAGAGCATTTGTTGGTGTCAGGCTTTAAGCCCTATCTCTAAATTTGCAAAGAAATTCAGGCTTGTTGATCATTTCCCAGCTCAGTCTTGGCCTTTGTCCAACCTGGGCCTGGTTTTATGGTGAAGGGATCATAGGAAGGGGCTGGGTCCAGCCTGTCCTGCCTGCAGCAGCTCAGGTGTGCGGCAGGGGAGCGGAGCCTGCCCAGCCATTCCAGGATATTTCTAGCCCCAGTATCGAAGAGAAATAAAAGGTTGTGAAAAGTGATGTTTGGTAGGAAAATTGCTATTTATTTTCTTATAAGTGATTTTTGCACCCTGTGTGTGTCTGAGGGCCCAGTGCTTTGAGCGTTTGCAAACTGCTCATTTATAGCATAGCTGCACCCAGTGGTGTTTCTCAGCTTAGGATCTCTGCTCCAACGTGTCTCGTTTCCTCACATATCCATATAAAGTGCTGTCAGGAGTCAACAGAACAGGGAGCAGTCATCAAAGCGTGTAGCTTCTTCTATAGTTATTTAATAGACACTGCTTAATACAGTTTGCTAAATGCAGATGAGAATATTCGAAATGTCAAAGCAGAAACTTTGGAGAGCCTGAGAGCCAGCTTCCTACTCACCTACCTTGTGAGTGTTTTTTTTTTTTTTTTTTCTCCCTTCCCATCTCCATTCCCTCAGTTCTCTTTGAAAAAGTCCTCAGGAATTGTTACCCATTTTGGGTATTAAAATGCATTGCATCCAAGTTGAAACTGGATTTTTATTAAGGCTTTTCTGTTAGTTGTTCTTTTTAAATGTATTGCCAAGTGTAGCTTTGGAAATTGTGTCTTTTTTAATCAAACTGGTGAAAGGAAAGTCATGCTGCGCTTGGAGCCCGTCGCGGCTCGTGGTTGTCGCTAGCCACGTGCGCGGCGGCCGCGACGCTCTCCGGGGCTGTGGGCTCCCCAAGCTGGGCTCGAGGTGCCCTGACCAGGCTGGCAGGAGCCTCGGGGCGCTCAAAGGCACATGTGGAGTTTAGCCTGACTTTAGGTTTCTGAACTAGTGCCTGAATGCAGAAAACAGGCTGCAAAGAACAGTGGGGGAAAAAAGTTAGAACCCAAAATTGGATGTTCTAGGAGCTGTTGGCAGAGCCTGGGATTCGGCCGTGGCCGGTGGAGCCTCCCGGTAGGAAGGTGTTGGTGGGACAAGGTTCCCCGGTGAGCCCTGTGCTCCCCTTCGCCCTGCAGCCGCTGCCCAGATCCTCTCTGACGTGCGGCCAGCTCTAACGTGGGGGTGTCTGAGCAGGGCGACGGTCGGGAAGGGGACGTGAATTCACCACTCGTGAGCTCGCCCTAAACCTACACGGATTTTTAGCTGGAGAGGCTGCTATTATGAAACACCACTGTCAGGATGCAGCTATAATGGTCTTTAAATCTGATTTTTTTTTTTTTTTTTTTTTTTTCTTCACCACAAACTAGTAAAAACTAAAGCGTTAGATCTCTGTGGCCTTGAAACTACATTATTTTAGTAATGGAAATATATGGTAAATTGCTACAGGCCTTTTTACATGAACTCGTATTTGTGACAGCATGAGCAGGCCCTTTTTGACCTAGATTGTGCTTAAGCATTTCTTTTATTAGCTCATTGTATACATCTAGGTTTATGCTTGAGGGGAAGTGTCTTAGTGCCTGGATTTGGTGTTTTTATTTAGTATATTTAGCTCCCCTCCACCCAAGCAGGAGCTGGGCACCAAAGGAAGATGACCAAAGTCATCTTCCAGGGCTTGGATCGTGAACCTTAACTAATGTTGGACTGTTTTTTGCTTTAAAGTCTTGGTTCCGTGTACTTTGTGCCAAGAGATATATTTAGAATAGACCCCTGTTTTTATTCGGTAGGTTCTCCCCGATCACAATCGATGGCATGACAAGCCTGGTGGGAATGAACATCCCTGGTCACACTGGGACTGGATGGTGCATCTTCGTCTACAACTTGTCTCCCGACTCGGATGAGAGCGTCCTGTGGCAGCTGTTCGGCCCCTTCGGAGCGGTCAACAACGTCAAGGTGATCCGTGATTTCAACACCAACAAGTGCAAGGGATTTGGCTTTGTCACCATGACCAACTACGACGAAGCCGCCATGGCGATTGCCAGCCTTAATGGATACCGCTTAGGAGACAGAGTATTGCAAGTTTCCTTTAAAACCAATAAAACCCACAAATCCTGAATTTCATATCCTTACTTACTAAAATATATATATATAAATATATATACGAACAAAACAAAACAAACAAACAAAAACAAAAACTCTTCAAGGCTTATATTCAACCATGGACTTTATAAGCCAGTGTTGCCTAAGTATTAAAACATTGGATATCCTGTGATGAACAGGAAAGGATTTTATAATGCTTAGAAAAAAAAAAAGAAAAAGAAAAAGAAAAAAAAAAAACCTTTGATGCATTGAATGTTCTTTCATAGCTGTCGTTGTTGAATATAATATACATAGATAACAATGTGCAGGGATTTTTACCCGGCCAGCTAGTTTTACTACCTTCCTTGAAGGTGGGTCTTTTTAAGATGACCATTCACTCATTTGAAAAAAAATAAATAAAACAAAAACAATTTTTACGAACTAATGGGATTAAAAGCAAGAAAAAATTTTTCTTTTGTTTTCTTCTTTTCAAAACATTGATCCAATCAGATTTGGTAAACTCCCCCGCAAATTAAAGAGGAACAATAAAAATTGCAAAAAGGAGAACATAATTTTGCAACTTTTTTTATTTTTCCTTTTTTCTTTTGTATCATGTGAACTAAACAGTCTTCTGTTAGGGAATGGGGTAAAGGGGGATACCTGATGACATAACAATTTAAATAACATTAACAATGTTGCCAAAGAGGTGGTCTCTTTGCTGAAAATGGGTTTCAAGAAAAATCTATTTTTATAAAATATAAAGAATTTTTACAAGAGAATCTGGATTTGAGAAAAAATATTTTGACTGGCTAATTTAGGGGAAATTGACAACTTTGTCATGTTCATACTGCACTGGTAACTTTTTAGAGATCAAGATGTGTGTTTTAAACTGGATTAGTAGATTGTTTTTTGAAGGATGGGCTACAAACAGATGATCTTCGTATCTTTTCATAGCATGTAATAAAAATATTAAATACAGTACGGGAGAGTGTTCTTCCCAGGCACGCAGTTACCCACAGTCAAAACCCAAAAGCAAGGAGATGAGTTGCAAGACGGTTTTTCTTTAAGTCATCAGTATGGGATATCAGCAGAACAAAAGTTAAAAAAAATTAATTTTTTGATCAAAAACTTCCTTGGTTTGAGCAGTAGGTGCTACGAAATTATTTACATATCTTAGTATCATAGTTAAATGTAATGTGTTTAGAAAAAATACATTTGCTTTAAATTTGTTAAGAATTTTCAAATTCACTTTATAGCCCATGCTAATATAATTGGGCTGTGTTGGCACATTTGGAACACTGTTTATGTTGCTTGAAACACTTATTTATTTAATTGCCGATGTGATGCATATGGCCAAAATCAAATATAGCTAGTTTGGCTAGTCTACTTATTTGTTTACTTAAACTATGGGAAGAAGCATATTATTGTGTCATTTTGTTGTGTGTGTATGTGTATATATAATATAAATATATATATATATAAAGTTATTTTTTCTTTTGGTTAATTTATTATAAGTTGTAACACTTTGCTAGTTTTGTTTGTATATGTCTTAAAATGTTTTCTTATGATACTTAAGTGACAGAGGTATCAAGGTAACTTGTGTAGAAATATTGTTTGATATATTGTCATGTTTGTTGTGAATATTTTTTCTTACTGCACAGTAGAAAAGAAAACAACTGGGTCTTTATTTTAATGTAATTCAGATTGGGGAAAACAGAGCTAAGGGAACAAAATGACTGAGGGGGTGCTCTCCCATGTCCAGTGCACTGATCATTTTAGTATGTTTGTGCTTTGTACGGTTATATATTTAAAACAAAAAAGGGTCATGCTCTTCCCTGAGTACTAGAAACAGTTACTCGCTATGCATAATCTAGTTGATAGTTAAATTTGCTATTGCTTTTCTTGTCTTGTTATATAAAATCTTTTCAATACAAGTTTAGTCTTAATGGTAATAAAACGTTATGGTTATTTATAACTTGTGCTTATTTTGTGCATTTTTTCCATGCTATACCCACTAACTGCATGTAGACTAAGTATTGTTTTTTCACACTGAAGAGGCAAACTTTTGTAGTAGACAAATAACTAAAGCAAAGGCTGCATCATAATTTTATCAGTTTTTTACTTTAACTATGTTAGATTTTAGTTTAAAGGAACACTCATTCAATGTTCAGGGAAACCTTTATACATCATCTGCTATGAATGAGCGCAGTTTGCTGGGAAAGTTTTGATGCATTTGCTAAGCATTAGTGGGGAAGGCATGTCAGAATCTTTTCTCTACGATGTGTTTTACTATCTGAATAATAATAATAATTTAAAAAATCTTTCTTAGGACCAGGCAGTTGTATACTTTAGTTATAATGAATGACTTCATGTTAACCTTGCTAGTTTAGATCATTTCTGAGGGAAAGTATTGTAAATGTTTTTTTCATAACCTTGTTGTGTTTGAATTATTTGTACTTTAATTGTCCAGACAATAAATGAAAGTGTGTAGAATGGCTATGGACTTTCCACCTTTTTAACCGTGTTCAGCTGTTTTAGTAAACCCAGCCACACCTCCAATGTGGTAGATGTTACAGTCTGGTTTCAGAAGCAAGGTCTTAAAGAGAGATGAAGCTATTAGTCAAACCAGGTTAAGCATATTCATTATTTACTTTTCCTTTTGAAGGTTAGAAAGAATCAGACATTTAAGATGTTTAACACCAAATACCAAACTGTAATTGTAATAACTTTATTTATTTGAATGTGGAAGATACTGGAGGGTTTCTACTATATACAGTATTTCTACACAGTGAAAATATTGACTCAGTCAATATCAAGATGAAACAAAAGTAGCAAACTTTGGCATTATACAGTTTCGAAGCCATCGTTCAGTTTGATTGACTTTTCTATGAATATGCTATGAATGTCATGCAATATGGAACAGTTTACATATTATCTGCTGTACAACAGTATATATGATCACCTTCCAAATTTGGTTCTTTTCACCATGTATTATAACTAGAGTTGATATCTCTTTCCGTTGATTTGTTTGAATCCCATTAATACAAATATTCACTTCATGTTTATGTTCTGTAACATTCACTAATTGAAAATATGTACCTTGTAAAACTGCGACATTGAATTTCATAACTGAGATTAGGAAAAATATATCAGAGGACTGGATGGACTGTGCGGTTCTTCAGCTCCTTCACCTATTAATAAACTCGTGTTTTTGTGAGATTAAGTTCCCATGTTGGTTATAATAATTAATTTCAGGCCACACAATGAGTTTGTTCCTAAACTTCACCTTGCTTTATTCATCCTTAAATCAACCTGACCACTCACTAGTGAAACATGAAGGTTGTTATTTTGCTTTATTTAAGTGCTGCGCCCTGATACATATCTTCATCCATCTATTGGTGCATATATATATACACACACACACCTATCAGCACATGGCTGTGTTTATATATATATATGTGTGTGTGTGTGTGTGTGTGCATGTACCCGCATACACAACTTAAGACACAGCCCAAGGACTTCTGTTGCTGCCTGGGGAGAGGCCAGATTTTGCATTCAGATAGTTTTCCCTCAGTCCATTTCTCCTTAACCAAAGCATCTTTTCCATCATCTTGGCAGTGTGAGGCAGCTATAGAGCAAGGAGCAATAGGCCATCTTTGTGGTTACAGGGTCTTGTGTACCTGTGTATCAAGAATGCAGGGTCTCCTACCTCCCCCGTTCTGGCGTGCTTGGGATAAAAGCGGTGGGGACAGTTCCTCTGCTCCCTGCACTGATCCTGCCTCTGCAGTTGGAGAAAGCCTTCCCCAAGCCTGGGCTCTGCCCAGCTTGTGGGGTAGCAGTGAGCTACCCTCAGATTTTTACAGGATGAAGCCAGCCTACCTCGGGACATTTAAATCACGACAGCTGAGCACAGACAGATGCCCTGATTCAACTAAAGTTCCCATGCAGGGGCCTGGACATGCAGCTCCTGATGAGGCTTTTGACCAAGTGTTGAGCACTAGGGCTCGGGATGGCGATGGGAGAGGCACATGCAGAAGGGGCTGTGTCTGTCTCCATCACCTGTAGGAGGACCCAGGGAGGTGCTGCCTGGCACACCTCAGCTCAGTGACCCGGGAAAGGTGGGCACATCCAGCCTGCCATGTGGTCACACAACATTTACTCCCTGCCCTGAAGATCTGACAGACCCAGCTAGCCTGACCAAAGTCATTCCTTATACATCTAGGGCTAAATGAGAGCAGGTCCTGGAGAGCTTTGCCAAAGTGTTGATGCCTCAGACTAGTCTGATATCTCTCTTTTAAAACCAACCACCTTTCTAAACTTGGGAACCATGTGGGTCCAGTCTAGCTGGAGGGCAGTAAATCACTGTGGGATGGGTCAGGACTCCTGTGGGAAGCTGGACCCAGAAGCAGCAGCAGGTGCTGCGTGGTCACCTGGGACATCTCGGCATTGTCACCCCTAGGCTTCAAAAGGAGTTCCCTTCCTCCCCGTGTGTCCTGGTGGGATTTTCCACAGCCATAGGAGCCTGTGGTGTGAGAGGCACAAGGAAAGGGCTCAAGGACAGTGAGGCCACCCGCGTGCTTGGGAAACTGGTCTCGCAAAAAGAGATGCTGAGTGGTGATCGCCTGGTTCCCGTAGGCTCCAAAACTGCATTTCAAAATACTGTTCTCTGTAAACCTGTTGGGCACAAGCGCTAGAAGGGGCCATGGAAGAAAAGCAACCAAAAAGGACAGTTTGCGCGACGGCAGATTAGTTTAACGTGCCTGCAGTTTATGGCATGGCATCAGCTGGCCGGTCGCTTTCCAGCTACCAGGTTAGCGCTCTGAGGAAATGATCTTCAGCAGAAATAGCCGGGCAGGCCACACAAACACAGGTCAAGCATAGCTTTTAAAAACATAAACTATTTCATGTTTGATTCCGTTCACCTTTCAGACTTTTTGGGGCTGAAAACTATCTCTTGTGGCCAAACAAAAAAGACAAAAATAAAAGCCTAACAAAGCTCTAGTCTAGCCAATCCACAGAAGCAAAACCCTCTATTCTAATTTCAAGCCAGCAGCTTTGGTACCTGTGGGTGCCTGTGAGCAGGTTACAGCTGCCACTCACCTATGGGCAAGCTGTGGCTCTCTGCTTGCCCTTTGTGGGTGTCCTGTGGTGGCCACCAGCCACAAGCAGCTCCCGGCCTTCCCCCCGGAGAAAGGCGGCGTCCCGGGCTCCGCGCTGGCAGTCACCGTCACCACAGAATCCACACGGAGCCTCCACGCGGCCACTCCTGCCCGCCTCGGGCCGGGCCGGGCCGTGGGTGCCCTCACAGCAGCTCCCGATTCCCTCATCCCTGAGGCGCGTAGGCCACACGGCCCCAGGGGAGCAGCCCCGGAGCCACACGGCTCCTTCCGATTAGCAGGAAGAAAAAATAAAACCCAGCACCCCCTCCTAAACTTTGCAAATGCATGTAAGCAATGCCAGTGAAAGAGCAATCATTTAAAAATAAATCCTTGATAAGGAGAGGAACCCACCAAAGGAAAAGGGGCTTAAATCGGAGGCCTCTTCTGTGCCGGGTATAAATGCGCGCTGATTAACTGCCTTAGCAACCTTTTTCATAGCAACATCTGGGGAAACTGACACTGAGGCCCAAAATACTTATTTTTATTTAAGTGAATTTTAAACACACACGATCATTAGCTCTTCAGTCTGAGCATCATGACTGACTAGAGCTGCCACTATCCATTTGCTTTAAAGCAGCACTTAGACTTTTCTTCCCTTGCATTTTGCTTGAATTGCATGGGTCCCATCAAAATGCTGTGCAAGAATTAGCTTTTTACAAACAATACAATTCTGATTTTAAATCAGCACATGCGACACTTAATTAATTTTGTAGGATACGGAATCTGTTGCAAATATACGGCAGTACACCCACACATCACCATCTGCTGCGGAGAATTAAATGTACAACTCACAAATGAAATCCTGCAAAGTTGGTGCAAAAAGGTCCTTGCTTGAATTTAAACAAGGCTGTGGAAACCTGCAAACACATTGCAAAAGATCATGAAAACAATAACAAATTTGTCCGGCTGTGAGTCAGTTCTAGCAGGGTTGGGTTTTTGTTTTTTTTCTTTTTTGGTTTTAATACTAATATATTTGCATTAATTGTTGCAGCTTGCAATGCACACAGTGCATACCACGTATTTCAGCTCGCCTTGGGAGCAGGACAAGAAGTCCTGTGCCATGTGGGCACTTTGAACAGCCCCCGTTCCTCTAGACCAGGTGTGCGAGGAGCTGGGGAGAGACAGAAATGCCACTTTTTTAATAATGGATTTAGCCACAGTTTTGAAAAATTGGCAAACATGACAATTGTTTTGGATGTTGTATTATTAGAATTATTAACAAACACTGTTCTACTGCAGTGAGGAAAAATAAACATCAACAACTACTTCTGCCATGGAAGAACTCTAGCAAACATGAAGCGCTCCATCCTTTTGACTTCACTGAAGCCAAGTTTTGTCTTCCCAATCTTGCCTCTTTTTTTTTTTTTTTTTAAACAATCCTGATTTAAAATGAGCTCTTGATTTGTGGTGCCCTGCAGCACCGCGGGGCACTAAGCAGAGTGCCCCGATCTCTCCCACCAAGGCAGGTATCTCAGTACAGCACAAGGCAGGTTTCTCCCTTCGCTCCCAAAAAAAGCCTGTTTTGCCTCCATCTGATATGGCCCATATTACCCATAGCCCATGTGCAGGAATATGGATGAGGAGGCTAGAGCAGACTGAAAGCAGGGATCTTTGTCCCTTGCCCCAGCTAAAAATGCTCTAGATTGGTGTTCTCACAGGTTTCAGCAGTTTCTTTTGGAAAGCGAGAAGATATTTCAGCTCCTTCCTTTACATTTCCTCAGTCCTTTCTGAGATGCAGGTTCTTTTAAACACACATTTATCCCCCCATACACCCGGGGAACATTCTCAGTATACCCACATGGAGTATAATTTATGCTGAGGGGCCTGTTTCATGTTTAACTCAGATAAAGTGTATCAGTAATTAAGAAATGCAGCAGCAGAGGTACAACTTGCATGTAAATTTGCAGAAAGAAGTCTATCAGCTGAACGAATGCTGCTAAAGACCATTTGAAATCGCTGCCTAATCAGAAAGTTATACACATATAGTCATTGCCAGCATTTTATGAGGAATATTATCTCTACCCCAAAAAAATGAGCCTTGCCAAAGAGGCAGAAGTGTGCATATATGAAGGGAGCCTGAACAGAAGTGTCACAAGGGCAGTGGTTCTTAGACAAACTAGGAAAGGTGCGAGCAAGAAGGTCCTAACTCCGTCTGGAAGCCACCTCCAGAAAAGCTCCAAGCTGCCTGGCCACACTGAGCAGCAGCTGAAGGCAGAAAGGTCTCTGCTCCAGCAACCCAGGTCCAAAATGCAGCAGCAGCAGTGAGGAAATGAGAGCAAGACATGAGGAACACATCCGTTATGGCTGGACCTTGCCATGGATGGCAAGTAAAAGCCAGGCAGTCTATCTAGCAGCAAGCTGCATTCTCAAGTTTGCTTTAGCAGTGACCCAGCAGCTGTTTTCTGTTAGGAAACAAAGGGAAGTTTGGTTAAAGAAAGAGAAAAGCAGCCAGTGGAACCCTGCTAAGAGCTGAAGACCCAACGCCCATAGCTGCTGTCTTCCCCACCACCAGACTGCCTGACGCGGGAAGGAGGAATAGTCGTAGGAGACTGGATCAGTCGGTGGTCCCTGGAGGAAGCTGCTCTCATCTATGGGGGAGCTGAGCCCTGGTTTACAGGTCACTGCTGCTGTCTCCCAAGCCTGGCAAGGGCTGTTCTCCTCCCCTCGCCCTGCCAGCCTTTGCTGTCACACAAGGGCTGTTCCCGTGGCACCACCAAGCTGTGTGGGCTGGGACAGCCACAGGAGCCCGGCACAGCCGGGGCACGCAGGGGTGCCGTGTTTCTGCAGCGCGCTGGGGAAACACCTCAACATGCAGAGTCCAGGCTGCTGGTGGGACTTGCTCGCTGCGGCTTTGCCTGACAGACCAGAGCAGAGGAAGCCTTGGTGAAAGCCCGGCCAAAGTCTCCCTGATAAGTCAGCAGGTCGAAGACTTTGTTCTGCTTTTTCAGCAGGTGAGTGAAGTGTCCTTGAATCCTTGTCTAGAATAGCAGGAGAAGGAGAGCAAGCAGCTTTTGTGCCAAACCTCTTATGTTTCCTGCACAATGTGACTGTGCTGCACTTGTGAATGATCACATTAACATATATTAGAGGAGTTCATGTGCTGGTAATGGAAGAGATTGTCAAACCACAGTTTATCTATTAAAATACCCAAGTGTATTAGTATCTTCTCTGCTAAATTGAAAAGAAGAGAAGATGCCACATAAGAAGTTGTTCACTGCCTAAAACAAGTACAATCTCTGGATATACACACACGCAAGCCAACTGTATGTGTATTTTCAATATTAAAAGATAAATATAGTTCTATACCATGTTATAAACTAAGTTTGTGCAATGGAACAGATTTTTACAGTTAAGTTAAAAGCTCTTGAGAATAAGAGGTTTATAATGGAAATGCTGACAGATTCTTAACGATAGCACTGGGATCTCTCTCGCTGTTATGACTAGATAAACCAACAAGGTAATTCAATGTAGTGTTCCAGCTCCGAGACACTAACATACTCCTTCTGGTCCCAGGTGCTGAGGGAAAGTTAAATATAAAACTTAATGAAACCGCAGTGACTGATACGGAGTGGGATGGTTACCCCTGCACGAGGGAGAGGCGAATTTCCCTCCTGGGAGGGGATCTGAAAGGCAGGTAGTGACTGGCTGTCCAAGCGCAGGCAGTGGGAAGGTTTCCTCAGCTGAAATGGCTGGTAACAAAGTTTGTGGAAAGCTGTAGAGCAAACCCAGTCACTCTACATGTACTAGAAATAAATATAAATGAAAATCCCTTCCAACACACCCTGCCCGGGAGGGATGCTGAGAGCATGACAAGTGCCATGGGACACCTGCCATCGTTCCCTAGAAAACTGCTCCAGAAGTCTCTGGTTTTATCAATTTAACTGCCCTTGAAAGGCAGCTCCTGCAGGGAAGCTCAGGGGTGCATGGACAGAGTCACTCCCCATCCCAGAGCCCTTTTGTCTGGGGCTGGGGGCAGGAGGTCCCATGGCAGCCAAGCTGCACAGCAGCTCTCCAGCTTGTGTCCAGACAGATGACATAACTTCAGGGAGCAGAATTGCGGTTCTTGCTGCATTTTAACACCCAGAAAGTTTTGCAACGCCTTTTTGTGCCACACATAAACTTCTGAGGCTGCCAGGAAGCTCATGCGCTGCCTCTACCTACATGTAAAAGTCTGTGCAGACTTCCCGAGGTTGGTGGGCTGGTAGCACTGCCTACTGTCAAGACCGTCTGACATTTCCAATTACAAGACTCTACTTTCAGCTGCTTATAACTGTCATATTTTGACCAGTAACTTGTCATTTTCCATCCTGGGCATCTGCCTCAGGCTGAATTTTTTTGGAAAGCTTCAGCCAAAACAATATAGCTATTCCCAAGGGCAAGGCCAGGGAACAATGCACTGTTTTGTAATGGTAAAAGAGAAAAAGAACTGACATACTCTTCTTTAAGATGCACCACAACTCCTCACGCTTTGAGTAGGGGAGCAGAAATTTAGTAGACTGGTGACCTTTGCATTAGGGATGTGCCTTTCATTATGCTGTGAAAAATCCGAGCAAGTGTGGCCAAATACACCTGAAAAAGGAATCCAATCATCTCTCCTCAGCAGAGACTTTCTTGAATAGGAATAGCTTAAAGCTCAGAGGATCCTGTTCTGGTTCAACTCGTCTAGCCCTGCTCAAAGCTCTAGCTCTGTCCCCCTGCAAAACACGGAGCATTTGATCCCCTGTGCAATGCTCACTGTGTCCAGCAGGAGTTACTGGATATGTGTCAGCTCCAGGCTGGAGGAACAGAGCAAAATAGTCGCTGTGGTCACAGTTCCTTACTGCTGTGCAAAGAGCCCCACCACCGGCTGGCCTGTGTTCTGGAATCCAGACCTTGAGGGGAAAGAATTAAGCCAAACTGGCCTCCTTGGGCCAGGATTCGGGTGGAATTGCAGCCAGAAGGACTGTTGGGGACAGTGAGACAAGGCTGCTGGGTTGGGTGAAGACTGCGCATGTGGAGAAGGCTGCTGCTGAACAGGGAAGGGACTGAGGAAAGGAAAATGGGGGTCGGACGAGTCCAGCAAAGGGGAGAGACAGACCCAGAACAAGAACAGAACGAGGGACCAGGTGAAGTAACCTGCGCTCACCAGAGCTGCTGGCTTTCCAGAAGCCAGCAGGAATGGGCTCCAGGATCCTGAGTTTCCCCCTCCAAAAGGCTCTGCACAATCCTGCCATGCCCAGTTGGAAACAGCAGGTTTTACATCTCCTAGCACTGCGTGGCTTTCCTAGGTTCCCATCCCAACAGCAGGAGCTGCAGCTGGAAGCGCTCTACATCCTTGAAAAGAGGGAGCAAAATGAACCACACGCATTTGGCAGCCCCACACAAACCGCCTGAATTAAACAGCCTTCCTGGGCTCGCAAGGGAGCCGGTGGCAGAGCTCACACTGCAAAACCATCCCACAACGGTCACCTCCACTTCCAGCACAAGAGAAGGGACCTGCAGAAAACGGCAGCCTGGCATGTGAAACCGCTTGAAAACTGCAACATTATGTGTATCTGTAAGTGGTTTCTCAGGGAGCTTTTGTTCAGGGATTCGCTTTAAGTATGGGAATTTGCAAACCTTAATTGTGTCCACTGAATATGGAAAGCTGGGAGAGAGAAGATTTTCATTCTCAGAAGTTATCTTTAAATGGCTCATCCTGCCCTTACTGATGTTTACTACTGCAATACACTTATTTTGAGACTGAGTTCATCTGCTGTAAGAAATTACTCAGACCATTAATTTTGGAAACCAATGCTGGAAAGATCACGAATGTTAAGAATTCTAATTATGTTGAGTCTGGGAAATTTAATGAATAAAAGAGACTTTTCATAAGCATCTGAAGCCATAGTATTTTAATATCATTGGCATTAATTAAAATATCTGGAATTTTTAAAGGATCTCTTCCCCTCTCCCTTCAAATTTCTTACTTCCAACACTAGAAGAGAAGCATCATTTCACTAAAACCACCCAGAAAAAGAGTGCTTTGTGGCTGATCAACTCATTTATAATCATGGCTTGGCAGGAGCAAACTTCTGCTGAAATTTTATCTTTCAATCAGATCTCCCCTCCACCCCAAATATGTTTTCCTCCACCTCCCAAGAATTAGCAGGCTTGGCTTTGTTTTCCACCAAGAACCCAGAAGATAAATGTCCAAATGATTTGGGGCTGGGCAAAGGACTGACCTCTCGGTGCCTGGTTAATGATGCCATCCATCTCAGGAGATAGTGATTCCCTCCTTTAGAGCTTAGGGGGACAACAGGGGAACCTTGGGATTCATCCTCCATCCTCCTCCCCTGGCAGGGGTGCCTCTCTGCATGCCCGGGCTCTGCAGCTCGGTTTGGGGGCGTCACAGCGATGCCGGCCCCGCGTTTCCCACAGGCTGCTTTGCAGCACGGTGGGTTCAGCGCCCCGTCCTGCCCGGCTTCCAGGAGCCCTGGCTTCTCGAGGGGGTACTGTGGCTCTACGGGGTGGGCACACCATCACAGTCTTGGGCTCTGCCACTTATGTCGTGAGGCCACATCAGCAGTGACAAATGCAAAGGCTGGAGGAAGCTCTGCTGCAACCCCAAGCTCCTGAGCAGAGGACTTTTATTCCCTGCTCAGAGCATTCAGTGAGATCAAGAGCATAAAGGGCTCCTTTTGTCTCTGATCTTAAGCTCTCAGTTTTTTCTTTAGATTTTTTTTTTAAGTATCTAAATATACAGTCTCTTGCTGGTTATTAATAGTGGGACCTCACCTTATTTGATGCTCTTCTCACTTCTTAGAGTGTCTAATTAAAGGAGGGATATGGAAAGTGCCACGTGCTGCTGAGCCACTTGCCGTGATTGGGAAGACGGAGTCGGAGGGTTTTCCAGCGCTGGAAGTGCCACCGACTACGGCGCTGACGCAACCAAAGTGGCGGCTGCGGCTTGGTCAAGAAAGAGCAAAGCCTCAGGCAGGGCAAAGGAGCTGGCAGGTCTTCAGAGGCGCTGAAATGGGCATTTGCTTTAGAAAAGGCCAAAATCATAGCTGCCTGGAAAGCTAAAAGGGCATTTTGCAGTGGATCAGTGGAAGCTGTTTCCACTAGAACAGCAAATAACCAAAATAAAATAAAAAAGGAGGTTGCTTTTTTGACTTCCACCAAACTGTGAACAGTCTCCTCTGTGGCAGAGGCGCTTGGCTCTCCGCGAAGCTGCTCCCGGGAGCCCCTGCACCGCAGCGCGCAGCAGGAGAGAGGCCGGTCGCTGCTTGGCGGCAGCGTTTTCTCCTCCACGGCAAACCTGCCGCTCCAGCAGGCTCCCAGCTTGCTGGTGCTTGGTTCCGTGCCGGGCACAGCCAGGTGTCACACAGGTGAGGCCGCACACAGACAGGCAGGAAGCCCTGGGGGCTCTTATCTATTTTCTCCACGTGGCCGAGAGAGCGCTCCGAGACGCCTGCTGATTCAGTATGTTCGGTGCCGGGGAGAAGAAAATCGATGGGGGAACTACAGATGGCCCATTGCTATAAGGTAATCGGGCTTCTTTCTGATGGAAACAGAAATGATTTATTCCTAGCAGCTTACCTTTCCTGACCGCTAGGTTTTGTTTCATTATTCAACAGCAGACACTGAACAAGCATCTCATGAGCATGGCCAGTTCTTAAAGGTGGAAGAAGGTGGGAACCTTTTCCATACCCCTTCTGACACTCGTTCTAGTGAATTCACATGGTCCGAGGGGGTTTCCCTTCTGAAATGCATCTGAGGTAGGAGGTACCTCCACACACCTCTCCTTCCCATGCCTTGGGATGCAGCGTCACATCCTGCACCCAGGGCTGCGCTGCCATCCTGAAGGGTCTGTCTCATCGTCTTAGAGGCTGCACCCCCGCACAGGACAGCAGCAAGGGATGAGCCTTCTGCTCTCCACAGGATTTTCTCCCAATAAGCCAGGAAATAACGTGTGTTTCACTCATATTCTTAGCTAGCAATGGGCTCCCCACTGAGACCCCCTGCCCTCTCCACTGCTGACTAATCGTGCCTGCAGGAGCCATCCAAACCAGGCGCCGTTTGGCAGGAGCAAAAGGGCCCATTAAAACAGATGACGCTCTCTGCTCCCTTCCAGGACTCAGATGACAGGAAGGGCTGCCCAGTTCCTGCCCCTGTCTGCTCAGCGGGCCTGGCACCGGCAGCAGAGACCAAGCAAACTTCAGGCCAGCCGAATTCAGGGGCCTCTGCTGAAGGACTCGGGTGACAAGGTGATGTTTAGAGGCAGGGGAAACCGGGATGTGTTTGGCCTTTTGCTGTTCCTGGCCTGGAGGGAGGAGCAGGCTTCCTGCAGGCCCCCCGGCACAAGCCAGCTGCAGGCCCACGCGCCCACCTCGGGCACAAGGCCGCTTGCTGCACGCTGAGGGCCCCTTTGAACTCTCCATCTCAGCCTCTGCTCCAGCCTCCAGCCTGCCCCTCCAGCGCCCAACCTCCTCCTGCTGCTCCCGCTGGGGTGCCGAGACTGCTGCAGGGACTCTGGGTCCCTTCCCAAGGGACACTGCTCCTGCTCCTCTGCTCTGCACCTACACACGTGTGAGTCCAGGAGTTGCATTCTTGGGGCATGGGAATGTGTCCGACTGCAAGGATAGCAGCCCTCCTGCCAACCCCCGGGAGGTGCCGAGCACGCGGGCTGGGCCCGCTGCTCGCTGAGCTTGTTTCTGAAACGGGATTTCAGAAACAGGCCGGCGCCGACACGAGCGACAGGACGAGTGGGAGCGACGCAGCGCGTCACCTCGGCTGGACGGCGAATCTGCCACCCTTCCTCTTCCCAAAAGCTCTGCTGCTCGGCTGATGATAAGGGGCCAGATCTTGCAAGACTTCCCCTCGCCACTTAGCTTAATTATGTAACATTAAAGTCGCAGCCTCAGCCAGTAGCACGGGAGCATGCAAAATGTACCTATTTACCTTGCAGGTTTTTAAACATACAGGATTCAAATAGGTTATGTAAAGCAGCAAAATCTACACAATTTACATTGGCCTGACTGCTGAAAGCTGCAGGTACCAAGACCTGAAAGGAAGTCTGCATCTAAACTGAGTATCCAGGGGAGGTCCCTTTCGGCATACAAAGATCAAGCCCTAACTGAAATTCAAACATACCCTTACGCCTGGTTTTTATCTAATTTCAGCAAAATAATGTTGCCCTAGAAATAAAATTTCCCCATATGTCTGGCACAGCTCTACAATGGCCATTTAGTGGAGCAGTAAAGCAAAGCACTAGGCACTTGACAGCTCTCTTTGTGTCACCTTCACCATGCGTTCTCGTTCTGGAGAGCGACTGCCAGGTATTCCGACCTCCTTGCTTTGCTTTCCCGGAGCAGGTACATGGCTTAAGAGCTTGGTCATCTTTTCTGCTAATAGGAATTGTATATAGGAGCAGGACACAAGTAGAAAGCACTGCACATTAAAATCTAGCTAGCTCAGGACACCGGTAATATGATCTACACAGCTCTGCAAAATGAATTTTTATGATTTTCCCAGCTGAACATGGTTGCATTAATATTTCATTACTAGATTTCACTATGATTTTGGTCCTGTTACTGTCTCAACCAATTTATTGCTTGAGAAGGTTATTTTTAATCTTCAGCAGTAACTGAGAATATACCCTTAGAAAACCTTTCTCAGTGTGGAATTTCTTTGCAGTTTCATTATAATTGAGGTGATGCTGTATCCAACAGCTCTTTATGAGAACAAAATATATATTGCAATTTTAAGGGGCCAGGAGAGGGAGGTTTATATCCCTGCTTCTAGATCAAAAGCCGGTGTTATCCACTTGTCTTAATTTTGAGCGATAGAATTTCAGAAATTAAGAATAGGGAGGATGAGTTAAAAAGACGTGATCTCATACAGAGAGGCAGAGTTTAGCTCTGAGCACTCGGTCCAGCTGGCCCCTGGGGTCCTATAGTGCTTGAGCTCCAGCAATTTGCTTTTGAAAAATGAAGGTGTTTGGGCTTTGCCTCAAACAGGGTCGAGCGTATAAAGGCACAGGCAGCATTAGGCCGGATTTTTCCTCCCTCGCCTTGTGATTTAGGGCCCGTACCTCAGAGCCAGCCCCAGCACCTAGAGAATGAAAAAGTGCTGGTGCCTGCACAAAGAGTCTGGTCTTAACGCTGTAACCTGCCAAGCTCACTCAGCACCTGGACCAGTGCTTAGCACGCAAGACACTGAACTAAAATAGGAAAAACCTCTCTCAAAAAAACCCTCAAAATCTGCTTCACAGCTACAAAACATCTCTCAATGCCAACCGTAAGTAATTAGTGTTAATTATTCATCCCCCTGCTGATCTGTAAAGCATCCTCCCGCTCCCATTCCAGATCCCTCCAGACAGGTATAGGCAGCAATACTGTTGCTCAGGGATACACTTCCCCCTAACTCAAGGCTGAAGGATGCAGGAGAATGTGCCATTTTGGCCCCTTATTTTATGCCCAGGAGTTTGGTCTCTTGGCCTTTCCTCCTGCATAACTTCCTCGTCCTCGCTGCAGGGTTAATTCCCTGGACATACAACAGGAAAGCGTGCAGGGAATCCCCTACCAAACACAGACGTGGAAAGCAACTGCCTCTTCACTGCCTGCCTGACCTGTTGCCACAGCTTCCAGAGGTATCTTTGCTCTCCTCCTCCTCCTCTTCCAACCTGTGCATGAGCCCAAATGCCTGTCCTCTTTCTCCACCTTCATCAGCTTGTCTAGCAAATCTCTTCCTTTCTGCCATATCACTACAGCTACAGTCACAACAGCACCACGAGCCTGGAAGGATGTAGCACCCATCACCAAACAAGCCCAATGTTTCAGCACAGTATATTTAATGACAGTGATACTTGTTAACAGCACCCTGTCAGATCGTGGTACACTTAAGGCACCTGCATTTTGAAGGTTTTTACTGTTCAACAGTTTTAAAACCTCCTCTGTGATAATCACAGCTCTTCTAATTTGGGGTCTTAAAAACAATTCAGAGCAGAAACAGAAGACACAAAATTTGCAGTCTGATTTTTCATGTTTCTAGAAAATGGCCCAGCTTGCCTCTGAGTGGCCCCAAGCAGAATAGACCCTCTCAGGAAGACTGACGCACTCGTTTGTACGTTTTGGAGACAAACCAGGAGGTGGGCTCGTACTTATCCCTATAACAGAACCCAAAAATGACGCTAATCCAAATCAAATGGTCCAACTTTGACACTTAGAGCATCAAACAACTCATAAAAGCCTTCCTGGATGCTAAACGCCAGGTATATTCTTCACAGCAAAGATGAGCAGCAGTCAGATTTTCTAGTGAAGCGTTTTCTCCTGTAATCTTTCCAGATTCAAGAATCGTAACGAGTGCATGGAAATTACAAGCTGCTATAAAAATTACAGAGACTAAAACTACCATTTTATCCTGCATTAGAACAATTTTAACATTGTTAGAGGAATACATCTCGGCAATTTTAAAATTATTTGAGTCATGACAGAAAGACTCACAACTGCAATATTTAGCTTTCAGTTTCATCTCAGGATGTTCCTGAAGACTTGCAAGATGTCATGTTACATAGCATTTTGTGGGGACCAAAGAAAGTCTCTTTGACAAGTAACACATGTAAATTGGAACCATTGATAATGGAGGATTTAATTTTATCTATTCCGTATTCATAGTACAATAAATAAAAAAGACTTCAGCGGTCACCGTAGGATTGCAATAGCTTCTACAGAAATGCCATTTATAGTTGCATATTTTTAACAGTGAGCTTTGGCATACATTTGATTAAATTCTGCTTTCCAGTAAACTTAATGAGAATTCTAATTCTCAAGAGATTTCTATAGGCATAACAGGTAAAAAAGAGTCTATAAAGTCAAAGCTGTGGTTGTTAGTACAGGAGGCTGACTCCTTTGAAGAGAAATAAAATTCATAAGCATGCATGCATATATTTTAATATTATCATGATACATATTGGCAGAGCAATAAATAGCATGAAGATTTATTGCCTGCTCCACTTCCCGGTATGCACAAATCCAAACGGGACCTGTGAGACATGACATCTTTCAGGAATGACTTCCAATTGAGTGGAAGCAGACCAAATTCATCCTGTGTCCACACTGCAATGAAAGCATAATGCTCACACAGGGGTTCCTGAACTAGCCTTAAATTAGGGGTGTCCTTGCAGCACTGTCACTCTAAGGGTGGGCTGCCAAGTCCCCTTGGGAGGCTGGTCACTTCTTTCACCACTTCTACCCTTATGTTGCAGGATTGCAGCTTCCCTTATGTTGCCTGTATTAACATAAACCTTCAGTTGTTTGGGAAGTGCTGGATATTGCCTTAGTTTCCACTGCTGGTACAACATCTATTTCATACCTTTGTGGGTTAGGTATTATCAACCAGGTAATTACCAGGTTATTCTGCATATAGCTGCTTGTCACTAAGTCATTCTGAAATCCTGGTTAAGGTTTTGTGTGTGTGGCATTCTCTCTCATGACCAGCTAGGTAAGACATGAACCTAGAGGAGAACACCAGGGTAGAAAGAGGATAGAGCACATATACTGACTTAGATTCTAGTTAGCTGTCTGCTTGGCTCAAGGAAGATTATGCTGTCCAGGCAGAACCTTGCTGAAATTTAAGTATAACAAATTCCTAGTGATGAGCACAACAGTGAGCTTCCCTTATTAGAGCCTGCCTTTTTCTAGGCCTAAATGAGCATGAATGAAATCCTGGCCACATTCATCTCCAAGGCAATCTTTCATTCACATGAACGGCCCCAGAATTTCTTCCACATGGCTCTAGATTGATCTCCTCTCACCACAGAAATTATGCTCATTGTTCATCTTCAAACTGGACCTGGTTTCTGGGTTACAGTGTCTATTCATTACTGAGGTTTTAAGTCAACTTTTGACGTGAAAGGATTAATAAGAATATCCAGTCACGTGGCATTTTAATGTGCAGATTTCAAATTACCAGAGGAGTTCAATATTTTTGCATCCACTCTGCAGATGGGGACACAGAGATATTCAGGTGAAAGATTGTTATTCTAGATCATGGAATGGGATACTGGGAAAACTGGAAGTAGCCCCTAGAGTTTGAAATTGTACCCCAAAGCTCAGTCTGCCATATCACATGATTAGTCCCCCAGTGAGTATTCTTCTCCTGCTATTATTAGCATTAGTCCTGGGATTAAACGAGGACCAGAATCTCCCCAAAGAATACAGTAAACCGTGGTGTTTAGTATTTCAGTTGTCACTAGTTCAACATAGTTATTTTTAATACTGACCAGTGGTCAATTTCTATTTTTTATACCAGAACTAAAAACACTAAAAAAACCCCTTCAAGCACATGAAAAGAACAGATTAAATATAGCTTGTGCTTATGCTGATTTCTAGAAATAGGTTAATAAACACTGCTTAGATGAAAGGAGCCTCAAGCGTTAAAGAAAGAAATCAGAAGGTCTCACTTAAGTGATTTTTTGGCAGGAATCAAATTAACGGATATAATATGGATTGCTGACAAGGTGCTTGATCATTCTCTGCAGTAAGGATTTTTTTAATGTATATATTATATTTATATATATAAATATGCACACGTATAAGTTTGAGCGTGAGCTGATTCCATTAACACTTCATTTAATAATGATAAATGGCACTTTTATCTGAAAGGAAAATATTAAGAAGTTATGATTTGCAAGAACAAGTTAGAATATATGACATTATTATGTCCTCCTGCATTTTCTTCTCCCTTAAAAAACATGAGCCTTCACTGAAGGACTTTGCTAGTAGAAAAGAATGCAAACATTTTATTTAGCCCATAGACAATCTCCTTCTAATTCAATCTGTAAATGACACAAAATTTTTTTTTTTTTTTGTAGGAGGATGGAGGATAAAATAAAGAGGGAGCCAGAAACGAGATTTAAAGAGATCATGGAACTCTTTTTTAAGCAATACAGCATCTTAATTTCTGGTAAATTCAAGCAACCTCCATCTGGGGGTTGATTCTGTCAGTCTGTATCTATGTCTGTCTGCCTTTATCCATCTCTCTAGGCATTTATCGCCGGGGTTTCGGCGCTCCACTGAAGTAAACAGGAGCTCTGCATGCAGCCTAGCTGCAGAATCCAGCCCCTACTTGACAGTGATCAGGTCTGACACTGACAAGCACTTATACCCGATTCCCCGGCTCTTTTCATTTGGCCTTAGATACACGTGTTGTCTGGCAAAAGTTAAAAATAAAACATTTTGGGCCACGCTGTGGTCAGTTCTCATGTGCCTCTGCAGCGCGAGGGGGAGGAGGCAGCGGCGGCTCCGCGTCCTGCTCCGCTCGCGCCAAGGTCACCAGGACTGCTGCGAGGGCAAAGGGGGGCACACGCGGGGCTCGCTCTGCAAACGCTCCTTCCCTCCTGGAAATAACTCGCCGGGAAGCCCGGAGGGGCTGAGAAACGCTAAAGCATCGCTCGCCCCCACGGCTGCCGCAGCCTGCTGCAACGAGCGCCCGAATCTGGGGGTTCTGCAGAAAATGTCCATCAAAACTTGAAGTATTGGAAGTATGCGATTGCTTTGAAGAAGTTACAATGAGGAGTTTTTCTTTCTTTCTTTCTTTTTCCTTTTTTTTTTTTTCTTTTTTTTTCTTTCATTCTGCTAGAAATATTAGATACGAGAAGTGGGAAAAATACCACTTGAAACTTAGAAAAGCCTGATGATTGGAGGAGGGGAAGGCATTCATTTTGTCACCGAGAGGCTGATAATTTCAAGTGAGCATTTTGGATAAAAACAATGACAGTTTGATTAGCTAAAAGAATACCTGGAGAAACGCAGCTCTGTATCCGAGCAGCTCCAACTCAGCTCGCTGTGCAGTTCAGCTGGGTGCTCTCTCCTGCTTCTCAGCATCACAGAGGGGGTTCTAGGCAGAATATCCCCCTTCTTCTAAAACAACCTAAAGTTTTCATGAAGGGTTTGCACTTACTTGTTTATGTAATGATACTGTCCAAGCTTTAAAGGTTTTTCTCTTCATTCCCGTCATGTTTATGAGTGATTCTCTGCAGCCTTCAGTATGTTATGGTACAATCCCTACTCACCCATCAGACCATTCACCTTTCCCTGCTTCTGCTTCATGCTGAATTTCTTCCCTTTTTCAATCAGAGGTGGCTACAATTGCTCTCCACATGCCTGAAAAAGTCTTTCTTTCCAGAATTTTATATAGGGGATTCATTCTTCCCTAGCTCAACTAGAAATACCTCCTTTGATATAGTGCCAAAATATATGTCCAGTTCCTCTGTACGATTCCAGCTGACAAGCCTTACCTTGTATTAGAAATTGCCATTAGTCCCCAGCTGCCTGAACCTGAACGATGGAACGTAATTCCATCCATATCTCACCAATTCCTGAGGCTATTCCTTTTGGTCTGCATGTTCTGGGCCTCCCTGCTGTCGACAGTCCCTCCCAGCCTTCAGCCACCAGCACATTTCTCCAGCAGCTCCTATTCTTGTGTGCCTATTTGATTAATGAAAATGTGAAGTGATACTGTTCCCCAGACTGTGCCTTCAAAACCTTCACTTTTAGCTCCCTCTACCCTAGTATTTCCTCTTTCAACATCATCCATTATCACCTCCTTTAGCTAGTTCCTTCCTATTTTACAGTTTTGCTGCTAATCCTCATCTTCTGCAGTCAAACAGTTCTCAATGTTTCTCGGTATCAAATTCTTCTCTCGTAGTTTATATGCATTATATCTATTGCCATTTTCTTTGTCTAAAAAGATCAGGATAATCTAAGAAAAAATATCAGGTTAATCTAGTAAATCTGCTTTTGGTAAACCCATTCTACATTTTATCGCTTTTTTCCAGTTACTTTATCAGCTGTTACTCTTTTTTTTTTTTTCCAAATGTACTGTCATGCCTACTGATGTCATACTAATATGCCTACACTTAACTAGATCACAGCTTTTTTTTCCCATCTTAAACACAGGAATCATGTCTGAAATCTCTTATAGCACTCCCACTTTAACATATTCCTAAATATCCTTGCAAGTCGACACGCACTTTCAAATGCCAGTTCTTCTAGTATACTGCAACAAGGATGCCCCAAAACAGCACAGACTGATTTTTATTTCTGCCTCAAAAGGGGTCATTTCATCTTTCACAATTTGCTCTCCTAAAGCTATTTTCCTCTGTCTAAGTTCAGAGTCATTGTCTACACTGATCAACTGGCAACAGAGGCACCAAATCATAATTTTTGGACAGCATCTTTAAACCCATCCAACCCAAAGCAAACCTTACTGTTTCTTTCCTTGCTCTTATCTAATTTGGATGGCTAAAGTAACATACTATTTGTTTTAACTTCCTTTCCACCCCTGACTTGACATCAGACCTCATTTTACCTCTGCCTTTTGGATTTCAGGCTTCCTGTTGATGGCTCTATTACCATTCCTGAAAGACTTCATCATTTTGAAATTTCAGAATTTTCTCTCAGGAAAAGCTCCTGCAATGAAAAAAATACCAGAAAAAAATGTTTATTCTAAAGCATTTCCAAAAGTTGTTATAATCCATTAGGCAGTAAAACACAATTTACTTATATTTATTGACTTAGTGAATAAGGCTATTGACTTAGATTACTGACTAACGGTTATTGACAACAGTGTCTTATATTTGAAAAGCATTGCTTCAGCGGGTCAGGAGAGCAGATGCACTGAAACCTGGTCTGTTTGACTGGAAAACAAACTCCTAGCCCTGCAAAGGGATGATACGGTGGTTTGGAGGCCCACCTGCTATGCACATTGATTAGGCTAAAACGCAACCATGCAAAGCGTAGCTGCAGCTGGAAGTGTCGCTCATGGAAAACAACACTGCTCCATCCAGATTTAATCTTTCTGTGATTCTGTATCAAGTTTGCAAGTCAAAAGAGGGTTTATCTAGCTGTCATCTTTGAAAGCTCACTTTGAGATCTGCAGTCAGACCCTGCCTTTATTTCCTCCTCCTTAATCACCAGTAACACAGACCGCATAATTAGCAAATGAATGACAATTCAGGACCCACTGCAAGGCCCCAAGTGTGAGTTCATTTGAGGATCAGGCCTTTTAATTGAAACTGCAGAAGGGACGTGGCAATCCTGCCCCTTCTCCATAGTGATTTTGACTTTGTCGGGCTCTGAGTGTAAAAGTTTATCGTGGGATCTGATAAGGATTTTGTTGACAGAAGGAAAAACAGTTCTCTAAAATATCTCGCACTCGTCAAGCATACAGGTTAAATCATAAGGATGCAGCTTTACATAGCTATTTCTTTTAACAGAGTCATCCCCAGAAAGGTATAGACTTCTGGAGCTTTACATTTTTTTCTGGAGTGGAAATGACTATGCATTGTACAAAGAGCGACCCTGTTCACTTTAGCCTGCATCACAACCCCACAAATTTCCACTTGTGTCATCCCAGAGGTTAGACTAAAAAATTTTAAGCAGTGCCAATCACAGTACTGAATTTGCTTCATAGGAAAACAGATGTATTTCTAATATATTATTTGTAATATCAAAGTGTTCTATTTTAATCGTAATACAGGGTGTGTTAGATAAGTTCTGAGGTGATGCACTGTTTGCCACTTGTTCTTCCAGATTATTTATATAGGAACAAAATCCATATTGCATCCATACTAGAGGGGCCATTGACTGTATTCACTTGCCAGTATTGCTCATACGAGTAATGAAAGCAGGACTGGTTCCAAGGTTTCAACGGAGGCAGAGCACTTGACGTAAACCTATGCTTAAATGCAAATCCACCACAGAAATTTTTCACATGCTAAACCCAAGATTAAATGTTTTACCAAATCAGGGTCTAAACCTCCAAGGTGCTATGTAAATAGTAAGACCAACCTCCCCAGCAAAACTAACTGGCAGAGCTGTTGTGCTCTGTCGTGTTATGAAACAGATACTCAAAATTACCTCTCCCTGTAGATCCTACATGAGTACTGATCCTGGAATAAAGTCACATTGCTATAACTAAACTATTTTGCTGTAACATTTTCATATTTATCTAGTATATTTGAATACCTGTGTAATGCAATTTCTTAAATGTAGATGAGACCTAATTATAACTGCTAATACCTTATGGGCATTATCCTCTGTTTTCACATATAGCAATCAAGATCTACAGGCTAAATGACTCCTTTCATGACACGATCAAGACAGAGCTGCCAGGTCGGAGCTGAATCCTGTACCATTTTAGCCTCATGTACCTTGCCAGCTCACTTAAACATGACTTATGTCAATAACTCAGTTAAAAGCTTTCGCCCAAATGCTACCCTGCTTGGTAATTCACACTTTAGTTTCCCTGTGCAGTAGGAATTAATTAACATATCAAGCACAGCTCCAAACTTAATTTTAGGTATCTTACAAGTAGTACACAGTTATATTCCTGCTTTGGTACCACTGAAAAATCTATTCTCGTCTTAATGTCTAGAAAAGATTATTAATGTCCTGTCTCCCTGGTCCTGTGGTATTGATTTGCCGCCCCAGTTAACAGGAATATGTTAGTAATATAAGTGACTTATTTTTATCCCCTTCTTTACTGAAGTGTTCACTAGATGTAGAAATGTGGCTATCCTGAACTGAGAAATATCTTGTTTCCATTAACAAGATGGCATAAAATAATACAGTATTGCCTTTTCAACATTTCAGCTGAACTTGTTCCTCTTGTTCATGGGCACAGAAAGTTGAAGCTTTATTCACTGTAATGCTGCATATAATAAATGAATAATATTTGTTCAACTACATGATAGTGCTCGGATAATGTAACTTTTAGCAATAACATTTTTTTTTTGCTTTAATTCTTGACTTTTATTTAAAATTCCCAGATTCTCATTATTAAATGATAGCCTACAAACTATTAACACGTAACAATCAGACCTGGCAGATACTTTTCAAAATGAAGAGTGAAGAGTTGATTTATTACAAAGAAAATATTCACATGCAGGAGCCTTCCCACGTAGGCAGCATCTGTTCAGGTTGCTCAGAATAGCTGCTGAGTTTACCCGTCCGTGCTCCCCCATGCCTGAGAGCGCGGTGAGGTAGAAGTGTAACGCACTTGTCAGAAAGACAAATGTGGCTTCAGGACGGCTTCGGGAAGGTATTTCCAAATAGGGATGCAGAGAACTGCCACCAAGGAACAAGGCAATGATATCTCCTCCTCCAAAATAGTCTCAATAATTCTGCTCCTTGGATTTGAGAAAGAAAAACTCAATCGGGTGCAAAGAAAGATGACTAAGATAATCCAAGGGGAGAAAGACACAAAGGGAAATCACTGCCATCTATGAAGAGGGGATCCTGAGAAACACCACAGAGAGAAGAAGAAAGGTCAACATAGGCAATAAAACAAAAAACTTAAGTGAGATAAATTTAGGCTAGAAAACAGGTTTCAAATTACCAGGGTAGAGATGTTCTAAGGCAACCCTTCAATAAGAGTAGTTGAGAAATAAAATTCAATCGTTTATAAGATGGAGCTTAATATAAATGCACTGCACTGTATGATTTTAGAACCAGTAGCACCCAGGGATTAGACTTCCTGCGTGTTTTTATTCTGAATTAACAATGCAACCATCAGACTTTCACTTGAACTATATTATCAATAACAATGTGTAATTTTATGTGGTTTATGTATTACTATAGCTGAGGGTCTCTTCCAAAATCCCCAAGTAAATGCAATGAGCAGAAAAGGAGCTAACAAGCTGGTGAGTTTTAAAACGTGGTTAAATTGAAATGTGTTAAGAGGAAGGAGCTGGAAAGAACCAAAGTTCAGCTTAGGCTAGTGTGCAGCAGGGCTAAGCCATGGGAAACCGAGGGAGAGCAACCACAGGGAAGCAAAATGCCTTGGTGGAGGGAGCGGCGGTGGCTCCTTGTTTATTCTACACCAAGATTCTCCTGCTTTCTTGCCTAATAGCAAGACAATAAAAATATGTCAGTCTAATTAAACTCCTGGTTTGCAATCACCTACATTCCTGCCTACACTATACTTCTATATTAAGTAATTTACAAGCATTTTTTAAAATACATTTCCTAAGCAAACCATGACCCAAACAGAGCTTCCTGTTTGCTATAGCAAGTTATAACTTCACAAACTCCTGTGTTCAGAACAGCCTCTTGATAGAGGGTGGAAAAGGCACTACTTGTCCTATGGCCTAGGTATGGAAAATGAGTGATAGAGATCCTGTTGTAACTGCATTTGTAGGATCATCAGGAGAATGGTATTGGTGTGAGCATCTCACAGCAGAGATCAGCACCAGTTCCCACTGGAGATCAGGCCAGAGAGACAAAAGTGCCTTGGAAACCAGACGTGTCTGACTCCGTATTCCTGCGCTCCAACTTCTTTTCCACCCTGGTAACAAGGTGAAGGAGCCATTCAGGTTCTTCTCATTTCAGAGAGGTAAAACAGCCCACCACAACACCCTGCAGCTACAGTCGGAGCAGTTTTCTTGGCAAAGCTGCCAGCTATAATTCCATGTTCATTAAATTGTTTTGAGAGAAGCTAACAGGAAAAAAAAAAAAAGAATCCATATTTAAATTTTGTAACCAAATGTGACAATCTTATCACTCTGAAAAATGTGCACAAAAGTAATAAAGCCAGTATTGAAAACTAAGTTCCATATATTTTGGAGCTATACAACAATTTCAGCTGCCTATCTTTCCCATATTATAACCAATCACTAATATGCATTCTTCAGATCTGCAATGCTGGGAGGGTGTTAAAATTAAGTTTTATAAGGAGTATTTTTTCATTATATTCTTTTTGACCAGAAGAACATCACAAGAGAACTTATCTTGTATTTCATTGTGACAATGTTTTCCTATCATTTTATTCAAATTATCATTCTTGTACGGTATTTATTTTTAATTTAAAATTAAAACACTGAATAATTAAGTTCCATAGAGAATACTAATGTGTGGAACAAAGTGGGACAAATAGACTCTGTCTACAAGATTTCTATGATCCTCTCCCCATTAACATAAGCATGAGTTCTACTGGGTATTTACATATTAGATTTAGCAAGCAATAATACAATGAGAAGTAATTTCTGCATTAATATTTTCTCCTTCAAAAAGACAAGTTCCTGAACTTGTCAAACATAAATGCAAAATTATGAAAAACAATCTTAAGCAAAAACTCTTGCTATTAAAATGCATGGCAACTAATTATTGATCTGATGCTATTCTGCATAAAGGAGACATGCCTGACTGAACAGAAATATTTTAAAATCATTAATATACATGTGTTTATTTTACTGAATCTAAATTGGAAGTGGTAGATTATTCTTATTGTCTAACAAATTAGGAAGTGTGACAATACCTCTGTACAATGCTGATATATATCTTTCTTCTTATACTTATTAATTTCTGTCAAATTAAAACTAAAACACTACTGGAAACCTTGAACAGCCATTATATGAAAATCAAATGTGAATTGCCATTAGAAAAGCCATAGTGCCTCGGATTGCTCCAGGCAAACACACAGAGATACAATACTAAACACTGTCTTTGTATAAGAAAGGAGAGGAAAAAATCTCTTATGGGACGTGCTGCCAGTTGAAGCTGAAGCCCTGTCAAAACTGCAGTTCTACTGTGGGAACACGGTGAAATCGAAAATCTTTGTGCAGCTGGGGTTTCTCTTCCTTTCAGTTTTCCACTTAAAACAAAAACCTAAGTGAAATTCAGTTCACTGCAGATTTGCCAATGCATCATTTCACTCTAAGGACAGATTAATAATTTCTGAACTTATTTCAACTGAATTTCATGGCCAAGATATCCTGTAATTTTACACCTCCTCACAATGACCTTTATACTGTACTTATTTTACAAAATATCACTGGTAACACTTTTTCCATTCCAACAAGCTTCAGGATACATATATCTTGATATTACTTTGGAATTACTATGGTGTGGAGTGCTCCGTAAATAATCAATGACATGTAGCTCATTCGCTGTAAAATCCAGAAGAGCATAATACTGAAGACTGTTCATCTTTAATTCATTTTGTACAAGTCAAAGTTAACCTTTATGGAAGGTACAAGCTCAGTTTGATGAATCCCTAAATTGGGCATACTAACTTAGCTCTGGATAACCACAAAAATATATGGTAACGCTAGCTGTGTACCTGCTGCACAACGTGACTTCTCCAGAGAGAGCGCTGTGACAGAACAAGTCGCCTCTACTGCCCGGGTAGCTCAAAAGTTGTTTCTTTAAACTCCTCTAATCCACACCATGGCTCATGGCAGCCTTAGCAAGTTTTCTTTCAGCTACTCACTGAGGAAAAGTAACACTGCTGTGTTACTTATATATGTAACTTAGAAGTTTTTACAAGTTTATATCTCACTGCCGGAATATGCAATGCATCCAAATGACATGATGCAGCCAAAGGCTCCTAAGTAGTTAAATTCTCAGAAGGCTCCTCTGCCACCGAATGTTAACACAGTGATACATTGCTTGCACAGAGATATTCTAGGTGAGGTGCATTATTACAGCACTGAAATAGATTTCAACATTCAGACTCCTGTATACCACTGATGCCAGGGAACACTAGATAGAACTTACGAGTTCTTATATAGCATTGCCAGAGTTAGGACATTTCTTTTTTTCTAAAGATAAGCTATATTCCTAGTTATGCTGGTGAACCAGAGGCCAGCTGGATGAAGCAGCATCTACCCTCTCCCGCGGCACCTGGCTTCCCAGCCTTCCTTTGCCAGCATCTGATGATGCCTCAGAGAAGACGAGCGACGACTCTCCAGAAGAAGACATACAATTTCTGTGATTCACTAACTCTTGTTTTACCACCTCTTTTGGCAAGGTATTTACAGGCCTAGGCTTGGCTTCTCTTTGCAAATCTGGCCCTTGGTTTGTCATCCACTGCACCCTGTTCCCTGACCCTTTGTGCTTCGCGGCTCTTGGGTCCAGGATGTGGGTGCTGCTGTGACCCACTGCTTCTCACCAGGATTTCTTTGCTCTCTGCAATCCTTACAGGGGAAAAGCACTCGTGAATTGTACTCCTTGTTCTTTTTATTGTTTTTTTAGATATTGATTGGCTCTGGAGTTGTTGGACACAAACATCTCTTTCCATGGAAACATCCAGGACAACAAATTCTGTAGGAATGAAGAACTCCCCCAAATTTCCCTGACATCCTTCCCTCAAGCCATGTTTTTCAGAGGCAAAGAAATTATTCATATGGAACATGTTGCTAATAAAGACTGGGACAAGCAATAGTTCCTACCTGCATTAGGAAGGAAAAAGAGGTCTAAAGAGGTATCTCAAGCCCCGAGCCTCTAGTCTGTCTCTGGGACCTGGTATCTCTCCCTTGCTTTCCAATAGCAGCAAAGATCTATTAGAGTATTGGCAAGACAGGCTGTACAGTGATTCTGTAATGCTGGCGAAGACATTTTGCCATGTCAGTTATAAGATGATTTTTTCCTGAAAATTGCTCACGAGATCTGAGCACAGTTTTCTAACTTCCAGGAAAAAATAAGCAAGAGTCTTGATGAATAAAGCAGCAGAAAGCAGCAAGGAAATTGCTTCAGTTCATTTACCCACCAAGATTATACTAGATTTTTCCCCTTTTTATGCAGTAGAAGGCACATTTTATTTTTGCCAAATACATCAGAACTACATCCAAAACGTCCTTACGAATACAAAGTAATCAACAAGGAATGGTTGATGCAGAGACATCATGACAGCCTTCAGGGATTGGGACAAAGAATTGTCCAAGCTCTTTTGATTTTCCATCTTCCTTGGGCAGTTATTCTCTCACCTTTACTCCTCGCCACTGTCAGGTGGGAAAAAACAAGTATTTTATTTGTGTTGTGGGAGTAGATAAGAGTTCATCTCATAGCCAGACCCCATCGGGTTATGTGTTATATAAACCATGCAGTAGAGCAGCATTATTTCTAGCAATGAACACCGTGGTGTAGGAATAATTGCGAAATTTAACAATTGGTCTCACATTGATCTACTCCTTCATCTCAGCCTTTCCCATCACTGAAGATTGACTAGGATAAAAACATGCAGAAGCAGAAATAAAGATTTTTAATAGGTCAAATCTCTACAAATTAGAGTAGCTTGGAGGGGGTCAATAGAGCTATACTGATTTACAACAGCTGCGTATCTCTCTCCTATGGCATATATGTCCCATATGTATATTTGGCAAGAAAAATTACTATAAAATTTTTTAAAAATACCTTTACAATGTTTTACATGAATCCCAAAATGCAGCTCCATAAATATTTTGAACATCCACCCTATAATCACATTGAGTTGTGAAAACTGTGCTGTTCTTTTGATGTAGTAAGTTGAGAGCCCTTACTGAATCAACTTTATAATGAATTCTTTCAGATCCTGATGAAAATGGTTCACTTACTAAGGAACTTGGCTTGATTTTGAAATTAATGTGGTAATTTAAAACTACTTTGGTAAAAAAAAAAAAGTTTAATGACAGCTGAAACCTGAGAAAGGATAAAAGATGGAGACTCAATGAATAAAGCATTTCTGCTTTTGCTCTTCTAGTTTAGCTGACGATGAGCATCAGTGCTGCTTTCCAGGACTATTATTTATTATTGAATAACAAATAGTTCAAGTTGAGCTCTTTATGTGGTGGTCAGACACTACAGGAAATCTTCTACATAAAATTAGGAGTAAATTCAAGTTGCACTGAAACCAGTGCCAGAACTCCAGTATTGTCTGTGGTCTCAGCTTGCTGCTAATCTTCATAAACTACCTTTAATGACAAAAAATGCATGGCAGAAATTGAGGTAAATTATGGACTACAAGTCCTTCGTCATCTTTCATCCTGCAGCCACACAGACCTACAGTATTCACACTTGATGTCTAAATTATTATCTCTAAAGTCATATTCTAGATACTACATTAGGGATGAGAACAAAAAAAAGGACTGTTTTCAGGGATCTGGTGAAAAACTGTTCACATGACCAAGAACAATCTAATCTTATTTTCTCAATGCATTAGGAAATGATTCATTATCTAATCTCATTTATATCACGGGCATTTGAGTTATTCTCTTACCCTTTTTTTTAATCCTTAAATCCTAGCTAAATGGATTATGCTACCATAATTTCCCTTTGAAAAGTCTACCTCTGATTGCCTAATGGGCAAAAAGTAAATACCATCATATGTCAGCACTGGAGCCAAGGTCCCATCTGGGGTAAGTGGCTATTACTTGCCCTGAGATGTAGTAACTTCCCATCTTTTTTTTTTTTTTTTTTTTTTTGCATTCACATCCATTAAAAGGTTGTCTAATATTTTTGGGAGAGAGAATTTCAGGAATTGCTAGTTATTTTCTAAACTGAGCATAACTGTGTGAGTTGGTCAAATAAGTATTAAATATCCTGCATTAAATACAGGCCTCACTGACACCAGATTAAAATACCTTTATTGAAATGAAAGCAACACGTCTGAACAGTAGAGTGGAATGGGAGAGGATATTAGACAAAAAGCACAAACTTTTACATGTTCTAGGATGGTCATTTTCATGAATCTCTCAAATTTCTTACAAACCAAATTATTCAAACAACTTGGAATATTTCAAGAGGGAAGGCCTATGTCTTTTCCCCAAAAATCTTAGTAGTGGTTGTGTTCTCAGGGGATGGAGGTGAATTTTTTTTCAACATACAGGTTCTAGTTATAATATAGTACCTCTGGGAATCCCAACCCACATTTTTAGTCCTTGGCAATTCTCTTTGCTCCACTTTCGCCGCACTTGTTTGAAACGTCACCTGCACAATCTGGACACAACATTTTGCTTATTTCTAACTGCTGAAGGCAAACTAGTTTAATCATGTGTGGTTGCTCCAAAAATGTCCTCCGTCCTTCCTCTCAGCATACGAAAAGCCAACCACAAACCAGCCAGGACCAAAGACTAAATCATCAGACTTTTCTCTAAGGCTAGTTGGTTCTTAAAGACATTGCCCTTCCTTCTGCTAAAATGGAATTAAGATATGTGTGTCATCTGAGACCTTTACTTTGTTATATAGTGTCTGTGACCCATAGGTTCCAGTGCATTCAGCATTTCCATAGCAATTGATTGACCGATGAGAAACCAAGGCAAAGATAAATTAAGTGACTTGCCGAAGGCTGAAAGAGGAGAGGGTAGTGGAGCAAGGAATTGAACTCAATATTCCTAAGTCCCAACTTTCTATCCTAACTATTGGAACCATCTGTCACTAAAATAATACGAAATTTAGAAGAAAATTATATGCTATACCCAGCTTTCCTTACATTTGTCTAGCATAGTATTTGATTCTGTTATTTTTCCTCTCTTAATAAATATGCACAAGATACTGATCCAAAGGAGGCTTTCTTTTGATTTACGATAAGTTTCATAATTGTAAGTCTGACTAAATATGAGGTCCCATGAAATCGTAGGAAGATGATATGATAAAATACTTGAGAAGATTTTCAGATTCCAGAACAGAATTTCCTTTTAGATTAGTCATGGACTGGCGGTTTGGCTGTTTGTTTGGGGGAGGTTTTTTTGCTTTGATTTTTAGAAAAAAGATGAATTTGTTTTTTTGAGAAAATCAGAGCAGCAATTTCGTTGACATTTTTAACATTCCCTATATCACTACCTTGTTATCCTCAGACTGTCCCTTTTACGACTCATCCATATTTACTTAATAATACAAATGATACTAAAATAGGGCTGATCATTGAAGCACTGAAGGATATAGCTGTTTATAGAATAGCTTGGGGAAATAAATGATGGAAAAATGAAGGGTGCGAAAGTGGTGAAGGATATAAAATGTAGATCAAAAGAGAAAAAGATAAGTCCTAATGAAATCATCCAGATCTCCGAGAAATACTTTTCCAACTAATGCCTATAGCATCAGTCTGTATTGCAAAGTTGTCCTCTCCTGCCTGCAAAACACTAGCAGACACATGGTAAACAATTCTGTTTGTAAGAAAAAGATGCTCCAAAAGTCAATGAGTTGGTAATGAAGTAGTTAACATGGGAGAGGAAAAAGCCCTGAGCACATTGACAGCTCTGACTTGTGCCCTCACACTTCAACTGGCAGCATCAGGGAAGGAAGTTAGTAAGAGGCTGGTATGTGCTAAGAAGGAGGTATATCTGTAACAAAGCCAACCAAATTACATTTTTACTTTATAAGGCCCTGTGGTGGTTAGACCAAATTTGGAATATAATGTCCAGTTTCAGCTGCGAGAGCAGAAGACAGATGTAGCTAAAATGGAGAAAGTACAGGAGAGGGCAACCAGAATGATTAATGTACTGAGGAAGGCTAACACAGTAGCTGAGAGAATGATGAAATGGGAATTATTTAGCCTCAAGGAAAGGTGATTAGGAGGTGAACTGACTGAAATATTTAAACTACCTGTGGGTTATTATACAATTAAGCTTGAAGATCAATTTGAAGTTTCCTGACAGACCAGAAGTAAGAGATGCAGGATTAAACCCATGGTTCTCCCGGGTCACGGTGGTACACAAGGGAGCTGCAGGAGACGGCCGCGGTCGGCAGTGGCAGAGCTGTGTGTGCTCCAACCTGCCGGCGTGGAATGACCTGCTGTTAAGTGGTGGGAGCTGAAGACTCATTCGCTTGCAGCAGCATCAGCAAATTCCCCCCAAGCAGCAAAACTCTCCTGGGCAGAGCAGCCTCTCTGCTCAACCCAGAGCTCATTGCTTTGCTTCATATCTACATAGTGAACGAATGCCCAGGTCCCAAACAGAGCAGCTCACGCCGGGTCAGCGGGGCTCACGGACAAGCTACCTTGTTCTGCACCCTCTCTGCATGCTCTGGATTTGAGCACCGTCCCACCTAGCTCTGGCCATGTGGAGGGAAAGCACCAACATCAAGACAGTCACTTCAGCTCCCGCTGCGGTCACTGGAGAGAGGCAGGACGCTGCCCAAACACAGTTCATGTCCATCAGAAATGAGTGGGTGAAACGAGTTGCTCTGGAGGTACCTTCTCCTGCCACAGTCTCTGCTGGCAGCCTGGCTCCCGCCTAGGCACGACTCCCAGGGCCACCATTAGCACAGCTCCTCAGTTGGGAAGATGATGCGAGAGGTCACAGGGATGCAGGAAAAACACAAACTGGAGCCAGATTTTTAAAAGGGTAGATGATACTGAAGACGGGATTCCTGTCCCCAGGGTAAAGTGCGAGAGATCATGGGGAAAGGTAAAGAGTTCAAGCTCACTTACAGTCATTCGGGAATCTCCAGTTAAGCAAATTTTTTTGATGAACTAACAGTTCAGTTTGTCACTGATGGATGAAAGCTGTGAATCTGCATTGAAACAGTCCTGGCATGGCACTTAAACAACACAGACTAAGAAAAATAAACGGTACCTGAACAAAGAAAGGAAGAGGATAGAGTGGCTATTAACAGTGAAATATGATGTTTTTAATTAGCAAATGCTAATTGTAGGACAGGATATACAGTGGAATGGACAACTCAAATCTCAGGTGAAAGCAGGTGATAGCAAAATACTATTAATCTGAAAAGGTATAATGAGGAAAACAAAGTGAGAGGAAAATGGAAAGGCTGATTGTTCCTTCAAGCAAGAAAATGTTATTATCAATAAAAAAAATAAAGTGGAGCCTGTTTTTCTCTGTACAGATACATTTTTTATACAGCACAAGACTGTTTGAATTATATTTTTTTTCTCTGAGAAGCCTAAAAATGAATAATATTACTTTTCTAAAATAATATAGATTTGAGTAAATTCAGTAAGGCAACAAAAAACTGAAGAACAGGGATGGATTCCACAACAGTGATTTTAGCAAGATGGGGGAAAAAATGGAAAAGGCAAAGGACGAGGGACAGGAGAATGAGAAAGAAAGATTTATAGAATTAATGCGCAGAACGGAACAAGAGACTATGCCAATGCATAAGCAGATAATAATAAAAAAACCTATCAGACAGAATGGTAATGTTTTCCACTTTTTCTTTCAATTAATGTTGAAGCAATTTTAATAGTGAATAAAGTACTTCCTGATGAACTCATTCTCCTTCAGAATGTACTGGTTTTTGTATCATTTGTGTGACAAAAAAAATCAACAAGATCATAATTCTCCCCTTGACTTACTTTAAAAAAAAAATGAACCTGAGGCTGACCAGTAAAACACAACTTTCTGCACAATTAGAATTCAGTGATCATATCATTAGATCTGAAATATTTGTAAGAAAAAGACATAGCATCATTTATTGCTCTTAATGTAGTGAGACATTTAGAGAATGTAGAATGAATTTTAAAAGGCATCTAGAATGCAGTATTTCACAGAAAAGAGATCATGGTGTACTAGTAAATATTTAAGAACAGATAAAGATGATAAAATCAAAATTAATTCCATCAGAGCCCACCAGCTTTCAGCTGAAGATTTTAGAAGCTGAATATAGTTTTGCTGAAGCAGAAAATGACAGATATACAGAAATGGCCCCAAATGCAATCTATACTTGAAGAAAATTAATACTAGATCCTATGCCAAACCTAATCTTTTGTTTTTTTGTAAGGTAATACAAAATAGTCTGATTTTTACTGGGTGGACCCAAACAGTGAATGTGAAGACAGACTGCAGTTATTGGGACTATTTACATTTTAAAAAGCTGAAGTTGGAAGGTTATGATAAAAGTCAAAAAAGCAGCTTACCATCCCTCCTCATTTCTTTGTGGATATGTTTGTCCTTCCATGCAATGCAAGTACAAAGGAAGCACAATGAAAACGAATACTCGCAAATTTAAAATCATCAACTTTATAACTTCTCTCTTTCAAAAGAGGCCAAACATGAATAAAGTCTTGATTTAACCACAGTTTTATATTCCCAGCCCAGTTGCACCATGCCTTTTTTTGAAAAGCGTGAAAGGGTTTGGTAAAGCAGGCTTTATTCTTTATCTTTTTATTTGTCTCTGTCACATTGCTCTTGCCTGTGACACGATGGGCTTGGAGGTCCCATGCTAAGTCCAAGAGAACATGCTGTGGCTGGTAAAGGTACAAAAGGGGACAGGAGGTTCTAGGCTTCTCCTCCATCCTATGCTGCTAACATACAGCAGCAGAGATGGGAAGCAGGTCAGCTAAGCAGTCTGTGCCTCAGTTTCCCGCTTACTAACAGCTATAGAAGAAAAAAGTTCCCGTTGCATAAAGCAGGATGACCCTCACCATGACAGCCTACAGTGTGCCGCGGTGTCCTAGGCTGCTAAATGCAGCTGAACCGCACAGTATCACCAGGCTCACATGTGGCAAGGGGGAATACTCGTGGTTACAGTGCCTGACATTTTTTTGTCTCCTGCCTTGTCTTCCCCTCAGAGTGCCCCAAACGTGTGCAGGGGAAATGACACGGGGATGGCAGCTGGGGGAGGCCGGTGGGGACTGAAGTGTGGCTTTGTCACTTTAATAAGATGCTGCTCTTGCAAAAATGGCTCCAGTCTCTAAACTTAACCCCTGAGAACTTCAATTATTTTATCCACCAATCTTTTGGATTACTGACACCCTCCAAGGGAAAAGCTGTTGTCTTACATTAACCAAAGCAGCTATAGTGCTGTCTTCCTTAGAGACGGAAGATGACTTAGCTGTCTTATCCTTGGAAAATCTTTATAATCCGAAGATTAATCCAGAAGACCCTGATCTCGTTGCAGCAAAAGGCCATTCCTAACAAACTGCTTTCTTTCTAGCAAAGCTATCTCTTTGCTTTCTCTTTCAGCCTAGAGTAAAAAGAGCTGTAATTGTCCTAATAAAAGCATTTTAGCATCACGGATAGCAACTGTCATAATATAATTTCTTGCCTAGATGAAATTTATCCAGAGAGTGAAATGGTTCCTACACTCTTCACTAGCAGAAGTGAGCTAATTGCTACCAGTTAGACAGAAGCACCAAGGAGATGGGATGAGCAGCTTTCCCTTGGATCTCCTACAGATATCTAAGATATCTAAGGCTTCCAAATACTTGGTACTGTACGTGTGTTCACTTTGAAATCAACGTGGGATACAAAATAATGCACATTGCCTACCTGAGTGTCTTCATTAGCCTGATTTACCCCCAGGCTCCTCGTTCAGGCAGGTCTGCTGGTCTTGCCTACAGAAGGACGAGGCACAGCTCTCTGTAGGGTTAGCCTGGAATTTGTCTTCCCAATAAGAGAGAAAACAGCACAAAACAGAAACAAGCCCTCCCTGCAAAAGTAGCCTGTCAAAGCAGCTGAGCACTTCAAATACAAAGATCATCCAATTCTCACTTTTGCTCTATTTTAGAGACAGAGGGAAAAAACCCTGCTTTTAGCAACAAAACACAGTCCCTGACCTACTGCTTTTAAAATATCTAATCGATCAATCTCGCTCTGCCCCTTTCCATCTTATAAGTGAAAAGATGCTATGTATTTTGAAAAGTCCAAGAAAGCTTGACTGTTTGGCCAAAGCAGAAGCCAGACCTAAAGCACATAGTAAAAGCAGGGAATGTCGCTCCTGCCCTGGCCAAGGCAGCAAGGAGGGCAGAGCCCCAGCACCAGCAGAGCAGCGGGTGGCAGGGAGCGTCGGAGGCTGCTCAAAGTCCACAGCAAAGCAAGTCAGGCAAGTTATTGCTTACTGGTGATCGTGGGACGTTTGAAAGTGTGACCTTTGGAAATGGTCAGAGGCACCTGCAAACCATCCCATTTGTATAGCACAAAACTAAAGGTGGCCTCGCAGTTGGCAGAAAATGTGTGGATTTTTTTCTGTTTACATTTATTTGTACACAGACACTGGCTTGCTTGCTGCTTTTTCTAAATTACTGCCCTCTGCATTTCCTCGGTTTTACATGCACTGCAGTTAAGCCACTTTTTTTTTCCTGATAAATATGGAAACTTGATGACTTGAAAAAAAGCCTTCCATGTCAATTCTGCAGTTCATATTCATGCTGAGATTGTATCTAATTTTGAAAATCTTCACACTTGTGCCCTGCCATCATGTGTAATCTTTTATGCATGGCTACCTCCACTGCTGCCGAAGCAGTTGCTATGCGACAGATGAACCTGCTCCGTGGGGCCCTGACATTAGTAAAAGCAAATTGACCACAGGAGCACTAATCTAGCATGAAAAGCAGTTGGTGCCGTGCGTTTCCTAGAGAAGGATTACCTAATAAACAAGCAAAACCTCCTCTTAAACGTGAGCTGAATTACCTGGGTCTGGATTTCCCCGTTTCGCACCTTTTTGCTACACCAAATCATCCTGGAGAGCGGAGTCTATGCAGGTGCATCACTCAAGAGGAGCAGGGTCCCGCCGCGGAGCAGATTCTTCTGCTCTCACCCTGGCCTGCTTGCAAATATGTCACTGGGCTGATAGGTGCTGTAACTTGTTTCTCCAAGGTTACCCAAAACTGGTAATGAAGACAAATAAAGACAAAGGATGGCCGGGAAACAGTGAATGTCACCCTTTGATCACATCATTGATAATCCGTATGAACTTTAAGTGCCAAAAAAGGGTTAGACGTGAAGGCGATCGCGTAATGCTCATGGAGCCGGGGTATAAGGCTTTCATCTCCAACAGCACCGCAGCAAACTGCTGCGTTTCGTAGAGAAAATGATCTCAGGGGGATTATACTTCACCAGCCAGATCACTACTAACATCGTTATTAGTGATTTAACCCTGCAAGTACTGGGCAATTTTCCTTGAATCTATCACCAAACATATGATTACATTAGAGAAAATGAGTCCTGACTCACAGAAAGGTTCAGCTGACCTCTACCCTGGCTGCTTTCTGAGAATAAGGCTGATAATCTACTGTTCTCTCCTAGAGGTGGAAAGGCTTTTTAACCCTTCTCTTCTCACAGGTAACCAGGTGCTGGGAAAAGGTGAATTACTGGTGCTCTGCTGCTGGAAGATTCAAATTTGCCCAGTCAAGAATATCTGCCACTTCACTACACCCCAGCGAGATCTAATTTATTACACTAAGAGCAGGTTTTGCCTATAATCCTGTTTTCTATTTTGGTATGCCAGAAAGAAGTGTGTGCATACATACAAACATGCTATATATATATACATATATGTACATACAGCATATACATACAGCATATAATGCTACTCATGTTATAATCTTACAGAAACAGCATCTCATTGACTGACTTTAAAATCATACCTTGACTGCCCTTCAACTGAAGCCCAGGTTTTGCCACCTCAGCACACTAACTCTGCCCAGATAAGGTGGACCAACTTTCTCAGGAGATATTTGGAATATGATGAGACTTTTGATGACATCTTTATAGGGGCTAATACTCAAACCTGATGCATCCTAGGCTTATAAAAGCATCTCAGATGGATCTTGACTTCCTACAAAATCTTAATCTCTTCTTTAACTCTTGATATATCGCAGTCTGACCACAGCAGCAACTACAACGGCTGTCTTTAAAGTAACCATTTAATTTAGGTCATTGAATGGGTTATATTGCTGGTGCTGCTTCTGTTTGTGACTAAACTCTTGTCAAGGCACACAGCACAAGGGTGACTGACTATACTCTGACTGACGCAAAGGGACTTAGTGGTGCAACTTCCATTAACCTTAATAGGATTCATACAGCTAACTCCCCACCCTGAATATTTAACCTCCACTGTCTCTGTCTCTTCTAGTCTGTATAAATTGCCTTGAAGAGTGGAATAAACAAATGGGGATATACTGACTTTGGCAGAGTGTTTAAAAATACACAGCATACATTCAGCAAACGCCCATGCTGATATCAGATGGGTCCTGCACTCCAGAACCGATTGCTCCACTCACATCAGCACCACAGTGACTCACCTTGTAAGTCATGCCATACACACATATATGTAGGCCTTTAAGCTGAGCTCTAGATCTTCTCCAAGTTACACTAACAAACTATCTACTACCACAGCTGACAAGCTATCATATTGCATATTTTCACTGTGATCCATCACAAATGAACCAAGGTCAGTTGTAGGACTAATAGGAACACTGCAAAGCTTTGCTCCTCTGCCAGTACAGTTCCATCTATTCTTATGATCACTTTCAATACATTTTTTCCTGACCCAGATTTAACTAGCTGCTTCTCTCTCTTCCTTTTTTTCCTCCAGCCCTTTCCCATAGCATATTTGTGGGCCATTCAGTATATATACACTGAGAGAAATAATATTTACTCGAGTTGGTTCTGCAAGCTCTTTAACATGTGTCACAACCCAAGAAGCGCTGTGCAAGCGGGCCACCCCATAAGCCAACCCCAGCTCCAGGAAGCTGTAAATGTGCCTCAGCAGAGCGTTTCACCTGAGCAAATAAGCACTGCTGCATTGCAGGGTACTTCAGCCGAGGTTCAGGGCTACATGGATGCTGCTATTTCCACATTTAAGTGCCCCATCTGGATGTATTAGCTTGGGCAGGTGCTAGCTCAAGGCTTTCTTTGCTGTACTTCATTACACAGAATAGATACATCTCCACTTGTTAGGCACGCTCTCCAGTTCCCTTGGTCACCCTGCTGTCCTTTCTGGCACCTGTTTCAGCTTGAATTAGTTTTCCTTGAAGGTAAGTGATGAGAATTACACAGATGAGATTGTTCAAAACTCATCAGTGTGTTGTACAATAGCATTAATATTTCCTTCTTTCTACTAGAAATACCTCTCTTAATGGAGCCTGCGATCACATCTGGGGCTTCTTCCTGTATTCCTGTTAATTTTGTCTCTCCTATTGTTCATTAGTGCCTGTTTTCTGCCCTAACAGCCACTTCTTTTCCGAAGCAGTTGCACAAATTATCATTAAGCAGGGCACTGCTCAAGCCCTCAACCGCTACAATTAGGTTTTGGGGTTCCATGTGGGAGGACTGCACCAGACAACGACTATAATCCTTTCTTTATTCTCTAATGATCATTACATTCTCAATATATTAATAAAACTCATTTCCTATCCTTCTGGACATGCAAGACAAGAGTAATTAAAAGAGAAATTAAGAAGCTCTTGTTGTATGTAATAACAGCAAGGGTCCAAATTCAGCTCTCATCAAATCAACAGCTGGACTCTGCGCCCAAAAACATCCCTGGGAAATCTCTCACAGACTCCAGAAGGGCAAGGTCAGGCTCATCATGAAGGAGGTGAGAGTTTCGTGTTTATATCTATAGGCACAAGCTTCCCCTCTAGCACTTGGTGTGAAAAGAGCAACTTTCTCCTCTTCCAGGTTTTAGCACCTTTTGTGAATTATTTTCCCTGGACTCTGACTGCATGTGAGTTATCTCATTCCTACTCCAATCTCCGTGTGAAACAGGAATGGAAATGCTCCAAATACAGCTAAAGCTCATGCAATTTCCTTTTTACTTTTCCTTAATGAAAAAACGGCTAGATATGCCACAAGTATTTTACAGCAAAATGTTCCCATCTCAGCATTTGTGACCTTTTCTCTCACATTTCCGTGTCCCTGAGAGGTAAGTCTCTCCCTGACCACACAGCCCACCAGGGACTCTGAGCAACGCCAGGAATGGAAATACGTGAACTTCAAACTCACAGCTGGGAGAAGAGAATGATAAGAAAAATCTGAAGCCCAAACGTATGTGTTTCATGTGATGAAAACTAATTATAAAATCGGAATGCATGACCATAATTGTTTATATCTGTGTTTTAAGGAATTTGCTGTCTTCTGAATCTAATAAACGAAGGAACTGAAGCTTGACTGCTACAACAGTTTTTAATCTGTTTGGAAATTAGTCCAAACAATGAAGAAATGCTTTTCAGTATTAAAAGAAAATGTTACAGTAAGGAAAGAAAATGGAAGGGAAAGAGAAACCCTTTAAAAAAAGAAGAAGAAAAGAAACAAACGAAACTCTTTAATTATTAATTGGGAATAATCAGGGGCAGAATGTGCCTGGCTTGCTTGGAGCACAGGAGGAGAACCTGGGGCATAGGAAGCATTGCCCATGGCTCTCCGACCCACAAATCCCTGGTGGATCCCATATGTTGCTCCAGAAACAACCTGGGTGCTGTTGAACCTCATGCTGGGTGTCCTTGTCTGCTTGTGAGCTCTATGCCCTCTCTGAGGGTCAGCAGCATCTGTCCACCCCTTTGGAGCTGAGGCAGAGGAGAAAACACCAAACAGAAAAGAAACACTTACAAGTAGCCACAACAGGCAGAGACTTAGCATTAGCATGGATTCTTAATCTCATTCTTGGCCATAAGGAGGAAATTATTTTCTTTTCCATTATATCTCACTTCTCCAGCCATTCGCCTCATCATACCATGCATACAGTTGTTAAAAATGCCTAAGATCAGACAAGTTTTTGTCGAAGGTCGCGAGGTGCCCAGTTTTCTGTCAGATGGAAGGAGGACTGTGTAGGAGGTGTTATCAGACACACCAATGAGAACAGCAGTGGCACGAAGGCCAATAAAGCCCTAAAGCCAGCAGCATCTTTGAAATCCATCGCTGCCCAGTTTTTGACAGACATGACCAGGAGGCCTTCATTTGCTTCCTGATGAGTAGGTGTTTGTATCACCTGAGTTTCAGCTTTCGCTCAGGTTCAGCAAAGTCTCCAGGCTTTGTGTGAGCAGGCAGAGCAAACAACTGCACTTTGGTCCTAGAAGTGATCTTCCAGGTGGTCACAAGGACGCTGCCATGTGCAGGTGCTGGAGTACCTGGCACCCGCACCGCATTCCAGCTGCATCGAAAGGCAGCGTCGGGCCCACTCTCGCAAAGCCCTAAAGCGCGCGTGGCTGTAACATGGAAAAGCCTCTTCATTTCGCAGTACATCTCATCTGCCTAAAGCTAATCGTGCTTCATCGATCCCATGCATGGGATACTATGGCTCTCTGTCCAATATTTAGCACCCACTCAATTTTGCGCAGAATGGTAAACACAGTAAAGACCACAGGGATTCAGAAGTGCTCCAGAAATGAACAGAATTCCACATCTCTGACTCAGACAGAAACAAATCCTTTGACATTTTGTCTGCAGAAGCCAGTTTAAAAGTCTCCTTTTTAATCATGATTTGGCCAAAACGACCTAGTGCAAGGGTAAAACAGTGAACGTCAGACCCTTGCTGCAGAATGAGTATGTAAAAGATTCCGGTCATTTTGACCAGCCAGGGAAGCAGAGTGTGCTGGAAGCAGAGATCAGCTATTTATCTGCAAAGCAAGGTACAGAGGTGTGAATTGCTCACACATGTGGCTTGCCACAAAACAAACGAAGTTTGCTGGAGGACGCTGTGTTTCTAATCCATTTTTTGTGCATGTCCCACATGTTCCTGAAATTTCTGTGGCAATAAGTGTTTGTTGTACTGCTCTCTCTAATCTCAGATTGGTTTAGAATAGTGTTTCCTCTGATGTCTTCTTACTCTTAAAAACAAAGTTGTGCTACAGGAGTTTCCTCCATGATAAAGATGAATTATGAAAGGAGTTCATAACTGGATGCAAGGCAGAGAATACTTTCATGAGCAAAGATTGGTAAAATTCTTAGATATAATGGTATTATTTCAGGGGCATCTATTTAAGCGATGCACGAGAAAGGAATTTGTCTCCAGCTTTCTTGTTCCCATCAGCTAAACAGCAAAGCACTTCAAACCCTTTGGAACATTAACTTTTCTAAAGCACAACCTCCCAGAAGGAGTTTAAAATCCCAAATAAGATGAAATAATTAAATAATAACATCCATAAGGCTAACAAAGCTAGAGATCGATTTCCAACATTTTATACAAATTCTGCTATTTAGAAAATGGTACAGCTTTTTACTGGGTGTCGCACACTTTTATTACGCATTTGTCCTGGCAGAACAAGCCCAGTCTGTGACACTGCCTTGCAGCTAGGCAGAACGGCAGTGCCTTAGGGAATATGATTTTAGCTGCCTCCTGTTTGATACAAATATCCAAATCTGGATATTTCAATCAGAAATCCTTCAATTTTCCTAAGTTCCCTCCAGGCTCCCTGCATAGCCGCTTGCACCGTGTATTTTGCCTGCGGTAACAAACTGTTTGTTGTTGCTGCAACAGGAAGCTCTCGTGTGAGGACACAAACACCCCGGCTATGGCTCGCACATGGAAAGAGCTATTCATCTGACCTGTTCTTTGATGCTCTCCATTTTTATATTCTTTGTATCAAAAGATTGGGCTACTGAAACAATCATGAACAAGCTCAACACTTTTACCTTTCAATCATATTTACACATCAGCTTTCTTTCCTCCTCCCTAATTTTCTTTTGTACATCTTCCTGTGCCTGTAAATGCCCAGAAAAAGCTGTACAGTGTATCCTTTTGGGTCCCAATTAAGATTCTGAGCTGCTGTTCTCTGTATGATAACAACCTGAAGTGCTGACAACACGCTACCTGTCAACAGGCAAATGAAGGCCAACCATCTGTTCTACTATAAATTGTCTCCATTACTCTCAACTTGAAAATCCGCTTTAAAGACTCCCCAATTATCCAGTAACCTGAGCCAAATGATGCAATGTTATTTTAACTAGAATCGTCATTGTGTACCAGAAAAAAAGATAAACATAAAAAGCTCTGAACAAAGAAAGATTTTTGAAAAGCGGGTTTCTCTCTGATTTTTGTGTGCACGGCTCTGATGTGCATGCTGGAGCAGCTCGGAATCGCGGTGGCAAAGAGTATCAGATTACTGCGGGTTGAAATCCTGAATTTCAATTGATGAGAGCCGGCTGAGCACTCCGCTTGGGAGCCTTTTGTCTCCAAACACTGTAATTACAAACCTCGTGGAAAGGGCCGAGCTCTGCCGGCTCGGCAAGAGGCAGCGCGGCCGGGCCCCGCTGCTGCCCCTGGGGAGTGCAGGGCAATTCCGTGCAGAATAACCGCACCTGGGTCACGGCGTCCCCCGAGGAAGGTGCCTGGCACGTCACTGCAAGGGGTTCAGAGGTGAGATGTCAAAGGAAAAGGCCTCAGACTGGCTTGATTTGGGGCTGTAAACAGCATACAGTTTGTTCCAGAACCTGGGTGACCAGAAGTCATCTCACAAAACCAGGCCCTAAAGGACAGCGTTGGCTCATGCCTGTGTCTCTATCTTCATGTCCTTAGGACATTGCTTATTCATCAGACCATCTTCAAGCACTCCTATTGCTTGCCAGCTTTCCTCCTGCACACACTCCAGGTTCCCCAGCGCATGAACCAGAGGCTTGCGACAGCTTTCCAAGTTACGAGAAGGCAACCTTCTCCTTTCCTTCCACACTCAGGACATTTTTGAGCAGGTTTGCCAATACTCCAGAGGCAGAACCTGCACTTCTGCTATGTACATTTGCAGCGTAAACTGCCCAGAGCAAGAACAGATGATGTGCAGGGACCCATTCACCTGGAGTACACTACTACTAACTTGTAAAAGCCTTGGGAATGCACAAAAACACAAAAAAAGGTAAGTTTGGGGGAGGATTCCCACATCATGTTACATCACTTTATGAAGAGGCTAAAATAGGACAGAAATTCAGAATTTGTATAGATATAGACAAGAATGTACACTGCCAGGCCAGCAGACTCCAGCCCACATTTTCTCCAGCAGCTGGTTCAAGCAGACAGGCTGGTCTTAAGAACATCCCAGAGAAGGATTCATCTGCCGAACACATCCCCACACCACCACAGGTATCAGGCCTAATGATTGTGAACCAAGACTCTCATCAAACCACTACTTGAATCAGAAATGCCACCTGAGAAGTAGATCTGTGGTAAAAAAGTTTCGGAATGACTTTTTGGAAAACCTACCTACAGTGAAAATACAGTAAAATCTATCCATAACCCATCCATACTTTTTTAATGCCTAGAGATTTCAGATGGCAGGGATATCATTGACTGAACGGAGAGAATAAAAACACACATGGGCTTAGCTTTGAAGGTGCATGAATTAGAATATGAATTAGAATACAGCATTCTACTGGAAAACCCGCAGGCATCTTCAGAACAATCTTTAGGCGCAAGTGATAAATTAAACCTTCAAAGACAGCAAAGAAGAAAATCCAAAACAGGGAGACACTGCATGCAAATGCTGTCATTACTGTGATGACTTCTACATTCACCTGTATAATGCCTTACTGACGACACTGGCTGCAATCTGCCGTACTTAAATGACACAGAAAAGCACTGAAAATCTCTGTAAAACACTTACCACCTAAGCACCAGTGCTTGATCCCAGGCTACAGGCCCAACAGAATTGAGTAACTATTTGTAGGTTGCCCTGTGTTCAGGAGTAGCAACTTGTGCTCTGGGGCACTTAGCAGGGAAGTTAAACACATGTGTTACTGATGATGAATAAGTAATAACACACTTGTCTTCATTTCAAGAAAGAATTTTTGGAGTTTCACATTTCTTCTTTCATTCAAAAGAGAGAGTGAAATTTGTAGAATGCACTAGATATTTCAAAGAAATTCAAATGTAGCAAAGGTAAGAAATCAGTTTAAGGAATCAGAATCATACCTGTAAGTGAGTATGTAAAATATGTAAGTGAGGGCAAGTGCTCCACTTCTAGGATATGGTGCAAGTTGCAGATTTCAACAGTGCTAGCAGCACTGATGTGGCTTGAACCTTGTCCAGCTTTTGTACCCTAAATGGTTCCTCCTACAAATTTCAGTATAAAAGGAAAGCCTGTCTCCTGTTTTGATTATTAAATTATTGTGAGTGTTGCAGAACGTGTGGTGATTCTTCTTCCTGAACCTGTAGCTCAAGTTTTGATCCATTTCGGTTCTCTTTTCCTTTGTGCTAGCAGCATCCTGTAACAGTCTATATTTTCTAACAGCATTTGCAACTTCCTACTGGTCTAAACATCCACAGGAATTGACATACAAGCCCTTTAAAGTTCCTTTAAAGATAATAAATCACAGTGCTGTTGCAGCTCTGCCAGCTTTTTGTGGTATATAATCTGAAACCAGGACAACTACTTAAACATAATTGACAACTAAGGCAGCTATATCCAGGATGCACTGAAAGAGCTGGACATTACCCTGTGCCATACGGAGTCTACCTGCTTCTGTACATACTTTTGCCTGCAACAAGCTCCCTGATGTAAAGAAATCCCGGATGAATTGCCAAAGTTGTCAAAAAGTTGCTCGAGTAGGTTACTCACAGAAAAGCTCTTCTACCACCAAATAAACTCTATTATTAACTTGAACAAAACTCAGACAATATAATGTTGTGTTAGGTTTTGATTAAATCTGGAGAGAATTAAGGGAATAGATCTTATTAAGTCTGTACTCATATCACCTTCTAAGAGACCACAGGTGAGTAGCATCACTTCTCATGTCTCAAACCAAAGTGAGGTTGAATCTTTTACCAAAGATTACATCCTCACATCCAGATATCGGGAGACCAGGAATGCCAGGACATTTTAAATCCACAGTCAGCACTGACAGCACAACTCACTAATCTTTTTTTTTTCAGAAAGGGCCTCCAAGGATACGAGTCTCAAGGTATAAAACTAGGAACTTGGTCGGATGACCCGACTGCTTGCTCTGGGGATGAGTTCTGCCCAAGTGCATGTGCTGCAGCCAGGAATAGCTCTTAGAGGATTTGGAGGTTGCCTTCTGAACAAACATGTCACAACAGCGTCTCACAAAGAGTGGAATATGTTCTGTATAAATACCTATTGACTGCTGTAACGCACAATATGGGAAGGAAGAAATGTATATTCAACTATGTGACAGGTATTTCAAAGTATCACATAATTAGCTTTGTTTGGTTATTTTAATTTTGTTTTTATTGGCAAGATGCAGTATGAAAAAATCTACTAATTAGATAGGAAGTTCCCCTGAAGACATCTATCAACTGTTTCTATTAATACAGGCAACTGTGAGTAGGTAGGAAGGAAAAGTATTCAGAAGCAACTTTTAGTTAATTAAATTGAGGACGGGATGCAAAATACTTTTCCCCCATCAACAAATGCTCAGTCACATTTTCCAGACAACTGGCTAAAAAGGTTTTTTTTCCAGAGTGAAAGATAATCCAGGAACTGAGGATCCCATTGGGTTTTTAATTTCCATCTACTTTATTTCTCATACTTCAGCACAGTAGCAGGAAGTTTATTATCATTCAAAACCTGCTTGGACGCAGTCCTGTGCCACGTGCTCTAGGCGACCCTGCCTGTGCAGGGGGGTTGGACTAGATAACTTCTAGAGGTCCCTTCCAAACCTAAGCACTCTATGATTCTATGATGATTAAGGGGTGCTGTTCTTCCAGAAGGCCACTGTTGCTATCAGTAGGAGGTTGGTATCACCGGGGCCAGCAGCCCCACCACTACAGACACTAGAGCTGTGTGTGGTCATAGAGCTTTTGACCACTTGCACTCCTTGGCCTTACTTGGCCGGAGAGTAATAACACCGAGTAGGGTGATATTGCCAACTACCGAGTGTGACTTCTCCCAGACAAAAAAAAATACGATTTTTTATTACCTCAACACACAAATTCTAAAAGATTTTTTCTGTTTCTCAGGCAGGCCATCCAGCAATTTGTTACACTGCCATCCAAGCTTCTACTCTGCAGGCCAGACTGCCAGTCAACTGAGGTTAAATGATTTAGAAATTCAGTAACAGTCCCAGAGGAAACATTTTGATTTGACAGGTTTCCATAAAAGGTAGCCATAACTTGGGGGCAGTATCCTCAGGTCCTAATGATGCCAGAGGGTAGCAGGCAAGGAGCACAGGGAGTGTAGCAAGACAATTGCATATGATTTAATAGATATCTGCTCAATATTTGGAGTCTTTGCTCCCCTCTACCCAGGCAGCACGGAAAGGACAGAAAATGGCCATGGCCTCTTTGCTGTGTACTGGAATTGTAGCAATAAACATGTAGCCATTTAACATGAAGCGTACGTTGATCTTTGGCACTGAGTTAGCAGCATTTCCACACTGCAGGACTGCAAGCCCTCTGCAAGCTTAGCTGGGACAGTTACCTGTACCTGCTGCACCTAGAAATCTGGTTTAGAAAGGGCAAACGATGTCAGTGATGACCATCCTCTGGATGGAGAAGGACTCTATGGATCACGGACAACATCTGGCAAGAATGAAGGTAAGATGGGCAAGCACCTCAGAAGCAGTGATGCTCTTGGATGAATGTGAAGGACAGTCTCCAGGAGCAGCTCCTTCAAACATAGTGTGGAGGACCTCTGCGAGGCAGGCAGAGATGGGCTGCCATGAGAAGGAAGGATCCAGATCCATGCAAGGCCTATTGAAGGAGAATCAAATAGAGTCTGCTCTCCCCACAAACCTGGCGCTGAAAGGGCTAGGTGAATGTCCATGATTGAAACAAAAAACTGGCTTAATAATGTAAGTCATTATGTATGACTTTCACATACATAATGTAGATGTAAGTAAAGGAACAGCTGAACAGCAAATTTGCTAAATAGATACAGCACACACTGCTCTATGTAGCATTCCTCTTCACATTTATAAAATCACTGGATCTCACGCTTATTTTGCTTCCCTTCTCTATATCTAAATTCATATTCTTTACCACCTGCGTGTGTGGAATGGAATAAATAATGATTACCACTGTGATAGAGAACTACTGCTAAAATCCCAGTAAGTCATCAAATGGCTGTTACGTACAAAGATAATGCAGTCAATAGTGGTGCTTTTTCAGCAGGGTTAGGCAGCAACACTATATGTGCATGTTTTATTAGTTACAAAAATGGGTATTTCACTATAAGCACCACATGTAGATCAAACTGACAGACTCCTTAGGGATTAAGCCCCATCACCTTCTGAATGCAAGACAAGCATAAAACCACTGCAGCAATAGGAAAAAAAAATCAGCTTAAAAATAATTAAACAGCAATGCAGCCACCCATAATGATATTCAGCAGAACACATTAGGGACAGTTTGCTGGGAATGCACAAGAGCACTCCAGTTGTTTAATTAACATTGAAACGGCGGTTCCACAAGAACTAAAAATCCTGTTAATTTATGTGTCTCTTAATGATGCTCATTTAAATACTGTCAACTTTTCTCCAGTTTAATATTCATGATTTCTAGTCATTAAAACACCAGGCTCAGCTCATGGATTCACCGAGAAACACAAATTGTTTGATGATGATGTCAGTTCTTAAAAAGTTTTTTTCCCTTAAAGTGTAAATCTCTTGGTGCTCATCACAAGGGTCATTGTAATCCGGTTCTATAAATATCATTTTTATCATTCACATAATAGAATAAACTACAACGTTTTCTCTCACCTTCAAAGGCAAGCCCTGCTCGCATTGTCAGGAGTTATTTATGTAAGGGTAGTTATCTTTTTATGATGGAGCATCTCAGCTGGTTAATGTAATGGCTTTATATATTGGGATACTGGGCTCAAGTCCCATTTTAGATTATAAAAACTATTTTCATCCAGGGCAGGAAACATTCCATTAAGAATAATTTTAGTGCTGAAACGACACTTGCAGCTGGATATTAAAAAGATATTGCCAAGGTAGGCAGGAATCAAATTTCGACCTACACAGAATTAGTATACATATGGTCTGAATTAATACTTGCTTGCATGAAACTTTTGTTTTCCCTTTTCTCTTGATGCTGATCCTTTGCCTAGGTTGGCAGATTCAGATAAAAAGTCCCTGCTGCTGCCACACTGGCAAATTACAATTTAGCCTCCCCATGACTGGGAAATAGAGAGAAATATATGTGGATCGAGTATTACCACAGAAGAGCCCTAACTTTTTTTATAAATTAAAAATATAACTTAATTGTACAGTTAATCTTTCACCTTTAACAGGAGCATTTACATTTCAAAGAAACCCTGAATACTTTCAGCGAGGCAGGGATCAGGACTTTTGGGGCAGGATAAATATGGACAATTAAAAGAAAGATATTCAAATGATCTTCCTTCATAAGCACATCATTACTGCTATTTTTCTTCTAAATATGGGACCATCAGTATCTTCATAATATCTTGTTTTGTTGATGTTTTGTTCTTCTGGGCAAGACCTAGTACTACTTTTACACTTCTGTTTCCTACAAAAACCAAAGGAAGTCTCTCTTATTAGATATTTTACTAATTTTTCTAAGTGGTTTGTAAAAATTATTGACAAAGGACAAAGGTCCAGGCTTAAAAGAGGTTACATACAAAGGGCAACTGAGCTCTTATTAGCACACCAGTTCCCACTGCATACCTTTGGGATCCAGCTGAGTCCTCTGTCTTAGGGTTTTTTTGATTTCTGCCAGATTTTTAATACATGTTGAATGTTTGGCATTTTAGACAGGTGTCCAACACAACCACAGGTACTTTATAACACAGAGAGAAACATATTCTGTAAGCCAGGCAGTATAGAACGTAGACTACCACATTAATATCAAAGCCAGTGTTTATCACCCACTTCTGCTTAGTTCTTTCTTATTATTTTATTCTTTCTCTCTTATTCCATATTCACGATCTGCATTTTGTAACTATACTGGCCTCTGAAAAACCAACCGTATCTAGATGTTCTAAACCTAATCTTAATTAGCAAAACTCTATGATTTGTTTGAAAAACTTTTATGCAGTCTCTTTTCTTGTTTTTATTTATTCTAGAAGTGTTTCAATAAGATAGGTACACTGCATTAACTTTACCCGTAAAATTTTAATATATTATACGTTATTTATAGCATGATTCACCCCTGAAGAGATCTTTATATTTATTTTGGAAGTCTAAATGTTCTTCATTCAGCTCAAGATTTTTTTTCTTTCTATTTCACAAAGATCTAATCAATAAACACACACTCTTAGGACTGCAATTTTGAAATACAGCCTGTTACACAATTCTGTCATGAGATATATGCCCTTCTCTGGTCTGCTTTAATCCAGAATAGATTCTCTCTAGTGAAGATGTATTATCGCCCTAGACTGATAGGTCACTTCACAAACGAAAGATCTAGGCCAGTTTGATGTGCCGATTGCTTTTCATGCTGTCCATGGGAAAGACAAATAAATGTAGCAACACCTTAATTTTCTGAGAAGGAAAAAGTTGGAGGGCTGTAAAAGCAATCACTGAAAAGGGAGACAGATCTTCAGGCAGAATACATGAATTCTATCTATTCTATGAATTTAACATATTCTTTTCTATGGTAATATCCATCTGTTTACATTACTGAAGATAATTTTTATAGCATAAGCCTAAAATACTAAAATATCCCAATCTTCTATTTTGGGTAAGGGATTTATACCTATACCTCCAGACCTGTGACATTGCTTTCACTGGGCAGTTATTATCTTTTAAAACTTACTTGTTGTCTATAACTGATTCCAAATAAAAGGCAATGAAAGTCAATCTCATTATTGCTTCTGCACAGTGCAAACTTGTTAATCTAAGTCCACGTGACTTTAACCATCACATGAGTCAATAGATATCACTCCGTAGTTGCTTTAAAGGCCCTGCTCTTAGGTTTATGGGAATACGCTTGGTAAGGGGTTGCCCTTCATATGATTATCACATGACATTCCATTTTACTCACAAAGTCTTTCTTTCAGTACTATTACCTTTTCTTCTAACGCAGACCTTATTTTTATGAAGACAGGTGCACAGTCAGAGATAATGTTCTAATTCTAACATCAAGGATTTCACATAATAGGCTTACTGATATCAAAATTAAATCAGAGTATGTGTTTTGAGAGATTCAGAGAAGCAAATGAAGTATCTTTCCTAAAAATGCATGAATCTTCAAATGACCATCACTTCTGCATTTTGCTAACTGATTCCAACATTTAAGCTTTTTCTGTGAAGCTCCTGGGTTACTTCTTCATGTCACTTGTATTGGGTTGAGGTGCCAACTATTGTCAGTGAATTTGAGGCTATTGCAGCTACTACCCAAACCCTAAACTGGATGGAATTCTCTTCATTTTAGTAAAGAATTTAAGTTGTTAAACATCTCAGACAAAGTCATTTTCCTTCCGCATCTGTTTTGATCCCTTTGCATTTCTGTACTACTTGTGTAAGCATTAACAAACACACAATTTTTACTGGGAGCTGAACACTCCCTGTAGAGAGTTCCCAATAGCCTTTTGGTATCATTATTTTTTTTTCATCAGATGAGCTTATTGATGAGTCACTGGCCCCACTTTTGTTTTTTATATGTATTTTAAATACAGGACTATTTTGTTAGCTTGCTTTTGCTCTATAGCTAAAGTTTGGTGTACCCATTTTCTCACTCTTTCTATACATGCTATCAATAATAAGCATTTTCTTCATCTAGTAGTGTCTTCCCCCCATCCTTATGCTTTTTTACAGCTCCATATTTGCTAATCATCTGTCTTATGATTATATTCAGCATCATACCAATTATAGTATAACTTTAAAACATACATTGGAAATATGCTATATTTTTGCTTTGCACTATATCATTTGGTATCTGTATTTGTAACTGCAAAGTTTCTTAACATTAACTCTTGTAGTTGTTACTTGTTATTTGTTGGAAAATGGTTTCTTAAACTGTACCTTTTTAGCACAAAACTCATTATATATATTTTTGCCATCGAGGCAGTATTTTTTTTAAGTACAAGCAAGGTGTTTTATTACATTCGAAAGGTATCCCAATTCCCTTTCTCTTACAGTTAATGAGCCCTCAGGTGAAATATCCTTAACTTGAGTCTAATCAGTGCCTATTTGTTCTTACTTCCAGCAACGAGGTCAGGAACTTTTGGACTTCCCCTGGCACACAGAAAGCGTGGGCTTGACTCACCTGATACATATTTAGGGTTTTGAGAACTCTGGAGCATAGCCCTCCTATGGAGATGTTTGCAGATTTGTGTTAATAAAGTCCCTTCGGTTATGCTTCACTGTTGTCTCTTTTGATGTCCAGAAAAATAATCACTATAATAATATAACTTTCCTATGGCTGGATGACTTCATTTATTGCATCCTCATACCCTGATACACTTCCAATTTTATTTGGCTGTGCAATGCAAAGCATTAGCCATCTGCATGTCAAGTAGTGAATGAGGTATATGTCTGTGCAAAAAGTATATGTCTGTGGTCCCCCCTTCAAACACTAATCCAGTTCTCACCCCCCTGCTTTTTTTCTGCTCTATTAGATCACAGATTTCCTCTTGCTTGTTCTCTCTGCCCCTATGACTCTTGCATAATTGGTTGCACACTGGCCCAGTTTCAACTGGAGATGTAAGAGGTATCCCTTGCCACCACGGTAAAATAGCCAATTTGCTGATAGGAAGAACATTCTCACTGAAAGTTGGAGATGGATGTTTGAATCTCCTCAGCTGGAGGAAACTTTAACCTAAATCCTTTCTTTCTGAGGAAAACATTTCCATCACTAGTCTCCTGTGCTGCTTTGTCCGCTTCCCTCTCTTGCCCCTTCCACATCTTCAGTATAGAAAGGATTATGATCTTTGGATCCTTGTTTCACAGCAAACCCTGATTGCAGGACACAAAGAATCTGTTTAATACAGAAAAGAGATGGGTTTCTGGACATTCTCACTGCCATTATGTATTATTTAACTTAGGTTTCCTTACATTATTATGTTTTAATGCTTTTTAATCAAGGCACAGAAAACTCAAGCACCCACCTTTGGCTTGCAAACTGAATTCCCAGATCTAAGAACCTAACTTTATACTATGCAGCACTAAACCTCAGGAAATCTAGACCTCTTTGGGGCCTGCCTCACACCTTTGGGGAGTTATTTCCCTCAACTCCCAAATCTGCTTCTGGACACCCTGAGGACACCTGTGTCTTGACCAAGACATACCAATATTCCCAAAGAATACTTCCTACCCTGCCTGAGGATGCAGGCCTGCAGAAGAAAATCTCCAAATAGACTCATAAATTCAAGCTACTTTCATAAAATATCCAAGCAGAGGACTCATTGTTTCTTTAGAACAGCGGCTAGAAAAGTGTATCTCCCATCTCTGAATAGCCTAACTCAGCCTGTGGGATATTTCAAAAGACAAGAGAAAAAATGAATCATTCACAGCATAAAACAATGACCTTTGCTCAGCCTAGGCCGTTAAGTACAGTCCTTAAAGTATGCATTTAGGACAATATATAAATTTCAATCAGCAAAGTTCTTAAGCACATACTTTAACTTAGAGTTCAAGTGTATAGTGTGCATATTCTGCTTGTTTGCAGTTTAAAGTTTTCCAGTTCTTGGCATGTTACTTTCATTTTTTTGCTGAGGGTCTGAAATGCCGTAGGAAAAGATGAAGTGAATTTTAGAAAAGAAAATGAGATGGTATACAGTAGATTGGAAGGAATTTTTATAAGTAAAAATCAAAACAAGATTCTAGGATCATAAAGAGGAAGCTGAGTACAGGTCATCTGAGAGGAGGACCAATATTAGCGTCAGTAGGATTTAGTTGCAAGCATGACCTATGAAATATGTGATCAACAAGGACTTAATGGACATAGTGCACTGCTCTGTACTTAGATGGAATGCAGCTCTGTGTTTTTGCTATAAACAGGTTTAGAATGAAATCAGAGGTGTTTGAATAACATGGCACCCAGAGCAGAGCCTCCTCCATTCAGTGTGAGGACCTGGACTCTCACATTCCTAGGAGACACGATGCTCCTGCTGACAGCCAGTCAATGCCAAGAAGCTGCCTGCCAACAAAAAGGCTGTGCAGATACAGCGACAACTCAGCATTCGGGTTTTTAAAGGTTTTCCCCAAATCCCTTCCTCCTTTCATCGAGTAGCAATGCCCTGTGAGAAGCAAAGGTGCCACCTTGCAGCAGAGCACCCAGGAGGTCACAAACAGAAACATTCCTGCAGTGCCAGGCCCAGGAGAAATGTCAGAGTCTAAATAACCATTCCAGACAAGAATCTGCAAATTACCTGAAAATGGAAATGCTTCCTGGAGGAAGATCAACAACAGAGCAATTTACAAACACATTTGATTTCAGTTATTTATTCAGAAAAATTATAGGAAAATCTTTACCCTTCCAACTGACCACAGGGACCAAAATAGTTTGTGAATGTAAATTACAATTGCGATTAAAATATAAAGCTGCACTTTCTTAATATTCAGAGTGATGTCTGCTACAAGCAGCATTAACATAAATTCATATATTTTCTTATCTCTCCAAAAACACATTTTTATTAAAATGAGATGTTTATTATTTATGATTATCTTGGTAGGAGTTGGGGTTTATGCCTATAATAAAAGAACTTGGATTGTCACATTTCCTTTATCCCATATTTGCCAGGTTGTCTTGTGGTTCATTTATTTGTTAAATGTATTAACCTACTGCAGCCATTATGCACTTTATAAACAACAGAGGACTAATTGGTATTCATGTGTAGGGAGTATTTTCTCATACTTGAGAAGTGATACAGTGAAGTTTACAACCAAATGATAATTTAGTGCACTTATTTTAAGTTGGAATACTTAGAAAAAAAGTTAAGTTACAAAAATGTTTTAAGGAATATTAAGCAAATGTTTATAAAGCATTTTGTTCTGTTCACTGAAAAGCCAAACAAAAGGCACACGAGAATAAAGCATTGCTGATCAAGCAAGTCATTCAAGAAGTTCATTTTCTTGTCTCTAGCTTGGTGTGTGCAAACAGCTTAACCCTTCCTTGAACTCCTTAAAATTGGAGTTGACTTCCACTCACAAATAATGCACTCCAGCTCCCTGAAAACCTGCTCCCCGGGACACTGTCGGAGGCCACTCCTCATTCCCACTAGCTGCAAAGGCAGCCAAGACTCCAGCCCTCAGCAAGAGCCCCCTCACCATGGTGCCCTTAGACAAAAGTATTTCCAAGCAGTGGCCCCAGCAATCCTGGCCTAAGCCTGGGACTTTGACCAACTCAGGCTATGGGTTAAATAGTTGCCTATATCGAGAGATGGGGTTTACACTCTTTTATGAATATATTTCTTGCCTCAGGCCCAAGTCCAGCAGGCAGGACGAGCTCTTGGGAGCAGAGTCTCCCTTTAGGAGAGCCCAACCTCCCAAACTTGCTTCATTTTGATCCTGTGAGCTGGTAAGTTCCTCATAAAACTTTCAGTCTCATCTCCTTTGATGCCAACAGAGTTTTTATCCTTCCTTTCCCAAAGAACAAGCCTTCAAACATTGTAGGCAGGGCACTCTGTGGGTTACTTATGATAACTGGGTCCCCATGTAGTTGAGCAAAGGCAAATGGTTTTGAAATGCCAAGATGAAGCACAGCAACCCCAGAAGCACTTCTCACCAGCAAAGAGAGAGATTCTATTATGGAGCAGGTCACCTTTCCTTGTGGTGTCGAGTGATGGGTTTTCTAGTTGTATCAGTGCTAACAGTTGCGCTACCCTTAGGAAGCCAGAACACAGCAAGGAGTCAGAAACAGTCTGTTGGCCGAGCTCAGTGTTGCTCCTTGTCAAGTCTGTTGCTTTAGCTGGTAGAAGTCACTACTGAGGGTTTTAAACAAGCATTAAACATCAACAAGTTCCTGACACATAAATAAACCCTGTGATTATGAGGACAATCCTACATCTGTGCTTGCTTCTGCTTTAAGGATAGCTTCACTAGCATTTGGGAATTAAAAGTTGTTTTCCTGCTTTTGTTACCATGACAGACTGTGTAGCAATATCCACTGTACTGTATGTGATTTCCTCTATGAGAAATAGATGGATGTTATTTATATTATTATAATAACTAACAGTCCTAATCATGGACTTGCATTTCCTTGTATTTTTGCCATAAAAGCACAGAACAAAAATAATCTCAACTAGAAACCTACCACAGAAATGTAAAGAAAAGGATTTTCAGTTTAAAGTGATGTATTTATTTCTATACCAAATTGGTTCTGAATAACATACTAAAATATGAATATATTAGCTGTCTTCTTTTTGTTTTTCTTTTGCCTTGAAAAGGAGCTGATTAGACAGGTTCACCTTTGTTGTCCATAGGTTCTAGTCAATACCACTCTCAGAATTTCACAAATCAGAATGATGTTTGACATGTCCTTTACTATATGGGAATCTTTTGGCATTTGAGTGATTCCCCAGAGATTTAAACAAAAACCAACAATCACAGTAATGTTACTGTCATTTTAGGTCTGTAAGTACATTGTTAAAGTTGACATCTCATCTAGAGCTTAATCTGAGAGTATACCAAATTTCTCATCCCTGTTCTAAGCCTAAAGCGGGGAAAATGCTTCACCATTTTCTCAGACGTAGAAGAAAATCACACAAAAATGGTGTCAATCTGTGCTACAATCTGAATTACTTCTCATTATGACTAATATAGGCAGGGCTGTTTCCCTAAGTAATAAGCCCTGCAATAGAGAAGAAGTAACGTAAAGAGACTCAGGATACGTCACGTAAACAAGCTATGGATAGATTTTAGAGGTACTGTGCATAAAGAAAAACACTGTTTATGAGCAATATAGGGTGTTTCCTTTATAGCCAACACCAACATAGCCATCTGATTCACAACTGACTGGAAGTTTTGCAGCTAAAATCCATTAACTGAAGGAGTTATGACTCAGAGCCTAAGAAGTGTTTAGCCACCTAACTCCCACAGAAATCGAGGTATCTAAATACCTGTGAGGGCAATGGCCTTGTCACCCCTTATTAAGGGAAGGCTCACAAGGCTGCTACAGGTTACGAACAACCAGAAATTGCAAAAACCACAGTCAGCTAATTAAGTGCTGTTTTCTGTAGATATATTAGTGCTCTTCACACCTTTGCTCCCGGATCTGCTCAGGCTGGTAGTTTCAATCACAGTGCACTCAAGCTACGTCTGCATTAGCAGGCTGCATTAGTAGAAGGCTGATTGCAGGTTGGTCTTGGCTTCTGGAATTGTTCACACATGCTGGGTGCCCTAAATATACCAGGAGTGTCTTAAATCTTACTCTCACATCGTTTGAAAAACAGAGATGGGGAACAGCATCACTTCCTTAAGCCACTTATAAACCCCACTCCTTCCCAGCATGTCATCTTTGCAGCCAAAATAGACTGTGGAAAGGGCTGCAATACAGCTCCAAGATGTACCATACCTTTCACCAGAGGCTGTGCACTGCCAAGCAACGGAGACGGAGCTGTACCTGTGGGCTGAATGCCTGAGATCTGTCTAGGGGGTATTTAGAGGTTTCCTTTTCATCACGGAGGGAGGACCTAGTTTGCGCTTCGGAACATGGAGTTCTACGGCAGCTACATCCGTAAGTACGTGGCTTTTCAGCGAGTGCTGCATCTGCGTGCAATCTGTGGACGAGGTACCAGAACCGCCTGAGAAAAGCACTTGCCAAGAGCTGCCTTGCTCGGCACTTGGTTGGAAGCGCCCCCTCTACCCTACCCTGCACTCTATACGTTCCCTGGTGAGGGTGCTCCTGGCTACCATCCATCCTATAGATTTTGTGGCTAAAGAACTCTTCAACGACCCCTCTGTCTGTACACGAGGATAGATCTGTCCCCAGTCAGTCACCTCACACACTATAAAATGTCATTTTGAGTTTTAATGTACATTTCAACAAAGGAGATTTGAAAAACTCCCATCATCTTCAGACTCAGTGAAAAACATAACTGGCAACAACACTAAGAATGCATTTAATCCATTAGTCTATCTCAGGTAACTGAGATTATTAAATATAAGGCTTAGATTTGTTCCTTCAGGATGCAGCAGTTCATCTTTTCTGACGAATCATCTCACTTTCCTGACTGCTCTCATTACAGGCAGAGGAAAGAGCGCTAGTCATTTTTTAAAACGTATCCACAGTACTAACACACTTCCTGACACTTATTTAAGAATAGCCAGAACAGCAATCCTCTTGTGTTAGCAAACTGCACTTCTCCTGCACCCCTGCTCAGCAGCTGCCTCAGGAACGAGCACTGCAAACCCCTCTCCTCCTGCCTCAAAAGCCTTCGAAGGCAAAAGCAGAGCTGTCCACCCTCCCAGTGACTGGACTAATAAGATTATTTTAGGGGAATGATTTGTGCTCTGTGTCCCTTTCCGGTCGGTTTGGAGGTTAAAGCTGTGATTAAAACCTTGAATAGGGTATATTCTTCCTGGCACATTGCAACAGCTGAAATCAATAGGAGATTTTTACAGTAATGCAGTAATGGTCCATATAATGAGGCTCAGGCTGGGCAATTGCCAGTGAAGACGTCAAGAATTCTGTACCTCTGGTTAGGGAGCAAAAAATGGGAAAAAGTAGGCTTGATATTTAAGGGCTTCATGGCTCAATGTGAAATGTTTCTCTTGACTTAGACATTTCCTTCTTGGAAGCAGCTATGGAGTTTATCAATAATGTCATTCCTGGAGGCAAATGATGTAAATAACCCACTTAAGAATGTGACTTAAAAAAAGAAGGAATATGAAGCCCTTTTGGGTAGAAGAAATGTCCTTCTGCATTACGCACATGACACTCCAGTGTTAAAATTAGGGGCTTTATTTGAAATAAAATTCTCTTAGATCTTTCTCCTGCTCTTTACCAAGACTTTCAGAGCGGGTTTTATTTCTTTCTTTATAATACCCTGAGGAAATACCACTCATGTTGGGTCAGCATCTTGAGCTGTCTACAGCGTTTTCAAGACTACTTTCCAAGTTTTGCCTCTAAGAAAATCAGTAGAATGAGAAGGCTGATGTGAACGTACACTAACTAGGCACAACTACGACCTCCCTCCCCATCTACTCTTAGTGCAGGAGTTGCGCAGAGCAATAAGAGTCACTATACCACAAATGCACTGTACTTTTGCTTCTCTGACCAAAAGGGACTGTATTATTTTTTTTTAAAAAAAGCCTAAATAGAGCGTAGTTCCTTCCCTGTTTTCCTTTGAATGTTTCTTTATTGCTGGCCTGTATCAATGTTAAGCCCCTGTTTACTGTCCAGTCATACAATCTGGGAGGAGATTTCAGCCAAGGTGCTTTCTAGTCCTCCAGGGAGAGTAATGATACTGCTCTAAACAACCCACATTACATCCACATGTTGGTGTACAAATACTTCATGAAGATGTGTAAGAGATTCTAGCACACCGGTATTCTCTTGATCAGGGCTATAGCCTGAGTTACCAAAGAGCCCTTAATTTTTAGGAAACCAATAAAGGTAAGATCTTCCTCACCTTCTTTCTCTAGTTAAAAGTTAGAGAGATCTCCTGAGGCTTATTTTGGAATGAGTCTTTCCAATAGGTGGATCCATGAGCAGCAGTTCAGTGAGCCCTGCATGATACATGAACCAAAGTTTCCCTGCTGAACCTTGCCCACAGAGCAATCCTGTGCAGGGATGGAAGTTTTCCTTCCTGATCTCCAAAGACCATCAGCTTCTGCCTTGAAGCACTGGACTGGATTCGATTACACTAATCATTATTTCAGTTCCTGTTACTCCAGACTACTAGTGATACCCACTGACTTTGGTGTACAGGGAATTCAATAAAACATTTATACTAAGAGGGACTATTTACTTCAGTCCCAAGAGGCACCACTTTAAAAAAATCCCTGAATATCACTGAAATTAATATTAAGACTTTATACCCTCATGTATTTTTGAGGATTTATATATGTTGAGATATCATTTTTCCTACCACTTATCCTGTTACATACTCCCACAATATCTCATCTGTGGCATTTTCCCAGATGGGGCCCACAGCAACATTCTTGCAGCTTTTGGCTCACTTAACATTCTCGCTTAGTAAAAGGCTTGATTTGACGACGTCTTCTTCGCTGCAGCGTCCCGGTTTACGGAACACCAGACGTGGCCCTTTGCTGTGACACCAGTGTCCCTGTTTGCTCGGCCATTCCCTGTGCTCAGCTCTTCCAAGGAAGCGGTCGTGCTCCTGCTTCTGCTCTGTCCCGCTCGCTCCTGAGCGAAAGGAAGCCCCGGACCTACCCACACAAGCCATCAGCGCTGCAAAAACAGCAGAGCTGGGATTTGGCATTCTGCATCAGTGTAGGCAACAACACAACGTGAAAGGTGGCGGATAACTGTGCTCTCTCTTGCTACCCTAGCATCGGTCTCCAGATTTCCAATATGTTCCAAGTGGAATGAAGGGGCTGACAGTTTATGTTCTGTCTTCGATGGGCTCTGCCTTAGATTTCTATTTTGGGGTGCCTGGTTCTTGATGTAAAAGCCTGATTTTCAAAGGCTGATCATTTTTGAAACTGAGTCTATATCCCTTTCGCTTCTTTTCATTTACATGTGATTCCTCAAGCAGCTGAAATGTCCTTCGGTCATCACAGGGCCAAAATGTCCCTTCATCTCTTCTTCATGTTCACTTTCACACAGCACAAGTTTTCAGTGAGTAAATTTGACACTGAATAAGGCCTATTTGTTGCTGCTGACTGAACGGGACTCCCTTCAGTCACCCTGAAAATGTTCCCGTGTGGCAGACCTGATCTCATCTTTGGGTAGGCAAGCACAGCCTGGCAAACCGAAGTGATATTTAGATACGATTGAACAGCTCTTCGCACAACTGTTTGCACACGAGTGTGCCATCAGGTTCTCTTCACTTGCTACAAATGTCTCAGGAATCGCAGCCAAATGTGCTTTGCACAGTGAACAAATCATCTGTGACTCTCCCAGAATTAACTATAAAAAATGGCTGCAATGGGTAAATTTGTATTGTCACAGCCCCCATAAACCCTGTACCATAAGAGTCTAAGCAGTGTTTTCCTAAGGGGGAAAAAAAAAAAAAAGACAGGAAAAAGGACTGGGCACTAGAAAAATAAGATAAAATTTTACAGGATTATAAATAATTTTCTGTCTATTAGACAATGTTCCTTTTACATAGTATCCAACTGATTTTTCTAGGAAATGTCAACATAAAAGTGATTGCCATGTGTTCCCTGAAAATTGATACTATACTTAGGAACACAAGATTTTTTTTTTAAATCTGCTAATTAATGAAGAGCTTCCACTGCCAAATACTACAGCTGAGTTCTTTACCTACAAAAAAAACTCTATGAATGTTTATTTTAAAATATCTGATAATAATAATACCAAATAATATCAGAATTTTGCAATGTAAGTAAATTAAGAGTTATTATAGGTGCAAAGTAGCAGTTCAACTCCAGATATTAACTCAAAGAAATAGCATTCCACACAGTTTATTCAAGACAAAGCTGGCTTCTCCATCCTGAACATTTTCTGCAAGTCTAAAATCCATCTGTGCCTTGGCTTTGTCCTACGAATCATAGGCAGTGTGATGTGCTGAATTTCAAAACTGCAGTGTTTTCTTATTTAGATGCTACATATCTAATAAATAGCTGTTCCTTGTCCTTCAGTGATACAGCGTACAGCTTCAGTACAGAAATGGGAAAAACAGGAACAGTGGCCTGTCAATACATCCACTTTACCTACATGTATTTAAAGGGTTTACCAAACACCCTACTGAACACCCAGCTCAGACTGTCTTCTCTACTGGGCGAGCAAACAGAGGTACAGCCAAGTTCCCTAAAGCTGAGGTCAGAGTTACAACTAAGCAACCATCCCAAACGGATGAGAGTCCAGTCAGTGTATGATATAGCCCATATAGGTCAGATAGTCAAAATTCAATCCCTTTCCGTTTTTTTATTTCATTAAAAATTATTGAATAGACACTTGTCCAGACCTTATTTTCCAAATGTGGCTATTCTGAGTCCCTGGAAAGGGGTATAAGCCACTAAAACCTTCCTGCCTCTGGTTGGGGCAGGATTTGCCTATGCACTGAAAGATGCTCTGAATCCTCCTGCACTTCCAATGCAACGTGAGCAATTCCAAGGAGGCTGCAGGCCTCTCTCATCTAGATGCCTACATTTCAGTGGTAACCTAAGTACAAAACTCAAGCGTTGAGCATATGCAACCAGGCCAGATGCAGACAAACTCCCGGAGATCTCAACAGGAAAGTGGCTAACGCGAAAACTCAGTTGTGGACCAGTAAAGCAACTTGACTTATGATCCGCTTCTGTTAAAAAGTAAAACCTGAGTTATGAACCTTCTACATAATCACAGAGTACTGTTATTATAACAGTAGTTCAGAGCTGCGAAAATCAAACGTGCTGGCTCCATGCCACCCCTTTCTGCTTCTGAGAGCTCAACTAAAAACTAAGCTTAAGCCTTTGGTTATTGCACAGCAATATCTGAGATGATGCAGTTGCCTCTCTCCAACACCTGCTACAGGCTTGCTACCCTGCATAGCAGTTCTGGTGATGGATAGTAACCTTTCGGGATGCCCAGTAGCACCCTATCATGCACCACACTGTATCACTACTAAGGAAGTATCAGTAGTCTTATACCCTGATTAGTGCCTAACACATCTTTGTCAAACACTTAATGAAGCACATATTGGGTCTGCTGATCCGACTGTCAATTTATTCTAAATGAATATGCTTGCCAAAGTACTTAGGTGCCAAAAGCTGGAAAAGCTTCCAAACTGACTTTTTTTTTTTTTTAAGCTCAGACCATGATAGCTGCTTATAAAATATGCCACCTGAACTAGCCTGACAATCGAGAATAACAGGTAGTTCAAGGTCATAGATTTCTATGACTTCCCCTGGAACAACTCTTTCGCGTGATCACAACATGCAGAAGTGATAGGACTAGTGGATCTCTATTAATAATAAAGAGCAGATGAGTAAATTTTGTGTTGTAAGCATAACCTGCAACCAGGAATGGAAAAATGGCAATTACACGGGTGTTTGGGCCTGCTTTGCTTCTGTTCCTATTCAGCATCTTCCACATGAAGTTGAACCAGCCTAAGGAGTCAAAGAAACTCTGATGGACAAGATGCTCCAAAGTGAATGTAACAGCAGAGAATATTTGTGTTTTAACACGCCTCACGCTGAACACAGACGTTCTGCATGCGAGTGTGCTGTGCTCACACCGGGTGCTCTGCCGCTGCTCCCGGCTTCTCACATCATTCCTGCTATAAGCCAGGGCAAGGCATTTATCCCAGGCACCGGCCTTTCCCTTCACATCGATCCAGAGAAACAAGGTCAGCTGCCTCCATCTGCCCTTTAAAGCACAACTGCCCATCACACAGATCCTCCAGAATCGTGGGACAAAGGTTCTTTAAAGTCTTCTCTGCTACAGTAGGAAGGAATTTGAATATCAGTGTTAAAATAGGGTGTGGAAGACGGATTTCCAGGCGGGTTAAGTGATCTTGGCAACTCCATTCACAAGAAGGCTGTCAGGGGGCCTTGGCCTGACAAGACATTACGCAGTTGTGCGTGGAAACAAATCTGCCCCTGGACTGTGCTCATGCTTGGCTTGGCCACCACTGAATGGAGTTGAATCCAAGGAGCTTCCACAGAGCAAACACCGGGGAAGCCAAAAATGTAGGGATCGCACCTCATGGGTTAACAGAATCCTTCTAAAAACTGGATAAAAACTTGCTCAAATGGCGATGCCGCCCCAACTGCGTGTTTAATGCTCGCCCATAATCCGTGCAAATTTCCACCAAGGCAGATCGGGGAAAGAACCTCTACCACTCACCGCTGCTCTGCAGAATGACCCTGGTAACCCCTACTCAGAAAATAAATCCACAGATAAAATAAACAAATAAAATGCAAAGTTTGCAAACTAGCACTAAAAACCACTTCAGAAAGCAGCCTCTCTTATAGGACAAACATGTCAAAGTAACATTAAAAGGCTCATTTAAAATGACTGAAGTCAGGAAAACTCCTGAAGTTCAGCCGAAACATCATCTTTCACTTATCCTCTTGCACCTGCACATCACAGATAATGCTGCCTTCTCTCAGACGAGCCTCTGAACAGGGGGTGACCTTATGTACCGGGAGTGCTGCAATAACTAAGTACAGCAGGGGTGAATTGAAGATGGCATTTCAGCCTTTAAATGAATTTCCCACATTTCTTCAGTTTATGCCAGATCCTTATGTTATGTCAACTTATCTTTTCTCTGACTGCTTACAAAGCTAGATCTTCAGAAACACACAAATAGGTATATATGTACACGCGCACATATACGCATCAGTTCATTTTAATGTTATAAAATCAACTGCATGGTCCCTTATTAAACCTTTTGTTTCAGAAAAAAATACACAGAATGGCTCTTCCTGTAGCACCCTTTTACAGCCCTTGCCCAGAGAGTCCAAGCAGCAAACACATGGCTAAAACACCTGGATTGAGCTGCCACTGCAGCATTAGAAGTCACTAATTCTGTAAATCCAGCAAGTAATTCCAGGTCACTTTGCTCACAAATGGTTTTTGAGGTGGTTTTTTTTTTCTTGCATTTTTAATGCAAATAGCTCTGTTCAACAAACATACAGAAAATATTGGCTGAATAGTATATGAGCCCTGATGTAGTTATGCGACTGACTTCCTGTAAGCACAGAATAATAACAGAAGAAAATATAGAAAGATTTATTTCACAGATATGTGCTGCAGGAAAAAACTAATTTTTACATAAATGATTCAGTGCTGTTAACATGTTTGTACAGTATACACCTTGGCTGCACGTTGGCTGTTATTAGATAGCAGAAGCTGTATCCATCTGTAACTTTCATTAAAATAGAATGCCACTGCATAATTATATTTGGATTACTTTCTTTTTTTTCTCTCCCCCCCCGTTTTTCTTTCCTGTTGTTCCATGGGATAGCAGTAAATCTTTCTCTGTTGAGCTACACATAGTATGCGAAATCTGCTTTTACAGCTTAAAAAAATGGGTGCACATAATCAAAGCAGTGCATGGAAATTAAGCATGATAAAAACAGAAGAGGAAGAAACAAACATCAAATGGCTCTGATTTGATATGTCTCTGCCTTTTATAGCACCTTCAATATTTTGGGTTTTTCTAAAGACCTGAAGAGCTAGGACTGTTCCAGGAAATATGTATATATATGTGTGTGTGCGTGTGTGTGTGTGTATATATATATATATATATATAAAAGGTGTTTCCATATTAAAATTATACACATCTAATTTCCAAAGCAAACATGGATCATTCCCGTTTCCTCTTGTCACACAAAAGAGACTTCCCTAGGCCAGCTTGAAGTGACCAGCTCAGCCTGAAGCTCCGTGCTCGTGCGGCGGCCGCGCTGCCTTCGCCCTGCTGACCGCGGAGGAGCAGGCAGACAGTACTTCACGTTTGGAGCTTCGGTCACTCTCAGAGCTGGCTGAGTTACAAAGAATAATTCTGATTCTCAGCAAGTTTAATACATTTTCATGCAAGAAATAATTTACTCTGTTGCACCCCCTAGTGGGATTATTTTATAGTAATCAGATTCTCCCTGGTTTGTTATTTTTCTATTCATAGTACACATGCTAAACATGGAGAGCCACAAAAGGAAGGAGTTAAGTCCCCCAAATGAATTTCCTTAAGGTTCCTCTCTTTTAATGATGTTTTCTAATAGTGAATTCTAAGGCATATGGCATTTTTGATGCATACATCTGAAACCATCATGAGTTTCAGGTCCCAATTTTTGAGGTAGGTCCTATTTTCAGTTTAATTCCAGAGTAGAAAGATTTCTCCATTCCAAGAAAAAATTACTCATTCTTTCTTTTAAGGTCAAGCCGTATGTGTAATAAGGAGAGATCCAAACCGAGGAGGAGAAAATGCGGGGTTTGTGCGTTATTAATCCTGACTATCCTAGATGTGCTCAGTAAGCTCCGGCATATTGAGAAATAATAAAAAAGTCACCGAGTTGTTAACACCAGTATTTGACTTGGTGTCCATGTTGCTCCTACCTCTGAAAATTTACACTGGAAAAAAATCAGAGCCGAAATAAAAGAAGGAAAAGCTGAGGGAACACGGTCACCAGGGCTCACAGCCCAGCTCGCAGCTTTCTTGCACCAGATGCAGAAGCAGCAGGCACGGAGGTGTGCGGAAAGCCCCGGCCCCGGCTGGAGGAGCCTCCCAGCACGAGGCTGAGCGCGGCCGGGCTTCTCCTCTCTGCAGACACCCTTGGAGGCGCCGGCCCAGCCTCGGTGTTCAGGGCAGCCTAAGGCCCCGGCATGGAGGAGCGACCAGGGCGGTCCTCAAAATCCCTGCAGCTCTCGCCCAGGAAGGTTTTTAAATACACATATAAAGACACACAGAAAATCCCAAATTGTCTTCCATGCTGTGTTATAATTTAAAACATCAAGGCACTTCCAGCAAGTCCGACGTTAGATGACAAGAGGAGCAAACAAAGAGGTCCAGCTTAGCTTTTGTGCTCAGATGTATCTTATAACAGAGTATAAAGGAAATCAATATTCCCATCATAAATCTTGCTTACTCTCCTTATAGGGGTGGTGGCTGACTTCCATGTGAAAATGTCAGGATAAAAGCACTTTGCTCTCCAAGAGACTTTGGTTCAATGAGGCATAACGCAGCCCACGTAGCCCTGATGTAAACAAACGCACTGAGGACACGAACAGGAGATACCCACAGGAGATGGGGCTATTGGCACCCTCCTACTCCCACCATGAATAACTATCTACTGACTAAGTAGACACTGCAGAACATCTTATTGTTACCGCTCACCAGCACGAGCGTGGGCTTTGTAATCTGAGGAGAAGCCACTTTCTCTTATTCATTAATATTCAAAATGTGTGTGTGTGTGTTTTTTTTTTTTAATTTCTTTGCATCCCCCTTAGATGACTGACTGAAACATAAACAAGAAAGACCACTCGTATCAGCCGGCGAAAGCCGACTCTGGCTCATTGCTGTATAACGAGGATAATAAGACATTCCCAGAGCGTTATCCGCGTTAGCCGTCTGGGAACACACACGTACTTGGGCAGAAATGATTCCGTCCTGGCAAACCCTCGTGATGCAGCTATCGCGCTGCTGTTTCCTTGCGGCTAATGTAGATCACATCCAATCGCTTATGACAGAGGACACCAAACGCTTGCAATTTCCACTATAAAATGTGTTAACGAAACTATATTTACGTGCTTCAGATTAGTAAAGAATCATTACCAACAAATAAGCTAAGAAGGTCATTACCACTTCACGTTAATGAATTACAAATAAATTGCTTGGAGGAAATAGCATCACTGTGAAACCAGGACACTAAAAAGAACCTTACGTACATAAAATTAAATTCGAGAGACTATCTGACAGACAGTAAGCTCAAGATGTATCTATTTCCAATAACGGGCATTGGCAATTCACAATATTTTCATCTGGGAATGGATTCAAAACAAAAAGAAACCGTGAGCAAAGGTTTTGTAGGAAAGTGATAGTAACAGGGCAAAAGGATGAAGATAATAAAAATAAAATTGCTTCCAGTAACCTGATGGCAAAAACAAAAACATGGTGTCATCAATATCCCTGACATCTGTGAAAAGAGTCATCGTGATGCTGAAGAGCTCGTATCTCATTTCCTCCATTAAGGTAAGCCCAAAATCCGGCACCTCTGCTCCTCACTGTAGTGTTGTCAATGGGTGAATTTCACAGGACGAGGACTGTGTTACTTAACGCTCTATTTAAGCCTACATTTACCCGAGGTGTGTGCAATAATCTGTTACACATAAATGATTCTTTAGAACATGTTTTTTTGCTGTTGTTAAATCTGTTTTTTTCTCCAGATCTTAGAGGTATGTTGTGTTTTCAGCGATGCACTGTAGAAGTGACTCCTTACAAGTATCATAAATTTGCATTCCATTTTCTATAGAGGGTTTTCTTCTAATTCAATCACGCATTCCCCATTTCCTTACACTCATGCTGATACTAGCACCTGTGCAAACTGAGTGTAAAATGCTATCAAACCAGAACTCCCCAACCCCATCGGTGCTGATGTTTCACACCCGCTTGGCACAGATGCAATTTATTATGAGATTAAGCAGAGTGCTCAATCAAACCTCCTGTATCTAAAACAACAGCACACACCTTCACCTGCAGACCCCATCACCAGATTTAGGCACAAATGGAAATGATGTGTTGAGCTCGTGTTAAATTCGCCTGGATTCCTGTAACTGTTACCAAGTAATCATGTGGCTGGAAGGCACTGTTTAGGAGGAATCCAAGAATAACGAAGTTGTTATAAATCAGGAGAGAAATGCACAGGCATGGCTGTGTCAGAAAGATGTCACAGTGCATAGCTATTATTAATCTCTCGTTTTGGAAAATATTAAAAATATGCAAAATGTAATGGAAAAATATTCAAAAAGTCCTGAGTCATGACAGTGTAACTCTATAATTCAGTAACGAAATAGTACAACCCTAAGTTTTAATCTTAAAGATATAATCTTAAAGATTTAATCTTAAAGACTGATAATTCAAAGAGAAAAATAGCCTGAGTTTTCAGCTCTGAAAAAGACACTTCATAAAAAGATTCCCTGTTCCATGAGCATTGCCTATAATGTGTAAACTGCTTAGTGGAAGAATAAATTATCAGCAAATTAATTGGGCATAAATAGAACACTCTTACGTGTTTGGTTTTAGCTGTCAGCAAACTCAGCACTCAAGGCTGATCATCAGCGTTGTTTTATTCAATCAAAGAAGAGCCTTTACATTATATAGTGTTCTATATTCTGTAACTAGAACTATTATAATTTGAGCTGAAGCAGTTATCTTTACTACCTTGTGAATACAATCTGACAGAGTTACAGAAAATGCTGATATACTTAGGATGACCTTCTTTGGTTCAGTAGTGTTACAGGCGCAGGGTGTTTTTTTTTTTTTTTTTTCTTCCCTCCTTTTTTGTTACTAGGAAGGAGAAAATTACATTGGGCTAAAATGAATACTAATGAAACTCCTTAGTTAGCTTTCTTTGTGATAAGAATAAAAAATTGGAGCTATGTTCCTCTAGAATCTCAAGCAATTTTTGTCCTTTATTCTGATAGAAAGATTACTGACAGTAGAGAAGGAGAGCAAAGTAATTTCATAAAATATCTGCATTTTTAAGAATGCTTTTGTTGCAAAAATGTTGGTGTGCAATTTCTTCAATCTACTTTTAGGGCTGTAAAGAAAAAGTACCTATTTGTTCTGCACTGCAACAATGCCAGCTGCATTCAATCAACTAAAAAGCTGCAAGCCATAAACCTTCCTCCACAGCTATAGAAGAAAAAAAGGCAGGGCCATAAAAATTCATCAGGATAATGTAGAGATGAGGCGCGTTTGAATCACCATCCCTGCAATCAACCAATCACTCATCCTGTGGCATTTACAGCACATCTCATTCCCCTGTTCCTTAAGGACAATTGATTTTCCTGATTCCATTAGCATAACGGCAAGGAAAATGACTGCAGTGCAATATTTCTGGAAACTTCCAACAAGTATGCTGTGTGCTGGAGTGTGACCATAATAATAAGCTACCTCGCTAGCGCCTGCGAGTGCTGCTCTCGCTGCTGCTATGGCATCGCAGCCGAGTGAAAAGGACACAGGCTAAGCAATTTGGGGTGCCAGCGCAGAGGGAGAAAAGAAAAATACAGAAGGGAAAATGTTTTTGCAGTGTATAAAACAAAAACGCACTTAAGCAAATAAACATCGTCTCAAGGCGGGCAGATCAGTAGGCAACGTCTAGCAGGCCCTGAGCGTTATTGTGTTATGGTGAATAATTTCATTTGCTGAAGCATTAGTGATACTTCTGCGTTCCTTGATGGCTTTTAGGCTCCTGGTTTTGCTTAGGTTTAAGACAGAAGAAAATGAAACTTTAATACCCCATTTCCTTATAAATATACAAGGAGGCTGCATCAGTGGGTTCCCCAAAGAGCTCCCAGCCCTCCGCACTATCACGCAGCCATCAGCACCAAGCAGGGGTCTCCACATTTTGCAGTTTTCTCTTTACGTTCAATGATAATCTCCACGCTGGCTTAAATTATTCAAGATGATGAAACCTTATTGGTGAACATGCACTGCCTAAATTTAAAACTGTACATTATTATCTTCCCATGTAAATGCATTTTAAGGATGTGTTAAGCTTTTTGAAGTGTAATTCAGAGACTACCGTATCTCAAACAACATAAAATACTTTTCATCTTGTGAAGGATCCTTTAGACTTCTAAGGTCCTATCTGTTGTACATTTTTAAGTCCCTTTATAGTTTCAAACCCAGTGGGTTACACATGTTAAATTCAATGCCTAAATTGAATTCAAAGTTGATACAAGCCTGCCTGCAGAACTAAGAAAAGTCTTCCTGTTATAAAGTACCAAAAGTCAATATTTTCAACCCCCTCATTTACATGTTTTTTTCCATATACGTTATTCCTATAAACACTCCAGTATTACTCATGCCAGTGGGGAAAAAAAAAAAAAAGAGAGAGAACTTCAGTTCCATCTTACTACATGGTTATCAGCATGGTCCAGATTTCTACAAGCCTATATTATTATTATTGTTATTTTATAACTGATAAGGGACCCAGATATATGATCTGGACTTATCTACCGTAAACATGGTAGAATTTTTACACAGCACTCCAAACTTGCCTATAAGAAAAGGCTGAAACAGTTAACAGAAGCTAGAGAGGTGTCATGTCACCAGCCTGGAAGTGTCCCAGGACAGCAGCATCCCTGTTGCTGGAAATGTTGATGTCAGAATGATGATGTCTGTACATTGGGACATTTTCAAGAGATGGAAAAGGGACAAAGTCATGAAGTCACAGAATGTACCAAGACTGCTAAAGGCTACAAACTATCCTGGGTGCTCACTGGAGCATGCACAGCCTGCAAAGGGGACCAGGGAGCACTGGGGCCTCATCCTGACACTCACTGAAGTTGCAGAACCAGAAAGTGGCAAGGCAAGAGCATCCGTGAGAGCACCAGGACACAGCACAGGCCACATCTCCCTGTGAAAGCCCCACGCTTCCCCAGAAGCTGGGCATGGGCAGTGATAACCCCCACCTCACCCCTTTCTGGGACTGAACTCCAAGCAGTGGTAAATGACCTGAGAGATGTTGTGCCTCTCCCCAAAAGAGGGTCAATCACCACTAGCTTGAAGTGACCAGCAGGTCACTGCCTTGTGCAGAGACAGGCTCCTCGGCCAGGTGCCACGAGGGCCTCCCTCGCTGAGGCGCCAGATGGGGGACGCTGACGGTGCGCGGAGAACCCGGCTGGAAAAACACGGAGGGACCGGCCGGCCCCCATCTCAGGACGATTCCTCATCCCAGCATATTAATAACAGCTGATCCTGAACAGAGTGGAATCTTGTGAGAAAAAGAAAAAGAAAAAGAAAAAGAAAAAGAAAAAGAAAAAGAAAAAGAAAAAGAAAAAGAAAAAGAAAAAGAAAAAGAAAAAGAAAAAGAAAAAAGAGAAAAAGGAAAAGGAAAAAAGAAAAAGAAAAAAGAAAAAAGAAAAAGGACTATGCAGAATTAGCCCAATGCCCCCAGTGTTTCTCTCTTCCCCAGCTGCTGCTCCCTGCTTGATAGCCTAGACAAAGCAGGCACAAGTTTGCATGTGCTGGAAACAATTAGCTTTCAGGCAGGACTATTGTCATCAGTTCTGTCCATCTGACAAAGTTAGAAATTCCCCTAATACACTGTCCATATCATTATGCTAAATAATAGCAGCTATTCTTAATTAAAAGCGATCGCTGGGTGCAGCTTTCCATCTTCAGAGCAGCCTACAAAAAAGCACCGGTCAGTTCCTTATCTGGGTGATTAGAATGAGAGGAATAAACCCCAGTCCTGCTATGTCCCTTGGCTCTCAGAGACAGGAATTCAAGAAACCTCATGCTCTTTGCACTGCTGGCATCATCAAAAGCCTCCAAGTGCCTCCAAAAACCAAGCACATGTTTCCATTGCTTACAGTGCGTGATTTTGTCCACCCATATTAGACCACATTGGTCTGAGCTCTAGGCGTTGATGTCTCTTGTTTACATTCCAACCTCTTATTTTACATATTGCTTTTAACCCATCAGGAACGAAAGCATTTTCCAGAGCGTATGCAGGCTTCGTATAACCTTTTCAACAGAAGTAAAAAGGCCCCATAGACTGGTCAGGGGTTCCTATTTCCAGCAGCTTCGAGCTTACCCCATCTGACACCTGCTTAATGTGCAGAGCAGGGCAAATGACCTAGCTTCTGCCCGTCTCAATTTTCTCATGTATATAACGAGCATTTCAGGAGCCTTAGCCACGATGAGCTGATATTGAGGCAGCAGTGTGATACCATGGGCTGTCGGGGGGCAGGAGGGGAGGTTGCATCCGCTTGGTTTCTTTTGCGCTTTTAAAAAGCAAAGCACTATGCAACTGCTGAGCTCGCATTTATGACCACTGAAAGGCAGCCATCCCGGGGTCTGCTTAGCAAGGAAGAGCAATGTAACTGTTTGATAAAAGAAAGGGAAAATCATGGAGGATGATTCTCTGTTGCCTGCTGCCCATTTACTCCATCAGAGTTTTCCAGGAGGACTGGCTAGGCACGGCATGAGCACAGCACCGTTGGATGCTCTCCTCTCCCAGAGTAGGCTCAGCGTGCTGGAAAGCATGAGTGGACGATGCTCATGGACCCCACGCAGAGGCCTGGGTGTGTGTTATGAGGAAGGCAACACAGAGCTATTCCCACACCGGGGCAGAGCACCACAAAAATGGCTCAAATGGAAGCCACGAATCCTTGCCACCCTCTTCCTCTCAATTTGAGGTGGGCACTTGTTGATCCCCTACCGCCTGGGAGCTGGGCTGCAAGCCCAAAGCAGATTCACTCTATTGATTTAAAACATGGACATCCGGAACACAAATTTTATTCAAAATGGAAACAAGCCAGAACAACAAAACGCAGACATAAAGAAGAAAGAGTATCGTGTGGGATTTTATAGGTGGTCAGGAACTCAGCTTTATAGTTTCTCTGAAAAACAGCACTATCAGCAGATGCACCCTACAGTGAGAGGGCATCAGCTCTAAACTAACTCTGAGGGAAACGCAAATCTATTAAGTCAACACCAGTTGTCTCTGACCTATTTAGTCCTTATCTGCCCACAAGCTTTCCCTGATTTACTTAAAGCAGTTTATCGAGGCTGAGCTAAGCCCCTGTTACTAATTGAATAGCACCTTCTTACAGTTTGGCCTAAATGTCTTAAACTCAGCTAAAAAGGCCAGCTGAGAAAGAACCAAAGTGTCTATACAGCTCTCCGCATTGCTTTAACTAAGCTGTTTTTAAATTGAATGTTAAATTAACCTGCATTAATTGAATCCCTTTAATTAACGTGCATGCTTGTGCCAAGGATGTTATCTATTTGTGTGCTGACCAGCAACCTGGTTAACCAGCATGATCCAAAGTAAATCCAGTGGGCAAAAGACCCCTCGCATCCCTCCCGCTTCTCTTCTGCTTTGCTTCCAGGCATCAGAACCATAAAGCCGCCAGGTCGGCTGAAGTGTGCTGAACCTTGATCCTGTCACACGGAGTGAAAATGAGGCACATGAAGGCATGAATAATGTATATCACACTGCGCCATATAGCGCCATAGCTTGCGAATGTCAGCAGCGGGATCGTCAGCACAATATTCAGCCTTGCTCCTAGGCTGGATAGAGCACTAGGTGCTGTTCTTTATTTTCCTTCATCCAATATCACAAATGTCCCCTAAGCCAGTTAGCAGTTAAGGTCAAAAGACTGACAAATGCCTATAGACTTCAATGAGGAACCAGACCTGAGTCAGTCCAGGCTGGGCCGAGCAATCTGGGCACAACATGATTCTCATCACCAACACTGCCATTCAGCAACAAGGACATTCACCTCCTTCCTCCTGCCTGCTTGCCCTCGTTTCCCAACGGCTGACATTTCCCTAGGCTCATTGCAGCACGTTCCTTCCCCTCAAACACTTGCTGGAATCCACACAGGAGAGTCAACCTAAACCAGTTGCTCTGCGTGAGCAGGACACGAGTCCAAACCCTTCTGTGGCCGTGCAGGCAGAACTGCTCTGCTTACGAGGGGTCCACCTCTGAAGAACAGATACGTCCCCCAAGGACAGGCCTCTCATTTGCCATTTGCAGTGTGCATTTTAACAGCTGTAAATTGCTCTGCACATTAGTCAGGTGCCTAATTAATAAATAATAATAATAACTGGATGCTGGTTCCATCTGGCAGGCGCTGCGCTCGGCCCTTGGCTGCTCCGGTAACGCAGGCCCACAGACACCATCAGGCCGCTCCGGGGCCGCTGGTATCACACCGTCTGGGCAGCACAACAGGCACAAGCAGGGCGGGGTGTGTTGTTCAGAAAGCTGCTAGATTTATTTAGTATCATATAAAAGCTCTTTAAAAAAAATCATTTATCTTAACTGCCTGCCAAGAAATTACTTGGGGGAATGGGGAAAATGCTCTTTAAAAGGCTATTAAATGTTATTGTTAAAAGAAAAAGGTGCCCATAATGCGATGCCTTCCCCAGAGCAGTTCTCTCCTCGCCCAGCACAGCATCTCAGCCTTCTGCTTGTTTTGCACTCCCAAACCCAAGTTGACACTGTGGCTCATGATAAATTGGCGCTTGATGCCATTGCCAATGCTAATAGTTCTCCAAGAGGAGACTACTTGGTTTTATAATTGCTACAGCAGATACATTAGGAGCTCACAAAACAGTGTTAACACTTTCACTATCCCAGAGGAAGAAAATTCCCTTCTTCCTTCAAGAAATTTGGTTAAATAACACTCAACTCTTGTCTGCATCTTGCTGCATGTACAAGTAGAAAAACAGAATAGCCTGCAGGCAAGAATTGACCCTGGGATGGTGGAAGTTTGTAGGAATTATACCTTATTCAGTCCAGGCTTGCGCAACCCAAGATCCTGAGTATTATAAATTACTGCAGACCAAAATTTCACAGCCAGAATCCTGTATCATCTGTAACGATCGCCCCCCTCATGCCTCCATCTCTGGGGAAGTCCCTCTTTGATCTGAGGCTGCTATTCCAGGCCAAATCTATTGAATAAGCTTGTATACAAAGTAGTTTATTCAAACTGCTACCAACACAGTTAAGCACACTAGTAAGAAAGAAAACCTGGGATTCTAACATTTGGCAGCTTTGAGCACCGCATCAATTTGTGTATAAGTATGCAAATACCTACACAAAGGCTAAAAAGGCTTTTTTTGCCTGGCTCCAGTGCTCAGTGTCCTTCCTACAGCAGTTGGTGAGCTGGCACCAGCTCTAACACTTGACTCAGATTGGATCTGAATTTATTGCATTGTTTTAAGCCGTCCAAAAACTATAGCAAAAGGAACAGCAGGCCCTGATTTCACATCCTTGGCACTGACCTGACAACAGGCAGATCTTTCTCAGCACTGGGGTTGCTGCCTTACTGAGAGCAAAGTAAGGAGGAACTGATTTTTCAATTATTTGGTTTCAAAAGCCTCGTAATGTTGAAGTCGGCACCTGCTGTACATAGAGCCCCCAGGTGACATCACAGCTTTGAGGTTCAGCGCTGAGCAGGGAAGTTATTACAGTGGGTGGGGAAGAGGGACACGGTCGTTTTAGGGACGGGACTGACAGCAGCACCCTGCACGGCCATCACCTCTAGCTGGCCTGGCTTTGAACTGCAGCATTTCTGTTTAAAGTCACATCAGGAGCATAAACTCCCCATCCTGCTTTTTTTTTTTTTTTTTTTTTTAATAAAAATTCAAAGTGAAGAGCTGTCATAGCCCTGAGTAAAAGCAATTGGAAGAGCTACAGTTGGCTGCAATACTGCAGAAAGGAAATTTTCTTGTTAGGTTTCTGACAGTGACAGGAAGAAAAAACAATGGAAACTAAAAAATAAACCCAGAAAACCTGGAGAAGACAAAGGTCAAGAAGAGGGACTGCTTTAATTTGCTGTTGCTGGAGGACATACATAATTGTCGGCATTTTGAAGGCCACTTGTATATACAGTAATCCTTTTAACATCACTAAAAACCTCATCACTCAAATTCTGGCAGGTCTGATACTCTCCAATAAATAAACTGTCCCAATCCCAATTCCATAGGAAAGCCACCGAGATACCCACTAGCAACACTCCCAGGAGGATGCCACCCTCTCAGCAGCTCTCACAGAGCAGCAGAGCCACGTAGGGCGATCTGTGCTGCCGATGCCTGTGGGAGTGGAAGGAATTACCTGTTCTGGGAGTGGCTACGTGGAGATGTGAAGTTCCAGCAACAGCTGCAAAGTATTATACATTAAAAAACTGAAAAAAAAAAAAGAGAGAAATAATGAAACCCCAGGGTTATCCCTTTAACAACTCTTATTTTTTATTTGACAAACTTAATCGGGAATTTTTATTACTCCCAAATAGTGTTTTAAAATAAAACACAAACCCTTCCAAGCTGCCTTTGGCATATACTGCCAGACCTTGCAGATGGAAGGCATTCTTGCAGACAGTGCTTCCCAACCCTTCCAGGAGCTGGGAACCTCTCCGGTATAACAACAGGAGCAGAGGTCCTGTAGGACAAGATGATGATGAACTCCAAGGGAGCAAGAGCAAAACATCGGAGGAAGAGATTCTGGATTAAAGAAGCAGAACTGCTGCAGAAGGGGAATTGGTATGGGAAAACAGCAGAGCAAGAAAGGCAGGGCACAGCAGAGGAAAAGCGTGGAGTGGCAGAGCCGTAGGGCCCACTGTGTAGCTTGCTCTTGCAATCTTAGAAATCTCTCTTGCAATCTTAGAAATCTCCTCCTTAGGAGGAGAAAATATAAAGGCAGTGAATCTGAGGGAAGGTCATAGCTGTCAAGTTATAATATGAAGTTTACAACCAGGGAAAAAATCCCTAAGACAGACCTGGCCATATCTCAGAGCTGCCACCACTGCTGACTACTTGAGACACGCTCTTAGGTTGACAGCCAGGCTGTTATGTTGGTAGTCTTCTCTATGCAATCTTCATCAATTCTTGTCCTCCTTATCACTAGCATCTGGGCCACTGACAAACAGCAGCTACTCCTGCACCAGAGCAGCAAAGTTGCCTAATTTACCCTCCATTTTCCTTCACCCATTTCTGGGCTGCTATTTTCTAAGGCTGTTTTCTCTGCTTAAAGGTCATCGTGTTTAAAAGCTTCAATAAGAACCTTTAAAGTTATTCCAAAAAAAATCAGACATAAATGCATATGTGTATCTTTATGGAAGGGAGGGGAAAAAGAAAAGAAAAAAAAAAGAGGCCTTTTAGTATATTTTAAACAAATACAGAAATAAACTGATCACCAAAGGAAGATGAAATCCAAACTGAAAATTTGCTTTACTAAGAAAAAGTGTCTTCAGGTATTTGTGCCAATTTCACCATAAAATTGTAAGCCTATTTTCTAAACTTACGAACTTATATAAAGCAGATTTTCTTTGACTAGGTAGTAAACCTTTAAAACTAGCTGCTAAGGCAGAATCCATTTTACCACAGCTGGCTAGCTTAGGAAGGCAGCCAAAGAGTGGCATATGTCACAGTCCTGAAATAGCTCTAAATTAGTTGACATGAATATTGCTGACAGTGAAACCTCAGCAACACATGGTGCAGCACAGGCCTGACAAGCTGCCTGACTCCTTGGACAGGTTTTGCGAGCCCTGCTCCGGCCTCCACTGCGAGACGAGACGTTGTCAGAGGCTTGGAGCAACTCGTGGCTGCAGACGAGCAGCGCAGGGGCAGGGGCTCCCGAGCAGCCCAGCTCCTGAACGCGGACACTCCTCGTTCCCGCTCCGACTTGACTTTGAGTTCAAGGCACAGCTCACACGTTCAGTGAGCTTTTGACCTTGTATTTTTGTATAGTGTTAAACCATAGGTTCAAAAGACAAATTTCCTGCCTGCATCATATGCATAAATATATATGGATATCTATGGGCATCTACAGACCTAGACATGAGGCTAAGGAAGACCCAAACGCATGTACAGCAGATTATAGATAATTGCTGTTCATTTACAGATCCTTACCCCCCACAGAACTGTGTAAGTTAATGGGCTCTGAAATACGAGTTCCAAAAAAAACTTTCATTTCAATAATATTATACACCCTCAGGCTCCTATTAAACTTTTTTGCAACAATAACACCATTCAAACCAACGTTCATATGTGAATTACAGTGATACTGCACCACAGGAAAAGGCAGAGAAAATTAAATAGAAAAGAAAATACAGCTTTCAGTCAGCTAGTTATCAGAACTACATTCAAATTAATAGGCAACAAGTTGGAGGGATGAGGGAAAGGCCTCCAATAAAATGTGAATCTGCCTGGCCTTCTACCATATACATGAAAGAAGCAGCTGGAAAACAGAAATATCACAAGACTTTTATCTTTTATTTCTCTCGCCCGCTGAAAAAAGGAGCACCAGCCTTCCTAGGTGACATCCTGTCAAGTGCTTAATCTCATCACACTCCCAAAGAGTTACATCCACACACGGCTCACCATCCAAAATTGTAGCTGAGATCCTGAGCCCATGCCTCATATTTTAAATCCCCAGGTTACAGGTGTGTATTTGTCTCTGAGACCTTAAGTTCATCTGTGCAGGGGCAAGAATTTGGCCTCCCTGGTAGGCATCACAGGGCCAGGGTATTTCCTTCCCACTTTGATTATTTGGTACCAAATAGCTCCAAATCATACAATAAAGTAAATGAGAGTAAAGTGAATTTTTAAATGGCTCTGTTATTCCTGTCTAAGCTAATTGTGTAATCCAGTTCTGTGCAATAACAATCATCACATACGTTTGCTGTACTAGGTTCAGCCTTATACGCAAAACCTTTTCAACACAGATCTTTTAATATCCCTGTGCCTACACAATTCCAGTGCAATCCAACAGAGTGGGCTGGCCAACTCACAACTGGTGGCTGTTGATTTTTTTGTTTGTTTATTTGCAGATCATCAAGAGCATGTGAAGAGTGGGTATGTGTGAAAAGAACTGCAGACTGAGCAGCTTAAAATTGGATTGCTTGAGGAGGAAAAAAAAAAAAAAAACACTTTCCCGTTTGAAATTATGAAGGACTGAATGCTGACCTCAAGGTAAAGCAGAGAAAACCGGATTTGAAGAGGAGTGGGATCTTCGGCTGGTTGTAGGGACAGATGCTCCCTTCTCAAGCTAAAGGGCACTAGAAACCTCGTTCTGTGCTGCAGCCCCATCGCTGACGAGATGTCCACTGCACCTGCGTTATCCATCATCAGTCTGGTTACTGATTTGCCGCATTTCTTTCCCACCTTCTATTTCCCCAAACTTGGTGAGGACTGTACTGGAACACAGCGCTGCAGGAAAATGTGAGAATCCATCAGGGAAACGTCTCCAAAGCAGACAGCCCCATGCTGCTGATCCAGCATAGTCCTGCTGGCTCCTGCAAGCCCTGGGATTTGAAAGCCTCTCATCTAATGCTTCCTTGGAATAATGGCTTCTGGTCAGAGAAGCACTGTGGCTTGGAAATAAAAGCTATAAAGATTTTAAATGCTCTTTCTTGCAAGCAAAGGGCTCTATTAGCTCCACAGTGAATGATAAACTTGGTATCTCAGAGTATAGTGTTACAGGAAAGATTCCCCAGATTGAAACGAGGGCATTTTTGGCTTAGGAGTCTTGAACAGCCTCGGTGGGCTCCATGTGCACTGGCAGGGGAAGCCCAGCCTGGGAAGCCCACCAGGCAAAAGGAGCCCTCTACAGCTCGTAGCTCCAGGGACTCTTCAAGGTAAAGACACGTTAGTGCAACCCCGAAATCCAGGCTTTCCTAACAGCACTTCGATACGGTGGAGACCTAGCAGAAAATGGGAGGTGACTGTGGCTAAATGGCCCATACTGCTGAATACCAAGGCATTTAATGAAAAATTTCCCTTAATAGAAAAATTTTCCATGCCCCATACTTCTCATTAACTACTTTTGTACAATTGTACCCTTTTAATAGCAATTGTCATTAAGTGATTTTCTATTTAACATCAACTGAAAATCACTTATTTCCTGCTCCAAACAGCAATTAACGCCAATTATTTTACACGGCACCACGCACAGCTACAGATTTTTCAATTTGCCACTCAGTTTCTCTATATATTTTTTACTTTTTAGTTTAATTTCATTGTTTGCAACTATTTAAAACAAGAGACTTTTGTGCTAAATTTTTCATTTGTGTTTAAAAAAAAAAAGTAAAACATCCAACTATTATGGCAACAGGAACTATATCACCAAGAGAATAAGAAGGATGCAGCATTGTCTTGCTAGTTTTGATTTCAACTTAAGGAAGGCCAATACTCTTAAGAGAAGATCCAAGATAATGTTGTATGATACTGAAGTGCATATAAGCTTTTTTTTATGCAGGAAGCCTCTTGCACCGCTCTCTATCTGTGACAAGGGGGCAATTCTGAGGTCCCCAACACGACTTCCTCTCCCAATGGAAGGAAATACAAGGCCTGGAAGATCACTTGGTGGAAACCCATGGTCAGAGCTCTGACATGCAGTGAAGGATTGGGGAGGCAACTCAAGAAAGAGCTAACGCCTTGCCCTGACCTAGCTCTGCTCTAACCTGCTAAAGGCCGAGGAAGGACAGAAATCAAATCCAGAGGAAAAATTTCTATCAATGTTGATCACAATTCCCCCCCTCCAGTAAAATGGGGGGCACTTTTTATTGCATTTAATGGAAAGGAACTTATCTTTTTCTGAGCATGAACAAATACTGGGGTTTTGTTTTTCTGATAAAAATGAAGACATCTTCATTTTTAAAAACTTTCTAGAGGAAAAATGCTTTTCCCCAGTTTTCTGCACATGGATTACGTATATTCCTGTTCATGACAGTTAGTGGCTGTTGACACTTTACAACCATTAGCTCCACCCTGATCTACTGTTGCCTCCACTACACAAACTCAACACCAGAACCAGAACAGGATACTGCAGACAACGTCTTATGCAGCAGAGGCTTTGAACTAAAGACCATCTCCATAATTCACATATTGTTTGCAGAATTTCCTCTTCCATTCCTAATAGAAATACTTTCCCCAGGAAGATTTTTAAATCAAATAATGAAACTATAGACCTACGTTTTAGTATTGTGGCTAATGTCCAAAAACGCACTCTCTGTCAATGGTGTTGAATTTAGCGTTTCTGTAATAAAGCTCTTTGAGCTTCTTTTCAAATAAACATGTACAGCTTTAAATGAATAAATCATGCAAATACATGTTAATGTATACATAAATTAACACAACATAATAAGGAAAACGAAGAAACAAGATTACAAATTTTCTGCACCTCCAAAATATGAGAGCGATATTTGCTTTAGAAAGAACAAACTCATTTAGAGGAAGAGCTTATATAGATCCAAACAAACCCAAATCACAGTGAAAGTTAATTTTATGTTCAGCAAAGAAGGAAGATGTGCTTCCCACTACAATAGACAAAATCCAATTAAATTAGGCAAATGTAAAAACACAGACACAAAATTTAATTTAGTAAGTAAAACGTCAGAGCTGAATTCTGTTGTCCATTCCGTGTTCATACCCCCACAGAACGAGCAGGAGATTCTGGGGAATCAGATTCAATCAGTAGGAAGAACAGGGGCAGTCAACAGAAGAATCGGTTTCAAAGACTCAAGTTTTCAGATAGACTTCTCATACCACATATGTATTTCCTTCTCCCCAACTCACTAGTTCTTCCTTTCTCATTCAACCTTGATTTTTTTTTTAAATTAAGACAAAAAGGAGCCTTTGGAAAATACTGCTCAGAAGACAATGTCGCAGTATGCCTGCCTTATTTGCCTGTCGTGCAATGGGCTGGATTTTCAAAGCATTCCTCCCTTGCCTAACTCCCTTCCCACTAAGTTAAAGGATCCTGCCTTCAGTGGCTGCAGAATTAGTGATTGCTGGATGATTTTGGAAATCCTGCCCCATACTTTCTGTTGCCTCTCTTGCCAACAAACTGCTGTTACTACAAGGGCCAGAGGTCTGTGGTTTGCAAGGATACAAAGAACTTCTGACATTGTCCAAGAAACATAGACAGTAATTTTCTAAGGTAAATCCAGACTCCACTACAATACTGCCACATATTAGAGAAAAACATCTCCTGATATATAGTCTGTGAGGCTGCTTATTACCAAATATTCTGGGGTTCATTTATTAGTATCAAACATATCCTCACAGATGACATTAATGCAGCAAAGAACAAGTTTCTGACAAACCAGCTCTATCTTTCTGTTCACAAGGACGAGCTTGTATAATAAAGATACCACACGTCAGAAATGTTCAACAGAAATATTTGCTTAAACCAGCTGTCTTTCACCCTAAGCAACCTTCTTGAGGAGCGGAAAATTCAGCCTCAGACTTCCTCATAGCCACTTGAGGATGGATTTATAGTAGGCGAGCAACGTGCAAAGTAAGGACGCCGATCTGATGCATCTCACCTGTCTAATGCATTTGCCCGACTCTTATCACTAGATGCCATAAGTGACTCCATTTACTAGTCAGTTTTGATACATGGACTCATAATACGATTCTCCACATTAGCACTTTAAATATCTGACTGCTTATCTGGGATGACAACCCTCTTAGAACCCACTCGTCCTTCGTAGTTACCTGAACCTTGTCCCTTCCCTTAGCCTAAGGGCGAAAACAGCGGATTTTTGTTGCGAGTCTCATGCCCACAAAGGCTTCAATGCACTGCCATCCCCAATGTGTCAGCCTTTAAGTAGACGCAGGTTGTCACTTTAGGACCCAAGTCAGCATCCAAACACTGGAAGTGGCAAAACTTCAGATTCTGCATCGCCTCTTTCGATACAATGGCTAAAACCAAATACAAATCAATAAAGGTCAATAGAGGCTCTGTCATCCATACCTCCCACCTTCTTAGCATTTTGTCTGCTGTCCCAAGCCAATATTGACATGTCAAATGTTAAAATATATTTCTTGTTCAATACAAAGAATATGAAATTTCCTGACAGATTTCCGTACTGAACTGTCAACAAAAATATCAGTAAAATAAAGCTGCAAAGTTAACAGCCCATTCTGTGATTCCTGGAGATGTCACTAGTTATTATAAATGACTTTCCAGTTAATTACCTGTTTTGAAAATTAAGGAGATTGGGGGTTCACAGCTGCTCCAATAAGTAGCTTCAGTGCCCGCCTCATCCCATTGAGTATGATAAATAATATATTCTCTACCACCCAGACTGCCAGACAGTGGCTGTGTCAAACTCCTCAGAGAGCACACTTTGTCTGCCATGTGTTATGGGCTACATTTATGACAAAAGTAGAAATGAGATGGTGGTTAATCTTGCTTCTCTGTGTCCCATGTGGGGCACAAGCACAGTTGTAGCGTGGTTTGCTGGATGACAGTCAGAAAAAATGATCTCAGCAAATTGTGTGTACGTCAGGATCCAGCATGGGGAATGGGCTTTGGAAATGATGTTTGGTGAACTGGGCAACGAGGTAGCCTCTCAAAAGAGAAATGAGGTGGCGGAAGAGCAAATTTTATTTCCCTTTGGAAAAAAATAAAAAATAAATTAAAAAAAAGCAGGGTTTACATTACAGTTAGACCACAGTGAAGAAGAATGAAATCATACTGCTCTGGGGTTTTTAATTTGCTTCTTATTGCTGCTTAGATTATTTAGCTTCCAGATCGTAATAAACTCTGTTATAATGACAGCACCAAAAGATGGATCCAGCTTATAAAAATACTACCAAAGTAATAGCAGTAAGCTCTGCATTATGTTTCTTGTGAAACACAAAAGGAATGATTCTCCTTTTACTCGCATAGGTAGAAACAAGGTCAATTTGATAGCCACAGAAGACTGATAAATTAAGGCAAGTGAGATCAGAACTAGACTTACATGTCTGCTATCATTGCACCATCACAACACAGGACACAAATCAAGGGCTTGCCTGAGAAGAACCTGAGAGAGTCCCCAAGAAGTCTTATCTGCTGCTAAATGAAATCTGATTCAGCTGCAACATAACTTTAAGCCAACCCCCAGCTGTGAGCTTTCTCTGAACATTTTTTAAATATATAATTACAGTGTGAGGATAATAAAGGTAGCATGAGTTATGAGAATCATACTAGAATTTTCTAAAGACACTTGCTATCTAGAGTTACAACTTCTCCATAGCACATTATGAAGAGAGGGAAGCTCCCTTCATCCCTCAGCCTCTCCTGTCTGAAGCACCTGGTGCCAGAAAGCCATACCCTTCTGACCGGTGATGCCATTTATCCTTTAACTCCTGCTTCCCATAAAGTGCCATGAAATTAAATCCACTCTTTGTACCAATGAATTGGAAGCTGTGGCTTCACTTTGTATTGGCACTGTATGGACTTCTGCAGCATCATTTGTCCATAGTTTTTGCAGTTACTCAAGCAAATAAACACATTTGGTAGGTCAGCAACATGCGGAGCATTCTGTTTCTAATAAATACAACAATACTGGGCTGAGAGTGTTAATTCTGCTTGGGACTTGTTGAGAATTTCAGGGAATCCTTTCAGGGACAGGAGAATTTTAGCTTTACTTCAATTAATCTTCTTTTTCATCACTATTTTTAAATGTAGTGCAAGAACTCCTAGAAGTTAATTAAAGCCAACATCCTTTTGCCTTCACACTTGAGCATCTTTCCATTCTTAAGCGTCCTGTCCATTTTTTGTCCCTTCAATTCTATACTTCTATTTGCTGGTGCAGTGACTGGCTTATTGCAACAGAGTAACTACCATGTAAGAAACACCTTCAAAACTCAGCTTTACTTTCCAGTTCTATACAGAACACAGCTATTCCAAAAACGTAAAACTAGAACAAACAAGTCAACCACCTGCATTTTCCCCTGCAGATTTTCAGAGACTCTCCAGGATTAGAATAAGGAATCACACTGATTTTTCAGTAAATCCTTTCTCCTAATTCCTCTACAGTATTTCAGAAAAACCCCTGCCACCAGCTTCAGAGACCATATGTAGTGCAGTCTTAAGGATGCAGAACCGGAGGCAGTGTTAGATTTTTTTTAATATTTGCTGTAACAACAACATGCTGACATTAAGGCTCAACATAAATTTCTCCAGAGAATGATATAGGGTTATAGGGCTATATCTTTTCTAAAATGGTCTCTTTGTTATCATGAAATCTGTTGATACATTTTCAGTAGGTAGGGCTATCTTTGCCTTTACCAGGAAGATCCAAAAATCGCAGGGTTTTTCTTTAATTTCACAATACAAGGCCTTAGTTAGGATGACAATTTTGGTCTGTACAACCGTAAATATTTGTCTATTCAGAGGCAGCATTTATCTTACAAAGGCACACATACCAGTTTTGCCTCTGACAAGTTCCTTGTTTATTTATTACTCTAATAACAAATAGACTGTCATCCCTGCTGGGCCTCAAAGATGAACTAAATCTGCTGACACAACTGATTGGGAGCGGCTGCAAATTATTTTATTAAAAACTGTGCAATAGCAGATTCATGGTGGGGAGAACGCTTAAATCACAATTCTGCTAGTGGCCTATACATTCCATAGTAACAACATTCAAAGAAACTAGAAACACTTTTCTAGCCCTCATGTTTATACTGCAGCATTTCATTTCCGTTTTGCCCAAACAGGATAGAAGCAGTGAAGAGCAGACAGATATTTTTGTGCTGAATCCTCTGTGCCGCTGCACATGCGCCACGAGCAAAGCACAGCATCTTAATTAGATGGGTCCAGAGGCACCAGCAGATGAGGGAGAGTGACAGTCCTTGGACATGCTTGAGAGCTCTCGCTAAGGTAGCGCGGACTCGCTGGGAACAGCAAGGCAGATCCGCACAGCTCCAGCGTGGGGCTGCTGAGCCAACCAGCGCACGGCAGGAAAGGACTAGAAGCAGGGGAGTAAAAGATGCTCTGGGAGGTGGGTGATAACTACCCTACACATGCTGTGCATTACCTGGATGCCAGTGGTGCTAGTCTTGAGGCTCTGGGTATTCTGGGGGGAATCACGAGCCTTCTGCTGTCAGCAGGCTCCGAGCAGAGCAGGGACACGGCTGACACAGGGAGACCCAGCAGAGAGCCACCAGGGGTAATTAGGTACCCTGTCACATATGAGGCCCTGGTGATTATGTGCCTGCAACCTACAAGGAAAATCACCAAGGAACTACCATGTCAATTTGTGCTTAGCAATATCATTCACGGGCACTTTGAATGCTGGATGCAGATGTTTGCATCTATGAACTGTCAGGTCTTAAGAAACAGTACGGAACAGGCTTTACTTAAAAGTCTTCTGGGCTTTTACAAAGGTCTGGATGGAATGAGCTTTTGGAGCAACAGAGATTTAGGAGAGGAACAAGAGAAAGGGAACACCTTAGGAACACATAAAAATAATTCAGCCCTTTTGCACACCTCTTCTAACAGTCCCTCCACACTGACCCTGCCAGACACTGCTGCCTTCTCTGGGTTGTCAGCCTGGTTACGCTCAGCTCTGTTTCCACCCAGAGGTGTATGGCTGACCCTGTGTAAGCCAAACTAGGCAGTATGGCAAGAGGAAACTTTTCAGAAGGGCATAACTCAACCAGAAGGACACACGTGAATTCGCACAAGTTTCTTATATACCTGCCTGGGCTCTCCAGGAGTTGGCAAGCAAGCACAGGAGGAGTAAATGCTGCCAAAGGGCCTATGAAGGAGAGGGAAGAGACTTGGAGCACAGTGCTGAGCTGGGAAGGGCATCGACATTGCCGGCCAGCGCCTGCAGAACAGGAGGGAGGGAAGGAGAGGACTGTGCATGAGAGAGAGCTCTGACCAGAAAGGTTCAGAGCTGGAACAAACCATTCCTGCTCAAGGATGTGCTTAAAAGCACAAATAACCATCAGCATCTCTGAAAATGCTCTAACAAAGATGCCATTTCTCTGTGTGTAGAGACCCCAGCTGCAAATCTCTGTATTGTTTAGCCTTTCTTAAATTTATAGGGATATCGGGGTCTTACTACAGCCTATGCACACAGGGGAATTACATGATCCTGACCCCTGGTCACCTTCTCCCTCCCTGTATTTATAGTCTCAAATGCTGGACAGATTCTTACCCTGCGCTCCTTACTGTAATATCTCTTATAGTTGCTTGGTCATGTGGTTTGAGGCATTTCCAAGGAAACCTCTCAGCAATTATTTCTGGAGATGGAAAGCAGTCTTTTAGCATGTCTTAGTATCTATTCCACATACTTTATATTATAACAATTTATTCTGCAATGTGATTACATGTTGGCATAGACTCTGATTAGAGCTTTAAACAGGAACTAACAGCAGTTATGTTGAATATGTTTTTCATCTGATGATGCACAATACCATTGATTGGATGTAGATTATATTCAGCATTAACTTCAGCTATATAAAAATATCACAAAGAAAAGTCTATCTCATGGTGTAGAATACTCTTTAATTGCATGGATGATCAGTACATGTTGTGACTTTTGCTTTTTTTAAAAATCCTGTACACAAGAGAAGTCATGCCTGTAAGAGAAAAATTAATCCAAGTAATTACCAAGCATTGTTTACTTTTCCTCATAAATTCTGCAGTTTCTTGATTTTCACCCAGGCTGTATCGCAGAGTTAAAGTGGTAGGGAAGAAAAAAATGGCTAGATACGTTATTGTCCAAAGACCAAGGTTTAAAGTTCATCGTGTTAGGATTCAGGAAAGGTATTCACTGCTTCTTGCTGCCTGCATTGCAAAGCTCTGATAATTTGCTTTTCTGTAATACACCTTGGACCTCATATCTTTGTTGCACCTTATACTTTTGCCACACTGCAGTCTCAGAGCACCTTTAACACATCTGTACCCCTCTGAGATAAGAAATGGCTCAGAATATCCAAAGCTTTTGTCCATGATTATGGAGCTCACAGCAGAACAGAGACTCGAATGAGGGCAGATCTCGAAATTACCTAAAAAAACCTAACTGCAGCTGACCTAAAGCTTACAGAGGAAGCTAGGAAGATAGAAATGGAAATATTTCAGGCTCTTAGTCGAGATTTGATAGGGCAGGCATGACAAAGGAGTGAAGAAATTAACAGCTGCCAATGAGGAGGGAAATGCTGATACAGAAAGTATTAAGGAATAGGGTCAAATTCTGTTCTTGCTCAGCATCACCAAAGATACCGTGCTGAGGTTCTTTGAGAAACACAGAAAGGTTTTTCTGCTTCCACTGCAATTTAGCCATGGCCAGCAATGAAGCCTGCATCTTCCCTCAGGCCAGGTTGAGGCTAGAAACCTTTTCCAGTAGTGTCAGTCAAGTCCATGATTTTTTAAAATTGCTTTTTACATTTTTGGTAAAGTTAAAGACCTAATAGAGACTTGGCTTATGCTGACACAGTTATGATTTTGTTGAAGATATTACGAGCTGCGTGTCCACCAGGAGGGCCCGGTGCCATGGCTACCGCAGGAAACCTTTTTACTTTAGTTTAGCCCTTATAAAATACAGCCTGGGGAGGCATCTGCGGTAGGCAGAAAGCAGTCATTAGCAATTACCTTGGAGAGCGCTCCATCAGAGCAGATTCCCTGAATCATATTACCATCTGCAGGATCAGTTTCACGGAGTTCTCAAAATCAAAAGTAAAATCACTTTAAACTCATTTAAATGGACACAATTCCACCTAAAACAAATGTGGCCACAAATAACTGTAATGGAAAACTGTATGGCCATCATGCACTTTGCAGTCGTTCAACCCTGTGATATTGCCTGCCTATTTTACCAACAGACCTCACTGCCCTGCACTGGGAAGAGGCCTTTTGGCTTCCTGGTTGCAGTCATGCCCCCATCTCCTGCTTGTTGCTTCAGTGTCTGCTGGCAATGGCAGAAATTTCTGCATTGCCTCCACTCACTCTATTTCAGCTTGGTGCCCTGTGTACTTGATTTGAGTTAGGACTTACATAAACATTGCTATGAGAACCCAGAGACCACCAACTCAAATGCACTAGCAAGACAAACTGACATACAAAGTCCCATGTCCCTTGTGCTTTTCCTTTTAGAAACAAGGGAGTCTTAAAGCAAACGAATGTATAAGATGATGACTCTTTAATTTGACTTTTGTTTGGATCATAAGATCATTATTTCATGTCTCATAAAACCAAACAGGACATTATTTTCATAATAATGAAAAAGTTAGACTGATCTACTGCCATTAAAATACATGTTAAAACATTAGTTATCTTAAAACAGGTATTCCTGAGCCAACGTGTCTTCCTTTGCATTGTATCTAAGTGGCTGCAAGCTGAGAAAGGTTTGGCATCATCCCCCTGTGTTTTAACAAATGTTATTGCTTATAGATTTACTTCAACTTAGGTTGTGAAATATCAGAATAAGCCAGAGGGAAAAAAAAAAGATTATGTCTTACAAGAAAGTTTCTTTTCATCCCCACCTTCCATAAAATACTTAAAGTGTTATTTTTGCACTTATAAATAAAAGTTCTTTCCAGAAAATTACACACAGTAGAAAGGCAACAAAGTCAAAGAAATGGATGGGTGGAGGAAAGGAAGGAGGAGAAGACACAGTCATGGCCATTAGAAAACAATTCTACTGATACACAGGAGGCTACAAGTAAGTCAGGTTTTAAGTGAAGTCCATTTATGGCATGATTTCTGCAGAGAAAATTACCAAATGAATGTGCAGCAATAGAACAAGAGAAGGAGGTAGCTCAAGCCTTCCATGAGCTAACTTCTATGCCTAATATATTAGAAAAAGTTATAGGTGGTGAAGAGTTAGCTGAAAGGAAAGCAGCACCATTCCAGGTAGAAAAAGTTTAATGCTGAAGCATTAGAGATAAATGTTTCAATTTTCATTGGTGGCATCGTGTCCACTCACAGTTACAAAGGCAATGGACCAGAAGGGAATGATTTCATTGAGTTTTTACACAGGACAAAGAAATGTCTTTGAAATTTTTATATACGTATCATCAAAGGTAACAAAAAAGTAAAAGTACAGCAGAAGAACAGAAGACCTTGACGCACCTATCAAGAACAGCCAAAGTAGGTTATTATGAAAAGGCCTCTGCAAGAATTTTAACTATCATAAAGAAATCCTTAAGCATGGATAGGTAGTTGCCTAAATATAGAGACTTACCAGGAGGCTGTTAATAACTGTAAGAGGGAACACAGTACCTACTATGTAAGAGATAAAAATACAATCAGAATAACATGTGAATGTGCACTTCACTGCTCTGTTGATACACGTCCTTGGCAGACACTGAAAAATGCCAGTTCCCAGACAAGGGGCTGTTTTCCTAATCATATGACAGACTACACAGAAGGTTTTTCAGATGACAATTGAGAGTATAAATCTATAGAAGTGGGAAGGTCAGAAGTCAGTGGATTATTTGGATATTTTATTTCCTTTTTTTTTCTGTATAATTTTTCCTATTTGAGTTGTATTGAGCACTGATTTACATAGAGGACCCTTTTTAAGAATAGTCCTCAATACTATACTGACCCACAGACTTTTGTAAAACTGTTTATATTGAATATATTCAAAACAGGACAAATCGCCAAAAACCACATGATCTTTCCATCTCTTACAATCACTTAAATGAAATCCTTTTTTTGCCTAATAAAATCTTCCCTAATAGCTGTAGCCGGATAAGATTATTATTTATATATCATGCATAATACCATAATGCTTTGGGACCCTGTTCACCATGGCCCTAATCAGACAAGCACACTTTTGTTTGGACTTGGATTTATTGCTGTTGTTTGTTGATTGCTTAAAGATTAAATTGCCTTCATGTGTAAATAAGTGGCCTCAAATAGATATGATATTATAGGAGAGAGTTGATTGTTGGATGCATTCCCTTCAACTGCTTATCTTCATTTATCAGCTACAGACTTTCTCGATTTTTAATCATGTCAATTTTTCACTTGTTCTTTCCCAATGCCCAGGACATGTTTCTTCAGATGACTCCATAATCAGGACTTGAATAAAGACTCTAGAAAATTTTATGCAAAGTTTTAACAGCTGTCGCATGTCCTGAGCTTCACTCCTTGAAGTACTTGCACCATAAAGAAACATCACTCCATACTCTACTAAGGTAACCAACCACAGCTAAAATAGGTACTGCCTAGTGCAGATGCTCTGAAAAATAATCTGTATGTCAGGATTCAAGAATTCAGACACAATGAGGAGCATTTCACAAGTGTACAGATTTCACTGAATTCAAGAGAGATATAGCAAATTCAGAGGAATTTTAGAAAGCTGCAAGAGAAAACAATGTGATATGTGAATTAATTATCTGACCTCTACTTTGAATATGTCACATTCCAGTCATTTTCTTTTATTAAAAGACTGTATAATCATGAACATAATCACAAATATGATGTTTAAGGAAAATCTGATCTGAACCTTTGTACTTGGGTCACACATAATGTAATTCAGCTTGACTCTGCTTAGTGTGAATCATATATGAAACTGTCACACAAAAATACAAAGCATGAAAGAACAAAACCTGTTTCAAAGAGACAATAAGTTTTCAACAAAAGCATTTAAACCCAAAATGGGTAACTAATCATAACACAATGCCATACTATGCCAATGCCGTAGTTGGATGTAGAAATGGTGAAATATTGTAGGACTAGATTATAGCATTTAATCATGACCAAGTCACACCACCCTGGGGGCAACACTGGACACAGGGTAGCCTTTTTTAAAACAACTAATTGCATCTACTCAGATATCTTTTGACAGTACGAAGCTGGCACAGTTTAGTAGACAAAAAAGAAAACCTTTGAAAGTGTCGTTGACTTTTGCTGTGCTTTGCCCAACAGCTCAGTAACTTTGCCATGTGTGAACTCACTGAGTCTCTTCTGTGACCAGTTAAAGTATCTTCACCATTGTAATATAATAAACATCAATCTGTGTTGTACAAGGCAGCAGGCACTGATATGAATATATTATGCTGGATGAATGGGATTAATATTTTTCATTATTGCCTTTAGCACTTATCCTTCTCCTCTCTCTTTTTGCAGGACCACTACTCTATGTTTTTTGTTTAGAGACATTGCTGATACAAAGGGACTGAGAGACTTTGAGAGCACGCCTGTCTCTCAAAGATTTGTGTTGCATTCTGAAAAATAGCTATTTCCTCCATTCAGGAATTTTATATTTATAACCGCACTTCACAAAGCTTTTGTTAAAGATCACCTGCATTTTATACATCTGCAGGAACATGCTGTTTATGTACTTGAAATAACAGACACATCAGGGTGGTTTCCATTTAGACGGCATATGGTATCTACCTGGATATACTGCAGTGCTATGGATCATTTGCCACAATTAATATAGCTGGCCAAAGTAAAAAAAGTGCCATTGGCAAAAATATGTTTTTTAAGGTTTTGTTCCAAATTGGACAAAAAAGATTTGAGACATTTAAAAATAATTACAATCTTAAAGACGTGAAAAATGATATTTCCCATATGAACCAGGAAACATCCCCAGGATCCCACAACTGCTATAGGAAAGGCCATATTCCATGTCAGTCTGCTTACTGTTTTGGCACAGTTTGCCTGCATTTCCAGAGCCCTGAGCTGTCACACTCTTTGCTTTGCCAAAAAGTGTAAAATCCAAGGTGAAATATCTATGCGAAAAAAGGAGCAATGCAACTGCAACCTCTGTGAGTATCTCAAAGGCCCCAAGTTTCAGCCCATTTCTGCAGCAGGTTGCCTTCCTCACCAGGGCTTTCAAATTCTGTGCTGTGAGGCCTGCGGTAGGCAGAGGGCTCCAGGACTTGCCCATCCCCAGGGTGCAAGAAGGAGCCCAGGGGCCCTGAAGAAGCAGCTGGGATTCTAACCTTGTGAAAGACCCTCTGTCCAGGGGACTCCTGAGCCGACCCCAAACGGCATACTTGTTTTGCCAGAATGCCTTGCCCTAGGAGAACTCAAGACTTAAAGCACAGACCTGTAGGCTTTGAAACCTTGCTCTGCACAAGGGAGTCCAAAATCCTCAAGAGGGTTGGTTTGAGCTGCAGCTGCCAAGACTTTCATGGCTTCAGCACAGCACACCTGGAATTCCTGCTACAGACACCAGGCCTGGAGCAACGGATCCTGAAAGCATCTGGGGACCTAGGCAGCCCACTGTTTATATATCAAAAATAAAGTGATTGCAGTAGACATGGCTGCTGGGACACCTCACCTTGAGGGTTGCACGGAGAACACTGGGGAATTTTCTCCTCCTCACTTTTTGAACCTAGGGAAAGAGGCCTGGCTTGTTCAGGCAACACACATGAATTCCCAGTCCTCTGTGAGTAAATAGTTTGAAAATAGGGTACTAAATGCCTACTTTAAGACTTTAATGTTTCAAACACCATGATGAAAAATAGCGGTAACATTACCTCCTGTAGAGGCGAGACAGAAATAAATCAGGGGAGTAATTTACTTCAAAGGTCTCTATGTTTACCTCTCCCTGTCTCCTAACTGGGACACCAATCTTATTGACTGAAACCAGGAATGTAGTTAAGGGAAAAATATCTGCAAAGTACTCAAAACAGTCCAAGTGAACATAGAGTCTGATGGGTTTAGAATTGGTTCTGACAGCTTTGTATTATATGACAGTTTTAGGTGTTAATTTTCATTTTTGTTTGCAAAAAAACTTGTCACAGCGCGGACCAAACTCTCCCTAGGAAAAAGCCTTACTGGCAGCTTGCCTCAGATCTGTTGGAAACCATCAGCAATTGGTGCTGGACAGGATGTTTCCTTCTATTTCATGAAAAGACACAACTCTGAGCACAGCACTTGACACAGCCCCAGATAGCACACTTCATGTCACAGGCTCTAGGGAACACGGATCGGAGGAGAGAGCAACCGCAGACGCAGCGGATGATCCGCGAGCTACCTACCGTCCATAGGGGTTGCGCTTCTTGCCTCCTATAGCAGATGCAAACTGCTATATTTTGCCTTCCCCCAAAAGCAACAAGCTATTTTAAGTCAAATTACATTTATTTCAGATTAAGAAAACAATCAATCAGGAGAGTAATAAGGTTTTGTAAGTGAATGCTCAAGGGCCACCCCAGAGGAGTAACCAGAGAGCTCTGAAATGCAGCACAAAGGGCTGTCAGAGGAGAGCGTGTTGCTTGTTAAAGGTAACAGTTTGCTTTTGTCAAAATACATGTTTTGTAAACAATGAACTCTGACAAAAACCTAAAACATCCAGAAGTGTTCTGCCTGTGTCCTCAGCTTACATTCCTACATACAGTCATTGTCCGGCCCTGCAAAACAGAATGCTTAAGGATTAAAAAGCACAGTGCCCAGAAAAACACCACTCAAGAATGACATCATCAGACACACCACAAAACAGGGCAGAATTACTAAAGGATTCCCTGGAGCATCCACGAGTCCTGCTGGGAATGGTCCTGCTGGGGCTCCCTAATTAATGTACCCATTTTCCACCTGTCACACAGCAGAATTAAACTCTCCTCATCCCTGCTTTAATTCTCCACTCAATCAATAATTCGGATAACAGATCCAAAGTCCTGTAGATTCTGCGTATTGATCCTCTCCCACTCTCAATTTCCCAGTTGGCTCCACTAACTCGGAGCAGTACATTACTGAAAGCCCATTTCATTTAAAATGGAGCCACTTTTGCCCATGCAAAAATGCCAACCAGTTTCATCATTCACTAGTGAACTTGCCCAAAATATGGAGCTACACACAAACACAGACCATTGCTTAGAAAATGAAATCACCGTTCTGCCTATGACTTCTGGCTAAAACAGTGGCCTGTACATCTACGCACATAGAAATTCTATATTTTAACTGCTAACACTTTCCAAGTTCACCAAAATTAGACTAAAATCTCAAATATATTTCTTTTTTTTTCCAGTGAATGTTACACATTTTTTGCTGATTGGAAAAAAAAAAGTTTTACTTATTTATAATGTTTTTAGGAAAAAAAACCTTTGCAACTAAAAAGGCAAATAAAAATATTCAAACCTTATTCTGCTGAGACAGCCTCTATCTTTTCCAAGCCTGTAAAGATAGATCTCTAAGTCTCATGAGGTTTCACAGTAATTAATGCAAACCATTTAAATCTGATTCAGGAAGCTGAATGGACTAAACAATGGAAGGTAAATTACTTTTTGCTGTTTTACATCTTTTCAATTCCTCAGCAAGGGTCAGAGCTGACACTGGGAAGATTAAATAGCATACAGCACAAAACGACCCTTATCACTGCCTTTCTGGAAAATTTGTTTTCTATATATGTAAAAGGTATATAAAGCTCTTGACTAAGAAGATACATGGGCATCATTACTATGTTTATACCACGGTGAATGGAAACAGATCAGGAGATGCTCAGTTACTGGCAGAGAGATAGGGGAAGAAAGTTATTAAAATACCAAGAAAGCAGCGGTAGTGGTATTCAGCGCAAGGCAGATCCCTGTGTTGTCCTCCTGAAGATAAAACTCACTGGAAAAGTTAGAAATGAAAAGTTGTGAGGACGGGAATGTCTGCTAGCAGTAAACTCAGCCATGAGTTAGGATGCTAAAGCAGCTGCATTGAGTTCCTGGCAGCCAGAGCCAGAAGTTTTTCTGGAAAAATCCCTGCCCACCTCAGTGCCTTCAGGTCTGTGGTGGGAGAAGGAAGTCCTGACCTGAGAAGACCTCTCCATGGATTCCCTAAAGGAATCACATTAAGCACTGTTCAGGTTTCTGTTTTGGAATACTTACGTAAGCTTAAAGGTTTTAAATTCAGGTTTCCTAAAACCTTGGGATATTTAAAGGGATATTAGAAGTGATTTCAAAACCCTTAATGGTCAGCTTTGGAAATTAATGGTAGGCTTGCAGTAGAAGAAAGTATTACATTTTTATCATATTTTCCATTTTTGGAAAGGAGCTGGAAAATTCTCAGTCAACTTCATTTCCTAGAAAAAAATCTGGAAGTAAATAATCAGATTTATTTGAAGGGCCTGCAAGATAATAAGGAAATGGTTTACACCCAACGAGATTTTGCTAGGAAGTATTCTCGCCAAGAAAACATAATTATTTGTTAATCAGGTAATAGGTACACTGGATAAGGGAAGAACAATTAAGATCGTATCTTGAACCTAATAAGATTTGCAACATTATCTCATATGATAGTCTAATAAAGGGCTAGGAAAACAGCTGTAGGTAGGGTATGCAACTGTTTGGATCACCAAGCTTCAGGAGAATTTATCAATATAATTTCCCACACTTGGGTGAATCACTGAACAGGTTTTACAAAAGATTTGTCCTTGAATGCTCCTCTGCTCCGTACTTTCTTTAATGGCAACTGAACACAACCCACAGCTGACCAGAGACTTGGAGGGCCTACCAGTTTACTGGAAAAGAGCAACAAAATTCACAATCATCATGACAAACTGGAGAATTGATCAGAAAAATTGGATGAGTAGTGCAAGATATTACACTTCAGAATAAGTAGTTGTAGAAGTATGCAAAGACACTGGCTAGAAAGAAGATAAAAAATAAAAAAGCTCCAAATCAAAAGAAATAGGTGTGGGTTAAAATCATCTCTGTGCTGAAGAGGAATTAGCAATACCAGGTTTCTGCAGGAAGAGCAAGGCAGTCATGGCACAGGAACATACAAAGCCAAGCCTGGAAAGCAGGTGGCACAGCCGGGCCGCGCTCTCGGCTGATCTGCTATCTCCCTTTGTGGGCACCGACTCTCAGCAAGATGCAGACAAAAAAGGAGAATCCCCAGGAGTTCCCACTGGGTTATAATGTCAAAAAGCAAACTTAACATTGTGACCAAAATTATGGTTGTATAGGCAAAAGCAGAGATGTCTGCCAAAGGATATGTGCACTTAAAAGACCTAAGGAGCTAATGTTAAAAGCAGGTGGGTTATTGCTGAGAGGTACAGAGCTTTGCCACAGCTGGAGCACTTTAGTATAAACTAAACACCTATTTGTGCAAAAGCAGCTCACTGTTAGCAGCCTCTACATTAAAAAAGCAATTTTAAGTTTATTTTGTCCTGCTTAGGAGATTTTTGTGACATAACCATTTATTACAGGATGAAAAAAATGTTAGTAAAAAGGTTTTAGACCATAGTCTAGCCTACAATAATGCAAGATTTCTGATAAGACATTCTAGTTGCAGCCTATATCAAAACAAACCTTGAAAACAATATCTTCAAGCAGTGGTAGCTGTAAGTTCTTCTTTCTACTTCAATAAAAGCTTCTATCCAAGGATCTCAAAGAGCTTTTTAAACATTAATGAAGCCTCTAAGCCACCCTGGAGATGCTAAAATACTGCAGTCAGTGATCAATTAAGCCATACGTAGTTTATCCAGTTTATAGATAAGGCATGGCACAAGTGCAGAAATACCCAAATCTGCTCTGCGCAGAGCCAAGAATAGGCTCTACTAAGTGGATGGGAGCCACTTTAACATCTGATACATCCTTTTCAGTGTATGCCATGGTAAATGCACTATCCACGTTTGTCCATTTATCTAGGCATCCAAACTCCTATTAGAGAAGAAATGACTACTACTTCTATTTTATCATAGGTGAGTGACTGAGGTGCGAGGAGAAAAATGATTTGCCCAAGGTCACACAAGAGGCCTGTAGCAGAGAATAGGGTATTGCTCAGTGCTCCTTTTTTTTTCCCCTCAATAGCCCAAATAGTCCTTTCTTACATTTCTTTTTCAGCATCGTCCAGAGGGTATTGAATCAGTTTGAATGATGTTTTATCCTAGCAGCAGAGGGTTTTTTTTTTGTATATAGTTTTGACATATGCAATGAGTAAAACATTCTGTGCTTGTGGCATTATTTATCCTCCAGCCTTACCTGCAGTGTTCAAAAACTAACACTGACTGCACCTTTCAGAGCACATGCAGGGGCAGCTGCTGTTTGTCACAGCTCACAAAGGTGCTGCTGATGGTGCAGGCTTTGTTTATGAGACCGAACATTCTTCCCTTTTTATGCTGCAAATTTCTGGGCAGTGTCAATACCAGTTTAAGAGGTCTCCCGCTCTGTAGGCTCTTTCCGTCACGCGTTGACATCTTCTAGGAATCAGCACATTTTATGCTTCCATTCAATTCACTTGACCTGCCTCTAAATATGTTCCCAGCATCAGAAAAGCCATTCCCCACACAAACATATGATGAAGCCCAGATCAATACCACAGGATAAAAACAAACACGCTAACTAAGGCAAGGCTAAAGTCTTAAGAGCTATCCACAGATGCTCCTATCCGGACTGTTCAATATGATGCTCTGAATTGCACACAGCAGGATTTCATTTGCTACAAATAGTTTTGCACTAGCAGCACCTTCCATAATTTTATCATGCAGCATGCCCCAGATAGAGCAATATTTCTTTTAATAAACAGCAAATTAAAATAGCAAATATAGTGAAAGACAAAGCATGAATAGATTTGCTTCAGAGTTTTAAAGAGAACATTGATTTTTTTTATTATTTTATTTTTTAGTATTTCTGTAGTCGCTCCTAAGGTCACCTTCATGACAATTCCAACAGGGGTTTATCTTGTAGCGCTCGCTCTGACATACAGCCTGATGATTTATTATTGCTTAGTTCTTGATACTGTTCAGTGCACAATCCAATCTAAGAGACACATATATTTCTCAATTCAGGGACTTCTTTTATTTTATGAAAAATCAGCTTGGTGCTTTGTGGTAAAAACTAGACTTGGCATTTGATCTTAATTTTTTAAGTGTTTTTTTCTTTTGTGTGTTTTTCTGCTCCCTCTTTGATGTGTGTCAGGATCATTTTTGTTTTCTCTTCCTTTGATTTTCATCTCTCACTCTATTTTCATGTGGCTACGCCCAAAAGAAAAATTTGTCACAGCTGCAGTTTCTTCCAGCCACTCTTATCTAGATTCTCTTACATACTAGTAGGTGACACAGTGATAGATTTCATAGGTTTTCTCTCCTCATTTGGGAGAGAGAATATAATTATGCAAAGGAGGGTTAGATGGACAGTAGGAATATATCACTATTAACCCACAGAACACATGCAGATTCACTCTGGCTACGTGCTTCAAGAAAAAAGAAGAAAATTGGCAGATTTTTTTTCCTTCTTCATATTAAGAACAATCCAAAAGTCAACAATTCTCTTCATATCATTCCTATGTCTATGACCTTATATGATATGGTGCTACCTAAACTCTGCTTGATTGCAGAGCTGTCCCCACTGCTCCCACAGACTGCTGAAACCATTTGGTATCATTAACCCTCATGGATTGGGCTGCCTGCTATCCAGCTACATTCCTTTAAGCCTGCCAGTCATTAGCTGGTACGTTAAGTAGCTAATGGTGCTCTCATAATATCTGCTGCATCATGCAGGTGCAACAGAATAAACATTTTTTTCCAGCGGTGCTTTGTCCTAAATCATTAAGGACCCCAATCCCACCAAGATTTATGTACACGAATAAGTTTACTCACATGAGCAATCCTGTTTCAAACCTCTTAAACACAAGCTTGTAGGGTTACATTGTTGAGGATGCAACTCAGTCTCTCATATTTGGCCAAAAGCCTTTATAAGTAAATGTGAAACAGCATCAGAAAATGCCCCAAACCCATTTTCTGTTTTGTATTTTTTTTTTTGTTAAGGAATATTTACCATTTTTTTTCCTGAGCAGAACAACGGTTCTGAGTCGCACTTGCTATTCTATGACCTCGTTACTTCCCCACTAATTGATCAGTGTATAAAAATATATATCAAGGCACTATGAATATTCCCTGACTAATTGGCTGCTTGTAGGGAGATTAACTGAGGGTATGTAAATTATTAAAGCCATAAACTGCTCTGGAGCCTCCCGCGCTCCCCGGGGCCAGCTCGGGGGCTGGGCCGCCCGTCCCCAGGGGGCCGCGCTGCAGCGGGGCGAGGGAGCAGCGCCCAGCGCGGCCGCCGCCACCGGCACCTTGGTGGCCTCGCTGGCGCCAAGAAGGCAGGCGCCGCCCGCGCCGCGCCGGGAGGCACTGGAGGTTGCACACGGTAAATTTAATACCGCAGCAGGAGGTGCCATTTACAGTCCCATAGGACACCCGTCGCCCCCTCTTCCCTTTCATGCTCGTCTAAACAAATTGAGGCTGATGCAATTTTCAATTCTGTTGCCTTGTTTTGTTTTTAAATATGCATTTTCTTCTTTGTTTTAGCATCTGTGAGAGGTAAATTCAAGGCCTAAATCTTTGTATTTTCTTTTTCTCCCAGGATTTTCCTACACATGCTCAATGGTTAAGCTGCAGTGAAGATTTGTAATTTATAAAATCATTAAAGCACTGTGATGGATGCAACCAAACAAAAACACTAGCAGAACTTTGGGTGATACTAATAGCACAGACCTTAAAAGAAAAGAAAATTAAGATGTCTGAACCAACACACACACCCCATCATCCTTCTCTTTTAAAAGAGCAGAATTTGCTCTCAGAAAACAGTCAAACACTTGTATACTGTTGCCTGTTTTTCTTTACACACTATGACATACCCTGCTTTCTTTCCGTCTTAGAACAGTGTGTTACAAAGGTTAAAATCATATAATATTTTCATCTTGAAGAAGTGACATGTTATTAGGCATTGTTTAGGCGAATAAAATAAAAAATCCAGTCAAAGCTGCCTCCTCATCAGTTGGAGCCTTTCCCTCTATATATTGCTGGAACAACACTCCTTTTGAGCAATCATAAATGGAAAAAAAAAAAGTAAGCATTATTTACAGTCTGTATTGAAAAGAAATTGCAAATCAATATTTTTACAGAGGCTGCTTAAGATTAATGTAAATGGACAAAATGCAAGACCAGGGAGAAAGGAATATGCAGGTTCTATAGCCAGATGCAAGAGAGAAAAGTGATCGCATCTGAAGAAGGGAATGACATTTTCATAGATTTTTGGGGCTCCAGGGATCACATTAATTCTCCAGTCCAGTTTCCTACATAATGTAGGCCACAGAATTTCACTCAGCAATTTGTAAATCCTGTCCAGCCATGTGATGCTGGACTTTATCATCACATTTAGAGGGATACTGATGCTAGCTTTACATGATTACAGAATCTATTTTATTCCTAGGCAAATAGTTGCAGTCATCCAGTTACTCTCACCACTAAAATAAATGGGGCAGCAAAAGCAAAAGAACAGCCCAGGCAGCTATGAGTGGCAGGATGGATGGCAGGAAGGCAAAAGGGGAGAAATGGGAGAAAACAGGCCAAAAATGCATCTAGAATCAGTAGACCGAAGGAGTGGGCCAACATACAAGCCGAAAGTGCCAAGCGTTTCTCTTGTCAGCATAAATATCTGAGATACTTAAGTCATAAATTACATGGTCCATGACAGGCTTCTGGATCCCATCTTCCACTTTGTATTAGAGCACATCCATTAGCATCGAGTTAGATTTATCAGTGAAACCCTTAAACCCACAAGATGCGACAGCCTGTTCTGACCATCGCTGCTTCACAGGAGAGAAAATAGGCTCTAGTGTGGATCAACACAGTGTCTTACCAGAAAAAAAAAAAAAATAGGCAGGCTCAGAGCTGCGCAGTCCAAAAAGAGGCACTTGGTAACTTACTATAATACATTGGTTCAGAAAAGGAAGAAGGGAGAATCTAAAGAGAGGCAAAAACGGTAACTCAGCATCTCACATGAGTGCCCAGAGGAGGCCGGGGGAATGGCGAGGGCAGAGAGCTCCGGATCTGCCCCGGGATGCCCTGTGCACGCCTGGGGCACGGGCTGCAGGGAGAGGCTCCTGGAGAGCTCTACATCCTCCCTACCCTCACCTCCCTCCATCTGTATTTTCACCATGTCAAGCTCTGTTTTTATGCACGAAAGGCAAATTTATGGTACCATTTAACCACTATTTTTGTCTTCTCGGTAAAAAAAAAAATGCGAGATTTACCTCTGCTTTCCTATTAGTATAAGGAAAGAAGGTCTGCATTTGACTAACTTTGACATATCACAGGAACATGGAGCATTCATTAAAGATTTATAACAACATCAAACATTCTGTTTTACTTTCAATTTTGTCACATAATCCCAATAAAACAGTGATTTAGCCATATCTGTTAAAGTTATTTGTCACTGCTGAGTCCTTCCTGTATCACTACTGACACAGAAATATGTAAGCCAGAGAATGAAGTCAGTCTCCATTGGGTCTGCCTCTTTTGGGAGATTTTTTAAACATGTTTTTTCCACAGGAATCCGTAGCTGCTACTCATTCTTTGCCCTACTTGGGCCTTCCAGTAAAAGAAGAAAAAGGACTCTTAAGTAATGCATTAGTGTTATTCTTATCTAGAGAAAGCATGTGGGACTAAGTGAAAAGATAGAGGAAGTAACAGAGACATGTGGCAGTGCTAATGTTAATATTTGATTAGAAACAAGATGTCAAGACAGATTCAGTTCTTGTTTTCTGCACGCACCCCAGCTTATAGAGGCTGAAGTGGTATGTTCTGGAGTACAGTTTGGTTTAGAAGACAAATAATCTAAAAATGGCTTGTGTTCATAAGATGAAGAAATGATTGAAAAGAAAACAACCCACCGACACTTCTAATGTAACACTCAGAATTAATTAGCAAGGACAAGAACTACTGGAATCAAATTTATACCTGATCTCCTATTATTACATGTTGCTTAATTTAGAACAACACTGTGTGCAATATCAAGCCACTTGACTTAGCCTTCCCAAAGTCATAAATTAAATAATGAAGGTGTCTGAAGTTCTCATACTTAACACATTTTTAATACTTTCTCTGATCATAGTTGCCACAGGCATAATCTCCTGAAATTCAAATGGTCTGACAGCACTGTTCTCTGCTACATGACGTCAGCATATGGTTTCATGTAGTCTTCGTTTTTCACTCTTTGATTGTAATTGTTTCAATACAGGGTTTGCTTGTTGCAGCACAGAGGAATCCTAAGCAAATCGTGTATCAGGTTGTAATTGATCAGGATGGGATCAACACTGTCATCGTTGACAACTAAAGGTAAAGAGAAGACCAGGAAAGAAAGTCACAGACTTAAGTTTAAGCTAATGGCAAGAGATCCAGAAAAAAATGTCAGAGAGAGATAAAGAACATGGGATAGGATGGAGATCCATCCATAGTGGAGAACTAGAGATGCATCTCACCCCTGTAAAGACAGTGGGTGAAATTGTATGAGGATAAGAACATCCAGAAAGATTTCTTTTTTTTTCTTTTACACTGGTAAAATAATTCAAGAAGAAATGTGGGAAGAAAAGAGCACTAAAGAAAAGATATTGCTAGATAAAGAGAAAGCAACATTAAGAGCCAAGCAAGGTGGGATGTTAAGGCTGCTACGAACCAAGCAGGAAGTTCAGGATGGCTGGACATGAAAGTTCGGCCAAGCAGAGCTGGTTGCCTGAAGCCTTGGTAGAAGTCCATCAAAACTCAGTTCTGAGTCAGGAAGTAAGAGCAAAAGAGAAACTCAGACTTCTGGAAAGATATTTAGTAACTTAACTCCTACCAAAGAAAGTCTGAGGGTTCACTGTTTTCCGTTCGAACTCCCAAGTTACAAGACCGAAATGGTCTTTCCTATGCGGCAGTCCTGAATGAATGGCGACAGGAGTCAGCCCATAATGGAGCTGTTCTTAAAAAAGAAAAAAAAAAATCGGATGTACTAAACTTTTAGAAGAAAACAGACCAGTCAGCAAGAACCAGAGATCAGGATAGGCAAGAGGAGAGAGGATGAGAGAATTGGCAGGAGCATCTAGCACAGATAGTATAAAGAGTACTATTAGCCTGAACAAGTCACGTTATCATGCATCTTTTTGGATTATCTGTGTATTCCTTATCCCTTCCTTCCTTCCTTCCTCCTCCTCCACTTGTTTTTTGCTTGTTTTTTTTATATAATTTTCTTGTCCATTTGAAGATATCTTCTATTAAAATTATTGTTCCTATTGTTTCGGATATCTGCTCGTATCTGAAGATGTCTGCATGCCATCTTCCTTAACTCATCGATCAAAGGGGTTTCACAGCAAAATCCCAGGCAAAGGAGAAAGATCAGGAGTGGTAATGAAAAGCTGTCGTAACCAATAATGCTTACTTAGTTAGACAGTATCCAATTATTTTATGATCCATGAGGTTGCCTATAATAATTTGCTCAGAGAAACAAACTGCATCTTAGATTATTTCTTTCCATGAGAAAGCAATTCTTTCATCATATTTAAATGGGATTATAGCACAACAGTAACATATAAATACAAGACTTTCAAACACAACTTCACAGGAATCTAAAGCATAAGACAGTGTGGCTTACCACATATTCTCTTTAACCTGTCTCAAACCAGGACTAGCCTTCCATAAACCAAACAAAAAACTGAACCATGTTTTGCTGAGGAAATCACTGACAAGTTTTTGACGAAGAAAAGAGAGACTGGTGAAATACAAGTTCTTTTTATATTAAAACACATCAAGTTACAGCATACCCAGTTTTGGTCTATGTAGCTATATTCTGTTTTAGCTCGACAGTCTGGAAGAGACAACAGTATAGTAAAGGTTTATTTATGATTTTGTTCAAAACATGGCTTTAGTAATTCACTTTTTGTGTGAGAAATAGGATGATTTTCCTACAGTAAAAAAAAAGAAAAAAAAAAAGGAAAAAAGAAGCCATGATTTTTCAATGCAAGCTAGGAGACAGAAATTAATGAAAGATACATGTAAATTATTTTGCTGCCTTGACATTATGCATTTCAATACCTGCGTGGTTATAAGATCTGCAGAAGGTAAGTTTGTAGAAACTAGAGTAATTCCTCATCAAATGTATGACAGATTTACTGAGAAAAGGATATTCATCCCTTCCATCTCATGCTTAGCAAAGAACAGGGCATTGTGCAGTTCTCATCTGAAATGTTTCTGGCATGCTGACAGACTATTTTCCAGCACTCTTGCATCCTAATGAGCAAGAATCAAGCCTGCTGCAAGAGCCATTTCTCTCACTTACCAGGCAAGGTTTTGGGCACACGTATGTGACTCTTCCGAGCGTAAATTGTGCGTGCTGCATTTTCCATGTATAAGTACTTCATTTTGGAGGCCTTGCATCTCCTCAGTGGAAGCATGCAGATACTTCCTAAGGCAGCAGGCTACTGGTTGTCACATTATGTTTCAATCTTAGCTGACAGCATATTTTTCAAGTGTCCCTGTATTTGCCTTAAAGTTTATTTTCTCTTGACAAAGTTGTTCCTAAACAAGCATGAAAATGTCAGCTAGGGGATAATAGCTTAGTGTTCTTTCAAAAGCCCTTACCAGGTCTCTCTTTCATCCTTGCTCCCCCTATCCCTTAAGAGAGAGAAAAAAAAATGAAAAAAAAAAAAAAAGAATCTCCTGATATGCGTTCTCCTGTATATCTGTTAACTGGGATCCTTCTCTCTGCTTGGTTTTCTTCTTAGTGCTCTGTTTATTTAAATAGAGGAACAGTGTCCTAACCTTGCAAGTCTTACTTACGTTTAAATATAGAAAGCTCAAACGAAAAGGGATAGGGGACAAGCTGAATAGAACGCACTTCTCATCATGTTCTTAAGTAAGATGGATTTAGGACTCTGGCAAAGAGAACAAGGACATGGCTTCAGAGCAGAAGCCCTCAAATAACAAAGTTCTACTCCCGACAGCTTCACATCACTGACTAACTGGTTTTTACTATTACAGTAGGTAAGACAGGCAGACGAGAGGTGCCAATAAAGCCCTTAGACATAGACATGGCCGAAAATTATGACTACATCTAGATGTGAACAAGAAGTTGTTACACTTTCAGATGCATAGCAGGATGCTGTTTGTTGCTAAACCAAACATCCTCTTATAATTCAGCAGCCATGTAAATTATGCACTTGGCATATAAGTAAAAGCTCCCCTTGGAGCCTCTCGCTGACTCAGCACCTATACACTTTTAATTCCACTGCCTCTGGCTTTGCGTGGGCCATCAGAAGTGTCAGTTACCCGAGGACTATGTTTCTGAGGTACTGCGGTGGTTATAAATATGAAATATGGCACCAGGGCTGCAGACATCAACCCCGCTCTTGTTGAAACCCCAGGAAAGGAAAGAGCTGCCTCATCAGCATCATTTTCCAAGCCCTACCACTTGGGGAATGGACTCATGCGATACCCAGCAGTACAGGTGACACCTGCAGGGCCTACATATCTCACACGTCTAGAAATTGGGCAGGCTCTCTGAAGTTAGGACCTTGACCTTGGATTACCAAAATATTTTGGCAACCAGTTTTCATAGTTTTCCAACATCATGTTTTCATTATCTTTCCTTGATTAATTTCTTTTTATTGATTACCATTATTATTGCACATAGTTCCTGAAACAGCAGCCATGCAGCAGGGTGTAAGTGTCATTTCTACATTAGCTTTAAATGTTGTTAATCTCCTATTCTGGGAAACCATTGAAATCTGAAATGAAAATAAAATGTGAAAAACTACTACATAAAACTCTACCACCCTTGCCAATATCAGCATTTAGGAAGTGTTAAATGAGAAGGGAAGGGGAAAAGGAATGGGAAAGGGAAAGGGCAAAGAAAAGAGGAGAAAACTATTTTGGTAGAATTACAATCCAAGTGTGAGGCAGTAGAATTATTTCTCCGTCAGCTATAAGCGCTGTGGTAGAAGTCTGGGAACTCACTTATCTTAGTTACAGCATATTCCATAAACATGATTGTGCCCTAATGATACCACTGTCCTTTAGCAAAGCCCTGGGGCCACACAAAGTATTCAATACCATGGACAGCAGCTAATATTTTGCACACTGCCTAAGGCCTAAATAGGCCTTTCATACACAGGCCAGATGTTCACTCTTTCTTAGGCCAGCTTAAGGCTAGAACAAACCTTTTCAACGAGGGTTTATCAGAGTTTCTAAATTACATACTGGGAAGAAATTTAATTGGTTTAATTAAGAAAGTTTATTTCATGGTAATTCAGTTTTGTTATGCTGCAAGACTTAATGTGTCCTCTGGTAGAAGTGATTTGTTATAAATATTCATAGCAAGCCTCTTCCCACCCAAGCCAAAAAAAAATTATTAAAGTGTAAGGCTGAAAATAAAAAAATACCTTCAAAAGACTTCATAACTGATCAAACCTTATCACAGTAGCACCCATGCTTAATTTAAGGTAATTTTAATTTGTTTAATCCTGCACACTGATTCTATTTTCAACAGCAATGTGAAAAGCAACAAGATGAGGTCTTGACTTCTTTTCTCCCCATGAGGTCTTGGTCATTGATTTTCCTACCCAATTGTTGCAGGTTGCTGAGGGGTTCTTTTTGCAAATTATTATATGAAACAACCCATTTTACTTATTATTATTCAGAGCAGGAATACTTTCAGGCTAATTTAATGTGTTTGAAGTGAGCTTGAGGGGGCTTAAGATGCCCAACATTGCACATTACTGCACCACACCTACAGGGTCAGAAAAGCACAGGGAACTACTGAGTCCATTCTACATTATAAGGCCACAATTTAGTCCCTCACACTTGGACACCATGACTTAGCTAAAAATCCAAGATCATGGGCATCGGTCACTAGAATAATAGACCTGCTGGTCAGGCAGGACAACAGAAGGAAAACTAATGTTGATCCAGTTAGATTCTTTTGAGACACAGGCATCCTTCACACTGTTTTTTTTTTTTTTTTTTTTTTTTGCCCCTCATCACTAATCATTACCAAAGTGAAGAAACTGTGAGAAAAGTTCATATGTTGAATGTATAGCTCTCCAGCTGCAGCACAGATCTATACGGATCAATAGGGAGTTCATTCTTCCAGCAGCAAATTTAGCGCAGGCAAATGGTGCCAGCTGACAGCCCTCGAGTCCTCTGTGGGTAACAGGTACTGCATGGGCAAAGCAGTACCGTGCTGCCTACCTTATCTTGTCAGCACATTCCCAATCCTATCCAAAATGACGGCAGGAGGTGATAGTCTGGCACTATACATCATAGGCAGAAGGATATCTGAGAGAACATACACCAGTTGTCAAAGGACAAATCCCTCTACGTTTGTTTCTATCATCTGCATCAGTTTGTGTGGCAGAGTAGACCACCAAAACCTCCTCCAGGACCGACTCCATTTCGCTAGCTGCTGCTCAAACACAGCTGGAAACAGCGTATCTCAAAAGAACTGGTAATCTAAAAACATAAGAAAAAAAATAGGGAGGAAGAGGTTTGCCAGAGTATTGGGCACTGATAATGAGAATATAAGGAAAGAGGGCAAGTACCAAGTGGTCATGGTCAGCTTTTCCTCCTACGTTTAACACTTGGAGTTGCTGTTTTATATGTGTTTTTTCCATTAAAAAAAAAACACCTTTCACAGAGCATGACTCTGTAGAAGCCATTTATTCAGACTAATTTTATTCTCATTATGCTGATCTGCAGCTTGTAAAACTGTAGTTCTCAGATATGACACAAACATGCAGGTATCTTTTCAAACATTTATTTTCAAATATGATTACATTTTTGGGAAATTCTGCAATGCAAAAAATATCATGATTAGTTACTGAGATCTACAGTGATAACTGATGTCAGGAGATACACTGAGCACAGATTTAGAAAATACTTTGTGCTCCAAGTTAGGTTTGGCTTCTCTAATTTGTAGTAGTCTAAGCACAGCTCGTAATTACATATCCGACATGGGGGCTGATGTAGCACTGGAGCAACCTGCAGCAGAGACTTTCACCCTTATTTTCATCATTTTTAATCTGATTTCTAATGTGAAAAGATGATGATAGGTAGGAATTATAGTACCAGTACCATCTAAGGGGGTTATTTTTATATTGATCAAGTAAATGAGCTTTGCAGGAAAATATCTAGGCCTTATATGTATAGTCAAGAGGCACGCAGAGTGAAAGAAAAATTGTATTTTAAATTTCTTTTCTCTTTGTTATGGCTAAGTGTACAGACCAGATTATCAGCCAGTCTCTAGAACAGCTGTAGTATTTTCTAGAATTCATGCCCCAAAACCCTTGAGCAGACAGACCAACTTTTTCTCAACTAGTTCAATTAGGGAAGTGCTGAGTCTGCCCTAGGTTACTAACACCCATATTGACAACACCTTTCTGACAAACCATAGCAAAAAACAAATCCATTTACACAAAGATGGAATTGATACAATAGTATTTTCTTTTCAGCTCTCATGTTTATGTTGGTATTTTAGGCAAAAAAAAAAAAAGGTAGAATTAGTATCCTTTAAAATTGCAAGTGGCATGTTATGGAATTAACCATTAACTACCTAATCTTCTTATATCAAAACAGAGTGATAGAAACAATGACGTTGAGCCTTATTGTCGGGGACTGGAAGAATCAGGACAGGAGCATGCAGGTGACACTACAGCCAGGGAAGGACCATCTACCTTCTTGGTTGGCCTACCAGCATTCTGAGGTTAGATAAGTGTGGGGAAGGTTAGGCAAGTGTAGTTTTCTTCCACAAACAAGATGTGCCAGCCTGTCAGAGCACACACACAATAGCTGAGTATCTGACTACTTACTCCCTGTCGGAATGGGATCTTCTCCACCTCCTGGTGACAGCTCGCTCTGTTTACTTTATCCTCATTCCCATAATGGCTTAGGACAATGCAGAAATCCATGACTAGCTGCATAGACCCATAGTTATGCCTGCTATTGACAGAAATTGAATCCATTTTTCAAAATCCACAACATAGTTTCATACAACCTGAGCTAACTGTCACACTAGAGTAAACTGCATAGTTTTGAGGACCAAGCAATGAAAGGGGAAGCATAATGCAACAAAAGCATCCCATACTCAAACATACTGCTTCCGAGAGGAAAAAAAAAAAAAAAAGGCAAAGTTGGTGGAGGACATCAGTCAGATAGGCTGTCCTCCAGGTTCCCAGAGTTACTCTCTGGGAGTTAATCACTCATGGACATTCCTAAGACTCCAGGAAGCAAAACTATATGGAGGACTTAATTGCTAAAATATCATATTTTTGGATGAGGTAGAAATTTCACTGAAAGGGATGGAATAAAGGAGATGTAGGGACATAACAGGGAGTGAAAATCTAACGTAAAGCTAAGGGGAAGTTTTTACAGATAAAAAGTGTATATAACAGATAGAGATAGAGGTAGAGGTGTAGGGTGACAGAAGGTGACTAAGGACTTTTAACTTGAGTATCATGTGCAAAGATGATGTGCCCATGAGGAGTGAAGTATTCCAAAAGATGGAGGAGATCATTTCTGTCATGAATTTTGAACACAGCAGAAAGAAATGAGCTGTGTTCCAAGACGATCAGAAAGAAATTCATAGAAATCTAGCCTGAGTCACCTGTGCATGTTTCCAGGAGGATCAGCTAGACTACAAAAATCTTTTTTTTTCCTTTTAGACAGACTTATTTTTAATTAAGTAATACCAACTTGGATGCCTGCATCTTAATTTAATTAACCTGCCCTCCCATCAGTTAAGCCATTGGCATTAAAAAAAAAAAATACTGTTAATAGAGTGCATAACTCTTGTAAATCACTAAGTGTGCCAGGCATTGCCAACGATTCGTCTGCAGATTTATCTGGGAACAACAAACAAGAAATCTGAAAGAAGTCATTTTAAGATTTTTCCTATACTAACACTATTGCTTTCAAAATGAAACTTGGTATAATATACAGTTTTGTCTACGCATTCTGTCACTCTGAGTACAGAGACACCATTCAACCACAAATTATCTGCTTCTCATTACTAATATTCATTCGCGGCATGCATTCCATGCAGGAACTACACCTTAAAGCAACATCAGTTCTGTGTGAAATTAGAAACTGAGGATGTTTCATTAGCCACTTCTTTATTGGATGCAGAGTTTTTAGACTTAAGTTCATAACCTGTCATAAGCAGTATTTTTGCAGGTCACTTGCTTCTGCAGAAAAAAAATCAAGGCAATTAAGAATGCTAAAATTGCCATTTCATTTTCACTAAGGAAAGAGAGAGATTCTTCTAAAGTGACAACAAAGTAACTACACACCGACCACCTTCTCCATTTTTCCTCCAAATCTTATATTTTACCATAAATTTCCTAAACTAGAGGGACAATGTGTCACTAGCAATGGACTAGGCCTCATGGGAGATTGTCTCCAAGTCAAGTAAAAAAAATAAAAAAGAGCAGTTCTTCACCACACAGAGACTAGGATGAACACTGTCCCCCAGGAACTTGCTGAACGACCCCAAACCATAAGACAGTGCAAAGTAAGGTGGGGGGAGGACAGGGAAGGACACATCAACAAGCAAAGCCCAATGTCCAGAAAGAAACATTAAATATAAAAATGTGTCTGTACGCATTTTGGTGAGTGATTGTGCACACATACTTACACATACACACATCTCTATGTGTGTGTATATATATATGTGTGTATGCATGATTGATGAAATTTAAGTTCCTCCAGGAACTCCGAACTTACGAGACTGAACAGCTATGTAGACATTGACCTTGACAGCACAGAAACCTTGTCACCCAATCCCAGCCACAGGTCACTGCTGTCATTTCTGCAGAAATCTTACCATCTTGTTAGATAGCTCAAAGGAAATTAAGACTGATTAAGTTAAAGCTGAGAGCAGGGTCAGTTCACGTCCTTGTCTATGAAAAACTCCCATGTTTAGCAGAGCCTTTCTGGTCATCTTCAAAACTCAGCCTGAGACCTTTCTATTCAGGTCATTCCATGTTTAACTATTTTGCCTGCCCTCCCTCTTTTTCACTTCTTCTTTTTGCTATTTCTCTTTCAGCCTCCTTGGTAAGAATTGCTGCTCTCACCTAGGTAATGAGTCCTTTTCTGAGACGCTACTTCTACATCTGTGCAGTATCCCAGATGTAGACAAGCAGTGTTCTAGACAATAACAAAATTAAGAACTAGGAGCTTTCACTCAAAAAAAAAATTGCAGCTGCCAGCAGGACACAGACATAGCACAACACGCCACTTATTTCTGGATTATTTTCTAAACGTTGTTAAAGAATAAGTCAGAGTCACACAGTTACTGCACTGGTTACATTCTGCCTCATAGCGCTATTGGAGACAATAACCATCGCTCCCAAATTACTGTCAAGGGTTCGTGCCTGCTTATGCTCACTAAAGAAAGCAAATAAGTCCCCTGGCAGTCCGCGCTGATTCCGAACAACTTGCTCTAGCAAAACTTCCATCAGAGGACACAGGGTCCTCTCTGGTCCGAAAAGCACAACCAGAACTGCAATGAAGAAGGCAGGTTTCTCTAGAAAGCTGAGCAAGCCTCTTTTCTCCCCTCCACTTAATTTACGCAGCACCTTTAAAGGATCAAGAGTTGAGCTCTGTGATAATGAACCATATTCAAATCCAAGGAGACACTGGAGCACATTTCCTCCCAGTTAACTAACCTGTGCTCGTGCTTTTGCTTTCACACACAGGGAAGTCACCACCTGTCCCAGAGCAGCTAGGTACTGAATAAATAGCACCCTGCTTCTCACCTTGTAGGTCTAAGCATGCTATTGAGCTGACCTCAGTATTCCCAGGCTTGCTTAGCAAAGGTCTTACTCACTTGTTTCTTCCACTTATGTGAGCATGCTGATCAGCTTAATCACTAATACAATAGATCACACACAGGGTACAGTCCATCATGTGGGAATGAGTTTAAAAAACTATATTTTACCTGTTAAGGGTCATTTCCTAAGGCTAAAAAGCTGCTCAAGCACTCTCCTGGCAGATCAAAAGTCTATTTACCCTTCAGCAAGGAATCATTTTTCTCTGTTCTCTAATCTTTTCAATATTATATGATTTAACTGATATTATGCAACAGTTTTTGCAGTTCTTGCCATTGGCTCCATTTCTTGCAGGTATGATGACATCTAGAAAATCAGTATTTTTTAATCTTTGTCTCATTTTCATGTGAATGGTAGATCATATGTAGCACACAGGAAATCCAATGTTTCCATAATGTTGTCTTATGTATATATACACATACATAACACCCTCTTTGAGCAGTACTAATAATATGCTGTCTTCAAGCTGCCTGCTGTACCATTTTAGTGATGCACATTTTAAGCTGTCAAAACATGATGAACCTTTTCCCATTTGCTGTTTTCTGTGAACAAATCAGGCCGAATTCCTGTCCAAGACCAATGCTCAATGCATGACCAGATCAGAAATGGCCATTTGCTTATGCAAACCCTTAGAAAGGGCTGCAGGTATCAGTATGCTGCAGGAAACACTAGGAGATGCAGATTCTCTTCTGACCTTGGGCTCTGACTTACCATGATCTTTGACAAATAATCAATGTGTCTTGGTTTCCCAGTCTGTAAAATGTGGCTATCCGTATTCACTTCTTTGCACTAGCGTTTTCACCAGACGGCTGGAGCTGATGTTTTCTCTTAAGTTTTTGTATAGTATTGCCTCTTTTTTTATTTTTTTTTAAACACTACTGTTTAATTCACTTGGGATCAAACAGGATGCAAGAGAGCAAGCTGAATTATCTTTCAACTATCATTCAGTATTACAAACAGCAGCACTGGGCTGCTGAAAATTATTACATTTAAACAATGTCAGTGAAAAATAAGGAGCCAGAATTTGCCTTCTTGCTTGGATGCAGGACATGACTCAGTGCAATGATACCTGACATTACAGGTCAAATTGAAAACAAATTTGCTGATGGAGCCATAATTTGCAGAAGATTTAAAATACATTTTAAAACTTCAATTGTGTAAGCATTTTAAATCACACAAAGAGGGGGAGGCAATTTTTTTTAAAGTCATTAATAAATATTAGCTGACAGCCCTGCAATCTGACAGAAATGTATCTTCTCTACTTCTGCACTTGAACAGAGCTTCTGTAAGGTACCCAGTCCCCTGAATAAATGAATTTTATTTCATGGTCATGGCAGCTGGAATGATACGCAGAGGAAACCAGGGAGAAGTCTACCTAAATAAAACCCCTTCACACATAGAATAAGTAAAATATCATTTCCTTTTGTTACCAGAATTTTGTTAAGTACCACCTATAATGCATCTAATAGGCCACTTAAGTGGCAAGCCTCCTCCCTCCAAGTGGAACAGTTTGTTCCAAGTGTTAAAGCACAGGACTGAGAATGCAGTCCTGCTTGTTCTATTCCTAGTTTTGACAGTGCCTTGTACAAGTTATGTGACTTTGTCCTTAGCATCCAGCTGTCTTTGTCCGTTCCACATTTATGGATCCATGGTGCATACTTCCATATGCAGGAAGCCTATTTAGATTATACCTAATTTCTGGAGACAACAGGTATTTCATTCATGTCTTAATTTTTATAAAACCTTCTATAACTAAAGGCATTCAGTTCACTATGTAAAATCAGAAAATGCAGATTTCAGTGTTTCATACAGCAAAGTAGATAAAACAAGATAACGCGAAAGTATAAATTTGAGGTTTTGGTCCCTTATCTATAGGCAATTAAATTAATGAAGAATTTGCAGACTGACTTGATCCCTCACTTACTCATGTTGTATATATTTAAAACAATGTCTTCTGTATGAAATCAGAATGCTCAGTCTCTTGCTGCAACTTGGTCTGTTGGCTTCATTTGAGAATATTTTATACACTCAGAGATAACTTGTCTAATTTCCTGCTTGCTGTCAAATTCTAACCATTATACTTAATATACTTCATCATACTTACTTTTGGCCAAAAGACTTCTTGTTCTCCTGTGTTGTGGTTTTACTAAGATATCAATATCTTTGCTCAGGACTCTGAACCTTTTCCCCATCTCTTCCGACCTAAAACTAGCTATATTTTTTATAAAGGGATTGAGATGTTAAGTCTTTGTTTTATGGATACCCAGTTTTTTGATTTAAAAGACCTTTTTGATTGCAGTAGTAGTAAGTGAAATATTTTACTCTTTATTAGCATCCAGATCAACACCTTCTACATTTCTCATTTGCTGAAGCACACTATGATTTTGCATTTTATGGTAGAATCGTTCTCTCTTTAGTTTTCTTGTATTCTCCAAATTTCCTTAAGCCTCAAGAAAAGAATGAAAACTCAGCACTGACATCCATCCTACTGAAAAGAATCTAGCCTAAGTTGCTTTTCAGTAGAACCATAGGGAGAAGGTTTGCCTCTCAAGCAGGAAAAGTATATCATCCAGAGCATATTTGTATCTATTTCCAAAAAGCAGATTGCAAATATTTCCAAGCGCAATAAATTTCTTGTGTTCCAATGTATTTATGGAAGTGGGTAATCAGCACTTATTTTAAACAAGCTCTTTTTAATTTCATGTCTTCCCCAATTTCATCCCAGCCTGTGCCAAAGAGGGAGCTACCCCAACGTGCATCATTTTGTCATGCTGCAGCTGTCAGTGACTCAGTGGTTTAAGGACTTGCTGACAGAGTGGGGGTGGGTAAACAGTGCATTTCCCCCACCCCTTCTTTTTTTTCTTTTTTTTTTTTTTTTCTTTTTTTGTAATGCTTTTATTTTAAATGCCACAGGAACGCATTAAAATTACTGGAACTGAATAAACATTATGAGATCTGCCTCAACTGGCTGCAGCTACTCCTTCTCTCATCACACTCCCTTCCTCAGATTGCTCCAGCACTATAAAATAAAGCTTCTCCATCCTTGCAGGGGACACTGAAAGCAGCTGGAGACTGAAAGGGCCTGAAGCCACTCAACCAGTTGAAACATTCTCCCTCTAGATCTCATGTCTTGACCGAATTTGCAGCTGAAAAACTATGATGTCCTCTGCTGGCCAGGAACACTGAGGCACAGCAAGAGCTCTGCTCTGCAGAGTATCCTGTGAACAGCCACGGCTCTGTATCCCAACTAGTGTCCTGCAGATGGTCTCCCTTATGGACACAGATAAGACATGTATGTGACCCTACAAAACTCTCTGGAGAGAGAAAAAAAGTTTCAGGCTCTTCGGGAGACTCCGAACTACGATACAGAGAAGCACTGTGGGGTGACAGGGACGAGTGTTCTTTCCTTCTCCACCCATATACCCAAGATGGGTATGAGTCCTGTTCACTAACCTGTACAGCTGGTGAAGGAATTCACTCCCCACTGCAGATCCCAAATTCACTGCCAGCACTGGGGCTCTGTCCACAGCGGTCACCGTATGTTGGCTCAGACCGGCCGGTGGAATTTCCTCTGCGGAGGATGCCTGGGCCTGTAAAGAGAAATGGACCTCAGGAGCAGACACACGGAGAGCAGTAGGACAAGGAGCAACTGACCAAAAAAATGTCCATATTAAATGGAAAAACTGTGCAGTGAACACCCAAAGGAAAGGATTTAAGGATAATTCCTCAAAGCCATAATCCAAGCATGGGACTGCAGTTTAAAAAAAAAAAAAAGACAGAGAGGGAGATGCAGCAGATACTAAAAGGCATTCACAGTTAAGAATACAAATCACGTAAGGATGTTACTGCTTTACAGAGTACTGGCTGGCCCCTCAGTGGAACGTTCACCATTTGTCACCGACTCGGAGGAACATCTCATAGCAACTGCCCTAGAAATGGTGCAGCAGCGCGAGCCGGGGCAGCGCAAAGGCAGCGAGGCAGCCTGTGCTCGCCCGCATCTCAGACACCAGCAGCACGAGCGCAGCCAGCTACGTGTCTGCCTACCCAGCTGGTGAGCCTCACATTTTCCTCCCAGTTCTTCCAGCCTCTAAAGTAATCAGGATTCCATCCAGGATAGAGAAAATAAGGGCTAGGACCTCTTGGGCTCTTTCTATGCCCGACTGAGATAAAAATAAAAAGAACAAGTGTGCGGAGCTTTTCCATTCTAACAATCTTCATGCCCTTGAAATTTAGTCTGAAATGGAGCAGCCTGCTATTTCCACATCAAAAATCAATACAATCAACAGGTTAAAACATTCTCAGTTACAATGAAAAACTATCTAGGGAAATAATACACGACACGTTAACAAACATCTGAAAACTTAAAGGCCATCAGAAAATAGCAAATCTCTCCACGTGCCCAAGGCAATGACATGGCACAGTAGAGAGCACCAGACAAGCTCAGGAAGATGCAGTATCTATTCCCAGCTCTGCCAATCCTCTACTCTGTGACCTTGGGCAAGTCACTTAACTGTCCTCTGCCATAACAAATTGATGGTGCTTCTTTACCTAAAGTGGCTCCAGATACAGGTATAGAAAGTACATTTCTCCTATAATACAACCATTCTAGTTAAGCATTCTCCAAACATCAGAAGCATAAGCATTATACAATAATATAATTTTGTACAACACTACTGTAGAGAAGATCTTACACAGATCCTACCTCTCCTCTGGAATCAATTCACCCAAATGATATTATGGAAAATATTATGGACGTGTTGTAAAAGGCTAATTTTGATTCATGCAAAACAAGAAGGAAGTGGTTTTGCATGAATGGGTTCTGCAGAATCGCAATGTACTTTCTTCCAATAAATTAAAAGAAGAAAAATCCATGTTGCTTTTACTAATTTCATGTCAAAATATTGACACCGGCCTAGTTTTAAATAAATGACTGTCTTCCCCAAGCATCCAGCTTCCTTAGAGATCCTGGCTGGTTCGCAGCTCTCCGTTTCAGCCACGTATCAACCCCTTCTGACCACAGGAAGCAGGAAAATTTTTTGCTCTCCTCCTGCCTTGAGATTATAATGAATAATGGAGATTCACTTCATAAGCCTGTTTTTAACCATTCGTTCCCTTGACCTCCCTTTCTTATAAAGCATGATGTCTGTGAGAATGACACTATTTCAAAAGCCTAAGGTATAAAGTATAAGCCCCAGGAATACCATACAAGTGGGTGTGCATGCAAGCATACGTGTTTATAAATTTATATATATAAAATGGCCTAGTTTAAAATGTCCTTAATATCGAATATTTAGCAAATTGAACCAAACGGGTGTGAGCTCCCCCTGCTGACTCTAAGCTAAAATAAATGAAGCCCAAGGCTCTGCAAACCTTTTTGATATTGGCTCAAGGTCAAAGGAGTGGATGAGTACGCGGATGTTCATCTAGGCACCGCTAACAGCACAGGCCAAAAGCTAGCAACAAGGACATTATGTGCTTTATTTTCATCCCACTGGGGTAGTTTTCCAGTACCTACCAATTACAATTTCAGGGAAACTAATCTTGATTTACAGAGTAATAGAACAAAACCATTTCATACAATCTCCATGCTCCTAAAAAACAAACACAAAATAAGAGATTGAAAATTTGATCTCTACAAAAATGTGATATTGTCTCTACTTGAGATATGAGTGTATGAAACAATATATACCCAATTACAGGCAGACAGCTACCAGCTCTTTCATCAATTTTAACACACTCCTGCATTTTAGTGAGAGGGGAGAAAAACAAACACACGCAGCCTTGCATTTTTAACACTGGAGTTCTCACATTTATGAGGTACTCCGTGCAATGTCCCAGTCGATGATTACACTAAAAAAAAAAAATCCTTGAAAATAGACCCTGCCAAGTTGGGTTTTTTTGTTTTGTTTTGTTTTTTGTTTTTTACTATTATCAAGACCCAATTTCTCCATGTTTCTTCACACTATACTCACAACTAACAAGGGGAAGGCTCTCCATCCTCATTCGCTCGTGATATTTATACAGGTTAGGATTTTCTGGTGAGGTATTTTTATATCATTTAGAAGTTCGGCTGTGTCTAGGTCAGTTAATTTACTATTGCATTTCTACAGCCATTTCAAAAGGAGCTGCTGACATCTACTGGTTCAAACCTTAAAACACTTAAAATTTGCAATTTTTCTTCTCAGATAAGATCTAATGGCTCCGATTTCTTTCTCAGATGATGGCAGAAGAGGCAATTTGGCTGAAATTAACAGAGAGAAGCATGCTCTCCAATGGTCTCAGTTCATTTCACTTAATGTTTTGTTGAAAACACCTATGTCCAGAATTAAGTATTCTAGGCACCAAATACTTTTTAAAGATGAAACCCACACGGAGTGTTTATTATTACATGAGGCTGCTCCACACAAAACCGCACGTTTTCATGGTAGCTTGCACAGAAGGTTCTCCAAGGACTTTGTTAATGTGGAGCAAAATCAGCAGCAGCCGCCTCCTCTCTGAACTTGAGGCTGTCCAGAAGCTCCAGTGCTCAGTCGGGCACTTGGGTTCTCCCTGCAGTGCCTGTGGTGCCAATGACCAGGGAGCGACGCCCAGAAGACAGGCAGAGAGCAAGACGTGGAGGAGAGGAGAGGGGCTCAAGCACTTCCAGAAATAATCTGGTCTTTCAAATTGAGGAGACATAAATACCCTCCATAAATACCCCAAATTGTCTCCCCCTGCCCCTTGCTTGGTCATAAAGGCCAGGAAGCACCTGTGACTGCTTGGAAAAGGTTTCTTCATCGGAGGACTGTGATACTTTGAGAGGCAGACAGGTTCACGACGGTGTTTGGGAGCACAAGTCAGGAGTTTTCTACTTTGCATGCAGTAAAGCCAAATATGAGACACAAAACTTCCAACATCGCCTTAAGATTTAATCCCTAAACCAGCCTTCCTTTTCTTACCACATGTATCGTTCTGTACTTCCACGGGCAAGGAGGCCAATGTCAGGTCTTCTCCAGAGATCCGGAGCTGTAGTGCTCTCAGCTGCCTCCCCGCTGGCAAATCGGCACCTTCAGCTCCCCTTGCCAATACCTGGCCAAAACATCAGACAAGCAGAAGGGCAATTAAAATATCACTGTGCTCCAAGAAACATTATCGAAAGCACCCAGGCATCCATGATAACATTAACTAGGCTAGGATCAAAATACTGCTGTAGACCCAGCTAACAAAAAGCATCAGGAAGCTATGCTGGACTTCTTTTTTTTTCTTATTTCCCCATGGTTATTTTTCCTTTTCATGAATCCAAACACACGTCTATTCTGCATAATGCAACTATTGTTTTAGTTTTACAAATGTTCAAGACAGAAAAAATAGCATTTTTCAGTGCTACAGTTTAATGAACCAAACTCTTGAGAGTTTGTGTATTAACATAGGAAAATGGGAAGGCGCCTGACAATGATAGGAACACAGTGAGGTCTCAGACAACTGGACAACATTCAAACCCAAACATAATTAACACCAAAAAAGAGAAAGATGTGAACATAGATGCCAGAGAGGAAGAAGTTAGAAGCTTCAGCAGGGGCTGATCACAGCGAGCAGGGGCACAGGAAGGCCTTGTCCAAACTGTTTCTGCTGTACATCAACTACAGGAGTGGGAAGTGTGCATCCAGAAGTCCCAACACAGCACTTTTTCAGAAGAAATCTTTCAAGAGAGGATCTGTAAGATAAAAGCAATTACTACAGAAGGTTATTAGAAATAAGAGAGGTTAGCACAAGAATCCATCTTTTTTTCCTACATCCACAAGCAGATAAAGCTGAAAAAAAGAGTCTGGTCAGCATCTGCCCTCCAGTGAGCTAGACTTCATTCAAGAGGGGAGCTTAAAGTGTCTCTGTTCTACTGAATATTTTGTCGCGGAATTAAATTAGGAAGTTGGCTGGGTGAAGAGGACTGAAAATTGACAGAAAATTAAAGTGTAATTTTGGGTCAAGGAGAACTGAAGGGAAAAAACAGTGAGAGAACCAATAGGCAGATAGACAGACAATGCACTTAAATGTCTACGCAGGGACCCATTTCATATAGTGCCTTATAACCTTCCTACTGCTCATCAGCTCCCAGCCAGCCAGGAGAGGATGAGCTCAACGTGCAGTAGTGAGGTTCAAACATTAATTAATACACACGGAGATGTGCCCTGCCCTAAGGGCATGCAGTTTAAATTGGACAAATCTAGAACATGAGAGGAGATAAAGAAAAACAAAGGAAGCTGAGCAATAAACTCAAGCAAGTCATACACCTTGTGGGGTTTTTCATTTTTTAATTTTAGTATCTGCAGCAGAGCCAGAAGAGAGAGCTAGACAACGTTAAACTAATAGAAGCAGAAAGGTACAGCTTAGATGCCTGACTTCACTTTACAACTCTACATGCTTTTGATCACAAAGTGAGTTAGGCACAAAAAAAATGGGAAAGGTGCAATAGACTGTAGAATAGCTTTTTATTTTTGCTAGTGCATTCAGTGGCATCAGGTTTGTTTAGTTATGGAGCCAGGTAATGTAGGGACATTCAGGCACACTGCAAGAGCACTTGGGTCACTTGTGCCAAGTTTGAGTAGAAAAAAAGCTCCAGATGAATTAGACAAACTCCTTCAAAGTCAAGAACTACTTAGAAATTATAATTTAAAACAGTGTTTAGATAAAAGAGTAGCTTCAAGAGGTAAGATCCAGATCTTATTGTCCAAAACTTTGATTCAAGCCCTTTCTAGATTCCAGTGCACTTGCTGTATGTGTCACTGACAGCAAGAATAGAATGAGGCTTAAGACCAGCCCTCAGTTATTTGGATTGTCCTCTAGTCAGAGCCCAGTTATTTGGATTGTCCTCTAGTCAGAGCCCAGTAAACACAGACACTTTTGTCAAGGACCTGATATCCAAACAGCAAAACTGCTAAAGATTTTGGAAAGGGATGAAGTAGGAGGTCTTAAAGAATAAATAGTATTCTGGAGAATTGTGCTTGGATTTAGTTAAAACAGAAGCTTATTTCCTTAGATGCAATGTACAAAAATCTTCAGAGATGGTGGTGTATGCATGGCCAGCCTCCACAGATAATGTAAGGCAGATGCTGATATTAATTGGCCATTTCAGGCTTTTATTGTTACTTTTGTAGACAAACGTTCTTATGCCATTTGGCTGCATCCACAGCAAGGATAGAAGGTTGTCATCATTTCATCATGCTAACAAGGCAGTAAAAACAAGATTTGGCAGTCTGGAAAGAAACTAAAAAATGTTAATGGTGGAGCCACAGCGCTGGTGCCAAATATTTCCGGTAAAGGGCTATCATTATTTTCAGGTACTTACTCTCTGATTGGAAAGTAGCAACTGAGAGCTTTCCTGTCGGAAGCTCAACTTGCTAAAGCAGCAGTGGCAAGAGGTGCAGATCGCACAGGAATGAGCCATTCTCAGAGCTCCTCTTCTAGCATTAGTAATTGGAGTGGCTTTAGTGACTGGGGGTTTTTAAATCTGCTGAGTTTTTCCATCTGCATCACCTGATACTTGGCACATCCTTTAAGGCCAAGCTTATGGTTAGGAAATTCTGAGCAACTCCACGTTTTCTCCCTTAATCCTTTGGCTGCCTCGTGACAAGCATCTCAGGCTGAGCATAACAGGACACTGAGGAAGACTCCACCGAACACAAATTACTAAGAGGCTATACAGCTTTTCCTCCCCACTTTTAAGCAAAGAGCTCAGCACTAGTGTTTTGAAATTTGCCCAATTCTTACCCAACTCATTAAGTTCAACTGCTACACGTATTTAACAAACTGGGTGTCTCTAAAGCAGACTGTAACTTTGAGCCAAGCAGCCACCCACAGCCCATGCCAGATGTGCTACATTCTCAGAGCAAAAAAAGCAGCAAGTTCTTGGGAGTTCTGCTTTCATGTGAAAAAACATATAGTAATAATAATGAAAAACGTAAGGCAATAATAATAAAGGCAAAAAAAAAAACCACTGAAGCAGCAAAAGATGATATGATAAAAAGAAAGAAATACCATAAGAAAGTAATTTAGGACCACACGGTTTACAGATTTAGACGAAAAGCGCAAATACTAAGAGCCTTGCTTACAGTTTGCTACAAGGTCTCGGTTACTTTGCCTTGGTGAGAACACAGTATTTGGGGAGACAGGGAAAGAGCAGCTAAACAGCAGACAAGCCAGCAAGACCGCTAACCGCTGCAGCAGAGCTAGGGAACCTCACCCGGCCGGCCCTGGGCTTAGGAGGAATAACGCAGATCTCCACCCCAAGTGCAAATTCACTCCACCAGAGGCAAGGTCGAGCTTGTCCTGCTTTTAGCTTGGCTTTCCAAAACGCTGGGCAAGCCACTTAAATGCTGCCCCTCCGTTCCCCACCTGTAAAACGGGCACATTTCCCCTTTGTGCTCAGTGCTTCAAGGTCTGACCCTTAAATAGTATTAAACAACTAGTATTCTGTCATTTCAAAATGCTCTCTGTCTAAAAACCTTCAAAATCTCATTTCTTTTCTGGCCATCTGCAAAGTTTGCATGGATGTAAAATTTACTCCTAAATAGCGTAAGAATGGTGTTTTCAGAAATTCATCTGGAGTCCTTTACTTGCCCTCCTTCCTCTCTAACTTCCTGAAATAAGTATAGTCTATGCCTCAGGAAAACAAAGCTATTTGAAAAAGAGAACAGCTGCCATGGTGCTGAGTCAATACAGACAGACAAAATAAAGTAAAATAAAAAACTACACTGCATCTGTGGCAATGTGCTCCCCCTCCATCACAATATCCCCAACACATAACGCCTTGGCAACACTTCAGCAAACGGTTCAAGTGCGCGCTTCAAAGAAATGCATCCAAGCCCCAAAATCGTTAAAACAATAAACTAATTCCTGCAATGGGGCATCCAAGCAGCTGGTATTGCAGCACTTTGCTTTGGAACCGTTTCCTCTGCCTCTCTCATGTTCCACTTAGTCATCTGCCTCGAAGCACTTATGGGCCCGCAATGTGAGAAAGGGCAATAGTTATTTGTTGCTGTTAGCTGCAACTGCAAGGGCAAAACACTCGGGCGTCTCTTCCTGGCTGCTGGGAGAGAGGCACCGTTCGTCTTTTCCTGCTGACAGGGAGAGGTTTACGCAGGCTGATCATCTGTGTTCTCACATCTCTGTTTCTCCTCTTTGCAACTCTTCACAGCATGATGCAGGGCTATCTACACTGGGAATTCATGTTGGCAATTCATAATTAACTCAATCAATGCAAAAACAGGCACATACACACTGACCACAACCACACTTGGTATTTTACCCACTGCTGGACAGTGCAACTTGGAAAGACACTAGAAATTTGCTCCATGTTACTATAGGAACTACGATATCCTTCATTCACTCCGGCTTACGTGTAGTAGAACATGCACGAATCTATAGGAAAAAATATCACTGTTAGCAGCAGCATCCAGAAATACTGGATTTAAAATAAATAACCCATGGTAATATTCTGGCCGAGGAATTCAGATATTTGGGGCAGTCCTTCAAATTTCTGTATCATTCAGATAAACAGAACATTCTCCAACCTTAAAAGGCACCTGCAAAAAGCTGCTTGGAAAAAAATTGGGGGAACCATGCCATGTGTTCAGAGGCAAAGTTTAAAAATGGCAGCTTTGTGAGTGTTCTGAACCGTAAACCAGTTTTGTGAATATTATGAAAGGCAAAATGTACATTAGCAAATTGCAGCATTCATTCTCTCTGAAAGAAAATTTGTACAGCTGTGGACCGGTACATTTGATCTGCAAAACTTCAGTAAAACAGTTTTTCACAGGAACAAGCCAAATCCTTTAAAAATCTTTGTTTGCTTGGGAATAAGTTCTTCCAGAATCCAATAGCTTATTTTTATTGTTCATCACCCTGTTCTGAAAAGCATTTTCATGGATGTAAAGGGCTTTTCACAGGGCCACAAAGCAGACGGCCAGACATGGCTGAACTGGCATCTAACAGCACTGGCTCTTTATTAAAAATTTTCCTCCAACTTTGTGCACCACCTTTTATCCCCAGCACCAGGAAAAGAGGGCAGGGCACCATTTCAGACCATTTCCTTTAACACTTTTGGCCAAGTCATTTGTATTTCTGCATTTCTCTGGCAGAGGAAGGGTGGCTGGGACCCTCCTCTGGGATTTTATGGCTGAGTGCATGAGCGAGCTTTACACAAAAATAAAAAAAGATTAAAAACAGAAAAATATATTTCATGGACACAGATTAGGAATCTTGACACGACCAATCACCACTTTATGAGGCAGGATATAATTAAGATGTCAAAAAGTAATAAATTAGCACCAAAATAGAGCAATTTTTATTATTAAAGCTTTCCTGTCCATAAAGAACTTTCTCTATTACACAAAAAGCTTCCTTGATGTAAGAGAACAAAATACATTAGTCCTGCATTATCATTTTTTACCAATTTCTTTGCACTTCCCCAGCAGCATAAAAGAATCTCTAGTGCACACGGGTAACCTCCACTTAGCCCTGTCTGATGGTATTATAGGAGTGCCTTTCATGTCTGCAATAGTTTTATCAGGGTATCTGCTTTATTAATGGCATGTAACAGTACGGTCTGTGTTATAAATAGCAGGGAAACACAACAAACAGATTTTAATACTCCTTTACAAACAGACCGAACACCTCTGCAGGTGCATCATGGTGTATGTGTCAACTGCTGCCTCCTCAGAGATACTCAGTGGTGAACATACGGGATCTGCTTTCCCTGCTCTAAAATGCTGAAATCCTGAGAACAATGGAGTAAAAGCTCAGCTTGGCTCAGCCTCTCCAACAGGAAGCTCTGCTACAGTATCCACATACCTGCATCTTTAAAAGAAATTTTGCAAGCACTTATTACAGCTAGAGCAAAATTTGTGGGCTGTTAAACCATATTTATCTATTCTTTGGTCTAAAAATAATGATTATCAGCATGACTATTTTAAATGACAGGACTATATTAAAATATTTGCTTAAAATTTCATATCTCTGATCATCTATAATTGTAATTATATCCTTGCTATAATTGTAATTATATCCATTGTAATGTATCCCCGCTTCATGCTACTCTGACTATCAGAGAAATATTTTCCTTATATGCGAACCAGCAATCCGTACAATTTTCTTGTTATGAATATGCAAGATTTCTATCCTATGTTCTTCCTACCATGCAGATAAGGAAATATATAAGTAACTCTGCTCATAAAATGTAGTGCCAAAAGTCAAACAAAGCTACTTATCAAGTAGGTACTGTGCACCTAGTGCTTGTACAATTGAAGAGCTGATCTAAAATATTGACTGAAAATATCTTCACTTCTTCCTCTTTGAACACAATAGGACAAATAATTGATGACAAATCATCAGCTACTCTATATTGTTTTTTCCAAATAAAATATTTCTGTAGTATACTCAGTATTACCATTCTTATAAGTATGTACAAATCCTGACTGGCAAAATATTTCCCAAAACAGAAAAAAAAAAAAAAAAACATTAAGAGTACCTGAAGCACATGGCCCTTGTAATTAAGCTTGCTCCAGAAAGCTATGAAAAAATAAAAACTACTGCCAAGTGCCTCTGAAACCACTTCATCATCACAAGAGAAGTTGATTCATTATTTTATGTAGCCACTCAGCTGATCGTATCAAACAATGTTCTTTAGGCACTCTTCATAACAACTGCAAAATACTTCTATTGCTATCAAGAACCCATGTAAGCCAGTAAGTGTCTGATACCTCTTTAAAATAAAGGATATAATGGAGGGGAGGGGAACTCCAGCCTTTTACCTTGCATTAGCAGGAATGCAATCCCACAGATACTGCTGCTTAAGAGAAAAGGCCGTGACTGAAAGTTGTGCTAACGGCAAATTAATGTATTTTGCTGCACTGTCACCACCAAAGCCATTATGATATAAGGGATCACAAGTAAGATATTTTTTAAAGAAAAAGTGCAAAGTATTTAGAGTCTAGAACTGAGCTCTAATTGCCAGGCCTCAGCCAACTCAAAGATTAGATGCAGCTCAGTATTGGCTTATATTAACTTAAAATTTCATTCGTGGACTGACTTTATGCCCGTGCAGGTGGGGTAGCTACCCAAGGAGAAAGACCAGATCAGAGCACCAAGTACATCAGCTGTTTTCACTCCTTTTTGAACGAGTTATCTCTATTCCCAACACGCAAACCGTATCAACCCCTATAAATGATTTTATATCAAGAAGGTGCACACTGTTGGGATCAGTTTCTATTTTCTGCCAAAATCCTATCCTGCTTACACTGAAGTTAAAGGCAATATTGTCTTTCATCTCAGCAGGGCTGGGTCACTGCAAAACCATGGTGTTGTACATCCTCACACACTAAGTAATCTGCCATCTACTTTATTTAATTTGCATTCTCTAGAGCACAAACTCACCAGCAGATGCATAGTTAGTGCATATGTGAAGCTTTAAGTCATTCTCCCTCTTTAATTTTAAAGTAGTGGAGCAAGAGGCATCATTAGCATAAGTGGAAGAGTCAACAACTTAAAGTGCTTTAAAGACCTTATAAATTTACCCAAAAATATTTCATAGGGAAATGAAAGCAGCACATAAAATACAGAAAGTCATAACAATGTCTGCCAAAATCTAGATGCAAATATATTTAGGATTGGTTCCACTTTATGTTTGTTTTGGTTCCGCTATAATGCTCAGATTTGCCTGGAGCTGACTCACCCTGCTGCTGAAGTGAAACAAAGTTAAACATCTCAGCTGAAGAGCGCAATCTGCCCAGAGACTGCATCTCCACGGCTTTTACTGACCAAGGAAAATTATCTGATTTATAAAACGCTTGACATCTCTAAGAGCTTCTCCACAGGCCCAAATGCCTCGCCTAGGCTGAATTCGCTATAGTGGATAATTCTGCAGAAATGTTTAGCAAACTTATTAAGCCTCTGCATATTAACATAGAAGAGAAAAAGAAGGAAAAAAAAAGACACTATTGCTATGGCTATTGGATATATCATGTAAAATATTTTTCAGGATAAAGATGACAGCAAAGTTCTTTGTCATTGTTTGCTCCTGCTACCAGCTTCAAAGTTTATTAAAGTAAATGGGAGTCAGAACTTCAATAACTGGTAAAATGCAGCTATTTTATATACTCCTTTCTCAGTATTCCAGGACAAGTTGTATCTTCCCAAGAGAAGATTCAGACAAACTGCATTGGCTCACTGTAAGATTTCTAACTAGGGAAAAGAAAAAGTGCTAGAAAATGAGACAGAAAACAATAAGAAGTATTTGAATCATGTGTGGTTTAAAATAAGGCCTGAAATACAGCTCAGCCAGACCCAGGCCTCCCCCACAGCTGCGTCACCAGGATGTCGGGCAGTGCTTGCTTGGAGCTGGACGCAGCTGGGATGTCACCTCCCATCAGAGCTGCTCCTGGTCCCTGTCGCTTCTGCTCAGCCTCATCCTGAGGTCCTTGGAAAGTAACACCCTGCCCCGGTGTTCAACTCCGCCGCTGGCAGCACCCAGACCGGCACCCACGCCTGACCTTGCCGTGTCATCAGACCAGGTAAGAAGAGCTGCCCTAATGACACTTCTGCAAGTCCTACGAGGCTCTAACAGGCCACCTCTTCTGACCACAGGTCTGAACTAATGTTTAATTTTGTCCCACAAGAGCATGGGACTATTCAGACTTCCTTGATACCTGAAGGGGCATCTGCCACCAGTGCCCCAAGGTTTCCTCTCCTGCCGAGGGAGCCCATTAACATGTAAATCTTCCCCACCTTTGTCTGATGTGAATCTTTCAAAATAATTTAGCATCCCTTTTCATCACCTGCAGGACAAATCTCTTCCCTTTAATTAGGCATTTAGTGGCTTAGCCTAAAGTGTTAAATTCAGAAGCATTTATTAGTTTCTCTCACCTCCCTTCACCCCCATTCGCCTCAATCTTTACTGATGATTGATGATCACTGATCACAAAGCAAACGTTCTTTGGTTCCCCTCTACCAAGTGCTAATCAATAACCAAGGAATCCCTCCAAGGCCATATCCTTTGGCCACAGAAGGATTTTGTTGGTGCTTTCTAGGGCTGGACTGCACCATCTCAGTTCTGGTTTTACCACTGTCAGTCTTGGTGACAAAAGCTGACAGTCTAAGTAATGACTGACCCACACAACTCAGCTAGAAACCTTTGAGGGAGCCTTCCTTTGGCTTCAGAAGTTTTACTAATCCACAAAAGGATTCAGACAGCAAAAGGATAAGTGGCTAAATAAAGTCAGCGCCATGCAGCTGTGCTGCCTGGAAGACGGCTCAAGCATAGAAATTTGAATATAAACACTTAACAACCAAATCGACGAAACGGACCACATCTCCAGTGGATTTTCATGACAGAAATGGAGAGGCAGATTTTTTTTTTTTTTTTTTAAAGAGATTTTGTTTGGGAAACAGATCTTCGATCAGAGCCCATGTTTTGGAAATAGCATCTCCTTCCTTTGTACTACATAAGAATGAGGAAGCATCTCCATCAAATGTTCTTAAACCTCGTGATCCAGCAGGCTCAGAGCAATAGGTTTAAATAAACAAAACCAAGGGTTGGTACAGTTTAGCTTCAGTACATACACACACATAGAGAACAGGTTTGTTTTAGTCTGCTACACAAAATAACTGCCTCAGATGTTGTTATGGGCACTCATCTCTGACATGGGACATTTAATTCCCCATCAGAATCAATTAACTCATGGTTGAGACGACAACTGCAGGGAATACTAATTAATAGCTATTAATTAGTCAATTAGAGGTTGGGACAGCCCATCAGCCTCTGTCTCAGGTGAGTGTTATACAACACAAGACTCACTAGAACAACCAGTTTGAAACTAAGCACATTCTCCTTTTGAGGAAAGCAATTAATCTGCTGCTTGTGGTTCTGCTCCGTTTCTTCACTACCTCATCCCCCCGGGGCACAGCCCCTGCCCTGCGATAACCCCCCGGCCACTGCGCGACGCCGCTTTCTCGCCCCGGGCCATCATGTTGGAGCAAGATCCTTCCTGCGACAGGGGGAACTGCAGCTGAACCAGGTACCAGCCCACTCATGGAGCGGGACAGGGACATCGCCGCGTGAGGGGAACACCACTCTGCTTGCGCGTCCCAGCTGCAACGCGGGAAGCCGGGCAGCTCCGAGCGAGGAGCCTCTCCTTTAGCACAACCAGCTACTAGAAACACAGGGCTGGGCAGATGGCTTCTACATGACCTTGCTCCCCAAGCGGCTACATACCTGTAGAGCAACAAGAATGACTCTTGCTACAAGGTATTACAACAGCTTATCAGTAGCTCCGTGCAAAGGGAAGGGATGATATGATAAAAATGTGGAAACCAAATGATAGAAAAAAAACAAGTGTCTAGCTAAGGTTTACAAATAACTTTGGGGGAGAGGGGAAAAAAGCACACAACCCAAGAATATATTCTTCACACTTTCCTACATGAGATTTCATTAGAGGCAGCCTTGAAAATCAACTAAATGATATGTAGCTGGAACATGAATGCAACTATCATATACCGCTTCTGCAGGAAATGGACATGCATTATGTAAAGAAATTAAAGAATAGAAACTAATGAGTTAGCTTTTTTTTTTTTTTTTAAGAATGCATGATCCTAGCACATTCACTGGAGAAAGCCATGCTGAGAGCAGCCCATGTAAATAAATACATATTTATTTGCATAGCCATTGCATAGCTGTGCAATTACAGCACAGAGGGAACTCAAGGCAATGGCCAGGCCATACATGCCACAGCATTCCCTAGGGCCTTTCCATGTACTTCCTCCCTGATCCTGATCAGCTCTGGTGACAAGGTGAAGAGCAAATGTTCCCAGGCCCTCTCTGTTCAATTAGGGGGCCTTCCCTCAAAATCTTACCAGAGGTTTCCTTCTGAAGCACAACTGAGCACCCTTCTGCATTCAGAATACAGACTCTCCATTTAGTCTAATATCAAAGCTCTTTGAACAGCTTTGAGGTGTTCAGACACACAGGATGAGACCACCAAACTGGGAGATGTGTGGTTATCTATCACAGAGAAATTGGTCATGCTTATTTGGATACAAAATAGCCACCGCTGCACTCAAAACTTCAGGGAGTAATAACAGAAAAGTCTTCATTTAAAGTGCAGAGGCAAAAGAACAAAGGAAAGAGAAAATTAAAGGAAATCTTGCACCACTGAGCTGGCACAGACCACTAGATCAATGCCAGCCGCAGCTCGGCCGGCAGCTCTGCATCGTGAGCACCAGCCGTCTGCATGTAAATGCATCACAAAACGACGAACAAAGGACAGGGGGAGAAAGCAAATACAAATGTGCATGCACAGGCATTTGGTATGGGCTTCTTCATAAAGGGAATTTCATTCCTTGCTCCTCCCCCGAAAGCTTGTTTCTAATTTGATAGCTCTTTTTGCATTTGCAATATAGCAAATTTCAGTGATGCACGACCACATATTTGTTTACAGGATACAGAGATGCTGCATCCACCCTGAGCTATAAATAACAGAAGTCAGCTCTATTAGTTCAAAGACATCGCGCTTTTCTTTAAACATTTATTCTAGGATAACAATTTCTAACTGTAAGCTTTTCTCTTACCATGTGAGAGTATGCACAGGTGCCTGGACTGGGCTGCTGTTTATTTTTTGTGATGTTTCCACAACATTGAAGGATTTCTGCATCCATTATTTTAAAAGTGGAGCTTCCTGGCATTCCCTACAGGCAACAGGTCTTCCTCGAACACTCTGTTGAAGGTCACACAATCTTATTTCTGAGCAAATTATCAGTTTTTAAAAAGTCTTTCCATAATGGAAATGGGTTTTGTTTTGTTTTAATGAATAAGAGTAGGGAGAGGTTTTTTTAAAGGTTTTCTGTTACCAAAAAGGACAATTAGGGGCATTTTCAAGAGAATCCCATCCACAGAAATACCTTTGCAACAACAGCTCTTCCTTCCTATGGGAATGTGCTTCCCCAAGTACAGCAGAGATTCGCTCAGACCCTTTAGACGCTGCTGCAATAAGATCGCAGTGAGTCCTGTGGTGCACCCTCCTGAACACCCACGGATGTTCCCACAGGAACCCTTCTCATAAGCCTGGAAATGAAACTAAATGAAAGCAAATGTTTACTGAGAAGTCTTAAACAAAGTTATCTTTTCACTGATTGAATTATACTCAAATAATCAGTCACATTTCATTCCCTCTAATCACCAAGCTATTGTCCAGATTACCCTTGATGTGTGAAAAGATTGAATGTTCATTTTATTAATTCACTTCTTTAATAACTGATTGTGTGATGCCCCATTTGTTATGTATTTTGTCCTCACCCCTCTGTTCCAAGAGCAAATACAAGTTTTAATGTTGTTTATGTTACTATCATTTGAAAATTAATAGCTTTTCATATATCTTTTGACTTCCTAGTGGCTATAAGGAAAAAAAAATCTTAAATATATTCTAGGCTAAGTGTCATTTAAACTGCCTCTGATATGCATGTATTATAGTAAATTACCATAAACATGCTATGCTGTGATGGAGACAAATGCCCAAAGAGAAAGCCCATGTAAACAAGATAAGTAAAACTGTCTTATACATATTTAAGGGATCCATAAACGAGAACTAGTCATAAACTTGACAAAGGTAATAGAAGATATATGTCAAATTTCATTGCTATAAAATTCAGGTTAAAAAGGTGATATAAATATTTTAGTTTTTTATCTAAAACTCTATCATTAAAGATTTACTCCCTCTTCGTCTGCTTTGAGGGGGCTGGAATACCATAAATGCTACAACTGAGGCCGCAAGGCAGCATGCACTGCTCCCCACTAAACCCGCTAGCTCCAGCAGCAGCTCCTATGAGTACAAAGACTGCATGATCTATAATATTTTTGCCAGAAGATTGACATAATTTGTACTATGATTTGTACTAAAATTTTTAGATAGATCTTTATATTCCAGTCATCATTATACAATGAAAACTCCTCTGGATAACTATGAGAGCACATTGATATTTAGGATCAGGCTCTTTGGCTCTCTCAGCAATTTCCTCATCAATGCAGCTCAATTTTCAAGCGTCTTCCCCTCACCCCCAACAGGCACTCCTGATAATTCTCCAACTCTGAAAGCTAAGCAAGGTCTTTTCTGGCTTCTGTATTAATAGCAATAGCTTTTGTGAAACCAGAGGTTAGTTAATAAGCCATCAGGATGGTTTGCACTGTCACTACAGTCCCAGCAGAAGTAATAATACTAATTTAAGGTGTAGCTGTGAATAGACTCAGATAACAGAAATCTATAGAGTCAAAAATTGTCACTCAAACAATTGCTTTTTGAGTCAAGAACAGCCAAAAAACACTAGCAAATTCAAAATATATTCTGGCATTGTGCAAATAGCTTAAATTTCTAGCATGGTTTGTTTCAAATCCTACATGCACTTCCCCTTACCCTTCGGGGTAAGAGGAGCTTTTCTTTTTTCCTCTCCTCTCTCCTGTTTTGAGCTTCTTTTATTTAATTTGAGCAAGCTGGGCCAGAACCCAAGTCTTTTACCCAAACACTCCCAAGCTCTCTGCTCTTCAAAAATCAAAATCTATACATTGCGCCTGTGACCCTTTAATGACTGTTTCTCTCTTTAATGACTGTTTTGTAGTTTCCCTCCTTCCCTCTCAGAGCCCACTTGCCAGTCTGTTTATTTTCTTTTCATCAACTTTTCTGGAAGAGGCCATTTCGTTTTCCATCAAGTCTCTTCTCTCTTCCATCGATTCCTATTCTGTATTTTTCCCTTTTGCCCTCACACAGCACTACACACATTTTCCTCTCCATTAAGTTAACTCACAATTCATCAAGATTGTGCACTCCAGAGCCAAACAGATATGGGGTCGTTTTAAAAGAAAAAGCAGAGACTGCTCCAGCTCACTAATAAAGCATATCAATCTTACTCCCTTTTAAATGAAACATGTTATGAGGTTGGTTCTCTTTAGGCACATTAATGAACATGTTTTGCCAAGTTTAGCCCTAGCATGAGCTCAAGACCAGTAACAGTAGAAGGGAGAAGGAGCAGCAGGGACAGTGGCCACAGTATGGACCTGTATTTTTAGTTTATGGATATTATGCATTAGAAGAAACAGGAACTCTTTTGGATTAGTAATTACGAGAGAGAAAAAAAAAAAAGCCAGAAGCCCAATCAAAGCCAGGAGAACTGAACACAATTATCTTGAAACATCTTCTCTACAACTTCTCTTACTTTCCTTCCAAAGCAATCAATACTGACATTGCACAAAATATTTCTGACTTATTTCTAACATATGATAATTACTGACATATCACAAACTACTGAAGAAGGGCAGCTCCCACCATAGGCGTCCCTGCAGAGGAAAGATGTCCCTCTAAATCTGCTTCTGGAGTGCAGTGGTCTATTCCCAAGGATAGATAAGCTACTCATGGCAACAGATCTACATGTGGAGAACTATGGAGCAGCTCTTCTTTGAAGGAAGTTTCTCCAAGTATATCCCCCAGGAAACGCTTCCATGAGTTAAATGTTACATGAAGCCCAGCACTTAGTTCAATGCAGCCTCCAGTGCTGGACAACAACAGCTTTGAACTCACTGTTACTTTCTGCATAAGTTTATGCACCTGAGAGCTCTGAAATCGATCTCCTTCCAATTTGTCCGCTGTAAAGAATTTAATAGGTGCAACGTGCAATAGTAGAGCTAGGCAAATAATATGTTTGTCTATCTGTCTGACTTACCTACTATGAGAAGTTGGTTTGAATTTAACTGTTTTATTTTTTTTTAAGTTTTGTTATCATTTATTGAAACTTTTTTGACATTTAAAATTCCCCTCGTGTTGCTTTTTTTTTCCAATATAAGGAATTTTCAAAATTTGCATTTCAAAACCAGTTTGTTTAGCAGTTCTCCAAATATCCATTTTAATGCTCAATTTTTTAATTTAATTTTAATTTAATGCTCCTTTTTTTGCTCAACAGGACTCACTACAGGTACAAACAACATAGCCCAGCATTCTCATCTTAATACACTGCACGTTGTATAACCAGATACTACTTTAAAATACATATACATTAAAAAAAGTGATAGAGCTTCACTTCATCCTCTTATCCTAATATAATAGGAGCTGTGTGCACACAGCTGAGAACTGGATTTTTGAAGTCACTCCTCCTTTCTGCTATCCCTGCAGGATCCAACAAAAACTCCCCAGCCCCACAGCTCTTGCCTCCTGCCTCAAATCCTTCTCCTGTGAGGAGAGGCCACTCTAGTGTGCAAGGACCTGCCAGGACCTTTCAGTAAAGGGCTCAGCAGTGAATACACATGGGCAGAACTGAACTGGCTCTCACAAATTGCACTCTTTGAGCCTATCCAATGCTCAACACCAAATGAACAAGAGCAATAAGTCAGAAAGATGCAACCATTGGAGAACATGATTTTAGCATCCATGAGTTCACAGCCACCAAGACGACCAACTCAGCTTGATACGACAATGTAAATAGCATTTTTTTTACTTTGAGAGATACAAAGCATGAGCTGTGATGATCCTATAATTTTTAAATGACAAAGAGATTCCTTGGTTATTTTCTTCCTTCTGATAGTTTTGAAAGGAGAGGCTGTACCATGGCAGAGAGTAATCGAATTGTAAAGACAGAGGCACAGATGGATAACAACTCTCTGTCATTTGCTCCTGAAACTTCCTAAATGAAATTCACATCAAAATGTGAAAATCTGTAAAGCATCATTAATTTCAAGGGATCAGAGTAAGATTTTAAACAGGAACTATGAAATAGTTTCTGTGTGTACTCTTCTGATGTCTTTCCTATTTCATCTAATTAACAATAAAACAGATGTCCTGTGACAAAAATCAGCTTTTTCATCCAGTAACACACTGACAATCTAAAAATGCCAATCCCTTCACATACATAAGTTAAATGTCACTGGGGACAGTTGATGCAATTTAGAGATAAAAGCAAAGTGAATATTAACATTGGCTAACTGGTACAGGGGTGCAGAAATCCCACTGCCTGCCCTCCAGAGTTACAGATCAGTATTTACTGGAAGAGATTTGTTTTATTTTATTTTCCCCAAGAACAAAAATAAATTAGCACACTTTCTATTCTGACTACTCCACAAAAATAGCTATAGGAACTAAGAACTGCAGTATCAATTCTACAACAGAAGGGTGGTCTGTTAGATTAGTATGTCTGGCTTTAAAACCCAGCTCACAGCCCTGCATGAATTTTAGCAAATCATTCACCTTTCCTGTTGATTTCCAGACCTTTAAATTGGGACTAAAAGTCCATTATTAAGCTGAATTTTCTACCAGAAAATTCAATTCACCAAAGGAGGAATTGTAATTATATGTTTGTTTAGGCCCCAGTCTGGGAGATACCTCTAGCTGCTACTGTAATACAGGTTTCTGGTCAAGCATTTGAAGACCTTTTATTACTTGCTATCTTGTTCTCAAACGCAGAATAAAATAATTAAATGTTCTTGTATTTCTCCATAGCCCAGTCTATACATAGAACTAAGCTATCACCATTTCTGGGTCCAAGTACATCTTGATCTTACCACGTCTTTTTCCACAACTGGTCCCTAGTTCAAGAGGTAGGAAAAATCACTGTGAGCTCTGTAAAAAACAAATAGGATTAAAACTCCTATCTGGTCTACACAAGGAAGTTACTGTGTAGAAAAATGAATGTGAAATTACCAGTTTTTCCACAAAGACTGTGCATGGACACTGTTAGTACATGCTTTGAAAGCAGTATGCAAAAGTATATATGACCTCTCTTAGTTTACACCAGGAAGCAGAGTTAATGTTATTTAAGTTAGTGTCATCCTGCCTTACCAGCTACTGTAGAAAAGGCCCTTTATCCCAGGTAAATTAGCAGCAAAATTTCCCTGACTTTCAGTGGGATCTGAATTGATTCCTGGTAAATCCAATATTCAGATCTGAGGTAAGAATTCAAGTTTTACCAAGATTAAGAATTGCTCTTTCCCAAATAACATTAGAAAACACTACCATTCTGCAAACCACTGTTTAATTTCACTCTTTCACCTCAGGTTCAGATATACTGAGCTGCTTGTCCTTAGCAGAGCTGTACAAGCATAAAAGCCAGAAACCTAACTCCCAAATCTCATAATCTAACATCTAAAATAGCCCTTGAATAGCATAAAAAGCCTGCAGTTTAGCTGTGATCATCTCATTTCAGAAAAAAAAAAATCTAATCCTCTGACTAATCACTTAGAGCAAAGATTCACCCTCCATTAATTTATTCTTTTAAAAAACTGTCCACCTTAAGTTAGAAATCACTTCGACAAAAGGGGAAAGCACCAGAAAAAAATCCATATATATATCTCCAATATCTCCAAAGAGGAGGTCAGACTTTTAAAAACTTGTCTGTGCTCTAGGCACCAAAAGACTTGTCTACCTAGGAACGAGAAAAACCTATTAATGTCTATTAGACATAATGATCTATCTGAAATTTTCAGTTCAGGTTCCTGTCATTGATGCTAGCACCTGGAGGGGAACAAAATGTTTCTTTTATAATTATCCTAACAATCTTTCCTCAGGTATTCATTACGGTTCGCTACTAAAAACAAGACACTGAAGATTTTTGGACTAACCCTGTTCACAGTTCTTAAACTGCAACCTTACAACAGTCAAGAAAGCTAAGCTTGTAAACTATAAATCTGCATTTAACACATACAAATTAAATCACTAGAAAGTCTTATAAACACACTCTCATTCTGAAGTAGAAGTGGTCTACATTTGCTGTAGGTCTTTAGTAAGAGCCAGGATTAAAGGAAGATTAAACTTCAACCCAGAAAGATGAACCAGTAGCAAAACAGAAAGCAGGACTTGATTTCTTTCTCCTGGCTACATTAGATGAGGAACACTCGTGGTGTTGGGATGCCCTTGCAACACAGAGCTCAATTTCCTTATTTAATTTATCACCAAAAACTTATTGTTGCAAAAACTCCAGCACCAGGAGTGCTCACTCTTAATTACTCACCAGTAGTTCTAAGCTACAGCTAATTTACCAGCTGCCCATCTCAACACGGTGAGAAGGTGGCTCATGCATGGGTTGGCCAAGGTGCGCTGTGCTCAGGCGTGGAAGTGCCCTGCGTGTTTACACAGTCGCATTAACACACTGCTGGCCAAGACCTCCTCAGGGGGAACTGCCTCCTTTCCAAAGTGATTCTCCTCTGAAGAATCACACTCTAAAATGGCAACTCATCATCAGCTGACTTGTCACAAAATGTAAATTCCTTGTTAAAATGTTTTTCCCCCCCCCACACTCATCATATGCTTTTTAAATGGGAATGAAGACCAAAGTGGGTCACCTTCTCTTTTATTAACTGCATCATCTTCACCATCATTCCAATCAACAGTTAAGGACCAACTTCTGTTGCTGAAGTCATATAATAGAAAAAAAAAATTAACTTGATTTTTCAGATACCAAAATAAGTTTTCCAAATAATATTTTGAATGCCCTGAAATCTCACTATGCCATTTCCATTCTAATTTAGAATGATACTGAAAAAATATGTATCCAGAAGTCACATAACTTTTGACACTGTTTCTTTTTAGAAGTGCTGTTTGTTCAGTTAAGACTCCAAGTTTCTTCCTTGTTTATATGTGACCCTATTTTAGAAACATTTGTAACCTTCAGCTTGTCTGTCACCCATCCTGTATCCCATCAAAGAAAATTATATCTGACATTCTAAAGATACCTCTTAGTATAATACAGTTATTTCGAAGATACTAGATCCCTGATACACAGTACTCAGAGTGACACTGGAGAAGTTAATCATAGTTGCAGTCATGTGTCTTCCCCAATTCACACAATTCTGTGATTGACAGAAATTCCCAAAGCAGAATTCAATTAAGTATAATTCCAATTCTCATAAGACATGTCTGGCTTTGTTGTAACTCCAAAATCAGTACTGAAATGCAGATAAAACAGATATTAAATAATGTAATCTGCAGCTGCTCAGACAGAATAAATGCCACCAATAATAATGCTGTCACTGCTACCTTGTGCATGCTATGGAGCTGGCTCTCCTTGAAAGTGAAATATGAATATCTTAAGTTATAGGATAGTTTAGAGCAGAGCTTCAAAGCTTTTTAGATACTTAAAAGCTCAGAAACAAAAGCACTTACAGGGATTTTCAGAAGTGCCAAGGCTCTTAACTCCCATAGAAATCACCAGAAGTCATAAACTAATCCTCAGAGTATCAGAACTAGAACATAAGATATAGAGGCATCACCTTTGGCAAATACAGTATCTGGGACATGCCTTTCTCTACATAAAGAGATACTTAGGTAATATTTGGTACAGGGATACACTTGTTCTGGAAACTGCCACCATAATCTGTCATGCAAAAAGCTTGAGAACTTCTGTAGAGTCATGACAGCACTTGGTTTTAATCAGGTAAACACTCCATCCAGGACCTGATAAATTTGCCCACTCCAATCTCTCTCAACACAATGAAGCTCCCCTTAAGATATATCTGATTCTTCCACAGAATCCATAAGCAGCCATTAAGAATCTAACTAATGTCCCAGCAAGAAATGGGCCCTGGTTAGCAAGATACTATTCTCCTTCGCACTTTTTTTTTTTTTTTTTAATCATTTAATCATTTAATGAGACAGAAACTTTGCATGCCCGGAACAGAGGTGATTGCAAGCACTTTCCCCACTTGCAACATACCAAGGAATAAAACAGCCCCCAAAGCACATTTAGATCATGTTTATTTACCCTAACAAGCTATTTACAGTTAAAAAAAACCCATCCAAGAAAAATAAATCCTCCACTGGGCTGTACACAACTGAAACACCCTCTGGACATCAGAGGGGACATAGTACTGGAGAAACTTGATTGCAAGTAAAGTTGAGCAAAAGAACAAACATTCTTGTTGAGCATTGCTGAGCTCAACAATGTTCAAAGATGAGCATCAAGTAAAACACGACTTCTGAGGAAAGGGAAACACTTCTGTGTTGTCTAATCCCCAACTGTCAAGTGCTGCTTTATTTTCCAAGGGCTCTAAAACAAGGGACACTTGGTAATGCCTTTAACACAGTCTCTGCTGTCCTCTAGTGGTTTCTTTAACAGTCACTCAGCTGAGCGACTGGGTTGTTTCAGGGTTATTTTAGTAGCATCTCAGCCTCAATTAGGAGCTCCCAATAATAAACATTATTAACTTAGAAATCTGGAGGCTACTCTTACTTTATTCCAGACCTGTTTTAGTTAAAGGATTTTGCATATTTCCTGTTTTGTCTCCCATCAACACAGAGCAATGCCAGATCATATCTATACGTCACTAAACTTTTGAAAAGATAATGTAGGTATATATAGCAACAGAGGTGCCAGTTCTGGTGAGAGTTTTCAGATCTACGACAATATAAGCAAGCCCACTACAGCCTCTCCATAAGGAGGCACAAAAGAATTAGTAAAGAGAAACTTTTGCCAGGTCACTACAATATTTGTCACTGTACACACAAACACACCTTGACTGCATGCATTAGACCTACATCTCACTCAGTGATCAATGAAACACTTCATTCCTTATGCTCAGAACCCATGAGATGAGAAATATTACACTGGATGTGACCAAAGCTTCAAAGAAGTAGAAAACAGTTCGTGTGATAAATGACCTTTCTAGTCACTCATCCATATATATATTCTTTATCACTGTGCTAAATTAAAAATATTTCACAAAATCCCATGAAAGAATTACCAGACTACCAAGTAAACACATTAGGCCAAGAGAAGCACCCTTAGGAATAAGCAGAAAGTCTCTGCTACTTACAGTGAGCAAGTTTGGCACTGGGAAGTGTTTTCTATTTTTAGCCCAGTTTCCAAAGGAAGTGTGGCCTGGGCAGCCATGCTCTGTGCAAGTGTGTGTGTGTGTGTGTGTGTGTGTGTGTGTGTGTGTGTGTCACATCCATTACTATCCCCTAATTACCCAGCTGTAGCTGAAGTCTCCAATACTATGGCAATGTATAGGAACTCGGTTACTACAGCCAGTCTGAGACAAGAGAGTGCCCATAAATACCCACTCTGCCTGCAAAGCTTCTCATCAACCCCCAGGCCTACACGCAGGGCTAGAGGCTGTGTTGCCAATTCCTTGCTTGGATTTCCAGGCTCTGCATTTCACTGCATGCTTTGCACTATAATTATTTTTATTAATTTACATTAATAGGGACTATCTGCAAGAATCAAACGTGCTGATTTGGCTTGGGACCTCATTATGCTGCAAATGTCAAGTAAGACAGCTTCTACCTCAAAATGAGTGGGACGAGAAAGCAAATTGCTCGGGAACGGAATGAGATGAGGCCTGAAAAGAAGAGGGTGGCAGGGACTAGGTTGGACCAGTGGCTGCCCAGCAAGAGGCAGGAAACCCCAAGCCTGCTCTGTGTTACGTGGTCCTTTCCCCACCGCACCACATGTTCCATAAGGTCAGAAGTGGGAGGCAGAAATAGAAAGGACCTGTAACTTGCTGTTGTGTATAAAGCTGAGACCGCACCTGCAGTCATCAGATGACTGCAAATCAGTTTAACATTTGTGGCATATATATTTTTACCTAAAATTAAATAAAGACTTCTGAAAATTTCAGAAATAAGCCTATTTATTTAAATTGCCTTTCATACTGTGTTAATAGAAGTATTGCATGACATTCTCAGCTGCTGTTCCCTCCGTAGCCGGAATTTTCTCCCTCTGTCAATTCCTAGTGCTGACATTTTACATTTTTTAATCTTTGGGCTCAAGGCAAATTTTCAACCTGATTTCCTTACAAATATTTGAGGATTGCTCCTGCATTCCTTGAAGCCAGTGAAAACTCCGAGTGAGCAAGGAATGCAAAAGCAGACCACAGCGTAATTTACTTTTTCTATTATACTTGCTTTGAAAGTCCCTGAAGACATATCACTGTTCATTACTACAATAAAACATTCCTAATTCACTCAAGTGAATTAATGACTAAGAAGCCTTGTAGATATTACTGAACTGGCAAAACATAAATGATTACTGTATTATTATTAAAAAAAAAAAAACTAAAGAATAAAGCTTCTATTAAGTATATATCTCTATTTGGTTATTTGTGTCAGTGCTTCTCACTAGCACAGAATGTGCAGCAGGCATTGCTGAAGCTGGCAGTGTGCAGGGAGATCTGCAACTCTGCAACCTCAGAACACAGGGACAAGCCATCATTTGGGAATAAGACTTGCGGCTACTACCAAAACTCCGATTAATGAAAACCCACCACCAATCTTTCCTTTTTGCTTATGTTTCAAACAGCTCAGCCAACAGCAGCTATTTATTAAGGCCTTAATTTTAATGCCATGGCCATGAGAAGATTTACCTCGCCTTGCCATGCCAATTTTGTCTGTTATGAATGGTCATAGTGTCCATCTAGGAGCTGAAACAGGGACTGTTTGCTTTCCCCCCCCTCCCCTCAAGTCTAACAACATACTCAGCACAAACACTCCTTATTGCTGCAGGCGCATCTGGCTGCCCCTTCAATACTAATATACAATGCATGAATTTCAGTGCAGTTATTCTTAATTTATGCTCCTATGAAGGAGAAGCACAACTGAGATTCTGGACTCTCTTTTTCTCCCGGCACCAACCACATGAATCATGCAAAGAACCAGGAACACCTGAAGCACCAGACCACATCTGACCACACAGGGGCAGCAGAATCAAGTCACTGTTCTAACAAGCCCTGTAACAGATGTGAGCAGCTATTTGTGTCACACGAGCAAGCATCCAATAGCTCCAATTCGGAGAAACAGTCCCATACCCACACTGGATAAGATGCACCACAGATAGCTGTAAAGACCTTTCCAAGGTGCAAGCCCTCAATTCACCAGTTTTGTGTTTCCTCAGTCTCTTCACAAACTACTGTAAACACAACTAGAAGCAAACTCCTTTAGCATCTTGCTGGAAGACTTCAAGAAACATTCTGGGGCAAAATTGCCCAGTCCTACCATCATTAGTAGCACAAGGCTTCTGCAGTCTCACAGGAGCTTGGCTCAGTTGATAAAAGCAAGTTTTGACTTTCCCTAAAAGCAGGATGAATAGATAAGTAATGGCAAGAGGTACCAGTGGAGAGTCTGATCTCCTTTCCTCTTGCAGCTTTTAGAAAGGAAAATTGTGAATTCTGGAGCTCCACTGCACAAGCGAGCAAATTGCTGTAAATTAACTGCCCTCTCTAAACCAAAGCACGTTTCTCCAGCCAGATGTGAAGCAGGGAAAGGTGAAGCACTGGCTAAGGGCAAAGCATAGGGGCAAAATGATTCACCTGTAACATTGCACAAGGTTGTCAGGGACCAAATACCTGCAAGCTCCAGAGAGCAGCAGCATGAAGGCACCACACACATTTTCAACTGGCTATGACCATTAAACTGAACAAGGAGTTATCTGCCTTAATCATTACTATTATATTTATTATTCATTAGCCACATACATTATTCAAATTAAAACTATGGATCCTGGAAGCCAGCATGAGAAACCAGCTGCCCTCACTTTGACAGCTGCAAGACCCTGCCTTCTGGTATCACCAACCCGAACTCCTAAACAAGTCAAATGTGATCTTGAACTGCCTTAAACATAACATTTTTATAAGCAATTTCCTTTCCCTACTTTGGTCCAGTCTTTATGAGTGATGAGCTGAGATTTTTTGCCTTCCTCCACAGGATGTCTAGAAGTTAGTTCAGGAATAAAACCTGAGGTTCTCATGGGATAACAGGACTCAAGATGTTGGCTCTTTAGAAAAGAACTTCATTCCTACAGGATATTCAATAAATTGCTAGCTTTGGCCAACACTCATATATCATATTTTCATGATGCAATATTTTTTCTTGTTTCTCCTTGACACTTCAATTAGACAAGTTTTCGCTCACTTAGAGTAACTGAGAAGGACATGGCACGTCACATGTGGCTTAAAATGACTCCACTTGAGTATTTCTTTAATGCAACAGAAAGTTTAACCAGGGTCTTCTGAGTTGCAGCCAGGTGCCTGAGCTACAGCACCATCTTCTTCTGTATTTGCATGGAAGATGAGCACCTCTTAACCCCTGCACTTCCGCTACTGACATTTGATCAGCTCAGCATTCATGACAGCACCTTTAACCTTTCAGGCATGACTGTTAAAACAAAGAGGATTAGAAGAAACTACCACTATTGCAGATCCCATCTCCTTCATGCCCTTATTCACCGTTTTAGTTATTCTCAGGATAGAGGTTGCTCACTGAGTCCTTTTAAGCATCCTGACTCAGTGACTAAATTACAAGGGAAGAAACAAACCAGATAAACACGATGCCTGGTGAGATTTTCAAAATTATATTAATGGGAATAAAGTAGAGATGCTTTGAAGACCTTGCCAGGTACCTATCTCCATTCTATGGTGTGTAATACCTTAAAAACCTAGACTCCTAATCTGTCAAACTGTATCACAGCAATCACAGGAATCTGCTATCTAATCTAGAGAGTTAAAAAGCCAGAGCTTTAACTTTCCTGGTTAGAGTGCTTTAATGACAATGCTATTAAAAAATATTAAACACTGGGTGACAAATATAATTGAACATTAAAAGAAGAAGAAAGATCTGAGCACTATGGTTCCAAGTTCTTCAAAAGCTCTGTGGTTTTGATTCTATTGCACCTCATCCCTATGGAGCTATGATATGACTGAAGTTTAAATTTATTCAGATTATCTTCCCTTTTTTTTTTTGGACAATATTTTATAGCAAAGCTCTTTCCCATTTTCTGCACATTCTTTTATAAAGTGAAAAAAATATATATATTTCTAAAAGCAGTAGAGAAAGTGACTTTTTAAAAGCAATAAAATTGTGATGGAAAGACAAGTACAAACATATGAATCAAGATTACTTTTACCTTTAATTTAACTCAGAGTAGCTAACATATGAGGATAAAATATGTCCATAACTAACTTTTATACTGTTGATGGCCACAGGATTTCTTTCCAATTACTAGTAGATAATCCCAAGACACGTATTACACGACCTGCCAAAACTATTCCTTTTCCTCCATCAGGGAACATTTCCCCTAAATAAGTTAACTTTCATTTTGGCAAAGTTCCAATTAATAAAATGAAATTCAATACAAACATTGTGCATCCCTTCTTCAATTCCTTGTTTACATACTGTGGTACATTTCTGGAAGGATAAGGAACCTCTTGACTTATACTCCTATAAACATGCTTGGTCATCAAGAGCTCGATGGAGGCAAGAAAACTGAGAACAGCTAACTTTCGTACAGTGTGATTCTCAGTTCTTGGGCATCAGAAAAAATAACATAAGGTGTCCCCAGAGAGTCTAAAGAATAAAAATGAACCTTTCTTAATAATTACAGATGCCTCTTCACTAGCAGCTCTGCTGTACCAAGTGACTATGGGATCAGTTTTTCCATGTTCAAGCAGTGGGATTCACTTACTTTTCCACTCAGTATGAAACAAGTTTCAGACAATGACAAACACTACCTTGTTATGGCTGTGTTTTTAGTGAAGGCTTGGAGCTGTCCAAGACACAGACAGAAAAAGCAGCATTTTGTTGTCTTTGCCAAAGTCTTTAACCATATGAGAGACAAACCAAAGTAACTGAGAACAGTCACACACATAAAACAGAGAATTTTGCAAGGTAAATCTAACACTCTAGCTTTGCATCCTATAGATCATGTGCCAAGCCAAGAACTCTGCTGATCTTATATCTTGCCTTTGCAGTGCAAATTTCATAATTTCATACAGCTAATTTGGCCATTAATATCGGCCTTAGTGCCAGACTCCTTGCATGCATCATTACCATAAGAGCTTCATCACAAAATGCCTGTTACTTGACCTCCAGTAAAGAAGTCTGCCATGTAAAAAAAAAAAAAAACCTAAATTATCCTCAGCTTTAAAACAGCACATGGTCATCAAATGTAACAATGTAGAGTGGACCTCTTTGTTAGAAAAGTTAATTGGTAGAGAAACTACAAGTGGTGAACAAATTAATGAAGGCAAGATGTAAATGTGTGTGTAAGCACGTGCGTTTGAAAACAGATACGCACACTACATTTCATCTTATTTCTTTGCAAACAAACTTACGAGAATATTCTACCACATGCAATGCCACCTAGTGTCACCGAATTCAACCAGGACTATCTGCACTGCTATGGATCTGTGGCATCTATCACTTGGTTATAGAGTTTCTCAAAAAGTGTATTGCCAAAAAAAAAGAATAAAGGCAAGCAATAAAGCAACATCCTTTACCATTTGAGCATTTTTCTAAAGAAAACATGAAAAAGAAAAACAACAGAGATATAATTTAACATGGAAAGAGCCATCAGGATCTGCTAGCAGGCTCATCTCATCTCAGATTCAGGAGGTGTGGCTGATGATGATTAGAAGGTACTTTTAAGTCAAGAATATGCCAACAGTATCCTAAAAACTCAACTAAAAAGATTCTCACACCTTGCTTTCATCACCTCTCACAGGAGAACCAGGCAGATCCTGACGCTCTGGCTATGGTCTATCACACCAAGACAACTTCCACACAGCTACAAAAGTCACGTACAAGTTGAGCAGAAACTAGAATATCAGTGAATGCCAATCAGACATGTGAAGTAACTGGGTTTTGTGGGTTGAAAAAAATCTAGTAATAAAAACAGCATGATAAGATTAACTGTCCTTCCAAAACTTAACCAGAAATGTAGACACCAACCTTCCTAGAGTAACAGGCAGAGGCAGACTGTGCACACCGGACACCTCACGTTCACCAGCTGTGTTGTTTACTCTTTCAGGAAGCAAGACTGCTATCCTGACTGCAAGCATTTCTGAATTCCAGCGGGAAAAGTATTGCCGCAAGGGCCTCCAAGCCTGTCTCGAGAGCTGCGTGTTTCCATGGTCAGTACTGGCAAATTTTTAAAGCCTGGTGACAGTTAAGAGCTCAAGGCGCCATCTTGTCCCACCACACGCCACCTTGCTGCAGCAGCACCGTGGTCCCGCATGTACTCAGGTCCCTGGCTCTCTGTTGGAAAGCAGGGGGCTGCCTCCTAAACCCTGTTATTTTCCAACAGGCTGCGAGTGTCTCAGCTAGGGAAAATGAGGAGGAGCAGGTCAGTCTGTAGCTGGAACAACGCTGGTGCAGCGAGTACCTCAGGGAGGCACCTCACTGAATCACAAAATGGCGGCTGGGGCAGAGGGGGCCCTCAGCGCACAGCAATGGAGGGTATCCGTGTGCTGCTACGTCCACACGTTAAGTGAGCCCTTCCTCTTTCAGGGAGCTTAGCTTTTTTTCTACTCCCCCCATTCTGTTTTGTTTTCCTACTGTAAAACTCTGCAAAATATCATCAAGGTATAAACATGCATAGCTTCCTTAGAATAAGATCTCAAACTGCTTCCGGACTTTCAGCCAGGTACTTAAGTCATCTGCAAGCGTAAGGGTTATTTTAGGCAGCATGGAGAATTTTAAATCCAAATAGTATTTTCAGCATTCAATTTAGTCTGCTAACAAGTTTTCATTCAGGATTCTCTAGCATTTGCAATAAGACAGCTATGTTTACATTTTAGGCCCTGGATACTTGGAAAAGGGAAGAAAAAAAAAAAAGTTAATTTAATCAGGATCTGACTATGACGATTGAACAGTGTCTTTTCATCTTACAGTTAACATTCATCCTTGATAAAGTTTTCGTTGTCGTACCTATCCAAAGCCTAAAACCCCTCAGCTAAACAAAACATCCCTGATGTATTTTATTTTGTTAAACAATAGGGCTATCACTATTTTACCTTCTGGATAAGGTAGTCCTTTAGGATCCTCATTTTAGCAATTTATGTGAAATAAGATTTTCATCTGCCTAAGATGGTTTTCATTTCTTACCTCAGTTTGTTTTCAGTCAGGTATTTATTTTCATCTTGCTGTAAATGACATTGAGTCATTGTAGCAATATTTTCCCCCATTCTGTACCTGTATTTTCTAACAGGTCCTTTATGTTAGGTCTATAGCCTTGCCAGCATCTGTTTGAACAGTAAGATCTCATGTTCCTGCTTTCTCCAAGTATTCTTATTTCTTTCAGACTACAAAAGTAAGATAAGTGGTTTTGCTGAAGTGCCAATAGGATTTCTCTCCCTTCTTACCAACAGAAGGGATGTCTTTATTTTTCATTAAATACCTTTCTGTAAAAATGAAGCAATCTCTTCTGTAGCATTAGAAGAGTGTGGGATTGTGCAGATTATGTTAAAATAAATAAATACAATATTCCATTACTCTATCCTTTTAGATCTTCCAAGCTTTTAAAACAAGCCGCTTAAAAACCACACAGTGTTTTAAAGTACAGCAAGGTACTTCACTAGCATTAGACATTTTACCCACAGGTTCTCTAGACAGAAAAGAGCTCATAATTCACTGTCTACTCAAAGAGATCTCTAAGGAGAAGGTTTTTACTTCTTCATCTTGTTTGCTCTGGCAGTTGATTGGCATGTAGTTCCTTATATAACTTTATCTATGGCACAATGTTATAATAGCAAGGAAAACAAAAGTATTACCTCTGCCTGACATTTCATCAGCAGTATTTGGGGAATATTCTCCCTGCAATAAAATAAAATCAAAAAAAAAAAAAAAAAAAAAAACAGAACATGGGGTTACAATTAACACTAGGAAGTGTTAATTAGGTAGAGCTGGAATGACTTATTATAAAGCAGAGGGTATTTTACTTTTCCATGGCTCACAACAGTGTAGCTTCCTGAGCTAAGTCAGGGGCTCTACTCATGTAGTTGGAAGTGAGGAAATTTATAACCCCTTGTTGCTATACTTCAACACTGAACCAGTACTTATTAACAAGCATGTTCTTTGGCACATGCTGGTGTATATCCAGGACAGAGGGTCTTTCTTGTCATTGTTAGAGCTTTGCTCAAAACTGAGGAATTTGACACATTTTAATGAATGAAGACAGAGTTCAGGAGAGCTTTCCTGCAACAGAGATTGCAGGCTTAATTAGGACTCTTATTAAAAATAAATACTCAAGTAGTACAAAAATCCACAAATCAAGCCCTACACACCTCAAAGTGAGCGATTGGAACTGGAGACCATCAATATTAGTGGTCAACTTTTGAAAAAATACATGTTGTTTTGACTAGCTCTAGATCACAGAGCGTTTTTAAGTCCGTAGCAGAACTCAGATCACAAACCAAGCTTTCCAAGACCAACACATAGTTTTCACTATGAAACTCCCATCTTGCTTCATTTATGAAGTCAGTGCTCCTCTGCAACAGCAATATCACATTCCCATTCCAAGACAATAATTCAGAGAAAGTTAAACAAAACAGCCAGTAAAGGTTAGGTACCTTTCAAAAGGCTGTAAGAAATAAATATGCTTTACTTCAAATGTACCACGTTCAGCTGAAGGGCCCATGATACCTTTTTTCCAAGAATTATTTCATTTTCAGCTTAATCTCGGAGCAGATCAGGAGCCCACACCCACTGAGCACGAGCAGCATGTGGCAACCACAGGAAGCACTAAGCTGTGCATCCTGCTTGAGGACAATTTTCAGGGTTTAGTTTATGAAGAAACAAAAGAGTCTTGCCCAAATTATGCCAGAATGCGTAAGTGTAACATTTGAGACTTATGACTGCAAGTTAATTTGAGGGATAAAAGACCAAATCATTCTTATCTGTAGCAAAATAAAACTCAACTATCACCAGCTGTTGTGATACATGCTAATAAAATGTTTTAATTAGCAATGCATAAAGCTTTTAAACGCTTTAAGAAAAATAACTACAGTCTATTATCAAAGGAAAAAAACCCCACACACTTAGAAACTAAACACCGAAGTACTATAAAGAAATGGTATTTTATGTACTCACGATTTAAAAGAAAAAAAAGAGTAGGTTGGGAAAGATCAAAAATGTATTTTAAAATTTAACATATAATGTGAGGATCTGGTTAGAAAAAAAATGCCATGTTGAAATTTTAAAAATCATGAAAATTTATTTTTTATTGTGACATAGCTAATCCTTAGATTGCAAGGGCATGAGATTCAATGAAGGTTGGAAAGGAAAAACAATCATGATACCATAAACACCTGCGAAGCAAAAGAGACAGTCAGCAAAGATGGCTGTGAGCAAAATATTTAGTGATGTATTTTGGATGCCAGATGGCTGGAGGGAGTTCCAGCAGGCAATTTCTTAATGAGAGAGCCTCTGCCCAATATCATCAACATCCAAACAGCTTCTACCCTGCTGAAGCATCCAAGAAAGACAGAGATTTGACCAAATCAGTCTCAGTTTTTCACAGTTTAGGAAACATTTGCTGCTCAGCCCGTCTAAGCAGGACTAACATTGCTTAGAGGTGTCAGCAATGAGCGATAACGCACCAGCGGAGGCAGAGCCCCTGCAACAGTCCCCAGCTCCGCGGTCAGCCCTGTTGGAGAAGACGCCCATCACTCCCCGCTGTCCCTGCGGACACCAGGCTGGCAGAGCCACCTCTCCCCGCGCAGCAGAGCGGAGCACCGGGACACTCTGTCCTACAGTAGGAACGGCCCTACGTTCGCCTTGCTGGGGTCACCAGCACTTTCCTGGTCAGAGATGTGATCATCGTCCTTGCGTGCCCAGGTAAGGCAAGTTCTTCACTCAGCAACCAGTGTAACGGGCACTGAAAAACAGCTAAGCTCTCTCCGAGGAGGGAAATTAGGAAGCCAAAATGAAAGATTTACAGGATACCACAAGGTTAGCTGGGTATATTTAACTCATCAAGTCTCAGGCCTCTTCCAGGAGTCCTGAAAGAAAAAAAATATATATAGATATATATATAAATAATGTGCTGCTTTGGAATCCTTTTTATCCACCACACAAAGAGATCCCTCAGGACAGTTCTGTTCTGGAGAGCAGGCCCTGAAAACACCAAAACACCCTTCAAATCGCCGCCAGTCCAGGTAACACCTTCATAGTAAAGAGTAGGGATTTCAGTGAGGGGCTGGTCCATTTTTTGTGTGACAAAAAAAAAAAAAAAAAATCCTTCCCACACCCTCACTGCATCAGGTAGATGCTTAATTAGATTCTCCTGCCTGCTCTAGGCTTGCCTTCCCTTAGAAGGCAAAGGCTTCTTAAATCCTAAACTCCATACTTGCGCCTTTCATATGGCTGTGAACAGCCACAGCTGGCTTTTCAAACAGGGCTTGTAGAAATCCCCTGGGTTCTACCCAGCACAAGCCAGAAGCTCCCTCAAGCCATTAGAGGAGGCTGATACCCCATATCCCGCTCACAAGTAAAGCAGGCAACATTTTGATACCCATGTTCCCTATAAAACCATTTCATGGGTACATCCGTGCTGCACAAATCCCAGCTTGTGCTGGCAGCATCTTCTCATGCATTTGTGGCTCCTCTGGGCTAGCCAGAAGCTCGAGGTCTTTGGCACCAGCTGCCTTGGGCAACCACATGCCCTTCGGCCAGTGCAGGCCCTGCTGAGCTCTAAACCCTCTGCCGAGGGGTTCACAGGGGCACTGCCCCGTGGGTCCCGCGTGGGTCCTGCGGAGTCTCTGCGAGCCTCTCCTATGCTCCAAGGCTCCCCACCGTTCCACTTCCAAATATCTGATTTTAGCAAAGACCTCAGCATTTTAAGACCAGCCAATCTTGTCAAATCTCTCTGTAAACATAAACCCCAAGCAGATCTTTTTAAAAGCCTTTGTAATTCATGCTTTCCATCTGCCTGTCAGACCACACGAAAAGACTTGCTCTCTGTTTCTGGTTTCCTTTCCGTTTTCCCCTTCCCCCCAAGGGTCTGCCCTGCTGTCACTAATATACACAATTTTTCACAGATCCTGCCCTTCTATTATTCCCCCCCCAGTTAAATAGTCAGCTGCTTTCTGTGTATGCATAGCAGATGGATAAGCATTTAAGGGTAGCAGGTAACCTGTTTCCAATGAATTTCTGTCACATCTTTTTCAGCCATGCTTTTCCCCACTCATTTTCCATTAGGATTCCTAGATGAAAGAGGTAACTGGTGGAGAAACAACCCCAAGTGTAACTCTTGCAGCCTTTACCACACATGAATAAGAGAAAGTAGGGGATGTAAGGCAGAAAAAGAATCTACAAATCTTGCCTCACTACAAGTGAGATCCCATCACTGCCCCCTGGGGAACCCATGTTGATATTCACATGAGCAAAGCTTCCATGCGCAGCCAGGAACCAGGATGTGTCCCATATATCACTATCTCTTACAGAGAATTAATCCCCAGATTGGTGTATGAGAAGATTTTGCTCTTCCAGTTCATCAAAATAGGGCTGTCAGGTGCTATCGGGCTCTTTGGGATTTTATAGCCTGTAGTTTGGAGCTTGCAATGAGTTAAGATAAAAACCTAAAACAAGGCTTTGGTTCCCGCATCCAGCTAAGCCCAATGTTGCACAGAACAACATTCCAAGCAGAATTACCTGCAAGCCAGGTGTCTCATCATGTCCTGGCCCATGTGCCTGCCAAATTCACACCTGAACATTAGTTTGCTATAGCAGTTTGGATGGGACAGGCCTCAGATTTTGTTGTGGTTAAAAAAGGTTAACATGCCCTGTTGCAGTTAGGCCTCTCACTGACATCTTCTTATGCTTAAGCAATTTTGTCTGCCTCAATTTGCTTGCTTCCACATGAGCAATCAGTGAGTCACTGCAAAAACACCCATTACCATTTTACACATATATCCCTTTGCTCACTCCTCAGCATATCTTACGATATAATTTAGTCTACCAACTCCTGTACCACAGCCATTGCTGCTGCATAGGAAATGAAGAGCTTCCTGTAACTTTCTTGAGTACATAAATCTCAATATGTAGCAGCTTCTTACTCTTGTTTAGCTAATGTAGGGTGTAATCATCTCTTAAAAGCTCCCAGGGGAAACTCACTTTACAATAAAGCTCAGCCCCAACACAGGGAGCTCCTCTGCACCTCTCAAGCACACACTGCCCTTCAAACTTGACATCTCATCTTGGCAACTCCTAAGCCCCTCCACAACCTACCTGCTGCTGTGCCCAAGGTCTCTATGGGCTCCCACAGACCCAGGACCCCCTGCAAAGCTCCCCAATCCACCCAGAGCAGCGTCTCTGCTCCCCACTCTTATCAGCGCAGCGGCAACCACCGGCTGCTGCCGCAATCTGCCCTCCCACCTGGGCACCCCTCGCACCTGCAGCGCGGGCAGCTCCGCAGCCGCCCTCAACCTCCGCCACCGCCTCGCGCAGGGGCCACCAGCCCCACAAACCCGGCGGGGACCGGGACGGGGACGGGGACGGCGTCCGTACGGGGCCGGGGGCAGCTCGCGGCAGGGCGCGCACACCTGGAGAATAAATCAACTTCATTACTAGTGATAATAATAGCTAGTACAGGAATGAGGCAAACTGGCTGGAAATGATGTTTTTGTACATGACAACGTCTGTTTAAATGTCGATTTTTTTAATGAGAAGCAGATCGATTTGGAGATGAAAAGCGAGAAAAAAAATACACGCAATTTCAGCTTTGGAGGGAATTGTGCTCTGTATTTCTGGTTTACGAGCTGAGCAACAATAGCGGCTTCTCCCTCTTTCTGCCAATTAAAATAATTTAAAATAACATTAAAAAGAAGGTAAAGCAAAATAAAAGGGAATGAACCCGGGAGAAAGTGTAAGAGGAGGAGAAAATATTAGAGAAGAGAAGAGAAGAGAAGAGAAGAGAAGAGAAGAGAAGAGAAGAGAAGAGAAGAGAAGAGAAGAGAAGAGAAGAGAAGAGAAGAGAAGAGAAGAGAAGAGAAGAGAAGAGAAGAGAAGAGAAGAGAAGAGAAGAGAAGAGAAAAGAGGTGTCAATATTTCTATTGAAAGCCCGAGGCAAGCGGCGCGTTTCCACGAGCGCCCGGGGCTGCTGAAGGCGGCCGGGGGCGGCGCCCGCCCCTTCCCCCGGCCCTGCCTCCTTGCGGGGCGCGCTCCGCTCCGGCTCCCGGCGGCGGGGGAGCCCGGCGGGACGCGGCCGTCCGGGAGCCGCTCGGCTGCGGCTTGGAGGAGGGCGTGTTTCGTTGTGTGCGGGGTTTTTTTTTACATTTTTTTCTTTTTTTTTCTTTTTTTTTTTTTTTTTTTTTGGGGGGGGGGGGCGCATTTTCGCCTTTTTTTTTCTATTTCCCACCGGCTTAATCACATCTCAGTGCACTAAACACTTTCCCGTCGCCGCTCCCGCACAGGAGGAGCCGGCGCAGTTGCCGTGGGGAGGCGCGGGGCTGAGGGGGGTCCCCCTGCCTGGAGGACGTGGGAGGTTTGTCTGTCCCGTACCCGCCGCCCCGGGGCTCGGGCCCCGCCGAAGCGGCCGCGCGGGAGGGAGGTACCGGGCGCGCAGCCGCTGCCGGGCGGGCGAAACGCGGGCGCGCAGGGACGGCGGAGGGAGAGGGGAGGACGGCAAAAAATAAGACCGTTTTCACGCCAGCGGTGGGCCCCGGTGCGGGCTGGCCGCTCGGGGTCACTCCTCCGTCCCTTCCCTCCTCCTTTCCCGGCCGGGAAAGCGGGCACCGGGGGCCGCGGGGCTGGAGGGGCCCGTGGGTCCCCACGGCCCCGCCTGGCCTTGTCGCAGCGGGGTCAGGGGGGGAGGCCGAGAGGCGGCTCTGCGGGGCAGTGCGAGGGCCACGGAGGCTCCCCCGGCGGACCTAAAAATACAACAACCGGCCTCAAAAGCGGCTCCCCCCGGCGGCCCCCCGCTCTGGAGGCGAGCCCAGAGCCGCTGCCTGCTCGCGGCGCGGGGGAGGTTCACGCTAGGTGAAGGAATGTCATTTCGCTACTAAATGGTTAGTCTAATTTGATCTTTATTATGCCGTGGATTAGGGGCTGATTCATATTAAACACCAGCGCAGTTAATATAACTGCGGAACGTGTCCCGCTCTATGTACAGCGGCCTCCGTTACAGCCCCCGCGGCTTCCTGCAGGCCCATGGATTAAGATTTAATTAACGGGGAAGTTTGTGTGGCGCTCGCCCTGCCAGCCTCCCCGCTTTTGCAAATAATTTATACGCCGTTCCGCGGATTTTTATTCAAGCGGCAGCGCTTTATTTTACTCTAAAAGGGGGCTTGAATATTTTATGTCCTGCCAGAGCCTTCTGGATACGGACCTCTCCCACGCAGCTTCAAACCCGAGGGTTTTTTTTTTTTCTTTTAATCTAGAGGAATTACATTAATAGAAACAAAGTATCGGATTCTTTTACCTCCCCCCCCCCCCCCCCGCCCCAAGTTAAGAGCCTAAACTATCCCTATGAAAGTTAATCGTTCGTGATCCCCATTGTCGCCTGTATAAATCCAAGCTCAAGGCAACCTCCAGGACACGGCAACGGTTCTGATCAAGTGTCCTGCCCGGCGAACTACACAGGAATGGCTTTTATAATTAAAAAGAGAGCTGAGTTAAATCAACAGCTCCTAAGCCCTTCTCAACGGGGCGAGAATGGGGAGAAATGTGGCGACCTGATTTCTCTAAGTAGCAGCTCTTTGTAGCCCATTCATTAGCCTAGATATGGAAACTCATCCCGCACTAAGTCAGCTGCCAGGGAAAAAAAAAAAAAAAGTTTATTCAGATGCTCAACGTCCATCTTTATTTTTTTCTTTCTTTTTCTTTCTTTTTTTTTCCAGTCTAACATAACCCTGGCACTTTATAACCAAACAGACAACTCCTTTTCCAATTAAAGTGGAATTAGGAAACTCAATCAAATTAGCTCACTATTAAAGCCCTTCTTTATTAAACCGTTTTATTGTAGTAATATTAAGTTTCACCCGCTCTTGGAACACGAGACTTGCAAAAGTTTCCCTTGCGATATTGATTTGGCTGCTCCCGGGATGGATCGGGGTCAGGAGTATTTACCTCGGTGTAATCTGTCAGATTTACTCCCAGAAGAAAAATCTTAAAATTGTATCCGGCGTGATCGATGCGCGCGGGGAGGCGAGCGGCGCTTCGCTTGTCCCCGTGCTCCGCTTTTACCCCAGGGCTTCCCTCCGCAGCGAGGGAAGAGGCATCTCCTCCCAGCCGCACCAATATATTAACCGGTTTATAGGAGCAGCGCTGTCAGCTCCGGGCCAATGTTTACACAGTTATATTTGAAGTGAGAAAGTAAACAGTCCAGCTGTGCCACGGAGCGGTTCGGGGGGATTAGGTTTCCATACCAACCAACTTTAGAGCTTTTACAGTCTTAATTCAACCATACACTGAACTTGTTCTTTGTGAGTAATAGTTTTCCCGGGCCAAACGCTGCCAGGACTGCAAGGAAAGTCGCGCTCCGGCTTCTTTGGGTGCGCGGAGGACCTGCCTGCGAGGCATAAATAAACACACACAAAAAAAGAAAATAAAAATATTTCCTATTTGTCGGTCTTGAAGAATAGTTGGACACTACGCTGCCAGAAAAAATAATAACAACAACAACATTAATAAGCCGCATGTGCAGCCTTTGAAACACGGGCAAGATTTGGAAGGACAGGCAGGATCGGCTCTAAAAATATTTTATGAATAAATCAACTGCACTGATCTTGTTGCATCGTAATTATTTTAAACCTATCTCAAATATGTTATTGCATTCTGAAAGAAAAAGAAAAAACAATTATTAAGCCTTACCTTGATAGAGAACCCCTTAACATGCACACATCTGAAGTAGGAGGGAACAGAACCTCGCTCACTTGCTGTAGAATCTAGATCCCACACCACGAGCTTTTATTTTAACCCTGCTTTTCTCCTCTAAGAGAATTTCAGATTTTCTAAACCTGACCAAAGTCATCAAGATCTTAAAGGAAATTTTCCTGTTAAAATTGCATCGGCTATTTTTTCTTCCTGGTATAAATAATTAAAAAGACCAGAATTAGAAATAAATGTATTGGGCAATTTTGATTGATAAATTAATCTCTCTGATTTGTAGGTTTCCTTTTTATTTATAAATTTTCTGAAGAGAATCCGGCTTATCATGATAAAAATGTAATAAACATGTTGGTACTAATTGCATAAATTTGTTTAAATACTGACCAAACTCCTTAAATGAATTTGCCAAAACACACTTTCACCATCTAATAAAATACCACTTGCCATTTATAAGACTGCTCTCTTTTTTTAATAGAAAATAACATTTATTTCTATGAAATGGGAACACAGAATAACCTGTTAGAAACAGCAAGAAGTTTGCTACATTGGAACAAGACAGCAATTTTCTTGCGGATCACAAATGAAGGAGGCTTAATAAACCATCATACACCATTGGCGCCCGGGTCCTACGGACAGTTACAAATATATCTACTTTCCCATGGTATATATATACAGGTCGCAACATTTCTGGGGGCTGGGAAAAAGAAAGGTTTTCCATTTGACAATATATTTAATCTATATGCCGTATAAGTATTACAATGAGCTGTCTAACCTTTAGCTTAATGTTAATACCAAGTTCACCTACGAGTTACATTAATAACTTAGATTTCCATTTTATAACATTATACACTTGCTAGTATACATATATATATATATGTATGAGGGAGGGGAAGTGTGTGTTTGTATGTGTGCCCGCATGTGTGTGTATAAATATATATGGGTCTATATATGTATATATACACACACATACATGCACGTGGCACAATGCATCCAAGATATCCATGCTTATGGCCATAAGCAACAAAGAGTGGCTCATGTCTCGACAATGAAAGTGCACCTTATAACCTCTGCAAGACACCTCCGTCCGCTCCGCTCGGCGCTCCGTGTGGAAGAGGGAGACGGGAAGAGGGGAAGCAACGTGCGTCCGTTGGGCCGTGCCCGAGCAGCCACGGCTCCGCGCCGCCCGGCACCACGCTATTGCTTCTCGGGGGTGTTGTTGACCATGGGCCCGTAGAGGCCGTTGGAGTAGGAGACCTGCTCCTTGTGCACGGCGGAGCGGTCGCGCATGAGGTCGCTGAAGGCGTAGTCCACGGGCGGCCGGAAGCCCAGCGTGGGCATGAGCCCGGCCGTTGAGTAGGGCGTCATGAAGGCGAGTCCGCGGCTGTGCGCCGAGTAGGCCAGGCGCAGCGGGTTGAGTCCCAGGTGGGTGCCCAGCGGGTAGGCGCCGGCCTCGGCGCCGAAGTGCGTGGCGTTGGGCTGCAGGGGCGAGAAGGCCGAGCGGCTGCCCAGGGCGCCGATGGCGGGGGCCATGGCGCCCGCTATCAAGGGCCGGTGGTGGGCGGCTGAGGCGACAGGCGAGGGCGGCAGGCCCGGCAGGGCGCCCTCGCGGGCCCAGGCCTCCTCGGGGCCCTTGTCCGGGCCGCGGTTGTTGAGGATCTGCTCGATGGCCTGCACCACGTCGCCGCCGCAGCCCTGCAGCACCAGCTCGAGCACGCTGCGCTTGTGCGCGGGGAACACGCGCGTCAGGATGTCGATGGGAGTCCGCTGCCGCCCCACGGCCGCCGCCGACGGCTCCTGCTCGTCCTTGTCGGCCTCGGAGCCCGAGTCCGAGCCCAGCGGGCTGATGGAGCCCGGGCTCTCCTCCCCCTCCTTGGCGCCCTTGGACACGGGCGAGCTCAGGAAGGACTCGCCGTCGCCGTTCTCCGAGCCCGAGCCGTGGCGAGCGTCCGGGGAGGAGGTGCCGGGCACGGAGTCGCCGTCCGGCGACAGGGGCTTCCCGCCCGCCTGCTGCGGCGTCACGGCGCGGCTCGGCAGCAGCGTCTTGGGGAACAGCTCGAACTTCTGCATCTTGGCGTCTGCGGGGAAAGAGCCCGTCAGTGCCGCCGCCTGCGCCCCGCGCACGTCCGGGGCGCCCCAGGCAGCGCCGAGACGCGGCCGCGCGGCGCCTTCCCCCGGCCCTGCGGCGGGGCCGCCCCGTCCCAAACCCTCCCCGTCCCCACGCACAGCCAGAGGCCGCCCTGGCCCCGGCTCCTGACGCGGGGGAAGCCGCCCTGTCCCTCCCGTCTCCAGCTCCTGGCAGAAGCCGCTGTCAGGGACCGCCGCGTCCCCGAGTCCGCGCGGTCCCCAATCCTCGCGGGGTTCCCGCGGAGCCACCGCGGCCGCCCCAGCCCCAGCTCCCGCGCCGCGTTCCCCCCCGGCGTTCCCGCCGTTTGCGCCGTACCTGAGGCGCCGGCGCCGCCGTCGCCGCCGGCCCCGGCGCACACGGAGCCGAACACCTCGTAGGCGGGTCGCGGCGGGATGATGCCGTTGGCGGCGGCCAGCGCGAGCCCCTCGGCGGTGCCGTAGAGCAGCTGCAGCTCGCGGGCCTCGTTCTCCTCCTGCGCCTGCTGGCGGCGCAGCGCCACCTGCGCGGCCATGACGCGCTGGCGCTCCGCGATGAGCGTGCACTTGGCGCACATGCAGTCCTTCCAGCGGCAGTAGCGCTTGTGGCCCTTGAGCGCCGACACGACGCCGTGGTTGCGGCAGCGCGCGCACTTGGGCGTCCGCGGGTACTTCTCGGCCGCGCGCAGCAGCAGCGGCGGCGCCCGCAGCAGCCCCCCGGCCACGCTCACGGGCAGCGTGGCCGCCGCCGCCGCCGCGGCCGCCGCCACCGAGCTGGGGGGCACGGGCGGCGGCGCGGCCGGCACGCTGGGCAGCTCCGAGCGCAGCTCCATGGCGAGCGCCTCGTCAAAAAGTAAAGAGCGCGGAGCCCCCGACGGGGCGCTCAGGGACGGAGTGGCACCCTCGGAGTGCAGAGCCGCCCGGGCCCCGACGCCGCCTGGATGGGCGCTCCCCGCTGCCCTGGGCTGCAAGAAGGCTGGAAACGAGGAGAGGGAGAAGGCGGGGAGTTCCCCCTGCTCCGCTCCCGAAAATAATTTTTAAAAAGCAAGGCAAAAAGCGCAGGGCGTCTAGGAAAACGCCAATCTCTCCCGCTGCCCGGGTCACCTCCGGCAGGGCAGCGCCGCGCGCGCCGCCTCCGCTCTCCCGTCCGCGCCCTCGATCTTCCTGCTCCCCGCGGCTACCTGCAGCTCCGCTCCCCCTTTAGTCCCGTCCGCCTCCAGGAGCCGCGCGGCGCCCTCAGCGCGAGCGCAGCGCACTCATCCCGTCCTGCGCGCTCGGAGCGCGCAATCCGCGCGCCGCGCCGCTGCCCCGCGCTGCGCTGCGCGGAGGGGCCGGTAGCGCCGCCGGTAGCGCCGCCGCGCGCGCCGCCACTCGCGCTATTGTTGCGCCCGGCGTTGCCATTAGGCAACATTTGACAACAATGTGGCGCCTGCCATTGGCCAGCGCCGCGCGGCGCCGCTCTGATTGGCCGCCCGCCTGGGCGCGCGCCGGCACCCGCGGACGCGCGCCCGCTGCCGCGCGCGGAGCCCCCGCGCGGGCGCGCGCCCGCGCGGGGGCTCCGCGCGCGGCAGCGGGCGCGCGTCCGCGGGGTGCGCGTGCAAAACCCCCCGCTGCCTCCTCACGATCTGCAAATTTCTTTTTTACCTCCTTTTTTTTTTTAAATTTTTAATCCGGTTGCAACAGTAGTTGCCTGGCCAACTATTTGATTTCCCCCACTCCCCGGGGTGTCTCTTGCCAATAGAGTGGGGGGAAAACATACCGTGGAAAGTGACTGTTCAATTGATGATCTCCCACACCTCTCCCCTTGTTTTGTAGTAGAACCTAATGATGCGTTTTCTTTTTTTTTAATCTTTCTTGCTTGCTTGCTCTTTCCTTTTTTCCTGTTCTTATTTTCTCTCTTTTTTCTCTCTTCATTTTTCTCCTCATATTTTTCCTAGTATTCTTTCTCTCTTTTTTTGTTGTATTATTCATTGTATTTCCTTCCTTCCTTCCTTCCTTCCTTCCTTCCTTCCTTCCTTCCTTCCTTCCTTCCTTCCTTCCTTCCTTCCTTCCTTCCTTCCTTCCTTCCTTCCTTCCTTCCTTCCTTCCTTCCTTCCTTCCTTCCTTCCTTCCTTCCTTCCTTCCTTCCTTCCTTCCTTCCTTCCTTCCTTCCTTCCTTCCTTCTCCTCTTCCTCCTCCATCTCCTTTTCCCTTTCCTCCCCTCCTTCTCTCTCTCTCTCTCTTTCCTCTCCAGGGCTGCAGGGACGTTTCTCCGGCAGTGTCCGGGAGCAGCCTCGCCAGGTGAGTGGGGATCTGGGGGCTCCCTTGCCGCGCACGCGGCCCCTGCGCCCCGCACGGCGCCCGGGTCGCTCGCAACTTGCGCCAACTCGACGCTCAACAGGCTCCCGCTCGCGCTTCCCCGGGGACACGAAGCGGGGGCTGCCGTGGGCGCACCCACGCCCGTCTGCAGCCGTTCGTGGTGTTTAACATTAAACGGCCTGCTTGACGTCACCCGCCCGGCAGGCAGGGGCAGGAGGGGGCAGTTTGGGGCGGCTGGGGGGAAACCGCGGCGGCTCCTTCCCCGACGGCTGCCCCCCCGCCAGGCCCTGCAGCGGCCGGGTCGCTTTTTGAAGTGCGTCTCGCGCGTGTCCTTAACTCCTCGTCCTTAACGCTGCTGAGGGTGCGGGAAACATCCCCTCTCCGCACATTGACGAGGGCTCGGATGCGCTCTCGAGAGCGAGGCGGAACGAAACGCGCCTCGCGCAGCCCCCGCCGCGCGCGCGGGCCCCGGCGGACACGGGCGACACTCGGCTGCGCTCGCGGCCCCTCGGCCTCCTCCGCGCAGCGCAGCGCGGCCGCGCGCCCCGTTCCCCTGGAAAAATATTGCTGGGGGCTGGATTGGGGGCACCTTGAGGCAGCACATCCGAAAGTCCTTGATATTTATTTCTTCCTCCTTTTTCTATTTTCCTTTTTTTATCATTATTTCCACAAAACGAGCTCTTTCTCCTCCGAATTTCTGTGCGCGCAGCTGCCACCTGCTCTTCGAGATTTAGGTGTTATAACACCTTTATTTAATATAGCCGACAAGTCAAAATATCCGCTTTAATTTTATTTGCAAGCTCTAATTTTATTCTCCGGGGAGAATTAATCGGATCGTCTGTTTTAACTGCGAATTCGTATAATTCGATCACAGTAAAGGGAAACGTTTAAAATATTGCTCTGAAAGGGGAGCGGGGAGGGAAAAGGAAAAAAAAAAAAAAAAGCTTTCCCTTCTTTCAGGCACTTTTGTTTGGTTTTGCAGTTTTGCAGGATTTTTTTTTCCTGCAAATACCTTTCCCCGGAGGCAGCCTGCTCACCATGGGCTAGGAGGATTCCCCTGGTTCCCTTGTCTTTCAGCTTCGGTTCAAACTAAAGGGCTGGATTATCATTTCCGTTAGCGGCGTTTTTTAAGCACTCTGTTTTGGAAACAACCATGACGAAAAAGAAAAAAGAAAATAAAAGAAAAAAAAGGAAGAAAAAAAAAGAAGGGGAAAAAAAACAGTAGGGCATCAGCCGCTGAACGGGACGCCGTGATTTTCGTTCCGTTCGTTTGTGATAGCGAGAACGGCCTGTTCGAGTCTCCAGCACCCGAGCAGATAACGCGCGCGGGATCCCCCAGCCCCGCTCCGCGCCTCTCCGCGCGGCCGCTGCCTCTTCTTCCTACTTATTCCAAGTCGGAAGCAGAAGCCCCCTCATCCTAAACACTTACTCATTTATTGCTTTTTTCTTTTTTTTTAAGCAGTCAGCACAGGATCGACGCAGAACTATTTGGTTTTATTCACAATGAATAAATAAATAAATAAATTTAAAGCGACTATTACGAGAACCAGAGACATGTGCTGAGTGCCGAGAACACCTGCCCCACGCCCCCGCCCCCGATACAGCACCCGTTTTCCACGGCTTGCCCCCTTCGTGGCTTTGCAGGGGGCTGCGCCCTGCTGCTCGCCCCCGGCCAGGGCTCCGCACCCGCGGGCGATGCGGGACGCGCTGGGCTGCGCTCCCCTCCCGCAGCTCTGCCTGCTCCTACGCGCTCTAACTGCTGCTGTTTGCTTTGAAAACAGACCCCCCCCCGCCAAAGCCTGCGGCTGCCCCGCTCGCTGCCGAGCTACCCGAACAAGCCGCATTTCGGACCAAACAAAACGCGACTTGGCCGCCACGCAGCCCGCCCCGGGACGGGGCCTTTCTCGTGTACGTGAGGGGGGCGGAGGGGGGCTCTGCCTCGCCCCGACGCCCTCCTACCACATTTCATTTCTCCTGGACGAGGCACAAGAAAATCCTCATCCGCACCTCTGCTCCCGCGTCTTTCTTGCAGGGGGGTGTTTGTTTTGGGAGCCAACACAGTGTCGGGGCCGCCGCCGGTGTCAGTGTGTGCGCCGGGAGCAGGACGAGCCGCGGCCCCCGCGCGGCGACGGCGCCTCCAGCCCCGCCGGGCTCGCCCCGCGGCGGCCCGCGGCTCCTGCACCGCTACTTCGTTTAGAATAACAATAATAGTAAAAACAAAGCACAATCCACACTTGGATTTCTCTCTCCCGCGCCCATGGCTCGCAGTTTAGCTCTCCCGCTAGGTACCTGGCCGCAGGAGAGCGTGACGGCCGCGTTACACGCGGGTCCGCTCCACGTAACGCGCTCCGGGCTCCTTTCCAGCCGCCCCCACCTTCCCCGGGGGCTCGTGTCCCCCCCTCGCTCCCAATCGGGTCACCCCAAGGCTCCCCGGGCCCCGCACGAGTCGGGGAAGGTTCCTGCATCTCCCCCCAATTACGGGAGTAAAATCTTAATTAACGAGAGCGTGGCCATTGGCTGCTATGGAGGGGAGGCCGGCGCGGCAGCCTCGCCGAGAAATATAGTTCTTGATTAGTGTATTTTCATCTCGCTCTTAGCGGAAGACAGTTTGTAAGTAGCTGCTAATGTTAGTGCTCTTTAAGGTTTCAATTGTTCGAGGGGGTTTGCCATTGACTTTTTCATTATTTACCTACTGAATCAAAGTAAGCAAATGCCATCTGTTTCCCTGCTGCTATCATCTTCACTTTTAATTATCCGCCCAGCAGCCTAATAGAGATGATATTAAACTAAATCTTTTTGACATTAAAAGTAATTATCCCCAAACCAATATTACAAGGATGGAAATTACCCTCCTCTCCCCCCCGCCCCCCCAGGAAAAAGGCACATTCCTCCTGGCCCGGGAGGGCTCTTTGGATGCCGTAGCGGGGAAAGGTGGAAGGAGATCCCGTTAACTCGCACTTCCCAAGTGCTGGAAACATTAACTCCATTTCCCCGTTCCCAGTGGGGGAGGAAAAAGAGACACGGAAAAAAAATAGAGATTTGTGGGAGGAAAGCCGGCAAAATCAGGAGATAATCCTGCCGACTGGGTGCTGCGGAGGGACCCGTGGCCCTTCCCGGCGGCTCCTCCGCAGGAGGCTCCGCACCCGCGGCCCCAGCGGGGGCACAGGGCCCAGCCGGCGCTTTACAGAAACAGCATCTCCGTCTTTTCCTTCTTCACGCTACAAACGCGCCGGAGCGGAGCACTGCGCGCCAGGCAGCGGCCCGGGGGGTGCAAGGTCCCAGCGCAGGGGGACGGTCGCTATAACTCGCATCAGAGGGGACAGGGAGGACGGCGAGGGCCCCGGCAGATGGTCGCTCGCCGAGCGGCCTCGCGAAGTCAGTTAAGGCTCCAAACTTCGCCATTTCTCCTCCGACTCGCTTTAATACGAGCCAGAGCCGCGTCCCCGTTTCCTTTAATGCGTGCTAAACTGAGCTAATTTTAATTGCATGTTTCAACTTTGCTAATTAAATAGCGCGGTCTAATTAAAAGTGACTAGGGAACAGTTTTAATTCAACCCCGTACTTTTTTAACAATCCATTATGCAACAAATCCAGGGTAAGCCCTCCCTTAAAAAAAAAAAAAAAAAAAAAAAAAAAAAAAAGCTACAGATGATTGAGTTTTTACACCTTTTTACACGCTCACAATGGGGGGACTTGACCCACCATATGTAGCGGCCGGGCTCTGCCCCCGGCCCCGCCGCCTCCCGGGGCCGCTCCTGCCCGCGACGGCGGAGCGGGATTTGGGGGGAAAAAATCGGGCTCTTTACACGCTTCAGCTCTCCCCCCAAGCGCTCATTAGGTTGTTAACCTCTAGTTCACATGAAAGGGGCATGTGATGAATCCCCGCCCGAACAAATGGGCGCATCCCCCTTCGGGCGCGGAACAAAGCCCTTAAAATAACTGCACAAGAAAAGCCTTTAGTTGTTACTCTAAAATTTCTTTTCTCTGGGAGCTTGTGCCCATCCACACACACACACACAAGCGAGGGGGGAGGGTAAATATACAGACAAAAATCCTCCCCCAGCGCTAGAGCTAGGGGAAAAAAAAAAAGAGAGAGAGAGAGAAAGAGAGGTCTCTGCCTTTGGCACTGATGTCCCCCGCGTTTGTCCAAGTCTCACGCTAGAGCTTCCCAAGGGAGGACAACGAAATCTTAATCGCTTTAACGGAGCGGGGCGGGTAGAGGCCCCGCGTACCCCGCACGGAGGAAGCCGCGGCCCGTCCCGACCCGTGTCCCTGTCACCAGCCACTTCGGACAGGGAGGCTCGGGGATGTCGCGGCTCCGGGCTCCCCCCGCGGCCGCGCTCACCTTTAGGGCAGCGCTGCCGCGCGCTCCTATAGAGTAAGGCGCTTATGGCTAATTGAGGCCGGCCGGGCAGGGCAGCGAGGGGAGAGCCCGCATTCCCGCAGCTATTGTACGAATTTTAGGCTCTTTAAGACCATTCCTTTTCTCTCCCTCCTTCTCTCTCTCTCTTTTTATTTCCCAGCCCCTCGGGCACGGATTAAAGCGACAGACAATTTTCCCTTCGCACCTTATTGATGGCTAAATGCAGCCGGCGATAAAGTGCCGAGGGCGGGCGCGGGAGCTCGGCCCCGCGCTGCCCCCGACTCCGCTCCTGTCACCTCGCAGGTGGCTGGGGCACAGCCAGGGCTGCGGCGACAGCGAGCGCGGAAAAACGGCGCTTTTCACGGCGTCCGAAACCCCCCGAGGCCGGGGCTGCGCGGGCGCGCAGGTAAAAGCGGGGCCGGCGCTCCCGAGCCGGGAGGACTCGCGAAAGCGCCGCTAATTTAACGGGGCACTGCGAGAGGTTCATTAAAAAAATAAAAAGGGGGGCTCTTGTCAGCTCTCTAACGATCCGAGAGCTTTTTAATTATATTTTATATTCCTCTGCCCGGCTCCTAACTTCAAACACATGGCAGAAAAGGATTTGCTGTTTTTTTGCTTTGTTTTGTTTCAGGTAAAACCTAATAATTAAAATTCAGACCCCGTCCCATGCATCTGCTTCGCCTTTGCCAAATGAATTGAAGGGAGAGAGAAAAGCGATTTCATTGAGATCACAGATGGGGTGCAGGTTTTTGGAAGAAATTTGAGAAACACCATTGTCCAGAAGCAAAACTCTATGCCTCGCCCCACAAAGGGGGCTGCTTTAAGCCCCTCAACTTCTATGGGGCTTGTTTTTTAAACTTTAAGTGTGCCGCACAATAAGCTGCCACCAAAATGTCACAACCGCTCTGATTCCAAGTGTGTCTCGCTGAAAAAAAAAAAAAAAAAAAAAAAGCGGAAAAAAATGGGAGCAAAGGGAACGCGCGGAATTGAAACCCCGCGAGGCGATGCCCCAATCCGGCCAAGGCGCCCTGCCCGGCTCGCGTTTGGGATACGAGACCGTTTCAGGAGGCGAAAGCAGAACATGAAGCCTTTTTATTTTTAATTCGTGATCGCGACAGCTCCGGGCAGCTCTGCCCGAGGATCCCCCCTCTCCTCCTCGCCCTAGGAGCTCAGGAGCTTAACGATCCTTCCGGAATGCCATGGATAAACACAACCTGTGCCGGGAAAGAGTCATAGTGGGGGTGTTTGTAGAAAACAACATTTATTTATTTTTAGAATTAACAGGCGTTGTTTAATTGCCCCCTCACGCCAATGCAGACGTGGCCGGAGCGGTTAAGGTCAGTTTGGCAGCAGCCCTCCCTCCTCAATACGTTTTGAGGTCGAAATGGAAAGGAAATGGGGCATAAAGGTTTTTTGCTTGTTTGTTTTTTTATCATCCCTATTCAGATAAGATATTAAAGCTGAACGGCAGCTGGCGGCAGCTCCTAGCCCCGTGTTAATCGATATAAAATAATAACAATAAATGCAGTAGCAGCAGGGCACAGAAATGCCGTTGCAATAAGGAGCATCGGGCCGCGGGCCTCGCTGTGGACGACGCTTCCCTTGGGCACATGCTTCACTTTTAAGGGCGAGCGGGTGGAAAAGCAGGAGGAGGGAGAAACGAGTCCCCCGGTGCCGAGGAGCAGCTCGGGGCGAGCGCAGCCCCCCCGAGGTCGCCGCTTGCCGCAGGGCTCCCCAGGGTGCGAGCGGCTGCTCGGGCCTAGCAGACGCCTTCGCTCCTCGCGCTTTCCCGCCCGCCCTTACTCGCTTCCTTCGCCCTTTCCAGAAGGAGCGGGCCATGGCGGAGGTGCAAGACGCGCTTTACCCGCCTCCGCCGCGCTTCCTCACCTGGCAGGTCCGCACTGGGGGGCTGAAGGAAGGGCCCCGCGGCGGAGAGGGCTGCTCCCGCCGCCGCCATCTTCTCAGAGCCGCAGCCCCGCGCTCCACAGCAGGCGGCGCCATTTTCCCGCTCGGCGCCTTCGCGAGGCGACATGGCTTCCCCGCGGAGGCGGGCGGGAAGGCGCTGTGAGGAGCTGCCCAGCGGGGTCCCCGCTCCTCACAGCAGCGCCATGACCGGCCGTCGGCCCCGTGCCACCCTCGAGCGGCCGCTGAGCGCCGCTACCGGGGCTGAGGGCGCCAGGCGCACGAAAGCACCTGCTCCCGCCATCTTGTTTGTTCGTCACCATTTACTCCCCGCTGTCAGCAGCGCGACGGTTAAAAAGCAAACAAAAAACTGGAGGTAACATTTTCTTTCCTTCTTTCCTTGGTGAATTTAAGCCTTTGGCTGTTAAGAATATCTGGTATTAGCCACCTCTCCTCGCCTGCCCAAGAAAGGAAAGTCCTGACTTAGTTTTGAGGCGCATAGAGAAAGCTTTGGGAGAAGTGATAATGAAAATGCCAGGCAAGTGACAGTGATTGCTCACAATGAAAATAGTTTTGCTAATAGCAGCTGAAATGGAAAAAAAAATGTAGTTGACGGCTGCAGGTTAGGAACAACACAAAAGGTGTTGGCTGAAGGAGTTCAAACCATGAAAAAAACATTTTTTTTTTTCAGGTAAAAATTACAGTCTTCCACTAGGCACTCTACTGACTTATGGTTACCCAAGACAGTTGAATTTATGAGACATTGAACAATGTTATTGACATGTGAAAAGAATGGAAAATAGATGCACCTAAAACACAAATAAATCCAAGGCAGGGAAAACGTAGAAATAAAGGATTGAGCTATGATTCTTTGTTTCTCTCAGTTGGTTCATGTTTATCCCATTTAACTTTTACTGAATAAAAAGCATCATCTTTAGTAATAGTTTAAACTGTTACAAAGTGTTGGGGGTATAAAACTATCAGAAGGAAATGCCTATAAGCCATGAGGAAGCTTTAAGTCATACAACGCAAACTAGGAACCTGCGTGGTGAGAAAGGCTACTTACTGGAAAAACACTGTGTTTTGTCAGAAAGAAGCCTTCACCATAGCAATCACAAGATCCACAGCCGTGAGCCCCTCCAAAGGGAGAAAAGTTGATAACCTGTTAAAATCCAATATGTGTAACTTCTACTCTATCATTTTGGACAGAAAAAAAACAGGAAAATTAAGGTGACAGCTGGGGCTATGATAAGCATGGAAGTTCTATCTATATACTTTGATCAACAGCAGATAAATTCAAGATCAGATTATCTTCTGCTGGGTTCTGTAGCCCTTCTCATTGCATTTGGATAAACCCATTAAAATATCTCTGTGCTCTGTAATTCTGGTGAGCCTGCCAGTCCCCTTCAGCTTTGCATGCCATGCATTGGCTCCCTCGGCGCAATTCTGCCGTCAGAAAATACCCAGGTCACAGTGCTGTTCAGGTGCACTCTCTATAGAATGTTATTTTTGTTTGCCAATAAGTAACACCAGGAGCACAGGGATATGGTTCTGAAGAAACCGAGGGGATTATGATAAGGTGCAACACTGCAAAATACGATAGGGATACCAACGTTACATCATCACCGAAACGCTGTCAATGAGCAATTACTGTGCTTCATTCAATATGTGTTTTTTGTTGCTGTTGTTTGCTTGTGTTTTTTTGTAAACCCAGTTTTCATTACATAATGTACAATTACATGCTTGAAAACTTGAGTACTTCTGTAAATGTCTTTATGCTCAGAACAAATGAGGAGGAAAACTTGTTGCTTTCGGCTTGTGGAAAATACTGAAGAGCCTGCAGACTGTGAGAGCATTTTACAGAGCCCCTTGTCATGGATTAAAAGCCACTTCATTATTAATACCTTTAAATCATTCAAAAGTAAACTCTTTTTTTTTTCTTTTGTCCTTTTTTTTGATGATTCATTTTGAGGCCAGCACCTCACTAGGCATTTTTTCCCTGAGAGAACATGTCAAGAATTAATCATTCATGTTTAGACTAACATTACAGTGGGTCTATGTTTAAGTATAATTGTTCAAGTATAATTTCCTAATGTATGGATAACATTATCTTATGAGAACTGGGCCTCTTTTTAATTATTAGTAACTTTATTTTACCTCTTATAATTTGTCTTTTTAGTTGAAAGGACGTAACATTTTTCTGCAGCATTTAAGCAGTGATGTATAATATTACATAGGAAGACTGTGCAGAGTATATGAAGCCTTCAGTCAGGCCAATTCAGTGTTTACAATCATATGATCCCTCACTGCTTTACTGGTAATTATTGGTCATTTCTCTTAGTGGTATGTAAATTACCTGGAAGTCCATTTTCTGTTTAAAGAAGTGTAGGTAAAAACTGAGACCCCTGAAGTAAAAATAAATACGTAAATGAAACACATACGGCACTTTCTAAGCAATCAAGTTCACTCTTTTCTTGGAAGGTCAATTCCTTGCTGTAAGATTTTCATATAGTTAGAAAAATCTTCATCTTTACTCCCACCATTTTAAAGATAATATAACCATTTGTAGGAAGAAGGAATCCATCAGAAGCAAAAAAATTAAATGAAAAAGATCACACCTAAGTTAATTATATTTTCATAACAACAATTTATTGTTTAGGGCAACTTTTTGACAATTTTTAATTTCCATTGTATTTCTTTTATACTACTTTGTCTTTTTTTTGCCGTGCTTTTCATTTATGAGCTTCATCCTTACCCTGCTGGGAACAGCTCCTTTTCACCAACCCAGCAGTGCATAGGTGCCATGAAATTAGTTTAATTGGTCTCCTAAGGATTCAGCCTCCTTATGGGCAATGATGTTACTCCAGGGTGATATAAAGGCACCTCTTAACACCGTACAGGGGGCATCACTTGAGCACAGGGCAGTTGGTTTTGCCCTACTCTATAGGGGCTGAACCCAGCGAGTCCTAAAGCAGCCATCAAAGAGTCCCCAGGCCATGGAATCCGGTTGTGTTACTGTAACTCCTTTGGGCTTACAATTATATCTTTAATTATAGCTTTATACCTATTTGTAGTATTTTTCTACTGGTAGAAAGTAGGGGCATCAGATCATGGAACACCACTGTGATTTATCTTGAAGAGCCAAGATATTTTCACAGGATGAAAGGAATTGGTTTGAGTCTAGGAGAATGGGAGCTGGACAAAGGCTAACGGGAGCTAGGGGGGTTCAAAAAGCAAAACTAGGAATTCTCAAAGGGTATCAGAAACTACTTACATTGAATATTGCATTTCTACTTGATAAGTACTGAGTGTGCTTAACGATGAGGAACAAATAATAATAAAAAAAGCAGTCAGTCTGAAAAAAATATATATGAAAACATCTAAAAATACAGAGCACAGTGAGAGAATTCTGTAGCTATCAAAATAACATCCAGAGGGCTAAACTGCACATTTGCTTTGAAATTGCCCGTAAGATGAAAGGAGTATGTTGTATCTGCTAGAGTGTCTTCTAAGAGTTCATTAATGCTGTTGGTGCATATGCAGAAAACCTCTTTATATCTGACTACACAACGCTGCTAAGCCAGAACTTAAAATACATTAAACAACTTGACAAGGAACTCTAACAGTGAGAGTCTGAGTTCTTTTTTTGTCATTACATACTGTAGGATACTGCAACATGCTATTTATTAGTATTCACTTTTTCTAAGATCATAAAACAATGAAAGCATTTTCAATATCTAATTGTGCTCTGTAATTCCTAGATTATATACAAATTCTAAAAAACTGTAGATTTTTTTTTTAATCAGATCATCATCATAATTTATAGCATCCATCTGCAGATATGAGTTTATAATTGTGATCCAAAAAACCCTTATTTTTGCCACTGTATTTTGGAAATACTTACTTTTCCTTACACAAGCAAAAGACCTAATTAATCATGGCATCTAAAACAGACATACAGACCCAAGCAAACCAAAAATGTTTCTATGTACATATTAAAATAACTTTTTTTTTTTTTAAGGGAGTCTGAAATTAAAGTGGCAGGTTTCAAATGACGACACATCAGGGATCTTGGTAAATTCCAAAAAAGCATGAACACGAACAGGGTGCTGTAGTAATAAGCTATAAAATACATACTAATGATAGTAATGTGAATGAGGGCTGTGACTGCATGTTGAATAAAGCTTACAAGGCAACAAATTAGTCAACTGTAAACAGAAGTACTACCCTCACTATACATGAGATTTTATGTCTAAAGAGGAAGAGTGTAATAATTAAGGCCAATGATTGATTGAAAACACAACTAAGAAATTATAAGGAAGATTAGTAAAACTGTGAAAACAGACAAAAAAACCCCACACCCCATGGCCATGAGGGACACTCGTTACCTTCGCAGATGGACTATGTCTGATCAAGAAGTGCAGAAGAAGATACATTTTTAGATGACCTAAATGACTGTTTCTTAATACAGCAAGCTGGGAAGTCACAGCAGGGGAAACGAAGCCTTAATTTATTTTTCCATGGGGCTGTACCTGATTCACAGTCAAGACACATTTCATGGTAGAGTAGGACACATTTGAACTCAGTAACCTGAACCTAAAGTTATTCTCCATAGTAGCATTTATCTTTAAAAAGAAAACCACATAAACAGGAAGATACTAAAGGGAAATTGTCACAGTTACAAGAATAAGATCCTAATCAAAACTGTATTTGAAGATAATGTGTTAGATACTCAGAGCACCTACGTATTTTATTTTAGAAAGACTTCAGAAGGCCCACCAGGAATCAAGTCAAAATAACTAGCACATTAAGGGGTGAAAGGGAATGATAAATGAGGAAAACAGAAAAGAACATGACTCTGCAAAGTTACCTACTGCAAGACACAAAACCAAACCAAAACGACTAGCAGACTTTGAGAAAAAATGCCAAAAGTGTAAAACAAAATTAAAAATATGAGATACAGGGAGCCAGCTAGAAAGATAATTGCACCAGTACACAGCAGGGTGTAAAACAAATGTTTGATAATGCCATTTGCAGGAAAAACCAAGCTAGTTGTTTGCAGTAAGGTTTACTACAGCAGAAATATCTTTTCTTGTGGGAAAAAAAGAAAAGGAGTAACACTCACAGATTGATAACTGGAAGCAGTAAGGAGCAGTTTTCATGGCAAAAAGGATTAACAGCAGTGAACCCAGGGATCTGTGCATGTGTTATTCAATGTGCTCATAAGTTATCTGGGAGAAGACAGTGATGTGATTATCAGTGAATGATACAACATGATTCAAGGTGACCAAATCAAACATGACTAGCAATGAACTAGGAAGACTCGCAACAGAATGGGAAAAAAGAGCAAATGAGACTCATTGGTAATAGGTACAAAATAATGATCGTGTTGAGCAGTAGTTCTGTGAGCACAAGAACTAACGAATCCAAACTACCGGGTGGTTTATTTCCAGCAGTTGAGTGACATTTTAATTGAATTATATTAAGGCTGCAGTGTGACTTCAGTCTTTACTACAAATAAAAGAATCCACAGAGAAAAGCCCCGACTAAAGAGCGAATTCTCTGGTACCTAATGAGACCCAAATCCCAGCACTCCTCCTGCAGGTCGGGTACCTGCGCGGCGCTCGCAGGTGCGTTCCCAACGCCCGTAGGAGGCAAGTGCACAGCGGGCCTTGCCCCATGGAGTCTGCTCAGGCTGGTTCCTGGTTTTTGGAAGTTTGGACTGCCAATTTTCACAAAACACATGGAAGCTTTAGATAACAAGACCTTTATGCTGCTTGTTAAATTTGCTTGTAATTCAAGTTATGACTACAAAATTTAAATGTAAAAACTTAACAGGCAGTCTGTGGAAACCTTGCCCATCGGGAAGCGGATGGATGCTACAAATGGGATCTGTCCTCAATCAGCTGTTATCACAGAGGAAGAGGCATTCGAGGCTTCTCACATATTTCAGCTAGAAGGCTCAGCAGTAACCAGAGGCAAACGGGCTATCATAAGGTTACTGCTGTTGCCTTCTCTTTTATACAAGTACAGTAAGAAAATGTAACTAGGGTGCATAAACAATATTCTGTCTCTCCTCCTACAGCTCTTGTCTCAAAAGACCAAATGGCAGCGACGAACAGTCTGTGGAAGAGGCTGGATGCCTTTCCCAGGTGAGCTCTCCATCACTGGCCTGAAGAATCAGCTCTTTTGCTTGTATGTTCCCTCTGAATGAGCTTTAAAAAGGCAGTCCTTTGGCAGTCAAACAGCTTTGACAGCAGAGGGAGAGTATACACACTGAAAACAGCCTATACACTAGCAATTTTAAGGGAATCTTCTGAAGAGCCTGGGATTTGGGTCTGGTTCTCCTCAGGCCCATACTACTGACTAGATGGGAACATGCCTGTGCAAACGAGAGACCTGGGATACAACCACCATCCCTGGTTTGAAAGAAACCGGTATTCTGTGCGGAGCCAAAATGTGGGAAGGAAGGATTGGATGCTTACCTTGATGGGAGAGCTCAGTGCCAGGAATGTGGGGCAGAGGAAGGCGTCCCTTGCTACCGTGGAGTCGGAAGCCTTGGCTCCAGTGAGGAACAGTGTAAGCCAGACATCGGCATCTCTAACAATTCCTGCTCACTAGCCTAAGCAGTTTCTGGTTTTGCCTATTAATGCTCTTCACATGTATTCCAAGGGGGTTACTTTGATTTTTCGTTACTTTTTTTTTTTTTTTGGATTGATGCAGATCCCATTCTAAAGCACTTAAACCTTCCTGTGCATTATTTAGGGGGTCTGAACATGAGGCTCAGATAATTAAAGTTCTTCAGTCATTCCATGGATCTGGGTCATGTGGTTTTGGTTTTATGATTTTGTTTTTCTCCACAGATGGAGGAGTGAAATCATATCACCTTTTAGTAGAAATATTCTTGCAACTGAACATTTATTTCAAGTTTCTAATGTCACTGAGCAGGTACAATTACGAAAGCCAAAGTCCTCTGCTACATTAAAAAGAATTAACCAAACCTCCAACACAGCTTCATTAAAAACACCCTAAGCACTCCCACTAAATTTAAGAGCACCTATGCTGAGAACACAGAGCAAACACTTGTGTTTTGCATATTCTCTAGTGTTGATTTTGAACACCAGTGTCCATGGTAGGAACTTGCGTCGAGAGCTGCAGTCCAGCCTTCACCATCATGTTCTGAAGGGCAGTAACGAGAGCCAACATTATCATATGGGATTCCCTTCATTAACAGTAATTCCTTAAGGTTTCATACTAATGCATTAATCACATCAACGATAAGCCATTAATACGAGGAACCTGAAGATAAAAATGTAGAATTGTGGATATGCTCTGTAGTAACATTGCTATAGTTTTACAGTAATATTAAATAACAAAGTTAGTCCATATAATGGCTAGAGGATTAATCATATCAGCAGAGCATATGAGGTGACCACTATTATGGTTGGTTTAGGATAGCAAAAAACCATGGCCCGGAATATTAATATTCTTACACAGAAACTGGTTTGCACTGGGCACCTCACTCAGAAAGGTGAGTCTAGATGGTTGCTGCTTGAAACCAGGCCTGAGGTATTTAAGGACCAGAGTCATGAATATTTTTATTTAAATAGACTGGATACACTTACGTTGTGGCAGAAAGATCATTATATACTGATCTTAGTATCTTTATATCAGAGGGCAGTAGTTCCACCACTTCAAACACTTCCAGTTAATTATCACCAGAACATTTTGATATTGACAGCGTATTTTGCGATATGAACAAAAATGGGGAAAAGAAACAAACACAAAGGTTAGGGGAAAAAAAAAAAGGGCCAAACAAATCCTGGGAGCACTGACTTCAACAGCTTCAACAAATACTCAAGCCACATTTAATAACTTTATGAAACTAGTATCAAAGTAAAGAATATATAGTCAAAATACAGAAGAGAAAACAGCCTGATGAGATCAAACAAAAGTTAAACAGAACAGATTAAATATAAAAAAAAGTTAGCTGAAAGGTCGCTTTGCTATGTGTAGCAATAGTTCAGCAACTCATTTCCTCAATAGCCAGCTTAAAAGGAAGAGCTAATCTGGAAAAAGGAAAAAAAGGATACGCATCACTTGAAAATCCTGCTGTATGTGTTACTGTGATTGCTTGTAGAACCAGTGTCACCCCAATTTGCAGCCTATGTTAATTTCTGATTTAATAAACAGTGGATTTATTCTGCAAGAATACAAAAGTTGAGAATGAAGTATCTGCATTCAGCTTTCCATTACAAGTACATTTACCTTCCTATTGGCTATTAATTTTTTTTTTGTGAACTGCAAATGATTAGGATTTGTTTACACTTCAAAACCTTTTGTTTATCATAGATACATCACTTCTAAAAGTGTTTGATGTAGCATTCACTAATTACAGAATTACAAAAGGTAGAATAAGGCTTTCCCCACTCAGAAATTTGCTTTTTTGGTAAAGGTAACAATATATCTGCTTCACTAACACCCTAATAATAGGCATACATTTAATTTTATATCAATGCCCTTCTGAGGGGGAAAAAAAAGACTAAAAGATGTGTGCAATTGGTTTTTGCTTAGTATAAAATTTTCAAATGCGAATTCATTTTGCTACAATAAACACTATGAATTACATATAAACATATGTGGAAAACAACGTGCCAGGCTTTACAACGAAAAGTTTGATTAGCAGATGACGATTCTGTAGTGCTACTGTGCACTATACAGCAAGCCCAGAGGATAAAAAATAACAAAAACAAAAAACCCGAAGTTGCTTTGATGCAGGCTTGGCATCAAGTGTACTTTATGGCCTTCGATTCAGCATGCTCTTTCTATCATTAAGCTACTTTAAGTACCAGGTTTTTCCACATCAGATAGCATGTCGCTGGTGCATACATTTCAGACAACAGAACTAGGATTTCTTTAATTTGAGACGGGTTCAGTAATCTGTTGTAAAAGGTCCAAAGTGTGCAATAATAAGGCAGATTTCTTATTACACCATCTCTTCAGATGCTCATTGTTTGATGAAACAAACAAGGTGCTTTGAAACAGCAGAGTAATAGGATACAAACGAGTGTCAGAATGAAGGAAGAAATGCTAAAATGGGAACAGCCATTTCTTCCACAATGAGAAATAAAGAACTTTTGTATCTGGTGCTTGAAAGGTTTTTAACAGCTGATATTCAATATCAGCTGATTCCTGAAGTATTGGCAAGATACCAGGTTTCTGGTACTGGCCATTTGTAATGTTATTTAAATATTCACATCATGCAATAAGCAGTTTCACATACTGCAATGTAATGGAAAATACTTCCTAAACTGAATCAGAACTGAGACCCAATGCAGAACCAGTAAATAAATATCTTGCATATATGTCAAACTATATTCTTCAAACAAAACCTTACATCTTATCGAAGAAGTCAGAAAGTACTAAGAAAAAGTATATGCTTTCTACTATAATACTGTTAAATTTCCATGGCTGAGAATGTCCTGTTAATTTTTTTCTGCCTTTTTAAATTAGGTGAGTAGAAATTCAAGCACAGAAATAAAATGCATATATAGGAGAGCACTGGCTCAGCGACATATCAAATATACAGCATCCTAGTGTCAAAAGTACAGGCAGAAATGTCCAAGATTTCTTGGTGCAAAAGGGGGCATTTGAGGAGTAAAAATTCTACTTAACAATCACTCACGTTTTAACAGTGCATTAATTATAACAAAAGCTGGATGGTAAGTGAGCAACAGAGTCATAATGTTCAGTGTTCATAGCAGAATTTTATCCTCTGCTCATTTAAACGAGGTTGGAAACATACACTCATGGATGTGAAACTTTACGTAGCTATGTTTTTTTTTTTTCAGTTTTTCAGGATTCTTGCAAGAGGCCAAGTTGTGACACTGAATTGAGTTAGACGATAGTACAGGGTGGTTTTGAAAGAAGCCTTCCTCCCAGTCCCGTGCCTCTGGTTTGTCAAAGGGGATTAGTCCTACAATCTTGTTTCATCTATTCTTTTGCCTCTAGGAAAAGGGTTTCTTGAGGATACAGTTTTACCTCCAGTAATGATTTATTTGGATCCAGCTGGGTCACCTGTAAACAGAGAAGCAAAAAGACATGTAGACTCTGTTTGAACTGTGCATTTTCAGAACACAAATTTGCACCGTGGAGGTATTTTCAGTACCTCGCATCAGTGATACTTTAAATTTGGAGCATTCTTAGTACCCGAATGATGAACTAGATCTCCCTCCCCCTCATATTTTGTATATTGTATTTTAAATATATTCCATTCTGTCCATTACATTAATTCCAAGGAAAGACCATTTTTCTTACATAAAATAAAGTATGAATATATCTGTTTTGTCAAAGTCAAGATCATCTGGAAAGAGATACAGGAACACAGGAGCTAAGATGAATAATAAAACTAGTCCCACAAGTATGCTAAAATTTCCACCAAGCTGACAGTGCAAGTAGCATAGTCCATTATCGGTCATCTAAAAGAGGCCAGGATAGCACAAAACTGCACACCTTTATTTCTTGGGTTATTTTCTGTCACACTAATGAGGAGAACTGGGCTGAGACATCACCATATGTACTATGTATGTATATATCACCTCTCTCTTCCTGTACACGTGTGATCTGCTATGGCATGACTGTTTCCTGGCATCCCCACTTCTCCTCACCCTCCTCCGTGGGGGTGTTTAGGCAGCCGCCCGTGCAGACGGGCTCCCAGCAGAACCCCAGCAAGAATTAAACACACTTGGAAGATGCACGTGCACCCTCTGCTCCGTTATCACCAAAACTCTCCAGCACTCGGATCACAGGCCAGAGCCTGTGAGCTGCTGGGCCTCTTCCCCTGCCCCGGGCTTGCAGTAAGGCATGAGAGCAATCCCCAGCAAGGAACTGCCCAGTTCCTTCTGTTTGGAAGCTACGCTGCTGCCTATAGGTTAAGTATCTACTATTAAAGTCAAATTTACCACTAAATATTACCTAATATAATTACTTATATAGTCAAAACAATGAAGCGGAGTCTTACTTTCCTTCAACTACTGCAAGGCTTCATATACAGATCTGAAAATTACCTGTTTTCATCTTACCACCTTCTGAAATATTTCATTCCTGTGTTTTAATTTGCGTGAATTTCTTTTGCTATGTAAACGCATTAATTATAGGAAAATTGCTGGTGACTATGACATTAGTTTTGTGCTGTAAATATAAATGCAAATCTGTATGATAAACATTTTATTAGAGAGAAATTTGTTTTACCTGTGACATCATCATGCCACTGCCTTTTTTTTTTTTGGTAAAAAAAAATATAATGGGTAGTATGAAGTACACCAAGCACTATGAATTTATATAACAATTGTCATTTTTTTAAAGCATAATTTTCCGATTCTCTTTCCAGTTGTAAATAACTAACCAGTATTGTTCCCTTTTCTCTTCCCAAGAAAATCATGCAAACTTAAAAAAAAAATGGCTAGCCATAATTAATTGCATTTCCATTGTTTTATTGGATAATTACAGGTAATTCATTATTTAAACAAATATGAAGAGCTTATCACTTCCTAAGTCCATTGGAATCAATAAAATTCACCTATCTGAATGCAACAGATTTTTTTTTTAACAAATAACAGACGTATCATTTTGATTCCTGAAGAAGGCATATATTTTCTTACGCATCATACACCACAGTGAGTTACTGTTAAATGGCTGAGAATAATAATTTGTAAAAAATACCAGACTTAATTTTAGATTCCTATTATCTACACTCCAATTATGCATTCCTGCACAGAGGCTGCTTAAATTATTGAAAGGTTATTATCTTAGAAAGCAAACCTGTTATGTAAAAAACAGCCAAAGTAGTGCATTTAAGTTTGTGATTACAGAAGTATGCTAATTAAGTATCTTGTTGCATTTTTTCATGTTTGAGTATTCTGCGACAGTCCATTGAACTTAGGCACAGAAAAGGGCTAACCAGGGATCGCTGCAATTCCCAGCACGAGTTCCTGTGCACCTGAAAGAAGCAGTTCTCTGCTCAGCCAAAGCCAAAATCTGTTTTCAAATTCTGCAACCTCTTCTTGCAAGAAAGTGTACAAAAGAACGAGGCTCTTCTCCATTTCACACACACAAACAATATATCTCTGTGTGTGCATATATATATATTAGATATATATAGAAAATATATAAAAATATAAGTATATATAATATATATTTGAAAAGCAAGCCTAGTTCCAGATTATAACCATATGGAAATCTAATATTCACTTGACTGTAATTCTCGCCACAAATCCTTCGAGTGCCTTAAATAATAACACACACAGTCCTTTTCACCGTATCTTTATACTCAGAAGACGGCTAAAAGCGCTGGTGAGTACCTGCAGCCAAAGGACTGCACAGCTTTTCCCATAATTTCAGCGTGCTGCTTAATTCACCGAGGGCCAGCAGAGTTTGCAAATGTTTACACCATTACCCAATTAACTAACAATATGGCTCCTGCATCTGTCAACAAACAAAGCTGTTGTTGCTTTGTTTTAGCTCCTTGGCATTTTCTGTTCATATGGGTCGCCATTGTACTTAATTATCACACCATAACCCTTCTGCAGCTTCTACTTTGTTATTTGTGGTTTGTAAATATGTTGTTTACCACGAAGAAGAGAAGCCTTATTAGCGAGCCCACCTCCTGCTAAAGAAAGGGTTTCTCTTGTAAATATGTAAAATATAAGACCTAGGATGCTTTGTAACTTGCAGTGTTTTTAAACAGAAAACAAGGAATTATATATATAACAGAGATCAAAGGATCCTGTAAGAGCTGTAACCAGCAAAGGTGTGTTCAGTATATCATTTTGATGATTTTTACGTACTTTAATATACGTAGGTAGATTATTTCACAATGTAGTTGCAAAGAATTAAATTATCTTTACATTTTAAAAATTTGTATCTTGCTTCCCTAGCATTAAGATAATTTTTGAAGATTGTGAAGGCTCACAGTGCCTCTTCTCCAATGTGGCTGCACAGTGTTCTCTTAGAAAAGAGCCCCACACATCACATAGGCTAAATTATCCACAGTGAAGTGTACTTTTATTATTATTTAAACATTTCTTGTGTATTATTGGCAATTATGCAGAAGATCATTTATGCATTTTATCTGATTTGATCCTGCTGAACTCTGTGAGATTATTGAGGTACCCATGTCATTAAATCCATGCTTACTTAGTTATGGTTGGAAAATTCACCAAATTAAACATTCAACACTTGTTAAAGGCCTAAACAAATGCCTAAAGCCTCGTGTGTCTCTGTATTTTCAGGTCTACAATATCTGGCTTCCCACCAGCCACCCGCACGCATTCCAAGTGTACACTCACATGTCACAGGGTGATGGCAGCAGATCGGTAAATGGATTTTTAAAATATGTTTTGTGGTTTTGCTAAGCTAAGCGCTTTATCTTATAACGAAACATTAAGTAAAACCCCTTAAAAAGAGGATCTCTAAACTCTTCCACGTGCACGTAGTGAAGGAGGTGACAGACAGAGGACACAGCGTTCAGGTGTTCAGAGCACATATCTTAAATCACAGCCATGGTGCGAAGCTTTGATTCTCAGAATTCTGCAGCTGAACTGGCAAGTGCATCGAGGGCTCTCCCTAAACCAACGCAGACGACATCTCGGGAGCTCGGTCTTGGGACAAACAGCTTTCCCTGCAAACATCAACAGCCTCTCTCCAGGGAAGACTCTTCCCAGCAATGCGACCAGGGAGGGAGCAAACTGGTAGCCGCATTTTCCTTATTTCCATCAGTGCAAGTTCCCGACACTGGGCTGTGAAATGTTTCCGTTTTGTTGAAATACATTTCAGCTGGCAAAACAGAGGTAATCCTCCAGCTATGGCCACAGGTTTGCCTCAAGTTTTGGTGCTCAGGAGCTAAGACTTTTATCTGCTGTTCCCTTAAGGAACTTCCTTATATTATCTGCTGATTTGGTGCATAGGAAGTGTATTATTTCGAGAGGTACTGTTTTAATTAATTCTATGGTAATTAATTCCATTTAGCAATAGGCAGTTGGTTTCAAGCACTTTTGTAGCACTTTGTTGTTGGAATCACTTAAGGCTGAGCAAAAACAAAGGATGGTAGTGTTAACTTCTACATTTCTCCTGCAAGAATGCAGTAGCTATTTGCACTTCATTGTGAACAACTGGGGAAAACCCCTAATGACCAATTAAGATGAAACTTAATACTACTTAAAACTACATTTTAAAGCAATTTTGTAGCAAAACCTTTTTCCTTCTAAGATGTTTGTATTGCTATTTCTATCCTCAGCCTTGCCCCGTCGGTTCTGCTGTACATGCATGCTCTGAGCAGCTGTACTTTCACCATTTCAAAGGTGTGGCTCCTTACCCTCCCTCTGCAGGGAAAAGATAAAGACAAAAAAAAATGGCTTAATGCCCAGGAAGGTCATTTAAAAATAAAGAATCAAATACACAATTATTATGACACTTATACAAGCAGTAAATATCACACCCTTCACCTTTCTCTACACCCTGGGACAAGGATCTGATTCTTGAGCAGCACAGCCTCTATACCCCTTACACACGCATGAATACATTGAATGAATCTAGCAGACAAAAGGTCCTTTTACTCTCTTTCCTAATCCCTCTGAAGTACAAATGCACTGGGAATTACTTAAAGGCACACCTGGTAAAGGACCAGATCTGTTTAAAAAACTATATTTTCAGAGTGAAACACAAATACAGTGAATCCCTTCTATGTATTGAAATATCTATGAGTCATGCGGATAATATGTTCAACTGTAGTAACAAACAAAAGTAGGTTTACTTTATAGAAATACATGCAATTAGATCTGCTTTAGTTGAATAAACTCGGACGTAATTTACATCTGAATTGAAGACAGCCATCGCAAATAAGGAAAAATATGTCCTAGTAAAAGACTTCTAGTCTCATTCTCAATCCAGAGCTTTAAGCCAGACGCGTCCAACCCTTCAATTTCTCTGAATTCAAGCTGTTTTTTCAAAACAGTCTTGTAGAAGCAGCACCTTCCATTCAGAAATATATTTAATAAGAGCCATACAGTTATCTGAGAGATCAGCACCAACCTTCATGTGGTGTCAGCTCTCAATGACTTGGTCTAATTTATATCAACTGTATTATACTATCTAAAATAGTATTTTTTTATAGCATACTGTAATATTTATACTATTTATACCACTATTTTCATTATTTATACTACTATTTCTATTAACAGAATTTGCAGCAGAAACTTTAATCAGTCAAGAATATACAAGTGACTTGTACTATTTATACTCTTTTTTGGCACTAAATTAAGAAAAGATAGTAACTGTATTTTCTGCATTGTAAAATATTAAGCATAATGACACTGCAGTTATTATATAAATATTTTGTTAAGTTCTCTTCAGATTCTATGTCCTGCAGTTTTCTTCATGAGGAAAGACTTAAAAACTGGCAGGTGAGAGCATTTGTATTTGAAATGCCTTTGCTGTGCTGGGGAGCAAAGAAGTCCATTACTTCTGGCCAATAAGCTTACACCAAAGTATTTCTGAATTAGCAATTATTCTTTTGCAGCTAACAAGAAGAAAGATCATGGCCCTGGGAAAATTCCAGCTTTTACCATGGATCTTGAGGAGGAGCTGGAAGGAAGCAACACAGCCACATCTTCTGGAAATTTGAGAACAAATAAATATATACACTGCTGCAAAGGTAATGCAAGAACTGGTTTGCATGCATAAGTCTATGCCAAAGAGGAATGGCTATGAACCCAGTCACTCACAGGAGCATGATCCGTGATTGGATTTATGTGCACTTCGTTATAACTGCATAGAAAAACAATCCAGAAGGATTTTTGTCACAAGTTCAAAGGATTAAGATGTTCAGATACCACAGTGATCTCTGCAGCATAACACTGATCTGCGGACAGGTAGCTAGAATGAAAAGCACCTCTAAGACTTCTTTAGCCATTTAGTCTGATGTAGTTACTTATGCAATTACCAAAGCAGCAGGAGATCGTTACATTTTCTGGTTATCAGACACAGCATTCTTGGTACATGTTATTAAAAGGCTTATTTTATTGGTATTTTGTCATTATGTTTTCTTCTTACAAGCGGAAAAATGACATTAAGCATGAATTCTGGGGGAAACAAAAAGCATGAAATATTCTGTGGCCAGTTATGCTGGATAATACAGTACCCAGCAAGGAAGATACACAGCTAACTGAGGCATGCGCCTGTGACAAGTACTGTTCCACCCCTGAAATAAATGCGTTATGAAATGGGGCACTGATGAGTAAAAGGACATTTTTTTTTTTGGTCAGAGATGTGCTTGGGTGGAATATGTTAATCCTGGGCCTGGATTAGTCACTTAGGTTAACTAATGAAGATGACTCAGCTGTGGTACCACAGAGTGCGCTGAGCAGGCAGCGCTCTGCTGAGCCCTCTCTGCAGCAAATCCAAGGGAAATAATAGCTTATCCATTGCCTGAAATGGTTTGAACTTTCTTTGCATTCAAATGGAGTTGTCATAACACTTGATCAGAACATTATACTGACCTGGAGAATGAAATCCTATTACTTAAAAAAATAAGTTTACTTATAGTATGAGCAGAGGAAAAAAAATTCTTCCATCTCCCTTCAGTGACTTGATACATGAAGGGTTTTCATCTCTGGTCACATAATGTAGTAACTTATGCCAAGACACTAGGCATGAAAGAATCTGGTAAATCTTGAGAGAAAATATGAGCAATCTATCTGTAATATTTACTTACACATTTTTTAACTACATACATGAAAATTCCACAAAAAGGGAATTACATGTCAAGAAGCAAAATCTACCCTCTGATATTTTTCAGATTTTTTTTTCCTAAAAGTTCTGCTATTGACTTCTGTGGGGCAGGAAATCACAGACTGCTTTTACAGTTTCTTCCTGGAGGACTGTGATCCTGTTCTTCATGAGCAACAAAATTGTTTCAAGGAATAAAACTTAAGGATTGCAAATGTTTCAGGGTTCTCATTGCAACTCTGTGTGATCCTGTCCTCTTGCTTTCAAGATTAATTAATTCAGTTGTTCTACAGTTACAACGAACAGGAAGAACAATCAAAAATCACCCTCTTAAAAGAGGCATGGGAATATGCTGGTCTGGTGCAGCCAGTTTGCTTAGACAACTTCTCAGTGTCTTAAATAAACGTAACTGCTTGAATAAATAAAATAGCATAACCTGAAAAGAAAGATAAGGGCAGGTAGTATTGACTTAATGACAGTTTCAACTGACAAGAGAAGGGACTTCTACCTTTGAAGATGGCTGTGGCCCTTCATAAACTAGATCACAGATGTTAAATAGGTGCCACCATCAGATATGTTGCCCTGAAAAATTCTAAGTTATGTGGACTTAAACAGATCTGTACTATTTTATGCAGTAAGAAATAAAAATATGGGTAATTAGAATTACTGTAAAGAGGGCATGGATCACACGTCCAATTTTATCTGATTTTACAAAAACATTCTTAAAGTTTCTGAAAATATCAGAAAAATATTGTATTCTGCTGAAATCCTGCTTTGTCACTGGACATGCATTCTTTATTTCCTTGACCTGCCACTGAAAGCTACTTCACAGATTATTTGAATGACTCATTACTAGAAGTGTTACTGGGCATAACCATGATACTGCATGAATCCTTTCTCATCATAACATTTTTCCCATCTTTTTATCAAGATGATAATTAGGGAAAAAAAGCTAGAGATGCTCCTAAACACATATCTCTTTCATGTACTCTTTAATGAGTTTAAACACTATCTAATGAGTTTAAAACTAGATTATCTGAAGGAATTAGTGCGCACTGGAGGGGAGGGCAGAATAACTCTTAAAAAGGCTTTGTAGAATTGAGTTTCACAAATTTTCCAAACTCCCTGGCATAGCAGTGCAGGGATCGTGACCACTGCAGTATCTCCAGGCGGATACACTTACGTGTTGAGGTGCCTGTGCTGAGCGCTGCAGCGACGGGTTTATTATTCTGGGGTGTTGTTTTCAGCACCGTGAGCAAAGAGGATTACTGCTGCCAAGCACAGGAATGAGCACTCACATTCGCTTTCAGAGGGTTATCTTACTCCCTACTCCCATGTAATATTAAGAATGATCTGACCCTACATCTGCTGAAATCCTGATCACACCTAATTTAAATTGACATGCAATTTGAGTTGAATTTATTTTCTGCCCCTTCAAGGGAGACAGATTTTTGTTTCTGTTTATTTAAACTGCTGTTGGAATTGGTTAATTAAAAGGGTTTTAAAAATCTTAATACTCTAAACAGAGCAAACTGGTTCTGAATTATTAAGCAACATTTTAGATGCATTTAAATAACCTTAAGTGACTTAACTGCCACCTGATCCTAAGCTGTGGCTCAGAAAAATAAAATGTGAAATAGTGTAGAAGTCCTGGCTTACTAAGGCTTCCAGATACAGTAAATAAAGAGCTTAAGTCTCTAGTATAGTGTCTGCAAAAGACATGCTCGCAAATACATAGCTTATACTCCACCTTCAAGAAGAAATAAATGGAAGGTTGAAGTTCTGATTTTTCAGAAAGAATTCAGAAAATAAAAAGCTCTCTCAATACTATCGTCTTGCATACGAGAGTGTGCCAGGACCTCACCTTCTCGCAGACACCATACAACCCTCACAAATACACCATTAATCCCAGGAGCCAAACCCCAAGTTGTGGAAAAATTTGCCCATATGGTTTCAACTGGGTATCATGTTGCTTTCTAAAGTGTGTTCAAATGCCCAGCCCAAAAGATGGTGAAGAGTTTTAGGAAGACTTCTGCAGCTCTTCATTGAGCAAGCAAGGAATTTGCCATCAGGAGGTCTGCAGGGTGCTGGGAAAAGGCAGGTTCTGCTGCTGGCAGCCTGACACGTCCTGAAATTACTGCTTGGAAAGGCTGGTAGGAGAAAGGGACTCAGAAAAAGGGCGAGTAAATACTGAATGAGCATGCTAACATACTTAGGGTAAGCTTTTTTGTTGTTAAAAATAACTTTTAAGATTATTGTGATTCTTGGAAAGAAAAAGAACTATAGTTCCTTTACATATATTTAAATAGCACATATATTTATTTCCATCAATCCTTTGCAGGGGCACTGAACAAAAATATAGCTTTTTATGAGAAAGATGTGCTTGCTAAACATGTTTTCAAAATCAGAGTTACAGGTTGGCTAGTGTGAAATACCCTCGTTAGTGTGGTATGTAGTTCTGCTTATGGTACTGAGAAAGAAAGTGGTTAATGTCTATTTTCAGTGGTAGTAGCAAGAACATCACAGTCGGAGACAAAAACCCAATAACAAGTCACTGCATGTGCTTAAATGCTCTGGAATGTCACTGCTGCTTTAAAAACTACAAGAAGTGTCTAGAAAAGGTTAATCTGTGTATTTACTCATGTGTAGAAGTTTGTATTTACAGTAGGGTTATGATACCAACTTTAAGTTAGCTAAGGATATCTGTGTAAGCAATTGGAACCTAAGAACTAAGAACTAATGAATTTTTATTTACCAAAGAAGTAAAAATACTTAAAAAACACTGTATCAGGGCATCAGCACTGATGGTTTTGACAAGTGAGTTGTGAAAAGCACTTAAAAATTTCTCTGGTATGTTTACCACAAGAAAAATGCTGATTTGATTATATCTAAGCGCCCCCCCATTTTGGTAAAGGCTGAAACACTTTTAGGGCTCTGTCTGTTCTTGTAATACTGATCAGGATAGAAAATAAAATGACTAAACCTGAGTTGACATGCTTTCATCCTACTGCAACAAGCACTTTCAAAACACAGTTTTCAAAAACGTTAAATATATATTTTTAAGTACAAAAGGGCATTTTAAAACGCTGTCCTTATCTGGAGCACAAGCATTGCAAGGGCTCCGTTTGTGTTTCACAGTTTCAGGGGATGCTTATGACACAAATCATAGAGCAGAAGAGGTTTGGCAATTTGCAGGGTTTTTAAGAGGCGGAACTCTCACGAAAGCTAAAGTCATGGATCTGTGCTTTTACCATGCTTCCAACTCATTCATCAATACTTCATCATTTTTATTACCTCCCAGCTTTCCATATCTACAGAACATGGCAGATACCAGCTACAGTTTTCAGCAGCAGGCAAGTCCCTGGGCGTTATTTTTGGTCTGTTTTAGCTCCGGTGGCCACACTGGCAACCAGATTCATACATGGCCACCGGGTCAATCAACACGAATCATTTATGTGACTCCTCAGACTTGGCACTATTAGCTCCAAATCGCAGAAGACAGATTGCAGGATCTTGCCTCTGATGTGACAGACAAACAGCTTTATATCCCCCCGTAAAATTCTTTCTTTGCCTCAACACTTTTTCCCCTGCAGCCTCACAAATGTACCAAAATTCTAACCCACTCAAATTCAGCGGTCTGCTTTCCTTCCCCTCCTTTTTTATTTGTTCTCATTAAAAGCATCTGATCAGTTTGAGAGTTTATAGATGATAAAAACTAATAATGATGTCGATGGTGTGATTATGCAGACAGCCACTCTAAAAACCTAGGTTTTGAAGTGCAAAAGAAAGATAAAGAACTACAGTTATATATTTATAGTATATATTCAAAACCCGCTTGGATGCAGCCCTGTGCCACGTGCTCTAGGTGACCCTGCGTGTGCAGGGGGTTGGACTAGATGATCTCTAGAGGTCCCTTCCAACCTTAATGAATCTATGATTCAATGAGTTATAGTTTTTTACATTACCTATATGGGAAGGCATAGATAAAATCTGAATGGAGGGGTTGACACAACTTTCTGAATATTTAAGTATGCACACACACACAAAATTGTTTAGAAGCAAAATACTGTTTTTCTTCTGTTTCAAGTGAACTGAAAGATCAGCAACACTAGAAACACACAGTTTTCATGACTTTTCTACTTTACTGGAAATGGTATTACATGCCTATGCGGTAAAGTTAATTATGAATGAGATTCCTTAAATGCCTTTTTACACTCTGGTTGATGGGGATTCTCTATATAGGACAAGGTGGAAGAAAAGTTAAAAGCACTTTTCACACAGTCATGCCAAAAATCTTAAGAAAACACATGTGCTCTCAAGGTCATATGCCTGGTAAGGACATTATTTTCCTTCCCTTTGGAGGTACTTCTCACATTTAAGATAACTTACAAATAAGAGGTTAAAGCAACAAAAAACAAAGAAGTCCTGTTACAAAACAGGACTGCAAACATGCCAAGCAGTCTTATTCCTAGTGAACCTCCTCCAGAGGCAATGAAAGAAAATGGAAGAGCAACGCGCTTATGGAGTTCTTTTGACAGAAGGGGCCAATGTTGGCTTAACCAACCACCTGGACATTTCCCCAGCAAACTGAACCCCGGGTGATGCAGGGCTGAAAGCAACGCGGCGCCAGGGCTGCCGAGCTCGGCCGTCCCAGGCTGGCTCCGTGCTGCGAGCCCTGCAGGGCCTGCTGCCTGCACCCTGTGTGCAGGGCACCCCCGAACTGCTGCGGAGCTCTGTGCCTCTGCATTAACGCTGACAGCACAAGAACTGAAGGTCAGGTGGCAATCAAGCAGGCGGGACACAAGCACAGCTTCAAAGAACCCCAGTAACAGCACTACCTGCTAGGAAACCTACGGAATCCAGTTTGCTTTTGTATGCAGTGAGCAGGGCTGATTTTTAAAAAGAGTCGCAAGAGGTTTCATTAGAATATCTAGGTAGGAGTTATATACGGTTATTTACTAGTATGATGTGATGAATAATTCACTAGAATGTACTAACTAGCTCATGACCTTTCACTGTTTGACACTGCGCCTTCCTGCTTGTAAAAGTGCATCAAAAGGCAAAACCAGAAAGATCAGAAATACTAATCCCCAGCAGACCAAAACAGTCTACTAATACGGATTCTGTTTCCTTCACAACAGGAACTGAGCAACACTGGCTCAGCAACAGCAGCTGAGGACAGTTCTCAACACGATACGCAGCCTGCTTGTTTCAGAGCTGAGGGGCCTTTCTAAAGGCTGGAAACAGACTTTGCAGCAGCATTTTGGATGCAGCACATGACAGTGGCCGCAGGTTAGTGTCTCCCTTGCTCACAAGCACAGAGCTAAACACCACTCTAACATACTCCAGCCCATCTTTATCTTCCATCCTCAAACATTCTGCTCATCCAAACAGATACAATTAAGCAGCTGCAATATTTACTTATGAAAGGTACTTTTACTCACATCTCTCCTAGGAAAGGTACCCAGCAGCTTGTACTCCTCCCAAGGATATCCCTTGGAAGCTACAAAATCAAAGACAACCTGCAGCTTGCTGCTGGCCAGGAAGCGTCGCTCAAAGAACTCTCCGCTGGGCGTCCGGATGCGCAGCTTGCTCACCGACTCGGTGCTCTCCTCCTTCGGCTCCGGAGGCAGGGACTGCTCAAGAGACAGCCTGATAGCCTGAGCAGGGAGAAAGCACCATTTAGCTTTCAGTGCTAGCCACAGAGGAAAAGCATAGAGAGCTTTTGTGTTTATTTTTTTTCTAGAACTTCCCAGACGCGTCAGAGCGCTCCAGAGCTGCGCTTTATAACTCAGTGACGGAATCATTTTTATTCATTCCTTAATAGCCGCCCACCAGACAACTAATTAAAATAAATCCTTCTGTATAACACATATTATTAGGTCTACAGTTAATGCACAATGGAGATAAGTAATTTAATCATTTGGCAGAAAGCCTTGGAAAAAAATTGAATGAGAGAATAATTGTCAGGTGGCCAATTGCTTCCTTAAAAGGTATAAATTAAAGCCAGTAAAAGTATTTCTTCAAATGCACTTATTATCAAATTGCCCTCCTCTTACACAGGGTAATTGACCATTTTCAGCAAAGACCCTTAAAAACAGAGTAAAACCAAATATATTCGCGAGCTTTACTACAGGCAAACTAAAACACTGCTATTAAGACATTTCATAATTAAAAGTATCATGAAGTTATGTGAGATATAGCATATGTATAAAAGTAGGAACAGTAAAAGAAGGAAACCTGGGAAGTCAGAAATGGGCGCTTTATGGTTTAGAGAAAGGCATTACTGTTGTTTGAAGGAAGAAGATTTTAAGCACAGGTGTGCATTTTTTTCTGCAACAACCTGCATGAAGTCAGCCAATATCTCAATGACTAGGCCACATATGCTAGGAGAGATCTCTAACTATGGATCAAAAGTTTCTATGCTTGTCTTACTGCCAAATTTGTCTATATTGCTTATCTTAAAATTTAAGGGCAGGAGCCAAGTCTGTATTCCCTGCTCTCTGCCTCTAGGAGCTTCTATAACACTAACTCATTGGTCAGATTTTTTTTTAGAAAAAGATGCCTAATGTTACATTGCTCTACTACTTCTGCTTAGTTTTGAAGGGTGCTTGAGTGTTGTCAGTGCTCATGGACAGACATCTGAGGGCTCTGAGAACATGCAGTATTTTTAAACAATTAGATCTTACTTAAAAAGCAGTCCTGTTGCTGTACCCCTGATTTTATGCAGCCAATGAGCGTCTCAATGGCTGCAATAAGAAGCAGGATTCCTCACCAGGAATACACTGAAAAGATGATTTTTCAAAACGAGGAGGCAGTAAGGCACTCATTTACCTACATTCTCAAGGAAATCTCAAGGTACACAGTTACTGTTTGTGGCCTTGAAAATCTCCATAAGGTCATTTTGTAACATAAACTGATGGAAGATGATTACATTAAAGAGCAAGGAATGGGCAGAAGCAAGATTATGAGGCCTTTTAAATGGTCTACTTCTTACACATGAACCTCTAAGTAAATTATATCTCAGTATAAATATTTATACATAGAACTTCAGTTCATTTTTGCTCATCTACTATGAAATTATATTTTAAATAGATTCTATTTTAATTTTCTCTCTCTCTCTCCATTCTCAACCACCTGCTTACTATCTTTCTGTTTTGACATTTCCCCACATAGCATAACAACAGATGCTACATTATTTACTGAACCCAATCAATTATATTATAGAAAAACAAACAACAGTAGCTCATTAGAGCTCATTTCTTTGTGCAAAGAATGCCTCGCTCCCCAAAGTAACTGTTCTCCAAGGCTTCAACATAAAATGGTAATTTACAATAAATGTTCTGTACCTGAAAACCAAGTTAGAGAACAATGATGAAATGGATCATATTAATAACTCTTGAATCTGAACAAGCAATTTGAGTTTTGCTTATAAAAGGATGTTCTGTATCCAAATAGCTCTCTAGCCAGATTTTAAGTACATGAACTGAACATAAAGCCACTTCTGAAAGTAAACACTGTTGCAGAACAATCCAGTAAAAGTAATCTGTAGACTTGAAAATGGGGAGCATTAGCAAACATTATTGTTAACATCCCATTTGTTTTATTAAGCAAATAGATCCTATTATTTTCATTGCTGCAGTCTACATGAAAACAGGGAAGCTCAGGTGTTTGTGATAACGTGGACTAGTTTTGCAGTCTTTGTGTAAGAGAACAACTTCCAAAAGGGTGCTAGAAAAGATTTAGGGGAAGGTATAATAAAGGAGAAGGAATTGCTTCTATTCATGCAAAATTACTTAAGAAAGAAAAATACACTTATCACTTAAATCAGAACATGAATTGCTTAATAACCCTGTTACTTCCACAGTACTGATTTATGGGTGATTGCTATTAATCTCACAGAATTACCATCTTTTCATTATCCTTGACACAATTCTTACAGTCCAGTTTGGTGCATTATCCCTTCAGTTACCTTTTAGCTTCCATTTTTGGCTTATATTAACAACAGAAGCCAAAAAAAAAAAAAAACAGTGGTCAAACACTAAAGGATAATAAGGAAAAAGTAGACTGCCTCTTTGCTAAACCTTCTTGAATACTAACTAGAGTTTTGACCAATTTAAGCATTTACCATGCAGCATTGCTTAAGAGGTTCTAGGATGCTTACACCATTACGCTCTTTAATGTAAATGCCTTAGTCAAATATATATGCAGATGCATTGCTTATATTCTTTATCATATTTATCCCAGGAAATAAAATATGTGTTGGTAACCAATTTGCAGTTGTGTAACACAGTTTTTTCAACCATCAGCCAAGCACACAAGACTGAAATGTCAAGTGTACCTTGAAATCACATATCTGAGTCTGAAAAAATTCTACCATTTACAGAGCTAATTTGTTGGGTCTTCTGTTAGGACACCTATCTAATGTCTAGCTACAATTTAGCAATGTGACTCATATTATGCACTAGAAAAGCTACTAAGCTGTAGATAAAGATCATTTAGCTGCACTCTATTTTATATATATGTTAAGAAATTAATAAAATGTTTTTTCAACTTAATGTTTGCATAACAAAGTGAACTCTGAATTAAAGTTGCGATGTGTGCTGAATGAATAAATCCCAAAAGTTGTCCGAAAAGCTAAAATATCCCACCTCACGTTCTTCCTCCTGTTCTTTCCGAATCTGTTCCAGACGAAACTGTTCTGCTATTTCTCTCTCTTGTGCTTCCCTCTGCAAAAGAGGAACAAACAGTGACCACACATGTTCACCCGCCCCTTCTGCAGCTGTTTAATGACAGACATTACTATATGAAGGTAAAGACCTTGGGAAAAGAACCCTTTCTGACGTATTTATGTAATAAAATGTGAATAAAAGCTTCATATTTCTTAGGAAAGCTTCTAAATGGAAGCTGTCATAAGAACTCTACTTACGTCCTTATTACTTTACCGCATCAGTACGTCTAATGTATCCTCCACTTTTCTATCATGTAAGAACTTCCAGATGGGATTAGACCCAAGGTTTGTGTAGCCCAGGACCCTGTCTGACAGTGATTATTAACCATCACTTAGAAATTAATGCAAGAAATATAATATTTACTAAGTGATCTTTCCCTATGACTTCTTTATCATCTTCTACTATGAAGCAGGGCCAGGATTGCTTCCACAAAACGATGCAGTCAGACCCATTTCTTGCAAACTTACATAGTGTGGTTTTGTAATCACTTAGTGGAATTATGGCTCCCTACAGCATCCAGCTCATCTTAAAGGCAGAATTAAAACTGAGAATTCCTCTGCACAAGGGTGATTTTATCAATTGTGGAGAGATCCATGTCCTAACATCACGAGACCACCTCATCACCCCACCATGCACACACCTTGGCTCTATCAGCTTCAAGTGATATGCGGTATGCTTCATCTTGCTCTCTCTTCACATTTTCTCTGGCTTCACGTTCATCCTAAAGAAAGAAAGAAAGAAAGAAAAAGGAAAAAAGTCAGCAAGCAGTGGACCAATGCTAGATTTATCTTTACACTCACCAGTATTCTTTATCCTCAATGATTTCCAAGAATTTGACTGCCTTACTTATCTAACCATTGCAGATCACATCTAACAAACACCCAAAGGGTGACTTTGGCTTAAAAAAAAAAAAAAAAATCCATCCTAGGTCATCACTATTAAACATCATCCACAGGCCTGAATTTGTGTCGCTGTGAATGCTGTGTAAAGATGGAAGAGTAACAAGCCCCGCTCTGAAGTGTCTAAAGTCCAAAGATGCAGGCAGACAAGAAACATGAGATGCCAACTTCAAGCCAGTAAATCCAGCAAAATATTTTATTAATTATCACAGCACCCAAAAATGAAAGAGAAAAAAAGGAGGTTTACTAAAAATGTGAATGATGAAGAGAAGCATCATCCCTACAGTGCAGGATGCAGAAGTTGCTGGCCCTGCTATAGAGACCACATCTGCTGCTCTGTGCTGACTCTTCTTGCATTTTATAACACACCTCGGGCCTTCCGGAGGTTGCCCGTGTCATTCACAGAAGACAGAGAAACCATCTCTCTGCTCATCAGAGCTAACACACAAGTACAATTTCTTGCAAAATGTGAGAAAGCCAGTGACCACCATGCAACCCATTTCCTTCTTGACTTTGCTAAACTCCATGCATTATGTTCAGGAACTGCCTTTAAACTAAGATCTGACAGCAGAAACTACTGAAATGTAGTTTCAGTATGAATTAATATTAAAATTCTAATGAATACTAAAATTCTGAGAGAAGGAAATCTTGAAATAATAGCCCCAATTTTTATGTTGTCCAAAAATAAGAAGAGCCTCTTGAGTACATACACCCCTTCCCAATGTTTCTCAGAGATGGAACATAACAGTAGAGGAAAATATTTTGCACTGTCTATACTAAGACTTTCCATTAACTTACCTTCAAATGGTAAAAAAAAAAAAAAAATTCCAAACCAACTTACTGAATGGTTTCATGCAATCTGGGAGAGGACAGGCATTTAAAAAATACTCATAAAAACAGAGGGGAGAATCTGTTTCATCTTTTGCAACTTCATATATCTCATTCTAGCTCAATTTCAGAGGTCACACAGAAGCCCAGTAATGCCTGGGAGAAAACTGAAAGATCAGATGCAATTACTGCTATTACTGGCCCTTTCCTTTCCTCAGAAGATTGCTAGCAAGTAAAGCAGTTCCTTTAGTCTAATAATGACCAAAATTGAACAAAAAATAAAAATTTATAAAAACATTTAAAACTCACTCCTTATATGTACTTAATATGTACTAAATTAGAGCTGTAAGAAATTGAGTACTGAGATATTTTGTATTTTACCAACTATCTAGAAAACTCAAGAAAGATACTAAGCATTATTAGTGATGAGCATAGTATCTACTTGCCTATATGGAGCTTCATTGAATAATTTTTGAAATTCGTTTATATCATCTGGATGACAACCTCAAGCAATCCTGGCATTGTAGATTCTATTTACAGTATCTAAATGTGCATTCCAGGAACTTTTATTTATTTATTTATCCCCCATTCATTGCAAATACCATCTTCCTAAAACCGGATTATGAAAAAGCTCTCAGGAATGTGAAGAGTTACTACGCGTGACTGCCTGGTCCTCACAGAAACACGTAAGCCACATGCAAGGTAAATGACCATGCCAGAGCTTCACATTGTATTTGAACAACTCTATTTGCACTGAAACAGATCTTAAAAGCAAATTTGAAGGTAGACTAGACAGCACTGGAATCCAGACTGCTTTAAGCATGAAGGAGATCTAATCACACAAAATGTCTCTTTTTACATGTTCATGTGGATTAATTTTATTATTGCTAATGTTGTATAGGGACCCATGGGCATGGTGGCAAATTTGCAATGTTCTCTGTGAGTTGCTAGTTAGACACATTTTCAACATTATATGCAATAATCCTCCTTTTGGGAATGTGGTTTGCTCTTTTAGTCATGATGTGCCCTACAGAAACCAGCTATACAAATAATGGGGATGACTCAAGTTCACCAGAAAGTAACAAAAGTAAAATGATAATAGTGACAGGAAAAGCAGCCGAAAATATCTCACAAAGAATCACTGTGCTAACAAAGAACACAGGAAGAAGACGGAATAGCAATACAACTAATAACTAACTTAACAACAATTTGTTAAAATTCTTATCTGTCAGCAAAAGTAAGGTTATCTGATAATTTTTCGGTTAAACCCTACATGCATTGCTGCATCTACTGAGTATCAGTAAGTACATCTCTGCAATACTCGAGCAATTCAGGCAAATATTGCCATCTTCCTTTCTCAAGAACCCAAGGTAGGAATAAAGTGGGTCTTATCCCAGGCCAACTGAACAGCTTGCGCCACAAATAGCAGTGAAACTTGGGCACTTCCCAATGTCATACCGAAGGCTGGTATGACCAGGCACCATCCAAACCACCATCCCGCCAGGTCTGTTGGGCACGGGAAGGAGGGAGAGCCCTCCTTTGCTTCCTAAAGGGAAGTACTTGAAGCACTAATTCTAGATTTTTACCAAAAATTTTCAGGAAACAAATACAGTATTTTACGAATTCTGTTGATTTCTACCTGGTTATTTCTTGGTTGCCTATGAAAAGCTGAAAGTGGATCCATTGCTAAGGCTGAAAGTAGTGACAAAATGTAAAATGCATTAGAAGAGAAGCAAGTAGGTGTCTTTGCCACATCTGCTCTGAAATGAAAGCAGTGTTGTGAAGCAGATGGGCTCTGTCACACTACAGTCTGGCTTTGCCCTCTGCAGTATACCTCACCTCTAGTATTTGTTAAAATAACGGCAGCAGTAAACTGCTTGTTTATTGCTGGAAAGTATATAAAAAGCTTATATAATAGAAAAATGCATTAAACATTATAATGAAACTCCAAATTCAGTATTGATAAAAATATCATTCATTTGAATCAGAGTTTTTCTGCTTGCTTTTGTACAAATTAGGCAAGCTTTTTTGGTATGCACTGAAGAATATCCAGAAAATTAAGAATGGGTTTAACATATATATACACATATATATACAAAAAAGAAACAAACTTTAAAAATGTTCTTTGCTCATGTAGGCATCATCTTTTTAAAGTCCACATTCTGCCTTTGGATGAGTGCATATGCACTGACTTTAACAAAGCTCTAAGTCTCATCTGCATCTGGAAGGAAGGAAGGAAGCGAGGAAGGGTGAAATGGTAGAGGAGCGATCTTGGGGAAGAAGGAGAAACGCAGCTGAGATACAGATAATTGGTACCGTGGAGAGGAAGAATGGAAAGAGATTAAAGCAAATGGTAGAGCAGAAAGAATTTAAGCCATTAAAAGGAGAACGGATCCTGTCAGCTTACATGATCTTTCTTCTGTGCTGTCAGCACTGAGCCCACAGGGGAAAGAGATACAGATGCTTATATGGGAAGGAATCAATTTGCCATAGGGAAGAGGGGTCTGGAAGGCATAGCTGGAGACCGAGCACCCGCTCAGCCTCCATGGGTGCTCCAAGTGCCAGAAGGAATAGCAGCCACTGTGGTGAAGTGAGGAAGAATAAAAGCAAACTGCAGACACATAACTACTGCATGGGGAGGTAAAACAGACCATAACCTAATGTTGTTAAATGCCCAGAATGTCTGAGGACACGAGGGTTACACTGCGACACTCAACATTGTGTCCTCTATCTCAACAGGAATAGAGACCCTTCAGTTGGCTCATGCCAAAAATAGCAGAGATTTGGAAGGATTTCCACACACAAAGATATTGCAAAAAGCCATGCAGGATGTCTAGTAAGAAGAGTAGATGATATATGTGATAAGCACCCAAAAAAGCTTACTGAAAGTGAGCTGGGGATCCCTGCTTTCCCATTTTGACAATGCAATGATACGGATGGATGTTCATGTAATAGAAAGTTGATACATTCAAAGGAGGGAAACATCATTTCTACATAGCATACTGTTTACCTAAGAATTTCCCAACAATTACACACTTTTTTTTTTTGGTTATTTGTGAATGTAGGAGTTAATGATTTAACTTCAGGTGTCAGTTTTGCACCTGATCTGTCTCAAGGAGATGTGTTACACCTTATTCCCTGTTGCCCTTTGAAGTCAGTTATTACTATGAAGTAAAAACAGCCAATACAAAACTTGAGAAGATAACCAAGACCAGAGGACACATTCTCGGAGTGAATTAATGGCTGTTACCAAAAAAAAAAAAAAAAAGTGTATTTTCAAATGCTGACTGCTTATCTGACAGACAGTTCATTTTGCTGAACCACTCCTGGAATTAAAAAATGCAGGTGCTTAAGGCTATTCATGGGAGCGTTAAAGAGGAACACCCTTTTGTCCAAACAAAGCAGTGCAATAAAGGCATTAATGTGATTCACTGAAGATGACAGACTTGCACATTGTATAACTTAGGCATATGTGGTGGGGAAGATATAGAAGAAAATAAAAAGTGTACACAAAATGTGTTAGGCACATGAGAAGGATGAAAACAAAGCAAATACAGATGTCGTCGGCAGTGCCCGACCCACAGGTGGGGAGGAAGGACCCAGAGGGCAAAGAGGGGCAGGACACTGCAGAGAGGGTGTCAAAGGATCCTGCCTATTTATAGCAAAGGCTGAAAGCCACCTCCAAATATTGAATCTGGGGAAGGACCTCACATGACAAGGAAAGAAAAACTAAAAAAACACCTTTAAGAAGCACTCCTGCTGCTACTTTGCACAATAGAGAAGCCAGCCAGTTCTGCTAAGATGTCCACCAAGCTGGGCTGAATGGCAGAGAAAGCTGCTACAAATTAAAAAGGTTAAAGTAATATCCCATGTCTGGAGCCACTGGGATGTGCAGCATAAAGCCCATCTGAACTAAAGATATTTTAATCTCATCTCCTGTCCTCCCTCTGTCCCTTTGTGATGTGTCCCTAAACTCTTGGTGGCAGCGACTGTATCTGCTGGCGTGTCGGGACACAGGAGCGTCCAGGACAAATTCAAACCTTACAGGTTTGGAGTGCTAGCATATTGCAAACGTGCTACTGGAAAATATAAGCAAATAAATTTTGATTACTGTGGTTTAATTAGTTATAACTAGTAATAATTAGTCAACGTGCTAATTGGATTTTTGAGGGGTTAAATCACAATCTTAGCTAGATGTCTGTCATCGCCATCATGCTTTTGTGCTTTAGAATGTAATGAATTTCATGCATTTATTCTCATGGTCTCCTGATGTGCAAATATTGCAGAGCAGGATGCCCAGGACGGCGTCGGAGGGAAGGCAGGTTATCCCAGGCTTTGGAATGCTCTGTGCCTGCTGCCCTCAGTGCGAGGTGCCCAACGGGAAGGGCAGAGGTGGCTGAATGGCCACCAGACGCCTTTGGACTCCCTGCATCCCTTACAGGCGACAGCGACTTTGCCTTTGCATGTCCACGTTTTCATATAGTTCAGTCAAAATATGTTACAGCATTATTTTCCAGTTTTAAATCCTTAAATCCTTCTTTTACAATGAAGAAAACAGTGTGTGTCAGCTGGAAATAGTTTCAAGCAAAGCGAAGGTTTTAATTTGAATTTGTAAAAATAATCTTTTTTTTCAAGCAACTTCAGGTAGTACAACTATACCTTGAAGCCTAATCCAAGAGCAGGAGGGCTAGAGTTGCGTAACTGCAAAAATAAACACTATGATAGACCTACTGTTACTTAAATGTGGACAAGTTGGACCAGCTGTGTAACAGCCAAGGCTTTTACAGTAATAAATGTTGACAGCAAAAATAAAAAGAATGCATTACTGAGACATCATCGAATGAGCCCTGTCATTACATGGAAACTCCACCCTGTATAAGCTTGTCAAAAAGTGTTACTGTAATCCTTTGAGAAGCCTCCTCCTCAGGCAACAGAGGAAAAATGTTTAGGACCGGCCCAGAACAGGTGTGTTGCACTGCCATGCCAGTATTTAATCAGGGATCTCTTTGCATTAATTTCACAATGGGGCTAACTCAGATCTCTTCTCACCCATCATGAAATGATGAAATGATTATTTAACTACCAGGCTAAAGCAAGCAAACTAACAGAAGTGTTTAAAATTGCACATTTTAAGGCGTGCGGTGTTTTAAAGCCATCGCTGCTTTTCTACCTCCAGTTCTGTGCCATGACATTTAAGAGGAGAAGCTGCTCGGCGCTGTTTTCAAAGCCAGGCCCTGCAAAAGCTCAGTTCACACCTCGATCGGTGCTGGCAGTGGATGTTCAAGTTACCTTGAAACTGGTACCTTCCTTGAGTGCCTGAGTGCTATGAGGACATCTACAAGTTTTCACATTTTCTAGGGTGTTTTTTGGAGATCATGAGAAAGAGTTTAAGCCAACCCAGTAAGCACAACGAGGGGTTATATCCAATCATTAATTAAATGGTGGTAGTTTAGCACTTGACATTAAAAAAAAATGAAATGCCCCAAATTCACCTTGTTAAAGTTTAATGAGGCGAGATTTTACTGATATAGGGATACAAAAGCACCGGTTTTAGCAAGCCAAACTACCACAGTGAGCTCATGCAGTTACTCACTTCCCTCTGGTGGGGCACGGCCTGTGATGCTGCCCTGAGCACCCTGCCTAACCAGGGACAGGGAACCGACTGTAACGCAAGGGCCTCAACAGCTACAGGCAGCGCCGGTGCCAACACCGGGACCCTAACCCGGCCACCCTGCACTGAAACAACCATCAGAGGGCACTGCAAAACACACTGTGCTACACAGGAGCACAGGGGCAGCGCTGGACGCTTTCGTGTGCAAGTTAAAAACCCAAAGGGGAGAAGTTCAGCTGCGTAAACTGACTCATTCCTGACTTCATGCTCTTATTTACAAGTGTTTCCAGCTCCTCTCTCTCTTTGCTTCACGCGCTTCTATTTACAACAAAGCTACAAAGCTCACTTTTTTGTTCTTTTTTAAAGCACAAAAGAAATTTCTGCTTATCTTCTTGTGGTTTTGTGCTGACTTATTGTTGCTGTTCAGAAAACAGTAACAGAAACCGGACTCTGTATCCTGTTTGCTATTGTAATATTTGGAAGAAAAAAAAATGCACCAACTGCAATAAGAGCTTAAAAAGAGAATAATAATAATAATAAAAAGGTGTTGATGTTTGAACCCTATACATTGTCAAGTACAAGATTTATGTGAAAGTTACATATTATGTAGCAAACCACAAAGACGACAATTCCTCTTTCGGGTGGAAGCTTTCTACTGAGTATAGACTGCTTGCTGAATATTCGCTTTCTCTACTGCTAATTTCAGAAAGCAAGAATCTTTCCTTTTTTTTTTTTTTCTATTTCTTTCTCTTTTTAAAAAACTTACACCTTTAAATACAAAAAGATCTGTGACCTATGAGCTTGTAATAAGACAGGCCAAGATATAAGTAAATAATCTACTTGCGTATCAACCCTTGAGCATCTATATATCTGTCCTCAAGTTTATGAAATATTTCCATTAGTTTTCTGAATGCCAACATATATTAGAAAAACAAAGTCCTGCTGGGGAAGAAATGTCCTTGGTGCTCTCAGAGACAAGAAAACACAAGAAAATGTGGGAAAAGACTAGAAAAGACTTGGAGAACAGCCAATCTTAGAGGACTGTATAAAAAATGAACTTCCCAATCTCCCTCTCTCTCTGCTCATTGGAGGAGCACTTAAGTGAGAAATCAGGATAAGTCCCTGTCACCATACTGGGGACATGTGTCACTTTCCATGGAAAAGCCACCCATATTCTGCCTTTTCCGCAGTCCGTTTGGCTCTTCTTGCCCTCCACGGAAGGACCCCGGCAGCCCCGGCCCAGCGCCCAGTTCTTCGTTCCCGGAGGACCAAGTCTCCTCATTCCCAAAGCTTTCCCTCCCTCACTCCCACTTCCTGTGCTGCCATACGCCCTGGTTCCACCCTCCACAGCTCTATCCCTGTCTCCCCTGGTTCTTCCCCTGTTCCCAACTTTTGCCGCTCTGGTCTCCTGTTCCTCTCTATCCTGCTCCTATTTCTGCACCTCTCCACACTTGCCCTAGCTCCATTTCTTCCTTGTTCCTATCTCCCTATCTCCAAATGCTTTTCTTTCCTTCTATATTCTTCCTTTCTATCAGCTATTATAGTTTCCAGTCCTGAGCCTTTCCTAAAACTCTTGACTGTGATCTGAATTTTAACTTCTTATTAAAACATTAAAAAGATTCACACCCAACATATCGCTGTTAAAATGCAATATAAAATTCAATTATATTGTGCCTCGGATTTCTCTTATAATCCTCATATTAAAACTTGTGTTCAGCATTAACAAAATTAAAGTCAATTTCTTTACCAACGAATTACAGGTAGCATAAATGAAGAAAGAAAAAAAGAACTACAAATATTGTGCAGATACCATGCCTTTGTATTATTATAACCATAATCGGTAAATCTCCTACTAATGAGACACAAGATTTAAATGTGAAGAATGTGTTTAGTGAATTATTGTCAATCAATGTCTCTACAACAGGATAACAATAATCTTGAATGGCAACACACCTATTATTATAAATTCCTAACTAAGTACTTCATTACTTCAAAATGTCACTCTCAATTTATAAAGTAACAGATAAACATCTCTCAACTGTGTGCCTCACTGTGTCTGCTTCTGTGGAATTGAAACACTGTCTTTGAAAAGTCATGTCATCACTCACCCATTTTGCATTGTTCTGCATGGTGATTCAGTCCTGGTGAGGTTTGCTTTTTAAGGTTGCTTTTCAATCTCCTTTCAAATATATACATTAAGATACATCAAGCCATTTTGTTTTCTATCTATGATTTAGAAGTGATCGTTGTGAAAACATGTGACTGTTATTTCCTGGTATGAGTCTATTAAGCTCTGTGATACCACTGTAAATTTAAGCTGACTAATAGTCAGGAAAAGAAAAAAAACCATAACCAAAGGACTCTGAAAATGCCGGCAAGCCGATAAGGAGGAGTGTTTTGAGGCACCCAACTACATGCATGAAGACCACTTATGTTGTTGAATTTGATGGTGGAAAAGGCACATTTAGCACAGAATTCCTCACTTCTTTGCCTAGAGACACAGCTCATCAATCCGGTCGCCCCAGCCGCCTGCGGAAGCCCACAGGCCCCTGCAGAAACTTCCAGCTCTCACCTCATCCTTTATGTCTTCCTGCTGTTGGGCACTGAAGATCTCCATCGCTGCCATCAGCCTCATCATCAGCTCATCCACCGTCGTGTTACCTAGCAACAGGGGAGGAGAGCTGAACTTAATATCATTAAAGTTGTTTAAAAATGGAGTAATCTTAGAATTAATCCATAAGACATAACCAGAGGGTTTTTTTTTTTTTAATGATAGAGCAGAAAATGCTAATAGCTCAGTAGAATGCTTTTAATGTGCTCTTTTATTGAAAATTCAATGTTGTTTTTGCGGGCAAATGTTGATCATAGGCTAAAATTTTAGGTGGCCCAAATATGAACAGCTGCTTTTGTACTTGCATTGAATAATTCCTTTTTATTATGATTATTTTTAATGCTAGAGAAAAGTGTATCTGAAAGTCCCTGACATGAAACTGATTTTATACTTCCAGAGCTTCTAGGTGTAGTGAGGCAGACTCAAGTAATAGGAGGAAGGACACTGCCAGTAGCATCCAAGAGGATTGTTTAGGATGACAAAAAACACATGTGCACACATTTTTATTCTGGTAGACCAAAAATACTTCATATTCTGAGGAGTCTCTCCCATTTTTTGATAGTGCTAAAGAATCTGTGCAATTTCCCACCAAGGAACCAACTCCATCTTTGGCTTTTCTTCTCTGGTGGAAGAGCAGACTACTCATTACAGCCATTTGTCTTGGCAGTTTAAAGGCCATTTCCCCATGAGAAACAAACCAAGACTATAAACTCTTTCAACATACAGAGATTGTATATAAACTCTATAAACAATACAAGATTATAAACACCTGTCAACCTAAACAATTTTTAAACTCTATAAACAATACAAGATTATAACCACCTGTCAACCTAAACAATTTTTGGATACTAGTCCAACAATACCAAGACCTGCATTTTTATTGGTGAGGGTGGTCAAAAACCTGATCAGGAGCCAGAGTTAAAAATAAATAAATAAATAAAATCATCGAAACCAAACCAAAAGCAAATGCCACATTTCAATAACTTTCCCTGGGAGTTCAGTTTCTGCACTCCTGTATCTCTTTTGTAAATACTGCCTTTGCACCCGGCCTTGAAAGGCCCTCATGGTTCCCACGTCTGGCACTCGCTGCCTTCCTGAGCAGAAAATTTTCTCCCACGTGCTGCAACACGCAAAACTTCAGAGAAAATGATCTGTTTGAGGGCACTATCTAAAAAGATGCCAATGGCCCAATTCATGGGAAAACAGCAAGCCAGCACATTCTGATTTTTGTTAGAATTTGAACGCTAAGATAAATTTAGGTAAGACAGCAATAAATTATCACTTTCATTTGGTTCAAAAGGTTAATTGCAGAAAAAAATGACACATAATTAAAACTTAATGAGTGCTATGAAATTATTTGGATTATTTGAAAATATAATACAGCTTTATATCATGACTCCAAATCACCAGTTTGCTACAGTGGTTGTGTAATTTAGGCCTGAGAGCACCACAGATGTCAGTGGGATAAGACAGGTGTCTAAAGTTAAACAAATGATAAACTATGCCACAGAATTACAACCAAAAGTTATAATTCTAGTTATTGGGTTATTTCAACAGAGTAAGTTTTAGGAGTGGAGAAGTATTATGAATTAGTACTTTGCATTAAGGAGTAGAATATGTACCACTGGTTGAAAAACTGGGATTCCTATGGGAACATACGGCAAAAATAATGTTGGCCATAGAAAGGAGCACTGCAGATTCCTTAAGCCAATTACTAATCCCTCATGGAGAAAGGAAACACTAACACTGTGCAATGACTTCACTGTGATAAGAATTTGAACCCGAGTTTCCTTAGGAAAATAAGTAGGTTAGAATAAAAATGGATAAATACAAATATGGGAGGAGAGAGCTGTGAGGAAAACAAAAGAAATGAGGGGTCCCTGTTCCTTGATGCTTTTTAATTTGAGGAATCGCAGAGAACGACAGTCTAAGGGCATCACTCCACACCTGAGCAATGCTCTGGTATCACAAAGAACAGCTCATGCAAGGCAAGAAGTCCCATTTACAGGACGTTATATTAGCAAATTAAAATTCTGATCCAATCTGGGGCCTAAACGCTGCAAGGAGATCTGCAAAAGCAAAGTCATGTTTGAGCTCTAGGCCGCTATGCGCAAGAGGAGCTCACGTGTTAGCGAGAAGCTGCACACTGCAGACACAAAGCATCCTTGCACTGCACAAAAAGTGCACCCCAAGTTCTTGCGAAAGTCAGGGTTTTAGCTAATAATAAATTTGGAATCTAACTGGAATTTCCTTTTCTTATTTCTTTCTAAAACTTCTCTTCCACTTAAGAAAAAAGAAGCAAAACAAAAACCAAAAAAAAAAACAATTCTGCTACAGTCATGGCAACTTGAATCTCTAATATCATGTTAAATAATACACTTAGAGATAATAGCTATTTCTATCATGGCAACTAAAAGTTTTGTTTTCTTTTTTTAAATATGCTATAAACTTATATTCTGAAATCTCAGAACAAAACTGCTAGTAAAGATATCTTCTAACAGTTTCCATGCCCACAAATGAAACATTTGTACTATAGTGGAAGAACCGTACCTTGTATTACATTCAACACTTCGTTAGATGATCGTTTTCCCATAATAATGAGAAAAAGAGGAAACTGATCTGTCTTCTGAGTTCGAATCGTTTGGGCAACAACGCTCCCGAAGTGTCTAGTGCACATGGTCAGAAACCTAGGCAGGGAAAAAAAATTAGTTTACATTGTAGAGTTGTGGAGAGGCTTTTTTTATTTTATTAGCATTCCAAAATATTAATGTTAGATTCAGCAATTTAATTATGTGCTATCTACTGTTTAACATCCAGGCTTCTGTAAACAATTTGAGAGCTAATTATTTCTTTTTATCATTAAGTTATAAGAATATTTACAAATACAATAAAAATAATTAATGTCTGGCAGTGACGGTCATTTAATTGATGGAGAACTTCATTTTCTCTTTCATTATTCTGCAAACCATAACACAAAGGTAAACTCCTCCCAACAATCATGCTGTATCGACTGTTAAAAACTTTGAAAGAGGAACTAAGTGAAGATGTAACAAGCATGAAGTGTAGAATTAGTATCACTTCATACAAACAGCTTCATTTAACAATGAACGAGCAAGAAAATGTTCTTATCATCAAAGAATTCAAGCGAGATACTTCAGAACTGTATTTTCTTTTGTACTGGTGCCCTGCGAGTGACAAACGTAGCAGTGTGGTCTAAAAACAATAATTCTAAGCTTTTGACCAAAAAAAGCTCTCAGATATTAGCATACAGAAGTCTAGCATTAGTATTCTTAACACGATCTTGAATAAATGAAAAAACTGATAAAGCTTTTCTCTTCCATTAGAGGACTGTTTGAAATTAGCATTTCTTTCAAGAGAAAAGGGTAGCTTATGATATGTTTTCAGATCTGATGGTAAAAAGTAAATGTCATAATAATAATGAATTATGAAAGACCAAATGCAAATATAGAATGCTTTAATAAGATCCAATTTAATAAAGTCTGTAAAAATAATGGACTTTTAATAACACGGGTCACAAAAGGCAAAACAGTGGAAATTCTGAGGACTAGCCACTGGTACAGGCTTATTAATTCTTAATTATGTTCATGAAAGGCAACTTAAATCGTGTGTTTTCTTATGCCTTATGATAATATTTTAGGTAACAACTGCTCTGAAATGTATGCTCTAACGGAAGCGCTGAGTCCTGTTGTCACATGCATTAGAAGCCAAATCTATTTGAAAAGACAAACTGCCTTAAAATGTCAAGTGCCTCAAATCATTTGTTGGCAAGAGATACTGAAAAGATTCAAAAGTGTTAATTTTGTAATCAACATATAGCCTAACTAAAATGGCTGGAAGTGGAGAAGCCTGATGAGCACTGCGTTGGGCTTTCAATTTAAGGCACTGCTGTATGAGAAAATCCCAACTCGAAGCCGACTTGTGCTGTAACCACAACCACTCTTGCAAGGAAGACAATGAGCAGGGGTGGCCAGAAAGGATTTCAGCACCATCCAGGGGGTTCCCTTCCCTTGCCTCCTTCCTTCTCCAGCTCCCACAGTCCAGGGGATGATGCAGAACAACAGTTAGTTACGAGCAATCCAAGGGACCGAGGGAAATCAGGCATCTACCAGAAATACCAAAGTACAGACGCGCCGCGTGGTTAGGGCAAAATAAAGTATCAATAAAGTCCGGACATTTCTCCCTTTTCTTAAATCAATTCCCCCTTTCCTCAAGCCACCACGCCGGGTTGGGGACCTGCACACCCTGAGTTGCCACTTTGGTACGTTAAAGGATTTCCCAAACATTTCTTTTCCAGATGATTTTCTTTTCAATTTAACCCGGGCCTCTCACGTACCACAACCAGCCCCGGCCCCGCTGCAGCCCCGGGGGCTGCATGCGGCCACCCAGCACTCCCTGCTCCGAGCACGAGCTGCAGCATTCGCATGACCATGGCTTTATTTAAAAAAAGATATAATAAACCCTCTCCATGCTAATACATATTGCCTTTGGAAGGACACAAACAAAACCAAAACCAGTCGAGGCTGTAACTGGTCTCTTACTGGAAGGATCACTTAGCAGGGGGCTTATTTTCCTCCCCAAACAGGAGTGTGGCAGATCCTCCCGGGACACGTCCGGAGCTGCCAAGGGACCAGCCACCGAGCTCATCCAAGAGCCACGTGTCCCCATGGGGAGCGGCGTCTCCCACAACAGGCTGAATTCCAGGGATCACCCACCAAAAGTGGGTGTGGAAGAATGCTGACAGGAAGAGAGGGAGCCCTTTTATTCCTAAATTACAGAAATATTCAAGGAGGGGAGAAGTATGAGAAAATATATTAAAATGCGATTAAGCAAGGGGAATACTTACTGTGTGTAAAGTCTGCAGCCTGATGCGGCTCTGGAGTTGGGACATGCTATAGGGGATGCTCTAAGAGCTTGGGTTTAGTAAAGCTGGCTCTGGTGGGAATATGCAACTTCCCATTTTTAACACCACAACTTGCCACCACTCTGGAGCCAAAGGCTGAAGCTTTTGATATCTGGAGAGCTTTTGATCTACACAACACGTAGATACAACTTGCATCCATGGGTGAGCCCCAAAGACCTCCAGGTCTCCTCCAACTTGTGTCCCGGGGCCGCATGGGCTGGTTTGGCTCAGGCAACCCCACTGCTGCCAGCCAAAACTGAGCATATAAAGATTGAAACACACGTCCATACAATTTAATATTGAAGTCCAGCTTACATTATCATTGTTGTTAAAGCCACAGAGAAACCACAGCTAGAGAGCCCCTTTGCTCAGGAATCCCTATGTGCAAAGCAGAAATCCAGTGTGTCATTCTTTATATAAAAAAAAGTCTAAATTAAAATTGTCACTTAGAAATGGCAGATCCCAGATCACTAAGAGTTTTTTTCTTGCTAGATTTGAGGGTAACATGGAGCAAGCAGGAGGAGAGCTAGCTGGGGCTCATAATTCATATGCCGTGAATGGGCATGTTAATGAAAAGTTTAATTCTATGCAGAGAGACAGTGAATTAAAAAAAAATCTCTCTGGAAGACAGAAAAGCATATGAATACAGCAGAGCTTCTGGATGGTAAAAATTAGTCTTTTGTTATCATTATTATAATGACCGGAATTATCTCATTGCTGCCTTATGCACCTCCTGCTCGTGTGTGAGCTTCACTGATCCGTTGTTCCTCAATTTTGTTCTTCTTACAAACGGAATCTACTGCAGGAGTCTGGATCCAGGATCGCAGGCGATCCCTCTGCTCTGCACCGTGAACAAGACGGACAAACCAGCCACACTAGCAAGGGCTCGGGCAAATGGAAAGTTCCTTTAATATGTCCATTTAAATGATTTGGTAGGGAGGCACTTCTTGGAGCTTTCTTGTGAAAAGATGAATGAATCACTGATGGAAAATGACAGTTGTACTTAATCAAATCAAATATAACGATGTCTCCCAGGGACTAAATCAAGGGTCCGATCATGGTGCTCCACATGCGAGGACTCATCTCCAGCACCCAACACCTGCTAGGATGGATCCAGGCTTAGGTGCCGCCCTGCACCAAAATCTCCCCTGCACACAGAGCTCTGCTCTCAAACATACAGAGAAACACAAAGAATTCAAATAAACATTAAAAACTGCACAGAACTTTAGACGATTGTTTTAATTTCCCACTATTTTTGGCTCTCTTTCTAACCAAACTTTTGGTGGGATTATTTGTTAGTTGCATTCATACAAATATTCCCACAGTTACTTCACATTTTAACACTGATTTTAACACGTCTCTAGCCAGAAGTCCTCAGCCTGGATAATGCTGGGTGGAAAAAAACATTATTTATTTGTGGCCAGACTCACAAATAAATCCCGAGGGCTGCGTGCCTCAATGAAACTGTAAAACTTCAGAGCTGACTGCAAAAAATGAAAGCTGTAACTTTTTTCTTGATCATGAAGAAAATTACAACAATTATTAAATACAGAAGATTCCTAGTTATTTTTTTTAATAATTTTAAACTGTACAAAGTCAGCACCTCACTAAAATATTAAGGTTGTATTTTTGCACTAGGAATTTATATTAAAAATGTAACAGCCGAGGCGGTGAAACTCTGTATTTAAATAAGGTCGCTATAGGTAGCATTCAAAACACAGTTAATGTCCCCATGCTGCCCTTCGGAGGTCCTTGATCCTATAGGGGTGTCCACAGCAAGTGGAGGCTTCCCAACCTGGGGGTTCCCATGTGCATTTCAGGTGAATGCATAAAACAGCCCGAATTAAATGGCGTGTACCTCATCTTTAGTATCTATGTGCAAAATATTCCGGGATTCAGATTAAAAGACCATGAGGTTACCCACTTTTTCCTTATGCAAGAGTAAAGGCTTGAGGAGGGAGCTAGCTAACTCTGCATAAAACATGGAAGATTTAATTTCATCCTGAGAGATTCAAACAGATTAGGTAAACAATTTATAACCCCATTCAGTCTAAAACACATCCCTGTAGAAACTCATTAATCCATCCTCCCAGATACCACTGGACATCAGACAAAATGATTGGTAAAAGTATAAATAAAATATACCTGGACCTATTGCTCAAACGCTGCACTAAAAAAAAAGAAAGGAAAACACTCCCTTTCCTTGCATAGCAGTAGGAGTTTTGATTATTGTCTATCCTACTGGAAAGATATGTAATGTAGGATTTTCCAAGGTTCACTACAATTAGATTTAATAACAACCTTGGTAAGAGTAGAGAATCCATTGAGGTATTTTACAGATGACGGCAAGGTGGGAGAGCTACAAGTGCATTGAAAGTCAATGGCAGAATTCAGAGCGATCACCACAAGGCAGAGAAACTGTCTGACAACCAAAACGCGGTTCAGCGAGGGCCCTGGCAGCCTCGCGGCGAGCAGGAGCAGCACCTGCACAGCAGAACACGAATCGAGCAGGAAGGGAAGGGAGATGTTGGGATCTGAGGGCGGCAGGCATCGTATCGGGGCCTTGCCAAAGCAAACACAAGCGTAGCTGGTAAAACATGCAACACTGGATTTAGCACTGAGAAGGGGGTTTCAGGCGCCGAGCATCACGAGATATGGAGCGACCATGTAGGGTCTGTATGGAGGACGCAGGACGAACCACAAGTCTAAAACACACGAGCTGCAAGGAAAGGCTGGAGGAACTGACTGAGATGCCCTCAGGAGGCTACGGGAAAACGCCACGTTGCAGCCCAAGGAACAAAGCGCCACAAGGCAGCGAAGGCCTCGCTACCTGCGAGAGGGCCGAGACGCGGCTGCCGCAAGGCCGAAGCAGAGTCACCGTAACCCAGGGAGGACGAGATGCTGCGGGGACCCCGTCCCCACCAGCGCCCTGCAGTACCACCGACATTCACCCTCTTCCACGGCATTTTAGCGCAGCCCATTCTGCCTTCACCATCTGATCCTCTTCTCCTGACACTCACTTCAGGCACCCACATGGACATGGATAAATTCCTCACCTGCTTCCATCCCAAATGCTATAGAGACCTCATTGCTGCCACTGGGAACTCCAGTCTTTTCAATGGAGCTGTGGATCACTCTCTTCTTCCCCAAGGCCCAGCATGTCCACAGCACTGCTTTGGCGTGGGACACTACCAAGTTTTACTCAGTCACATTTTTTCTCCATTGGGTGTCAAACACTGCTGCAGTTGGAGCGCAACAGGACAGAACTTGCTTTGGGCTCTGTTTTCACTCCACGCTTGCAAACTCAACAGTTTAGTAAGCCTTTGTCGTTCAACAATTATTAAAAATGATCTCAAAACACTATAGGCACAGGTGATGACACACTGAAAACCTTGGTCAAATCAGGAGAATCCTTTCTATCCACAGTTGAACATTACACAGATATCTATACCTTAGCAATCACCATCAAATTGCATTCTCTCCTGGTTTTTAATTTTCCAAATTTGGCCATTTTTGGACTACCAATACCAGAATACCTTGAAGTATACAAATATTTAAGCAGGGATAGTTTACCTTTTCTGGTGGGTGTATAATAAACAGTTTAACCATCAACTATCTACATGCTGCTTTGTTCTCCATCTACAGAGACAATCGCCTTTTATCCTTTTCCTTTTTTTCTTCATTTCAGTGCTATTAGGAAACTATTCACAAGTGCAACCCCGCACAATGCTATGCGGTAATTATGAGCAGCCGACAAAGAGATGCGAACAATTACCGAGCCCATTTTGAAACCCTACACTAATAAAGTCATTAGATGCTGCCCTTGCCATGAGCCTCCTAAAAGCTTCTGAAGTTACAAGAACACCCGGCATTGTTCCCTGGGACAATTGCTGCTGGCAGAATGCAAACCTTGAGTTAAACCATGCTGCAAATTGATCTTGACATTCTGTTAAGACCGCCACTAAAATCAAAAGCAAAGGAGAAAAGGAGAAAATGAGCGGGTGGGATGTAATCATGGAACAGAAGGGTTCCCTCCTCACCTTCTTTCCTCTTCCTCCCCAAAACAAGCCATACAGAATACGACAAAATCTCCTGGTGGTTGAGAACCTTTATTTTTAAAACATTAATTAGACTTTTGACCTGTTTTTATTGACTGGCACTGTACTGCCATTAAAGTAACTGAAGCAAAATACTGCAAAACACAACAGATACGATTTTCACACTTTCCCGTTGAACCCTATTAAGGATTTAAGGCCCAAAGAACAAGCCCAACAGTTTTGCAAGCAACATATGCAGAATGTATAGTTGTTCCTTAAGAAGCAGCCACAAATTAACACTCATTGGGCCCAGCACACACAGACCCCACACCTGCAGCAGAGCTGCTAGAGGATCAAACAGGACTGGGGAGCTAGAGCAATATGGTCAAGTGGTCTTCATCCAGGCATGCAGCATTCAGTAGGTTAGTATTAGGGGTCAGCAACTGTGAATATGGCTAATTACTTGATGACGGAAATTGCAGGTGAAGACAACCTGCTGCTGAGAAGCGCTTTAGTCAATTAACTCTTTCCTAAGATTAAGCAAAGTGAAAAACTATCATTTGAACATTAAAACTAACAAGTACCTGTCATCAAAGCTGAGGCAGTCCCTTGAAATATAGCACCCAAGGGCAAAGAGGGCAGCAAAGGCAAAACACCCGCTACAGACTCTCTAGTCATCTTTTATCAATTTGGTATTGCTTTGCTTCGCGAACATTATATACACTGGAAGTCTGTTAATATGATGTGTCATGTGTGTGATGTGTAATGTATAAACTGAAGAGCATGTGTGCACATGTATGTAGGTATATATACATATATATGCATATATGCACATATATGTATCTATGTCAGTCATGCATATAAATATACAACCTACTTAATTCATTACTTGTGTATTAAATAAATTATTTAAAATGCTTGTGTATATATACACCAGAAGAGCAGCATTTAGGCAAGCTATTTGATGTGAGAAGATGCCAGAACTGCAGGTGCTCGTGCCTGGCCTTCCGTCCCATCCACCCCGTCACCTCCCTGGAATCACGAGGACGCTCTCGGCCCGCGGTGCGGCCCTAAGCCCGCGCTCAGGCCAAGCAGCAGGGCCAGGACTGGCACCACTGCCCAACCTAACCCAACCTCTGCTGCGCGACCCATGAGCCAGTGAGCCCATTCCCCCTTGGGGTTATGATTCACTCCAAACTGGCTGGATTAAACAAGAAAGTAAAAGCTACATGTGTATTTCAGTGCAAGAAAAACAGTGGTGCAGGCGCACACACACACTCACACCCCCTTCCAGAGACACAAAACCCACCCCGAGAGCCCTCGCCTGCACTAATGCCACCCGAAGGCTCTGCCACGTCACCGTGAGGCGCCGGTCCCTACCATGAACCACATACACCAGCAGCAGGACGCCCTGCCAAGGACCCTGCCGGGACGGCAGCAGCCTGCGATGCGCTCCCTTCCCTTCCCAGTCATGGCAAACTATCATGTAGATCTTCCCTAGCAGCATCATAAAAAGCCCAAGTTATTTTCCTAAATGAAGGCTACCTATTTGATAATATTATTTTGTGACTTTTACTCTGATTCTTTTATTCTAGCAATGAAACACACATTACTTGAAGCACTTACCCAAAATAACGGCTCCCTTCCTTGCTACCCTTATGCCAGAGGAGATTAAAAGCTGTGAAAGGCAAAACATCCCCTTAACTGTAATAACTTTTCTGCAGATTGACCAAGTAACAGTCCTGGGTGTCTGCTGCCAGATTTTTCTTAACTCCCAAAGCTGTAAGTCTTATGCCCGTGCATTGCTGCTAGCAGCCACCGCACACCTGCACATTTTATGTATTTTATGGCAAAGGGTGTTGAAAAATAAGATTGGGAGAGTCCAGTTGAACAGTGCAGGATGCAGGATTCAATGCATGCCCTACACTGATGTCAGCCAAAAAAGATTAACAGCCAGGAGAAACAGTCGCGATTTTGGAGGTGTTTCTGTTGAAGCCCCTGGTACGCCAGGGTTTGGGACTAACCAACATACATTGCAGTGTCTGTTACACTACCATGGTGCTACACTACTAATGAGGTAAGTGGGAGTCAGCGCATGCTGTTAGCCAAGAAAGGTGCAATCAAAGCAACATGCTCAGCCTGGGCAAAAAGTGTCCTTCCTGCTGCCCTCATAGTGCAGCCGCCGTCAGCAGCCTTGGCCATTGGCACTGCCAGGCCTTGCAGAAGGTCCCAAATGTCACCATTGGGTCAGGAGGGGGACAATGAAGAGCAAGAAGAAACTCAGAATATTCCAAAGCTTTTTGTCAACGTGAGCGAGGGCTTGTATTGATTTGAAATCTTCACGTCATGCTAAAGCACTGAAAATCTGCCTCTGACCCCCCCGTCAAGGGGTTCTTGTCAATTACTGTAAATAAATTAAGCTCTTCTGCCTTTTCCTATTCCTATTTCCTGTTCCTGTCTTCCCTAGTAGCACACATTGCTCTTGGCTTACCCAAGCACACCAAAAAGCAGACCTGGCCGTTGTTATCTTCTCACCATTTGAATAAAATAAAGAACAATAACCCAAACACACGGGTGTTTGCAGGGATGCGCAAGGGCGCCGGCTCCGGGAGCGCTGTCACTTTGTCACCCAGGGAAGCGCAGCGACGGCACCGCGGGACTGAGCACTCATTTACGGGAATGCCGCACGCACCGGCGCTTCCCGCGGAGGGAAGGACGCCCCGGAGAACCCGCAGCCTAAGGAGCGGGATGTGACACCGAACACGAACCAGGGGCTGCTCTCACCGGAGCCAGCGCGGCTTGTTTACCCCTCACTATTTTTTGACCTCACTGTTAACATGACAGTGCCTGTTGTTGGTGAGAGGAAAAGGAAAAAATAATAAGGCTTAAAAACCCTATCACAGCGCACAATCATGGCCTAGATGCATTGAGGGGAGCTATAAAGCCTTAAACAAGCCCTTTATTTTGTGTTTTAAAAAGTGTCATAAGGAGTTAATAGGACACAGCTGTACGGGCTCTTTCTAACGAGCAGCTTCTGTCGCTTTGGTCACCACAGGTGTCTCTCGAACCTGCAAACTCTTATTACTAGTGTATCAAAGTTGTGCTACTTAATAGATTTCTTTAGTAAAACACAACAAAGCAATTACATGGCTGTTGATCGTCAGTCATAAAAAAAAAAAAAGGCAAAAAAAAAAAAAGCCCTCAAAACTCAGGTTTTCAAAAGAAACTACACTGCAATTTTTTGTCATTGTAAAATAAAGGAAACCAGGGAATGAAAAAGCAGCAAGGACAATGGAACAGCAGGTCGCCGGCCCCGCCAGGCCACTACAGATGGTTTGGAAAGAGTGTTTCCTTCTCCACCACGTTGGGGGATGAAAGGGAAGGAGGAGGCTCCGTCCTGCCCGTGAATGGCAACGCCAAAAGACTTAAGCGACTTTCCAGTCCGTATTTGGTCCCATGAAAGAGCAGAGATGTTTCTTTTCCTCTCTTACTTTTCTTTTTAATATACTTTTTATTTTCCTTTTAAAGCTTTTTTTAAATCTGTTTTTGCCATTTTTCCCCATCGTATTTTAACAGTGCCTTAATAAACGGAGAGTAATTAAAAGGAGGAACACGACTGCTGATTCACGCAAGGACAAGATGCAGAAGGTCAAGCTAGGAATTCCTGGGAACTCACAACGTGGCATTTTAAAAGTATAGTACCAAGCGAAGACATTGCTCTGGTCTCCTTTACCCACACAAACACAAACATATGAACACTCTATAAAGAAATCCAATTTCTAGCAAGCCATAGACAAAAGGAGCACATATCTACATTTTCAGTCATTCAGAAATCAATGGAGTTTTGTAAAAAATGAGAACCTTCTTCCAGACCAAATAACTGCAGCTACTTTTGTTAGAAATTTAGAATAATTTTTATAGTTATGTACCCAAAACACCACCCTGGCAAGCAGCAGTCTTCTCTACAAATGATGAAGTCTAAGTTAAAACCAAACAAGATCTGCTTTCTAAACACAATTGTTAAAGTAGATTATGAACAATTGTTAAATAACTAAAGGAGAGATGTCTTCAAGAAGGAGGAATCTACAGCTTTTGTTTCTTAATTCATCAGTAAAGAGAGACCATCAGATGGTCTCTAAAAAACATGATAGCATTTCTTATTAAAATCTATCAAAACGCCCAACATGGCCAAGGCTACGTCCTGTAAGAAAATTGGAGAGGTCATAAAACTTCATGGGAATTAACAAATTTTTGGTAAAATCTGTTTTTCATTAGTAAACTAGTTTAAGTTAAATTAATAATTTGGTATTAAATTATTAAATAATTTTTAAAACCCAGCGACAACCGTAGTTGTTATGTCAAAAGAATACCCAGACATTTCTAATGCAGTTACACCTACATGCATACAGGGTCCTGTAATATTACAGCACCCTATAGCAGAGTGTTGAAGACACAAGAACTGAGAACTATGTTTGCAAAAATAAACTCAAAAAAAGGGGAGAAGAAGGAATAATTGCTTGAACTGTTTTTCCTGCACAGGAATAATGAAAGGGAGCAGGGCCCTGCTCCCAACTGGGGTCAAACAGCTCAGCTCCACTCATCAGCTGAGGACAAGCACGAAGCTTTTCGATTTAATAAATACTGGGCAACAAAACATCTGCTACACAGAGCCGGCGCGGAGACGAGCTCCGCTCACCCTGTGCTGTGTTACCTTGCTCTGTTGGCTTCTTTTGTCATGTCCCACGCCCAGGTGATGAAGTTCTGGCTCAGGTAGGAGACGATGGACTCGGCGCAGAGCATCTGGGAGCAGAACACGTTGGTCAGGACGCTGTCGTCGTGGTGGAGGTAGATAGCCAGGAGCTTTCTCTGCAAGGACAGGGGGAAACGTGAGCAGGGAAGGCTTCCTTGGGCTGTTTCAGAGCTGAAAATTGCAAATTGGGTGTTAGTACATCCAGTGGGGCTTACAGGGTACATCGACCCTCTCAGTGTGCACGCACCAAAGAAGAAAAAAAGCAAAAAAGGTAAGATTTCAAGGGAAAAAGAGTAAGATTTCAAGGCAAAATAGCCCATCCATCTACATCTGTAAAACTCTCTCTCTCATATACATGTATATTTGTTTGTTTTTAATTTGCTGCCCCCAAAAGATAATATTTAGTATTCCTCTGAAACTCTCCTAAAAAAGGAAAATACCTCTTGAAACAACAGCATCCAGGACACTAAACAAATACACTTATAATCAGCTTAGTGTATTTATTACACGAGCCCATTTATAGGCACATCCAAGAGCAAAGGCGCTAAGTCCCCAGAGAAACAGCCATGCTCCCCAACAGCGATGATGGGTGCTTGGGCAGCAATTCATCCTGATGCTCTCGTGCACGATGCCCTTCTGAAGGTGACGTTGGTGGCCCCTGGGTTCCAGGTACCCTGGGCCTGGTTCTCCTGGAAGTCTGTCACGGAATAGCTAAGGTTTCGCTGCCAGCCACAAACAGCCACGTCGCATCCCCGTGATATTCTCAGGCCACCTAGGGAAAGCGACCCCACATGAACCGAAAGGTAAAGAACACACTGAGAAAAACACAGGGACACTGGGAGCTGGGAGAGACCGTGTTCTTCGATGAATCATGAACACCATTCAGAAAAGTTAAAAAAGTTACACCTCTCTTCCCGCCTCTGACCCCCCCAATACGTCGACTAGAGACAATATCGTAATTTGTGTTCTTAGAATTTTTTTTAAAAAATATTCATTTCAAATCTGTTCATCCCAAGTAACACCGAAAACTACATACTGATGCGCACTGAAACGGCAAGACATGGAATGCAATTTTGAGATGAGGAAGTTTGTTTTTTTTAAGGAAAAAAAAAAGAAAAAGAAGGTATGACTATACATTATATACTGGCTTTGGATAAAACTTAATGACTGTTTAAAAAGAAGAGTACACTTGAAGATTAGACTTTGGGAAAGGGATTAGTAATTTGCATTAATGTTTGTCTAATTTAATTTAAATGTTCTTCAGGCCCAAGTACACATGTGCCAGGAGGGGCCATTAATAAGCCTAACATGCAGAGTCCCATATAAGTGCAGCCAACAATGTTGACTGAAACTAAACTTGAAAATCCAGGGCACTAGTGCACAATATCAAGCAATAAAACAGCATTTCAGCAGTGATATTTAATTTAAAAAGAAGAAAGAGGCAGGGGAAGATCAGGCACTGTCTGTTTTTGAGGATCAGCCATTCTGCATTTCAAAGCGTCGATCCCTGCAATATCCAGGTTACTGTGCTAGAATCTCGACTATTATATAGCAGTTGTAAGAGAGGGAGGGCAAAGATGTGTTTACTCAGTGATTAGGGCCTTAGAATAAGCCTCTAGCTCCTAGAGAGACAGCTCACCACTTATTCATTTGGACCAATTCACAAAGCCTAGAAAGATTAAACATCCATGCTGAGAAGACAAGCGAATGCAGACGGTGAAAAAGAAATAAAAATTCTTTAAAAACTCTGAGATGACTTCATTATTTTTTCCACAAGGAAACTTTAGGAAAGTGTTTAGTTAGAGAAAAACCCACATTGACCTCTCTCTAAACCCTTAATCTTTCCTTTGTGGTGGCCCTGCTTTGTGGTAAGCGGATGGCTTTGCTCTCCTCTTTTCACTGGGAGCGGGTAGAAAAAAAGGCTCTTGAGAAACACTTTTAGTTCCAAAGAAACAACCCCATGAAACTGTTAAATATGAGATTCCATACAAGTGAATGTTTCAAAATATGTACAGTTTTCAGCTTAAAGGTTTAGGGACAAATTTTGGTCAACAAAACAGGCACACAAACAATGGCTGTTTGCACTGGAGCTGCCTTATAAGTGAATGTCGCTTTTTTGTTGCATCAACAAATCACGGCATGCACAGACTAAACTCGGTCATATGCAACAGACTGTACCTGGAGCTGATAATTTGTCCAAACTGTTAAGGTCAGGCTTAGGCATCCTGCTAGGACAAAAGTAAAAAGCTTAACAAACAAACAAAGGAAAACTACGAAGGACAGAAGCCGAAACATATGATTGACAAAAATCTTAACAGAAGTCACAAGTATTTTCTTGCTTGGAAAAAATGTATTATTGTAAAAGAGTCAGAGCTTGGAGTTTTGTTCTGTTTTTTACTAACCTAACCTATAACAGTATATATTTACAAAAAGGGTGTTTTCTAGCTGTTATTTCAAGGACTTTGAAAAATCCAGAGAAAACTAACTGACTAACTAACTAACACTGGGAATTTTTCTAACTAATACTAATAAAGTAGCCCTACCAAAATGTTGAACTATACTGACTTCCAGAGAAGAAGCCTAATAATGGAACTGCTGTATTTTTCATGTTTTCAAAAATGTATCGGAGGGTAAGGAGATAGGAAATGTACTTAGCTTAACATTTTAATGAAGAAAAAAAGCCCCGTGGAGAAGAACTTAGGATAGTATGACACACTGAAAAGGTCCCAAGTGCTGAATACCTTTAGGACTTGCACAGGCATTCACACACTTAAACCACTGAGAAATGCATTTTTCAGAACATTTTAGGGATTAAGAGCGGGTCCAGATCGTATACTGGGATTTTCCAAGTAACCTGGACATCGGGGTCTGGGTTTACAAATGCAGTCAGGAGTCAAAGTCTCATCAATGTCAACGAGTCTTCAGATACTGCTTTAACTCTAAGCTCTAGGTTTCACTGATCTCAAAGGAACAACAGCCACCTGAGAGTGGCACTAGCTACTCTTCAGCAGCTTAGCTATCTAAATACCTTCCAAAATCTCTCCCTCGAATATATATTTTTTAAATCTCTGTTTCAACGAGACTGTGGAGTCTCACGGGCTGCTTTGTCGCTGCTCCGGGGATGGCGACAGGCATCACTGCCCGCCCCGCACGCGAGATCTCTGCTAGGCCCCAAAGCGACTGAGCCACCAACTTGGCTATTTTTGCATTAGCTGGTGCTCCAGAAAAACAGATGCATTTTGTACGGAAATAGAAGATAAGAAGGAAAAGTTTCTACTGAGGAAGTTGTTTCTTTAAACACGGCTCGTAATGAGACGGAGAGACCAAGCTCTTAGTCACTGACCAAGCAATAGGATATCCAAGCTTCTCAGCCAGTTCCTAATAAAATGTGTAACTTACGCCTAAAAATATGAGTGGAAAGAGAACAGCAATGCAATCACAAGGGTGAGCAAAAGCACAGTTATTTCTAAATCTCAGGCTTATAAGTTCAAGAGGGATTGAGACAAAATCATTCACTATGTAACATCTGCCAGAGGCAGGAATATTCTTTCAAGTTGGTAAACTAATGAATCAAGATCTTCCTTTTTCCTCCTGGTTTTATGTAGTGAGAGCTCATTTAAATGAACAAAGGGACACGTTTTCACATCTTTAAGCCTTTGAAGGGAACGATCTGATCCACCTTTCTAAGGTAATCCTGGAGATCCTATGATCAGTCACCTTGGACACAGCTATTCCAACACCCGCAATCTTTTCTTCCTACGCAGACTGTAACCCATCTCTACACCATGGTGCTATACCTCTAACTTTACTCCACTTTGAAAAAGGATCAAAGCAGGATCTCTGATATAGGAAATTCTAAATTTTTTAGAAACCTTTAGTACTGAAATTAAAATATACAATAAATTACAGTGAAGTATAAAATCACAGTAGAAGAGCACTCCTATCGGTCCTTTTCGTAATGAGAATATCAAAGCCCTTAACAAAAATTTCTCTACCCATAAATGTAACACTGCTGGCTCCCATTATTTTTGTTCAACACAGTAATCATCAAAAATTGCTAGGATAAATTTCAATATTTAGGGTAGAAATCTAGTGATTTTTATTTGAAGTGATTTTTATTAGACCACCTACATAAACTTTCACTATAGAATTTTAAGTACAGAAAACACTGAAGAGAAAACCAGAGCCAGAGCCAGAGCCAGTAGATATGAGGGATTAAGCTGAATAAAGGGTTCGTAGTCACACGAGACAACCAAAATTCTAAATGGTTATGATCCAAGAGGTCAGAATTAAGAAAGAAAGGACAAAATCTGCAAGAATATCATCAATTCCACATTTGCTTGACAGAATCTGCCCCCCAAATCTGTGACTTCCCAAGACTTTGTGCCCATCAGTAATTATAAATTGGTCTGGAACAACATCCATTTGCCAAACTTATTATACTTGACAGAAACAGAAAGTTTCCTGGGCTCCCATGCAACAGCATCTAGGGCTCCTAAAGCACAAGATAGAGACCATCCCTCAAACTGCCTTTCTGTCCATTAACTTCCTGGAAACATATGCAACATAACTCAAGTGATACTCAACCCAGGCTCTTCCCAGATCCTGCACATAAGAGCAGGTGATGCAATGCCCAATGCTGGCGAGGACCTAGCCCATAGCTTACCACTAAAATCAGTTACAGACAAAAAGACTGTAGAGTACTCAACACTGCTTCTATAATCTGTGCCAGCACAAATGTGCATAATTATATTTCTGTGAATCTCTTTTCAGTATTAAGTTCATTACCTGAAATAATAGTGAGGGAAAGTTTTATAAATAATGCAGATAAAAATGATGAGTTAAGAAGTTCTGCATGAAGAAATATTCTGCTGCTGCATGCAAAAAAATCAGCAAACCATTGGGTAAGAAACAAGAAAAAGGTTTATTTGAACATGCCGAGAAATATTCTTCCTTCTAGATATTCAGGAAATAAAGTACCCATATGTGACAGGAATAGTTCTGCTGATAAACTGAATCTAAAAAAAATTGAATTGGAAGAGAAGAAAAACGTGGTTTATTTTCAGTATTAGGAATATATGTTGAGGGGACAATACCAACCTGTGCTATGGGAGATGTTGCACATATTAAAAATCAGTGAACAGAAAGGCTGAAAGAAGAAGCAGAAGTTGACCTGGGAAAGTAATATAAAATAAGAGCTACTGAAAAGGTAAAGCAGATTTTTTTAACGTTGCTCAAAACAGAAGAGGAGCAATCACCTATAATAACGAGAAGGTGAACAAACTCTAGTAAAAGAAAATACTTTAGTATTAATTGAGTAAACAGCTGCAATAGATTCAAAGCAGAGATTAGGTACCAGGATTACAATAATATCAATCTAGGCTAGTTTAAAATTCCTATATTTCAAAACACAACACACAAGAAAACTGCTTTCAGCTGCAAAGAAGCCTCCCTCAAAAATCTCAGGAAAAACTGTCCATTCTTCCATTTCTCCCATGGCATCTGGTCTGGCTATTTTCACAATAGCACAGCTACTTGAGCCAGTTCGTGCTTCACAAGCTGCCATGTCAAAGAATTTTAGCACAATAAGTAAAGGCTGAGTTTCCCAAAGGGAGATTTTTTTATTTGAATGTCTCCTTATGCATTTATTTATTTTCAAGTTCAGAGATAAAACAGTTTTTAAGGTAATGCTATCTTTGACCTCATTCCATTTCTTCTACCTAAAATTGGCATTGTCACGGGAGCAGCTGCTTTTAAGTAAAGCAGACATTCATCATATATAAGTATTAATCTTACCTACATAGAGACCCAAAACAAAAATACCTGGTAATAAAAGCTAAACACAGGTAACAGAAGCATTTCAACTTTATAAAAGGTTATAGATTCTTTTTCAAGTAGCATTTTCTTAAATAATTATGAAATTACTATCCTAACATGTTGAAACATACAATATTATATTATGATTTAACAGAAGAATACCCATTTTTCTTAGAAGAATTTCAACCACACTCTGTGTTTAAAACGTAGTTCTGATATAAGTGAATTTACTTAATATAACCAGAACTAAAATATTTCTGTAAGAAGCCCTCAAATTCATAGGTAATGGATTATTTAGAAGGAAAAATTCACAAGAATGCAGATTAAAAACAAAACTGGTGGCTGTCTCACTGGACCTGAATTGCAGAGCGCACCTTCTGCTCTGGACAGCACTGAGAATTTGTCAAGAAAAGGCTAAGATCTCTGAGCACTCTGGCTGCCAAGTGCTCTCAAATTAAATCAGTTTGAAGCGGTTTTCATTAAGATGGATTGAGTGTGGCATCGTGAGAAACACTCTATCAAATGTAGTGTTTTACTTAGTGATTAAGTATATACCAGTTGATGAAGCTACCCAAATCCTTCGTAATCCCACCACTCCAATAAACATTTAATGAGTATATAAGTTCAAAAAGCCTAGCAGAGGATTTAAACCTTCAATCTTGTTTTTATTTACTCTTGGAACTCAATTTCTCACTTCAAGTGAAGAATGCTGGTGCCTAAAGCTCATCTGTTGCCCTAGTAAAATTAAGTGCCCGCCACAGTAGAAATCAGAAAACAAGACATACAGGTTGCAATTTCTCCTGAACTTTTCCTTAACTACGATACATTTACAAGTATTTTATAAAATACAATTATAAAAGCACAAAGTATCACTTTTCTCAACTATGAATTCCAGGAGGCAGTATGAAAAATGTATGAGCAAGAAAAAATAGAGTAAAAACAAATGGTGCTTATACTTTTTAAAAAAAAAAAAAAAGCATAAGATGCTCCATAAAATAATGTCATTTGGTGTCCGAGTTCAGGGGACAAGGGACAGATCCAAAACTTAAGCCAGTATTTGCAAAAGATATTTAAAGAAAAAAGACCTAAAAATAATTCTTTCCTAAATCCATTACGTTATCCTGCAGAAGATCTGAGACTATTGCAAAACCACAGAAGTGTAAGTAGACAGGAATTTCAGATATATAACTAGCATAGGAACTATTCTGACAAGTAAAAAACTAAATAGTTGCATTGCATTAAAAATGGATTTGTAAGGCATAAAATAATACTCATGAAAGCTCATAATAGGCTCTTTTCTGTTACTATACTGGTGAATTATTAACTATTTCTGATGAAATAACACAAAGTGAACTTCCTAACTCAAGAATTTTTCATGTTCATTATCTGATTTCTCTTAATTTACTAGACTAATTTAGACTAATTTACTTTATTAGTCTAATGAATTATCATGAATTAATAGTTTTCCACTGAATTATTCTATAGCGATTTATACTCCGAAATCCACATAAAGTTATGAAAAGATCCACCATACTGAATGTGAGAAAATTATTTGTGTTCACAATAGATCCAGTAAGTGTTAAGATATTTAGTGCAGATTCATATTTTACTTATCTACATAGTCTTCTCATGATCATACTTATCATAGCATTCTGTTCCTCCCAATACCTGTAACTATGGGAAGCCAAAACATTCTTCATTTAAAAATCAAATATCTATCAAGGCAACAAAAGTAAATTTAAACAGCATAATTTTCTTGTTTGTGTTTCAGCTTTATCTATGCTTAATTATGCAGGGGTTTGGGTTTCTCTTTAGTGAATTCAAGTCACCAAAACTTAAATAAACTATTCCCATTCTAATTTTATTAAAATACTGATTTGACAACTGTGCATGGAATAACAGAAATTTGAGATGTCTGGCTAGAAGGACAGAAGACCTAAATAATAAAACTTTAATACTGGAATGTTCTTGGCAAATAAAGGCTGTATAAAGAAATAAGTAGTAATATATTTCAGAGACATTTGAATTTAAAATTAAAATTAAAATTTCCTTAGTCATCTCTCATGGCAGTTACCAACAGGAAATTTTGAACTTGTCAACCACAAGACTCCCAGACAGTGTTATCTGGCATTATGACAGCATTACTTCAGGAAGAAAAGAAAAATAAGAGGGAAAAAAAAAAGTAGTTTCAATGATTCAAGGACTCCAATAAAAATAAATCCTGACTAGCTAAGAAAACATGAGATGCTCACCATCATTTCAATGATATTCAGGGTAAATATTTTGGCCATTCAATTAAGAGAGTGTAACTGTTTACTATAATAGAAAGAGCACTCCAAAATCTAGTTTACCTTTGTAAAATAAAATACAGCATTTATAGTAGTTTCCATTTTCCTCTAAGTCAAATAAAGTAATCTTAATACACACTTACATCTCTAGCCTTCCCATAGAAGGCTTCCTGAAAAGCAGCCTCTAATGATCCAATGAAATAAACAGGATGACAGTCCCCGTATCTGTTTGAGATAAAATTTGCAGTTAATAAAAAAGTATGAAAATAAATAATTTCAACATTCTAGATCCTCACATACTCTTTTTATTAAAAAAGCCCATCATATTTGATGCACTGGGCTAAAACCTTAGATATCTGAAGTACTACACTTCTAAATATTTCCCCTCTGCTCTTTAACAGCTATATGTCTCCTGACATTCAAAAGCTCCAACTATTAGCTGCCTTATGCATTTTGTCACAGAGAAATTGTTTACATAAACAGACATTTGAATTTCTATACACTTTTTCCATAATAAATTATTGCTTATCTTTATTATAGTTTTAAAGGTTAACCAGAGGCTATTATATTGCATATCACTGGATCTCGCACACCCCTACATGAATAAAAATTCCATCACACCGGACTGAAAACAGAAGACAAACTTTGCATTAGTTTGTAGCATACAGAGTTTCTGGCTACTGAGCAGTTTCTACCTATCTGACCATTGTTCAACAATGCATGATTTGGAGTTATAAAGGTATGAAAAGCAGCAGTTCTGTATTTTTAATAAAATATTCATTTAGGACTGTCCAAGTACTTCATCATTGATAAAAAATCTTATTATAAATCAGGATATATTTTTTCATATTTATCAACTTCAACTTTTCTGCTCCTGTATACCAAATTAAAATGGCTATATACAATCCAAATGCTTCTGGACATAACTAATTAATGGAAAATTAACTTAGGCAAGAAGCTGCCACTTTAACTACGAAAATAGAAAATAGTCTATTCCTAAATTGTCTCAACCAAGTTAGCTTAGAAAGATTAGATTTCTATGCCTAAATTTGTATGTCTACATACGGAAATATGTACATATATTTTATTCTTACTCTTGCAGTCAATAGGCTAAGCTTACCTTGAAGAAAATTCTGCTGTAAATTGTAATAAGGCATCTCCTTCATTTTCAGCATTTTCTGGCACTTAAAGAAAAAAAAAAGAAAAGAAAAAGAAAAGAAGAGAAAAATGCCACCTTAAGGGGAGGTATTTTAACATGCTATATAAATTTTATGAAAGACTATAGTCAGAAATCTTTGAAGGAACAATGAATTTCCAGACACACCCATGAATATATCCTGGCTTTCCCAGGATAAATGCCCAGCTACAGTAAAATGTGATAAATCACTTGTTCAAAGTTAACACCCAGTACTTCCTTTAACACATTAAAGGGAAAGGATTGGCTTGAAAGGTTTGCTAGTTACATTCCTTTTTAAATTGCCCATAAATAGCATTAAAGACATTATACCATACGCTATGCCTGAAACAAACAAATAGCGTATAGAATAGATTATGATGAGCTAACTGATGGCTATTCTCTTTTTATAATTTTGGACAACATAATTATTGAAAGAAATTATTTTATGCTATTTGTAAATAGTTAAAAATTTTAATCATCACAAGTTGCTAAAACTAAGGCCTTGGAGAAGTTTCAAAACTGGGATGAAGAAATAGAGGCAGCAAGTACCTACAGCTACATTCGGTCATAGATCATCACTTCTCAGAATCAAATCATCATTCAGCAACTGCACACTAAAAACATGAGATTGTGAAGAAATTTTGTCCATGGGAAGATGACTTGGTTGTTATCAATCACACGAGTATACAAATGTATTAAAGTACACATTTTCTTCTGAAATACCCATAAGTCATGTTCCCTTTTGAAAGGTCATTATTTGTTTCTTAGTATGCAGAGCCATCTTACAGAGTAAACTGATTTTCAACTCTTACTCATTGGCGATTTCCTCAAGGCAGATGATGCTACTCCAAACATTTCTCCATCATCAACTCCAAACTCTGTAGCATCTTCAAAGTCATCTCCATCACTGTCACTGACCATATGAACATCAGTGCATTGCTATTAATAAAAAAGAAAAAATTAAAGGCCATCTTTCGTGAAATGCAAACATACAGAAAAATATTTACCCATTTCAACAAACACATTTGATATACTGCATTTAAGTTGACTATTTTATACTGTAAGCAGGACTTCTAACTTTTAGCAGAAGTCTAGTTGATGGAGCAATACTATGCGACAAATTAGACTGTTAAATAACGAGCTAGTTCTATATATATACACATAGTATCACAGAGTTGAACTATTTTTTTCCCCCCTCCAGAGAAAACTACAGATAGTTACTGCTACCTAAGAAAGAGTGAAAAAAGACACACAATAGTTTTGCTAACCAGAAGCAACGTACTTCAGCAGTCCTTGCATAGTAGGGGACAGGTACCAAACCTATTGACTCACATACAAATTTAGGACTCAGGGTATGTTTCAAAAATTTTTCAAAGCTTATAATTTACTTATTTTCATTCATAACTCATTTGGCTTGCTTTGTTACAACTACATATTACAAAAGTTAAAAGATTAATCTTTTTATATATATTTTTACAGACATACCTGACAATAGAAGGGAGAGTAACGAGTGCAAAATACAACTATCTCAGTTTCTTCCTAGAATATATGCGTTAAATAAAAATGTTCCTACCTCCTCTGACTGTTCCCTTGTCTGTACAGGTGAAGATCTTCTTCCAACTGTAAGTCGATGGCAAGGAAAAGACACTCCGGAAACAGCTAGAGTCATCTACAAAATAAAAAAGTAGTGATTATTTATTAATGTCAGGCTCTCACTTACATTTTTTCTTTTTTTCTTTTTTAATTTGATATTCAAATTAAAGACTGTACTGCAGAAGTCTGAATTAATTACACAGACATAAAGAAGAAAGCTTGGAAAATTCAAATGATTCCTCACAAAAATAGTCAAAAATCCAGCAACCATTCCTGTACATTCACTACTCATGTACTGCAGTGTTTTCTGTTAGGTGTGGAGTACAAAGACTTAACTTCGCTTTGAATTGATGCTGCAATATCTAATTTTAGCATCTGATATTTTCTATTACTGATCTTACACTAACTATATACAGCCTTGAGAGAAGGCTGTTTGCCCAGCAGATGAAATAGGGACTGTAGATGCTTGCAGGAAAAAAAAAAAAAAAAAAGGTAGCAACAGCTGTTTGTGCATTTTTCAGCAAAGGAGGTTTATAGGTACCCAAAGCACCTTAGAAACAAATGGAACTGCAAGGCTAAAACTGGCCTGAGCTGTTATTTTCTCTTAAATTGGGACTGGACTTTGAAGCACTATTTGTAGATTTGCTGAATTTAAACTAGAATAAGAGAAATATGTTGTGTAGTTAAATGAAAACAAAAAGGATTTATTGATTTGTCTGAGGGTTTTAAGAGTTCAAGTAAACTTTTCAAAAATTTTAAGATACCTTATTAATGATCTTACTAACACTATTACCATATTAATTTGATTTGTTTTCATGCTGAGACTATTTTTCTCCCCATATTAAAAAAAAATGAAGTGAGCTATACAGTGGGAGACCTTGATGAAGTACAGGCAATTCAGTTTTCCTTCCTAATTAATTCACAAACGTTAAAGCTAAGATGACAGGTACTGATGCAACTAATATAAAACAATTAAGTTACCTTGCAAAAACATTTTAATCATCTTGAAAAAGAGTTTAGTGTCAGAAATAGTAAAACTCAAAACTTCTACTCAGAAAGTACATTTAATTTCCACCTTGGTCATTACCAAAGGCACTTCCAGCATTTTCCATGTGAACTGCAACACACTCAAGCCCAACAAGACTATGGTGAAATTAGGGTCAGTAGAGAAATGATACTCATGTCAATAGAAAGAGCACTGCTCTCCTACTTTTTCCTACAATCTACACTTGTTAAATGTGGGAAAGAAGAAATGAAGGCAGTAATGGGGAAAAAAAAGCACCATCTGAAGGGCAAGATGATCAGACTCCTTTTTGGAGAGGCTATTGCACATTCTGTTCAAAAACGTGTTCATGGTTATGACTAAAGACAAGAATTCAAACACACTATGTTATTATCAGAAAAATCCTACTGAAGACAGTGAGACCATTGGGATCCATGAAGTAGAGATGGAGCTTCAGTAAGCTAAACTGTATAATACTCACTAAATTATATTATATAGTACTCACTAAATTGGGAAATTTGCCAAGATTCTTGCCTTTGAAGGCAGCCATAAAGCTACTAACTTTCCTTGTAAGAGTCCATCACTTAGCTAATAGCCAAGAAAATACCCACGTTTATGAGATAACAAGTAACATTTAAGGCAAAATAAAATTGCAGCCCCATTATCTTCCGTGCTCAACAAAGGAACTTTCAAAACCCCTCCAAAAAGTTGTTCAAATTCTTCTGTGCTATTCTTTGCCGTTTTGAGCACCCTTTCACATATTTCTTTATAGAGCTGCAGGATACACATGGGCTACTTCCCTCTTTGGGAAAGCACATCCAACATGGCAAAGGGAATCTGATGATCCTAAAACATAATTTTCTGCAGCCCCTAAGTCCTATTTTGATAAGACATGGGGTCAAATCTACAATATGAAGAGATCTTAAATTAAAACAGTTGGTTCATTTTGGTACCAAATCCAGCTTTTGCAGAAACTGAAAATTCTGAAAAAATATTTGATTCTGTACAAATCTTACTGCCTTTTTTGGCTGAACATTCAAAATGGTGCTTCTGTTAAATGCTTCGTTTGGAAACATCTAAAGGACAAAAAACATTTTCTAAATCCTATAGAAATCATGACTATCTTTTCTTGGGCACAAAATGAGACACTTTAATTAGGAGGATGCTGTATTTGTGGAACATATAATTTGACTGCAAAAACGGTTAAGCCAAATCAAATTTAAATCATCCTTAATCAAAACCCAAGAATAAATCATAAGCCTGACATTTAATTTACTGCCACGAGCACTGGAAATACCCTGCTTCTTTTTATGCATAATTCGGAATGACTTTACTCCTTGCCTGCTAGATCTCCCAAAGATTTAATTTGCTGCGGGTCGAAGCGAGCTAATTAAGCAGCTAGTTACCAAATGAACATTAACAACGTTAACCTGTCTGAACTAGCCTACTGTCACATTCTCCTGGTAAGGTTAAACAGAAGTTTAGCTGCATGAAAAACATCGCTATTATCTTAAGGGAAGTGAGTAATAATATTCTGGCACAAATGAAGTATTAGAGATGACACACAGGTCAAGCGTGACTACCTATGACACTCATGACAAGAGCGTATACTGTATTATTTGTAATGATCCACCCGTCTAATTAATACTCTTATTGCCTTTTAAAAATAAAGAAAATTGGCTATTATAAAACTGGAAACTTTGCCCAGGTTACACACGCTTCATAAAAGAGATGGTGGGACTTGATGATCTTGAAGATCTTTTCCAACCACATGATTCTATGAGTGACCCAGTAGTGGGGTGCTGCAATCTGAACATGCAGCCCCAGATTACAGTGGCTGAAGGTCCCTCAAAAATGAGCCTAGAGCAGCAAGGGTTCAACGCCAGAAGCCATTCCATGTTGCTCCTGGGCAGCTGCTGCTACGTTTTCTTTGCAAACATCTGTGTGACAAATCACACTCTGCTTCAGCTTCTTTGAGAAGCTTTTGCTAAGGAAAGGTTAGCTCAAAGAGGCAAGAGGTGTTTCACTTTGGAAGTGATCTACAGGCACAGAGGTGGCTCTAGAACTAAGTCATTTTAGTTTAGCAGTAAAGCAGATGGTCTTTTTCTCTCTTGAGAAAAACTCTTGAGACAGAAAGTTCAACCTTTACATCAATACTAAGCAAAAAGATCACTTCTGAAGCAGTTCAGGCACGTGCTATTCTATTTTTCTATAATCTAAAGAATTAAGGACACTCAGATTCGCGAATCCTAAATCTTTTGGGCTGCCATTTCTAATTTCCGTCTGTTATAAATCCACACAAGGAGCCCAGGACGACATCCTTCACGACGTGGCCTCCACGCAATTCAGCACCCTTCCCATCTGTCTTTCCATAAGGCAGGATCTTTGGAGCAATCAATTCAAAATTATACCTCACGTAAAGGGTATTGATATCAACTTTGCTGTAAACTGGAAACGTCTGTTTTCCCCTTGTTAGCCAACACAAAAACCAAAGTCAGACAGTATCTGTTCAGGAAATATCCTCAAATCCCCAAACATCACTTTTGCTCTGAAAACCCTGGCTGTATGTGAATAATATCTAGAATACTATTAAAAGTGGTTGAGCCATTGCAAGTATATCTAAATAAATATATCTAAATAATTAAGATTAGAAGTTCGTGCTAAGTTTGAATAAGTAAGGTCTTTGAAACTGAGCTGTTGTAACAAGTGGAATTTATCACATCTATAAATTTCTAACTGCCCCAGTAATAAATATTATTCCAGCATATACCAGCTCTGAAAACTAAAACACATCTACGAACACCATTTAGTGCTTTGACCATAACTAGCTTGTCAATATTACTCAGTTGTGTTTCTATGTTACAGGAAAAAAAAATGGTAAGCAATATGGAAAGAGTATCCCAAAATAATATTTATAAATCAGGAGATCATCAGCTGAACAAGAACTCTTTTTAGAAGTCCCGTATCAGGAGCACGGGGCTTTAATAACAAGCATACATCACATGAGAAGCTCCTCATCAGAAACGAAAGCACCGTTGCCTACAGACTGAAACCGAATCCCGACTCAAACGCTCCCTGTGGCCAACAACACGGACTACTTAGTCTGTTAATATACTGGGTTATTCACCTACGTGCAGCTAATGTATAAGAAACAAACATGACTTAGCCCTTTCCATAATACCCCACGGCGAGCTATTCAAAATAATTAGAGGTGCTTGCAGCAAAATATTCAACGCCCGTCAGGAAGCTCCATTACCAAAATTTCACTTCCGCAACGATCTGGACTCTCTTCTCATTGCAGGAATTACTGTGATTCTGTTTTCTCCTCGCTAGGTAACAGGAGGATTAAGGATAGACGGGTAAGGAAGGTGCTCTGTAAAACATTTCATTAATCATATTAAACTCACTATCCCACGATCTGGCATGTTTTCTTAATAATATAAGCTAACTCCCAGAGTATGACAAATGACAGTGACCGTATAGATGGATGCTTGGATGCCTTTTCTTGAAGCTAGGAAACATGCCTTTTTTTTTTTCTTTCTTTTTTTTTTTTTTTAAGCTAACTACATGAACCAAAAGTATGAGAAAGACCATTCTTATCCCAGTACTCCATATGGACACTGTACTAGCAGATGAGGTGGACACTAACCAACATACAGTGGAAACCAAACTCTTTCATGTATACCAAGAACAGTCAATTAATAAACGAGATTAAACAATTATTTGACTTTCTAGATCTTCTCAGCTGAAGGGCATGGCTCTGCAAAGAAGTTTTTCCTGTCTCTGGCTTCAGTTTATTCCCTGTCCTTTCAGTCAGGGTATGTAAAATTTTACTAAGCAAGACACTCTCTTGCTGCTTGGTTTAGACAGATTTCAGTTTAGATGTCTGCAATGTATATTCATCATCACTCATCCCTTCCTCTTGATGGACAGATCTCTAAGGAATTCAAACCAGTTCTTTTCTCCTAGTCTAACAGGGTGTCCTCTCCCTTTCTCCCCTCACTAGATGAGCTAAGTTCCCTGTTCAGAAAGACTACTATTCCAGCTATGCAGAATGGGAAATTGGAAATATTTTTCCAGCAGGATTAGGTCAAGGCACAGACCTAAGTCTCAGACTCAGGTCTTTACGACAGGCCAAATCACAGTCTGAGAGTGAACTAGGGAATTACAGAGCCTTTCCACCTACCTTTACTCTGCAGAAAGACCCCAAATTATCAAACAATCGATTTAAATCACATGGAAAATAAGTCACGCCGCTTGCTGCTCACTACACGTGGTTGCTCACCATGGGAGCAAGGTGACACTGAGACACGCTGCAGCGCGCGCGGTGGAGGTGCAGCTCAGCCTCAGGCTCCACATGGGCAAGGACACCTGAATCTGCTGCTCCAAGCTCGCTAGCATCCCCATTGCCACTTCTCTTTTGTAACCTATATTTTCTGAGATTAAATAAGCCTATGGTTTCCACAAGGACCCTGCTATGCTGTGAGAGGTCCTGCACGCCAGGTTGTTCTTACCACAGCTCTGGCTTTCAGCCTTTAACCAGACCCTCTAACAGCAAATGGGCAGCCCATGGTGCTCGAGCAAACCCTCACTAAATTCCCTGGAACAAAGAGGTGTTCAGCACTTTTCAAAACCCACCATTTAACTCTAATTATGAATTTAAAAAAATATATATCTTGTTTTCAGTATATAATCTTACAAAGCCAATAGGATATGGGATTTGAGAATTAATGCAGTCAAGTCTAAAAGCAACGTTTTAAACTTGGATGGGTTAAGAATTTCTGACAATTAAAGTTCAGCTTCTGCTCTGCTCTTCCCTTGAAGCTAATAAATATTTTCTTTAGCAACAGAATGCAAAATTACTTCTTTTCATACTGAAACACACTGTATGTAGAAGGCAAGCACTATCATATCAAGAGGGAGCAAGTAAACTGAAGTTGCATTAAAATAAATTGAATGAATATTCTGAAATTAATAAAACTGAGGTTGTAGTTTGTGAAGAATCCAACATTTCTCTTCAATAGCAGTGCCTTATTGACCACATAGCCTGAAGTATAGTATATAATTTAAAAAAGGAGACATCACTTAAAGCCTGTCCACAACATCAACCCTTATCCCTCCTTGAACAACAATAAGTGGATGTAATTCCCGGTTAACCACTTTGCCTTTTCACATCAAGTAGCATTAGCTGGAAACAAAAAAAAAAGGCAAGTACTCTCTAGGTTGCCTTTTATTAGAATTATGGCACAAATTTGAAAACAAACAGAAGTGTCTAAAAAAAAAAAAATCTGACAGCCCTTGAAATCAACTTCCTCTGGAAAATAACTTCATTCTTATTATGCATCTTCAACACCGCAGCAGAGACTCGATAGGTATTCAAGGTTTCATTTTAAACACTAACTGGATGAAAAAAAATAATCTGTAGGGTGGAGTATGTTCAGGTTATAAATCAGCAGTGCTTATTCTAACTCCTCACAAAGTGTTGTTGAGATAATTACTGCTGACAGCTTTATTCAAGGTTCATTTCACTTTTTCTACTCTTTTTCTGCTGCTAGAAGTTCAGCAGGGCCCATGGGAAGATCCACCCCTCACACCTGTTAGGTTTCTTCATGTTACTAGGGCCAGTTTGGACATGTCACTTCCAATTAGCGTCGTACTGGCGCGCGGTGACAATTACTTATCGCAGGTTTCACTTGAAAAAAAAAAAAGTTTCTAATCCCGCCACAAGAACAGTGTCAGAGTACGTAATTTAAACCTGTCAATGCAGGTTGTAGGAAATTCATTCCAAGGATTTTAGTGGTGTTCCCATGGTTGAACTCTTCACTGTGGTGAAGATTATAATAAGGAAGGAATGCTAAACCGTTAAAATGGAGATTCCAAAAGAGCTGAACTGAAACAGGACCTCAAATATTAACAAATTAAAAAAAAAATCCTTAGATTAGCACTGATAGATTGCTAGCCTTAATTTTCCAACTTTCTCCTTAAGTTTATTCCGAAGGGCTGCACAGCAAAGGTACCTATCTCATCCCTCCTTGCTTGTTCCGAAGGCCGAACCGTGGGAGCTCTTCGGGCGACGCGCTAAAGGTGGCAGCGCACAGAAGATACTCTGGAAGCTGCTGATGGACAAAGATCATACACGGGTCAAAGGAAAGAGGAATCCATGGCACTGTAAGTAGGAAGTATTACTGTGCCACGGATCCAGATGAAGGATGGTGGAGCAGGATAAAGCAGACTTCACAAAACACTATCAGGAGTTTCTGGAGAGACTTAAACTCTGCCCGTTCTTCTCCAAGCACTCCAGCTTTTGTTAAGGTTACTGTTACCCACCAGTTGGGTTGCTGGCAAGTCTACCAATCTCATTTGTCAGCCAAATGTAAGAGAAAACGGTCCCTCATTTTGATTATTTACCTGATTTGATTAAGCCTAGCTAGGCAAGCTCAGGAATCAAAGCAGAAGAACAGATACAGTAGTACTTAATGTTGCTTCAAGCCTCAAATATATTTAAAAGAAACAACAGGGAAATAATATTTGCTCATACAACAGATTCTAATAAGAAAGTGATGTATTTGAGAGATTGAAACAAATACCCAGGATCACTTCCAGAGTGTATTCTTGTTAGACAAAACCTGTAAATATTAAAAAGGATGGAAAATCTGCCAAGGCATTTGCAGCTACTTGAAACACAGGGTAACAGAATTAAATAAATGCTGAAAGACCTGGAACACAGTTAAGTATGGACCATGGGGCTAATTGTGGATCTTGAGTTAATTACTTTCCACTGATACGTTTTCTCAATGGTCTTTTACATCAGTTTTTTCTTCCCTCGCTCTGAACCCCAAGGCAATTGAGCACGTTAGCCTCCAAACTCTGGGTGATTCATTGTGTACTTCTGCCTTAGGATTTTTCGTTCATGCAGAGAAAGCCAGGCTTTCACATCAAGTTGATGTTAATGTGCACTGACAAAGCAACAGTAAAGGAGCTTCGTGTTTGTCACAACGTGCACTCCTTAATTTAGTAATTGCTTTATACTGATATGCAAATAATGACACATTTCTCAAATTTCCAGTTCCTCGGCTATGCTTTCACTAATTACTCAGTGATTAAAACTTACTCATGTAAATTGGTTAAGTGATTTTATTAATAAGCACACCTGTGTGAATGAGCATTGATCTGCAAAACCTACACACCCAGGACAGATTATAACTCACCGTGTGCTCCTGAATGTCTCAGGCACTGAAAATAAATATTCTTTCACCGAAACGAGACCTAAGATAAATACAGTGTTACTCATCAACAAACTGGGATTCCCAAATCTTTTCTCAGCGTGGGCCGAACGAGCACGACTGCCTTCGGGTGACAAAGAACACCAGGAGTCAAAGCACACATGCCCATTTCCATTCGCTAAATGAGAGTAGGATTGAGCCAAACAAAAGAAAAAGTCTATAGGAAAAATGCTGAGAATCTTTCTAGTACCTGGAAACGTGGGAAAACACCAGCATCCACAGATCCATTATCTCTCTGAAGACCATCACCACATGCTCTTCAGTGGGATTATGGCATTTTACGATGTCACTTTTACTTTGGATCATCTATTGGCGACCGTGCAAAATTCAGCTACACTTGACACGGATGTGGCATCATGTTCTTGTAACTGCAAACGATACTAAACCAGGAAAATTTGTCTTCCTAAGTCTCCTTCCCTCAAAATTCTTCACAGCTTAAATGCTGAAATCAAGGTAACAACACTGTCCTGTTTCACTTGCTTCTGTGCAGAAACAAAGCGTCTGTTGTTTCTGCTGTTTTCTTTAAGCAAACAGGTAATTGCCATGGAGGAGAGCATAATAATAATAATGCTTCTGTTTGGTCTGATCACAAATTGTCCCACTGTTTTTTTACTATTCAGAAGAGATTCAAAATTGTTAAAGAGAATTTTAAACTAAAGAACAACTGCAAAATGAAACAATAAGTGACGGTATAAAACACCAATCAATTTGAATCGCCCTGATCACTACTGAGCGCAGACATTCAAGGATGTATCTTGGGAACAGTTTTGCATTCACAAGGAGTATCAGCCAACCACTTGGCACATTTCTGGACTATGTTGGGATGCCATTTACTTCCCAGCATCATAAAGTGCTTTGGATGGCACACAGAAGAGCGTCTGGATACGTTTCCAGCACTATATAATTCCTTGGCAGACTTCAAGCAGTTGTGCTAGCAACACTGCTTCCAATAAATGGTGCAAACACTGATAGGCTTTTTGTGCTGCCTCTTCTCCCTGGCTATCGCTGCTCGAGGAATCCCATTTTTGCAGTGTTAGCCTTTTGAAAACATGGTGTGACTGATTTCTAAAAATGACCTTCTGAAAAGGGTGTCTGTTTCTTATTTTCTCTGCTTCCTTCACCTGGAATATATGAAAAGGCCTTTATTTCTTCGCACCAGCAGGATTAAAGGCACTGCACATACAGGCTCCTCAATTAAAGTAAAAAGGTCAAAACTGGAAACGTTAGTAAGTTGAATAACCACATATGCTTTCAGTATCCCTAAGCCTTCAGCTGTTGTGCTAAGGCAGACGTGTTAGTTTCATTTATTTACTAAAGCTATGTATAGAATGCTATTCCTTCCTGTAAAATTGGTACAAGTGAGGAGAGTAAAACATTAAGAACATAAAAAATTAAATTTTTAAAAAGTATATATAAATGTTCAGAGGTCTCAAATGACTTAAATACGAATCCTCCCAACATTTTAGGTTGGACTTTCTTAGATATCTAACAAGACAGAGGTGCCCAATTTCTAAAAAAAATCCACCAGAAGCCACGTAGTTACTTTTCTTTTTATGAAAGTTTAGTATTAAATCCCAGGCCTCCTCTTAGAAATGAGAAGACTGAGTTGCTTAAGTGCGCTGTTTTATTAAATGTCACAAGGAAAATCTGCCAAGCTGCAAATCTGTCTGAGTTTTGACCAGCGGGCAGTAACTACATTTAAAAAAAAAGGAATTAAATCCAACAATTTCTATCAAAAACTTGAGTTCTTCTTGTATTTGGTATCTGTCTAAAATAGATTTATCATCTAACATTTGTTAGTTCTATAGTTTATCACTAGTCTATTAGACTTGAAAAAAAAATTCCAAGAACAGACTGGCTCCATTTTGTGCATTTTAAAAAATTACCTATGCATTAATTTAATATGATTTAAACAACAATTTTTTTAGAAGAAGTATTTAAGAATATTACATCAGGCTCTACGTACAGTTAGAACAAAATCTAAGTAAAATTCTAGCAACAGCAAACATATTCTCGCTCACATATAAAACAGTAAGAATGTTGCTGTGGTTTTACACTGCTTTCATTTGCTATACAAGGCAAGTTCACTTACCACACATCTACTCAAAACGAAACTCTGTTTACAGAGTCCCAAACACCTCCAACCTACAGCAATGGATTTTCATGCACCTTCTAGAGTAGCTTTGGTCTGCTTATATAGTGGAGTTTCATTACAAAAGAAATAAGCACCACTGTGATAATCCTCTAGGAATAATGTAATTACCACTTATCAAACAGGTGTCTGCTGTATTCCAAGGAGATTATCACTTCCTATTCTGCTCTCCAAGAGCAGAGAATAAAAGAAGCTGCTACTATTAAATGGTTGAGGAGAAAAGGAGTCTTTGATAATAGCTCTTGCTAGCTTCCCTCAGCAGGACACGAGGCAAATGTAGTCCCTCTAACTTCTCAACACTGCAATGAATATTCTAGTCTTCGTAAGGTGAGTTAGAGCCCTTAAATAAGGCCGTTCCTGTTAATCTAAAAGATTATCTCTCTGTCTCTTCCTTGACTACACAAGGACAGCAACATCTATCTTGCTTCAAAAAGAGGAACAAAGCCTACCTTAGCAAAAAGAGCAAAAACCAAAAAACCTTTCAGCAGAGCAGGGTTGTAGTTATAACTCTACTAGAGTGTAAACTGGTACGAGGCAATTTTGTGTCATATTTTCACCAAACTCATGATTCAGATGACTTGAAAGTAAGGGTGACTAAACTAGCTCTCTGTTATCAACATGCACAAATGTGGGCAATATGAAGTAGTCCCCTGGATTTGTCTTCCTCACCAAGTCTTTCAGATATCTATAAAATCTGGGACTAAAACAAGGAGTCTTTGACAAAAGGAAACACATGGACTTAAATTAAAATTCTGAAATTACCTTAAGAAAATCTTTTGAAAGATTATGGCAGTTTAATGTCAACCATAAAGGTGAAAAGCTCTCTAACTGTGTTAGCAGAAAACAAGACAAGCAACAAGCCTACTATCAACAAATATTATTTCAAAAAGACAACTGTACCTTTTTTGACAAAGAAATGCATTTACTCTGGCCAGTGGGAGAAATGCATCAAGGAAACTGACATATGGATATACTGCTCCAAGGTACTCAAATAACCTGAGTTACTAGATCATGGAAAAAGCTCAGCAAAGAGGACTTGAAAATTCTTCCAGATATGTCAAGAGGGTCTGTTGTCACTGCCAAGGCAACACTGCGTGCCAGCCTCTTGAACAGGAGATATCTCAGGCATCTTTGAAAACGATGCCAAAAGCGCTCTCCTGTGAGAACTGGGTTACAAAGTGATGTAAGTGCATGACACAAGTTGCTATTACTATGAGGCAAAACACGCAACGGGTTTGGAGGAAAGACCAGGGTGCCAGCTGAGCATCCAGCACAGAGGAGCAGCCAGGAAGGTAGACAGCCTACGTGTCTGCCGAAGGAAAGGAGAAACCGCTTCCCTGCTTGCTAGTGATGACAGCCTGTGGCTTGGTGCTCCAGAGAGAGGGAGGAACTGGTGATCCTGCAAGAACCCTCTCCAGCCCAGGCAGGGGAGATCACCTCTCTCTGCAATAACTCCTGGGAAGAAATCGTTCCTGTTGCTACCTCTACTGGGATGTAAAATAATTTTTTTTTAAAAAAAGAAAGAAACACTCTCTGATATTTCTATGTATCTAAATGGAATCTAGGTAGAATCATGACACCAGCACATCACGTTGAAGCGTACAAACTTCTGTCTTACATCAGCAATGAATTTGTTTTTTCAAGTCCTTATGTACATGTCCATTATTAGCATTGCACAGTTATTCTCCAGAATCCTATAGAATTTAGGAGAAACTGATGCTTCGCACTTTAAACTGCATGTGGAAGGAAAGTAAGCAGTATGCTGCTAGCACAGAGGAGTGCACAATCTTCTACCTGGAGTTTCTATCCAGAGCTGGAATATGTCTCACCAGCAAGATTCTTCCAAGCATCTGGAAAACAGTCATGAGTAGTGGGAACTGGGTGCCTATATGATCTCCAGGTTATCCAAAGCCCTCTCAAGCAGAGTCCAGAATATTCCCTGCAAGGGGATATTCATTCATTCCCACCACTTTCATGGGCAACCTACTCCAGCGTTCAGTTTTGCTCACAGCAAAGAATTTTTTCTCACATCCCGACAGAATTTCTCCTGAAGCAGCTTGTGCCCGTTGCTTCTTGTCACCATGCATCGTTTTGAAGAGAGCACCTCTACCTTCTCTGAAACTACCCTGCATGCGTTAGAAGACTACAATTAGATCCCTCAAGTTTTCTTTGAGGTGAACAAACTAAAGTTCTTCAAGCTTTCTTCATATATAAAATTCTCCAATCACCCTCCTGGGCATTTGCTAGATTCTCTCCAGTTTTTCAATCTCTTTCAGGAATTGAGGGGAACACAACCAGACACAGTATTTCCTGCACTGAGCAGAATGGGAATAATCATATCCCTTGAGCAGTTTGCTATACTATTGCTGCCATAGCCCAGGACACAGTTTATCCCCACTGCTGCAAGGATTTGCTGCTCCCTCGTCTTCACGTGATGTCCACCACAATCCTTAGGTCC